>NC_142481.1:64605000-65230000 GCF_049115385.1 Moschus berezovskii | reverse complement strand
GGAAATTTTGTGCTGCAGAATCTCACGAGAAATCCCACCTTCCCTCTTGAAAGGCAAAAGGGTACTTGACTCCCTTTATGCGACTCAGAATGTTCCCTATCATACGTCCTCATTGGAGTGGAGAACAGATTTATCGACTCAACTGGAGAAGAGGCCCTATTCCCATTAAAGAGCTCGAGAGGAATCTGGGAGTTCCCCTTCAAGCAAAAAAGGGGACCTGACTTCCCTGAAATAACTCGAGTGATTTCCTGAGGTCCCTGTCGGAACTCGAGAAGTACCACCTGCTTTCCGCCGTTACTCTAGAAACACCACAAAATTATCCCCTCAGTGCGAGCTGAGGTAATCTTGCGCTGCAGAATCTCAAGAGAAATCTCAGTTTCCCGATTGAAAGGCAACAGGGTACTTGACACACTTTATCCCACTCAGAAAGGTCCCTGACATCCGTCCCCATTTAAGAGGAGAACACACTTTATGGACTCAAATCGAAAAGATGCCCTATTCCTAATAAAGGGCTCGAGAGTAATCCGGAAGTTTTCCTTCCAGCATGAAAGGGGACCTGACTTTATTGAAGTAACTGGAATGAGTTCCTGATGTCCCCATCGGAACTCGAGAAGTACCCCCAGCCTCCCATCGCAATTCGAGAAACACCACAAAATTGTCCCCTCAATGCGCGATGAGGTAATTTTGCGCTGCAGAATCTCAAGAGAAATCCCACATTCCCACTTGAAATGCAAAAGGGTACTTGACTCCCTTTAGGCAACTCAGAATGGTCCCTAACATCCGTCCTCAGAGGAGAGGAGATTACACTTTATGGACTCAAATCGCGAAGAGGCAATATTCCCATTTAAAGCCTTGAGAGTAATCTGGAAGTTCCCTTTCCAACACAAAGGGGGACTTGACTTCCCTGAAGCAACCCGAGAGAGTTCCTGAGGTCCTCGTGGCAACTCGAGAAGTACCACAAAATTATCCCCTCAATGGGAGATGAAGTAATTTTGCGCTGCATTATCTCAAGAGAAATACCACATTCCCTCTTCACAGCCAAAAGTGTACTTGACACACTTTATTCCACTCAGAAAGTTCCCTAACATCCGTCCCCTTTGGAGAGGAGAACACACTTTTTGGACTCAACTCGAGAAGAGGCCCTATTCCCATTAAAGGGCTCGAAAGTAACACGGTAGTTCCCCTTCCAGCACAAAAGGGGAACTGACTTCACTGAAGTAACACGAGTGAGTTCCTGAGGTCCCCGTCGCAACTAGAGAAGTACCCCCAGTTCCCGAAGCAATTCGAGAAACATCACAAAATTATCCCCTCAATGCGAGATGAGGAAATTTAGCCTGGCAGAATGTCAAGAGAAATCTCACATTCCTGCTTGAAAGGCAAAAGGTTTTTTGACTCCCTTTAGGCGACTCAGAATGTTCCCTAACATTCGTCCTCAGTGGAGAGGAGAACACACTTTACGGACTCAAATCGAGAAGAGGCAATATTCCCATTTAACGGCTCGAGAATAATCCGGAAGTTCACGTTCCATCACAAAAGGTGATTTGACTTCGCTGAAGCAACCGCAGCGATTTCCTGAGGTCCCCGGCGCAACTCGGGAAGTACCCCTGATTCCCGCCGCAATACGAGAAACACCACAAAATTATCCCCTCATTGGGAGTTGAGGTAATTTTGCGCTGCAGAATCTCAAGAGAAATCCCACATTCCCGCTTGAAAGGCAAAAGCGTACTTCACTCCCTTTAGGAGACTCAGAATGGTCCCTACATCCGTCCAGAGTGAAGAGGAGAACACACTTTATTAACTCAAATAGAGAAGAGTCAATATTCCCATTAAAGGGCTGGAGAGTAATCCGGAAGTTCTCCTTCCAGCACAAAAGCAGACCTGACTTCCCTGAGGTAACTCGAGTGAGTTCCTGTAGTCCCCATCGCAACTAGAGAAGAACCCCCAGCTTCCTGCCACAATTCGCGAAACACCACAAAATTATCCATTCAATGCGAGATGAGGAAAATTTGCTCTGCAGAATCTCAAGAGAAATCCCACTATCCTCTTGAAAGTCAAAAGGGTACTTGACACAGTTTTTTCAGTTCAGTTCAATTCAGTCGCTCAGTCGTGTCCGACTCTCCGCGACCCCATGAATCACTGTTTGCCAAGCCTCCCTGTCCATCACCAACTCTCGGAGTTCACTCAAACTCATGTCCACAGAGTCGGTGATTCTATCCAGCCATCTCATTCTCTGTCGTCCCCTTCTCCTCCCTTCCCCAACCTTTCATAGTATCAGAATCTTTTCCAGTGAGTCAACTCGTCGCCTGAGTTTGCCAAAGTATTGTAGTTTCAGCTCTAGCATCAGTCCTTCCAAAGAACACCCAGGATTGATCTCCCTTAGAATGGACTGGTTGGATCTCCTTGCAGTACAGGGGACTCTCAAGAGTCTTCTCCAACACGACAGTTCAAAAGCATCAATTCTTCGGCGATCAGCTTTCTTCACAGGCCAACTCTCACATCCATACATGACCACTGGAAAATCCATGGCTTTGGCTAGACGGACCTTTGTTGGCAAAGTAATATCTTGTTTTTAATATACTATCAAGGTTGGTCATAACTTTCCTTCCTAGGAATAAGCACCTTTTAATTTCCTGGCTGCAATCAGCATCTGCAGTGATTTTGGAGCCTCCAAAAATAAAGTCTGACACTGTTTCAACTGTTTTTCCATCTATTTCCAGTGAAGTGATGGGACCAGATTCCATGATCCTGGTTTTCCGAATATTGAGCTTCAAGCCAACCTTTTAACTCTCCTCTTTCACTTTCATTCAAGAGGCTTTTGAGTTCCTCTTCAATTTCGGCCCTAAGGGTCGTGTCATCTGCATATCTGAGGTTATTGATATTTCTCCCAGCAATCTTGATTCCAGCTTGTACTTCTTCCAGCCCAGCATTTCTCATGATGTACTCTGCATATAAGTTAAATAAGCAAGGTGACAATATACAGCCTTGACGTAATCCTTTTCCTATTTGGAACCAGTCTGTTGTTCCATGTACAGTTCTGAGTGTTGCTTCCTGACCTGCATACAGGTTTCTCAAGAAGCAACTCAGGTGGTCTGGGATTCCCATCTCTTTCAGAATCTTCCACAGTTTATTGTGATCCACACAGTCAAAGGCTTTGCATAGTCAATGAAGCAGAAATAGATGTTTTTCTGGAACACTCTTGCTTTCTCCATGATCCAACGGATGTTGGCAATTTGATCTCTGGTGCCTCTCCCTTTTCTAAAACCTGCTTGAACATCTGGGAGTTCACGGATCACATATTGCTGAAGCCCAGCTTGGAGAATTTTGAGCATGACTTTACTAGCGTGTAAGATGAGTGCAATTGTGCGGTAGTTTGAACATTCTTTGGCATTGCCTTTCTTTGGGATTGGAATGAAGACTGACCTTTTCCAGTCCTGTGGCCACTCCTGAGTTTTCCAAATTTGTTGACATACTGAGTGTAGCACTTTCACAGCATCATCTTTCAAGATTTGAAATAGCTCAACTGGAATTCCATCACCACCACTAGCTTTGTTCGTAGTGATGCTTTCTAAGGCCCACTTGACTTCACATTCCAAGATATCTGGCTCTAGGTCAGTGATCACATTTTCTTGACTATCCTGGTCTTGAAGATCTCTTTTGTACAGTTCTTCTGTGTATTCTTGCCACCTCTTCTTAATATCTTCTGCTTCTGTTATGTCCATACGATTTCTATCCTTTATCGAGCCCATATTTGCATGAAATGTTCCCTTGAAATCTCTAATGTTCTTGAAGAGATCTCTTGTTTTTCCTGTTCTGTTGTTTTCCTCTATTTCTTTGCATAGATCACTGAGGAAGGCTTTCTTATCTCTCCTTGCTATTCTTTGGAACTCTGCATTCAGATGCTTATATATTTCCCTTTCTCCTTTGCTTTTCACTTCTCTTCTTTTCACAGCTATTTGTAAGGCCACCTCAGACAGCCATTTTACTTTTTTTGCATTTCTTTTCCATGGGGATGCTCTTGGTCCCTGTCTCCTGTACAATGTCACGAAACTCCGTCCAGAGTTCATCAGGCACTCTATCAGATCTAGTCCCTTAAATCTATTTCTCAGTTCCACTGTATAATCATAAGGGAGTTGATTTAGGTCATATCTGAATGGTGTAGTGGTTTTCCCTACTTTCTTCAATTTAAGTCTGAATTTGGCAATAAGGAGTTCATGATCTGAGCCACAGTCAGCTCCTGGTCTTGTTTTTGCTAACTGTATACAGCTTCTCTGCCTTTGGCTGCAAAGAATATAATCAATCTGATTTTGGTGTTGACGATCTGGTGATGTCCACGTGTAGAGTCTTCTCTTGTGTTGTTGGAAGAGGGTGTTTGCTATGACCAGTGCGTTCTCTTGACAAAACTCTATTAGCCTCGGCCCTGCTTCATTCCGTGTTCCAAGGCCAAATTTGCCTGTTATTCCAGGTGTTTCTTGACTTCTTATTTTGCATTCCCGTCCCCTAGAATGAAAAGGACATCTTTTTTGGGTTTTAGTTCTAAAAGGTCTTGTAGGTCTTCATAGAACCGTTCAACTTCGGCTTCTTCAGTGTTACTGGTTGGGGCATAGGCCTGGATTACTGTAATGTTGAATGGTTTGCCTTGGAAACGAACAGAAATCATTCTGTCGTTTTTAAGATTGTATCCAAGTACTGCATTTCGGACTCTTTTGTTGACCATGATGGCTCCTCCATTTCTTCTCAGGGATTCCTGCCCACAGTAGTAGATATAATGGTCATCTGAGTTAAATTCACACATTCCAGTCCATTTTAATTCCCTGATTCCTAGAATGTCTATGTTCACACGTGCCATCTCCTGTTTGACCACTTCCAATTTGCCTTGATTCATGGACCTAACTTTCCAGGTTCCTATGCAATATTGCTCTTTACAACACTGGACCTTGCTTCTATCACCGATCACATCCACAGCTGGGTACTGGTTTTGCTTTTGCTCCATCCTTTCATTCCTTCTAGAGTTATTTCTCCACTGATCTCCAGTAGCATACTGGGCACCTACCGACCTGGGGAATTCCTCATTCAGTATCCTGTCATTTTGCCCTTTGATATTGTTCATGGGGTTCTCAAGGCAAGTATACTGAAGTGGTTTGCCATTCCCTTCTCCACTGGACCACATTCGGCTGTGGTCCATGTGATCAGATCGACTAGATTGCTGTGATTATGATTTCAGTTTGTCTGCCCTCTGATGCCCCCTCGCAATACCTGCCATCTTCTTTGAGTTTCTCTTACCTTGGTTGTGGGATATCTCTTCACAGCTGCTCCAAGAAAGCGCAGCTGCTGCACCTTACCTTGGATGAGGGGTATGTCCTCAAGGCTGCCCCTCCTGACCTTGAACGTGAGTAGCTCCTCTCGGCCCTCTCCCTCACAGCCACCACCTATTGGACGTGGGGTACCTCCTCTTGGCAGCCTGCCCTGGCCTCAGGCGTGGGGTAACTCCTCATGGCTGGGCATCTTTGCACGGTCGGTTGTGCCAGGACCTGTGTCTTTGGCGTCTGCGTGGGCGGGGCCAGCGTCTCTCGCGACTGTGCGGGCGGGGAAGGCATCTCTTGCGTCTGAGCGGGTGGGGCCTGGTTCTCTTGTGTCTGCGCGGGAGGGGCCCAGGACTCTAGGGTCTGAGAGGGCAGGGCCGGTGTCTTTCGCGTCTTTGCGGGCGGGGCCAGTGTCACTCGCATTTGCGCGAAAGGGCCGGGGTCTCGCGGGTCTGCACGGGTGGAGACGACTTCTCTCACGACTGCGTGGATGGGGCCAGTGTCAGGCGCATCTGTGCAGAAGGGGCCGGGGTCTCCCGGGTCTGCGCAGTCGGGGCCGGTGTCTCTCACGTCTGCGCGGGCTGGGCCAGTGTCACTGGCATCTACACGGAAGGGGCCGGGGTCTCTCGCGTCTGCACAGGCAGGGAAGGCTTCTCTTGCATCTGCGTGGGAGGGGATGGCATCTCTTGCGTCTGCGCTCTCAGGTGAGACTCAGAAAATTCTCTCACACAGTCGTCCCCATTGGAGAGAAGAACACACTTTATGCACTTAACTCGAAAAGAGGCCCAATTCCCATTTAAAGGCTCGAGAGTAATCCCGAAATTCCCCTTCCAACACTAAAGGGGACCTGACTTCCCTGAAGCAACCAGAGTGAATTCCTGAGGTCCTCTTCGCAACTCGAGAAGTTTCCCCAGCTTCCCGCCACAACACGAGAAACACCACAAATATATCCCCTCAATGTGAGATGAGGAAATTTTACGCTGCAGAATCTAAAGAGAAATACCACATTCCCTCTTGAAGGGCAAAAGGGTACTTTAAATCCTTTATGCGATTCTGAATGTTCCTTTACACAGTCCTCCCCATTGGACAGGAGAACACAATTTATGCACTCAATACGAGATGAAGCCCTATTACCATTTAACTGTTTGGGAGTAAACCGGAAGTTCCCCTTCCAACACATAAGGGGGCCTGAATTCACTAAAGCAACCCAAGCGAGTTCCTGAGGTCCCTGTGGAAACTCAAAAACTACCCCCAGCTTTCCACCGCAACTCAAGAAACACCACAAAATTAACCCCTAATGCGAGATGAGGAAATTTTGTGCTGCAGAACCTCAAGAGACATCCCACATTCCCGCTTGAAAGGCAAAAGGGTACTTTACTCCCTTTAGGCGACTCAGAATGGTCCCTAACATCCGTCCTCAGTGGAGATGAGAACACACTTTATGGACTCAAATCGAGAAGAGGCAATATTCCCATTTAATGTCTCTAGAATAATCAGGAAGTTCACCTTCCAACACAAAAGGTGACTTGACTTCCCTGAAGGAACCCAAGTGATTTTCTGAGGTCCCAGTCACAACTCGAGAAGTACCCCCTGCTTCAAGCCGCAACTCGAGAAACAGCACAAAATTATCCCATCAAAGCGAGATGAGGTAATTTTGCGGTGCAGAATCTCAAGAGAAACCCCACATTCCCGCTTGAAAGGCAAAAAGGTACTTGACTCCCTTTAGGCGACTCAGAATGTTCATTAACATCCGTCCTCAGTGGAGAGGAGAACACAATTTATGGACTCAAATTGAGAAGAGGCAATATTCCCATTTAACGGCTCGAGAGTAATCCGGAAGTTTCCCTTCCAACACAAAACGGGACTTGACTTCCCTGAAGCAACCCGAGCGAGGTCTTGAGGTCCCCATCGCAACTCGAGAAGTAACCCCTGCTTCCCGCCGCAACTGAAAAAAACACCACAAAATATTCCCCTCAATGCGAGATGAGGTAATTTTGTGCCACAGAATCTCAAGAGAAATCCCACTTTCCCGCCTGAAAAGCAAAAGTGCAATTGACACTATTTATGCCACTAAGAAAGTTCCCTAATATCCGTCCTTATTGGAGAGCAAAACACACTTTGTCGCCTCAATCGAGAAGAGGCCCTATTCCCATTAAAGCGCTTGAGAGTAATGCGGAAGTTCCCCTTCCAGCACAAAAGAGGACCTGACTTCCCTGAAGTAACTCGAGTGAATTCCCGATGTCCCCATCGTAACTCGAGGTGGTCCCCCCGCTTCACACCGCAATTCGAGAAACACCACAAAATTATCCCCTCAATGCGAGATGAGGAAATTTTGCGCTGCAGAATCTCAAGAGAAAGTCCACATTCCCGCTTGAAAGGCAAAAGTGTAATTGACACCCTGTGTGCGACTCAGAAAGTTCCCTCAAACTGCCGTCCCGATTGGAGATGAGAACACACTTTAAGGACTCAACTCGAGAAGAGGCCCTATTCCCATTTAAGGGCTCGAGATTAAATAGGACGTTCCCCTTCTGACACTAAAGGGGACTGGACTTCCCTGAAGCGACCCGAGCGAGTTCCTGTGGTTCCAGTCGCAACTCGAGAAGTACCACCATTTTCCCGCCACATCTCGAGAAACAGCACAAGATTATACCTTCAATGTGAGATGAGGAAAATTTCCTCTGCAGAATCTCAAGAGAAATCCCACATTCACACTTCAAAGGCAAAAGGGTCCTTTACACACTTTATGCGACTCAGAAATTTCACTCACACTACCGTACACATTGCAGAAGAGAACACATTTTATGGACTCAATTCGAAAAGAGGCCCTATATGCATTTAACGTCTCGAAAGTAATCCGGATATTTCCCTTCCAACACAATAGGGGACCTGACTTCCCTGAAGCAACCGTAGCGAGTTCCTGAGGTCAAGTCCCAACTCGAGATGTACGCCCAGCTCCCCGCAGAAACTCGAGAAACACCACAAAATTATCACCTCAATGCAGATGAGGTAATTTTGCGCTGCAGAATCTCAAGAGAAAACCCAAATTCCCGCTTGAAAGGCATAAGTGTACTTGACACCCTTTATGTGACTCAGATATTTCCCTCAAACAACCGTCCCCATTGGAGAGGAGGACACACTTTATGGACTCAACTCGAGAAGAGGTCCTATTCCCATTTAAGGGCACGAGAGTCATCCGGAAGTTCCCAGTCCAACACAAAAGGGGACCTGACCTCCCTGAAGCAACCCGAGGGATTTACTGAGATCCCCTTCGCAACTCGAGAAGTACACCCAGCTTCCCGCCGCAACTCGAGAAACACCACAAAATTATCCCCTCAATGCGAGATGAAGAAATTTTGTGCTGCAGAATCTCAAGAGCAATACCACATTCCCTCTTGAAAGGCAAAAGAGTACTTGACACCCTTCATGCGACTCAGAAAGTTCCCTCACACAGCTGTCCCCATTGCAGAGGAGAACACACTTTATGGACTCAGTTCGAGATGAGGCCCTATTCCCATTTAACGGCTCAAGAGTAAACACGAAGGTCCCCTTCCAACACAAAAGGCGACCTTACTTCCCTGAAGCAACACGAGCGAGTTCCTGAATTTCATGTCGCAACTCGGTATGTATCCCCAGCTTCCCGCCTCAAGAGGAGAAACACAACAAAATTATCCCCTCAATGCGAGATGAGGAAATTTTGCGCAGCACTATTCAAGAGAAATCCCACATTCTCGCTTGAAAATCAAAAGGGTACTTGACACTCTTTTTGCGACACATAAATTTCCCTCACACAGACGTCCCCGTTGGACAGGAGAACACACTTTATGGACTCAACTCGAAAAGAGGCCCTATTCCCAATTAATAGCTCAAGAGTATTCCGGAAATTCCCCTTCCTTCACAAAAGGGGAATTGACTTCCCTAAAGCAACACGAGCGAGTAGCTGAGGTCCCCGTGGCAACTGGAGAAGTACACCCAGCTACCCCCCACTCGAGAAACACCACAAAATTATCTCCTCAAAGCGAAATGAGGAAATTTTGGGCTGCAGATCTCAAGAAAATCCCACATTCCCGCTTGAAAGGCAAAAGGCTACTTGACAAACTTTGTGCGACTCAGAAAGTTCCCTCAAACAGCCGCCCTATTGGAGAGGAAATCACAATTTTTGGACTAAATTTGAAAAGAGGTCCTATTCCCATTTAATGGCTCGAAAGTAATCCGGAATTCCCCTTCCAACAAAAAAGGTGACCTTATTCCCTGAAGCAACTCGAGCGAGTTCCTGAGGTCCCTGTTGCAACTCGAGAAGTACCTCCAGCTTCCCACCGCAACTCGAGAAACACCACAAAATTATTCCCTCAAAGCGAAACGAGGAAATTTCGGGCTGCAGAATTTCAAGAGAATTCCCACATTCCCGCTTGAAAGGCATAAGTGTACTTGACACCCCTTATGCGACTCAGAAAGTTCCCTCAAACAGCATTCCCGATTGGAGAGTAGAACTCACCTTATGGACTAAACTCGAGAAGAGGCTCTACTCCCATTTAATGCCTCTGGAGTAACCTGGAAGTTCCTCTTCCAACACAAAAGGGGAACTGACTTTCCTGAAGCAACCCGAGCGACTTCATGAGGTCCTCGTTGCAACTCGAGAAGTACCCCAAGATTCCCGTAGACACTAGAGAAAAACAACAAAATTATCCCCTCAATTCGAGATGAGGACATTTGTGCTGCAGAATCTTAAGAGAAATCACACATTCCCTGTTGAAAGGCAAAAGGAAACTTGACATCCTTAATGGGACTCAGAAAGTTCCCTCACACAGCCGTCCCCATTTGAGAGGAGAACACACTTTATGGCCTCACCTCGAGAAGAGGCCCTTTTCCCATTTAACATCGTGAAAGTAATCCCGAATTTCCACTTGCTTCACAAAAGGGGATTTGACTTCCCTGAAGCAACCAGAATGAGTTCCTGAGGTCGTCCTTGTACCTCGTACATTACTGCCAGCTTCCCGCCGCTTCTCGGGAAACACCACAAAATTATGCCCTCAGTGCGAGATGAGGTAATTTTGTGCTGCAGGATCTCAAGAGAAAAGCCACATTCCCGATTGAAAGGCAAAATGGTAGTGACACACTTTATGTGACTCAGAAAGTTCCCTCACACATATGTCCCGATTGGAGAGGAAAAAACACTTTATGGACTCAACATGAGAAGAGGCCCTACTCCGATTTAATGGCTCGAGAGTAATCCGGAAGTTCCCCTTCCAAGACAAAAGGGGACCTGACTTCCCTGAAGCAACCTGAGCGAGTTCCTGAGGTCCCCGTCTCAACTCGAGAAGTACCCCCAGCTTCCCACCAAATCTCCAGAAACACCACTAAAATATGGCCTCAATGCGACATGAGGAAATTTTGCGTGGCAATATCTCAAGAGAAATCCCACATTTAAACTTGAAAGGCAAAAGGGTACTTGACACCCTTTATGTGACTCAGAAATTTCCCTCACACAGCCATCCCCATTGTAGAGGAGAACACACTTTATGGACTCAATTCGAGAAGAGGCCCTATTCCCATTAAATGGCCGGAAAGTAATCCAGAAGTTCCCCTTTCAACACAAAACGGAGACCTGACTTCCCTGAAGCAACCCGATCTAGTTCCTGTAGTCCCCGTTGCAACTCTAGAAGTACCCCCAGCTTCCCGCCATAACTCGAGAAACACCACAAAAATATGGCCTCAATGCGAGATGAGGAAATTTTGCGCGGCAGTATCTCAAGAGAAATCCCACATTCCCACTTGAAAGGCAAAATGGTACTTGACATCCTTTATGCGACTCAGAAATTTCCCTCACAGAGCCGTCCCCATTGGAGAGGAAAACACACTTTTTGGACTCAATCTGAGTGAAGGACCTATTCCCATTTAACGCCTGGAGAGTGATCCGAAAGTTCCCCTTCCAACACAAAAGGAGAGCTGACTTTCCTGAAGCAACCCGAGCAAGTTCCTGAGGTCTCTGTCGCAACTAGAGAAATACCCAGAGCTTCCCATCGAAACTCTAGAAACACCACAAAATTATGGCCTCGATACGAGATGAGGAAATTTTGGGCAGCAGAATCTCAAGAGAAATCCCACATTACCGCTTGAAAGGAGAATGGGAACTTGACACCCTTTATGCGACTGAGAAAGTTCCCTAACACAGCCGTCCCCATTGGAGAGGAGAACAAAATTTACAGACTCAACTCGAGAAGAGGCCCTATTCCCATTGAACTGCTCGAGAGTAATCCCGAAGTTCCCCTTTCAACACAAAGGGAACCTGACTTCTCAGAAGCAACACGGGGGATTACCTGAGGTCCCCGTCGGAAATCGAGAGGGAGTCGAAGCTTCCCACCGACACTCAAGAAAAACCACAAGATTGTGCCCTCAAGGCGAGATGAACAACATTTCCGTTTCAGATTCGGTAAGAGAAATTCCACATTCCCACTTGAAACTCGACAGGTTACTTAACATCCTTTATGCGACTAAAAACTAAACCGACATACACAATCCCGAGGAACACCGAGTTTCTTGCAACACTGACAAAATGCCCCGTTTTCCACTTCTCTTTTACAGATGAGAGTTGATTCCTTTGCTTTCTCTGGAATGGAATCCAGACGTTCCGGTCGCACAGGACGTGTAGGCAGGTACAACCTTGAAACTCGGGAGGATAACCGGTTTTCAAAACACAAGTGGAAAAGGTACGGATGTCACCACCCAATCGAGATATTGTCTGATCCTACTGCACAGGTTCAAATGTTTCCTCGAGTATCAACTCACAGGATGAATGGAGTCCTGACTCCACGAGCATACTCTATACAATCTCCAGGTACAAATGCAACTCTAAAGTGGCCCATCAACCGTATTACAACTCGAGAAGAAAGCGAAGTTCCAGGCCTGAACAAAAGACGAGGCCTGAATACTCTGGAGAATATTGAGAACAACCGTGCGATACCTGTCTCCACTGGAGAAGAACAAACAGTTGACCGACACAACGCTAGATGCGGCTCTATACCTCTGCTGCTCCTTATACAGGAATCTCAAGGTTCCCCTTCAAAAAGGATAGAAGACCTGACTTCCCTGGAGCAACACGAGCGAGTTCCTGAGGTCCCCGTCCCAACTCGAGAAGAACCCCGAGCTTCCCGCCACAAGTAGAAAAACACCACAAAATTATCCCCTCAATGCGAGATGAGGATGTTTTCAGCTGCAGAATCTCAAGAGAAATCCCACATTCCCGCTTGAAAGGCAAACAGGTACTTGACACCCTTTATGCGACTCAGAAAGTTCCCTAACACAGCCGTCCCCATTGCAGAGAACAAAATTTACGGACTCACTCGAGAAGAGGCCCTATTCCCATTGAACTGCTCGAGAGTAATCCCGAAGTTCCCCTTTCAACACAAAGGGAACCTGACTTCTCAGAAGCAACACTGGGGATTACCTGAGGTCCCCGTCGCAAATCGAGAGGGAGCCGAAGCTTCCCACCGACACTCAAGAAAAACCACAAGATTGTGCCCTCAAGGCGAGATGAACAACATTTCCGTTTCAGATTCGGTAAGAGAAATTCCACATTCCCACTTGAAACTCGACAGGTTACTTAACATCCTTTATGCGACTAAAAACTAAACCATCATATACAGCCCCAATCCCGAGGAACACTAAGTTTCTTGCCACACTGACAAAATGCCCCGTTTTCCACTTCTCTTTTACAGATGAGAGTTGATTCCTTTGCTTTCTCTGGGATGGAATCCAGACGTTCCGGTCGCACAGGACGTGTAGGCAGGTACAACCTTGAAACTCGGGAGGATAACCGGTTTTCAAAATACAAGTGGAAAAGGTACGGATGTCACCACCCAATCGAGATATTGTCTGATCCTACTGCACAGGTTCAAATGTTTCCTCGAGTATCAACTCACAGGATGAATGGAGTCCTGACTCCACGAGCATACTCTATACAATCTCCAGGTACAAATGCAACTCTAAAGTGGCCCATCAACGGTATTACAACTCGAGAAGAAAGCGCAGTTCCAGGCCTGAATATGAGATGAGGCCTGAATACCCTGGAGAATATTGAGAGCAACTGCGCAATCCCTCTCTCCATTGGAGAAGAACAAACAGTTGCCAGACTCAATGCTCGATGCGGCCCTATTTCTCTGCTTCTCCTTATAGAGGAATCCCGAGGTTCCCCTTTCGACAGGATAGGAGACCTGAGGTCCCTGGGGCAACACGAGCGAGTTCCTTACGTCCCCATCGCAACTCGAGAGGAATCCCCTGCTTCCCAACACAAGCCAAGAAACAACATAAAATTATCCCTTCAATGCGAGATGAGGACTTCTTTCGGCGGCAGAGTCTCAAGAGAAATGTCACATTCACTCTTGAAAGGCGATTGGGTAGTTGTCACCCTTTATGTGACCCAAATACTTCCCTGACATAGCCGCCCACAGTGAAGCGAAGCACACAATTTATGTACACAACACTTCATGTGGCCCTATTCGTATCCTGAGCCTAGACATGAATCCTGAGGTTTAACTTCCAACAGCAAATGATTTTGAACATCTTGGGACAATGAGAGCGGGTTCCAGAGGTCCCCGTTGCAACTCGAGAACCACACCAAGCTTTCCCCAGAAACACGAAAAAAACGACAATGGTACCCCATCAATGTGAGATGAGGAAATATTCTGCTGCAGAATCTCAATAGAAATCCCATACTCCCATTTGAAACTAGAACGGTACTTGACAGCCATTATGTGACTCAAAAAGTTCCCTACCATACCTGTCCCCCTGAAGAGGAGCAAACAATTTACGGACTGAACTTGAGATGAGGCCCCATTCCCATTTAAGGTCTCGAGAGTAAACCCGAAGTTCCCCGTACCACTCAAAAGAGGACCTGACTTCCCTGAAGCAACACTAGCTACGACATGAGGTACCCCTCGCAACTCGAGAAGAACCCCAAACTTTCCAGTGCAATGTGAGAAATACCACAAAATTTTCCCCTCAATGTGAGATGAGGAACATTTCCACTGCAGAGTTTCAAGAGGAATCTCACATTCCCGCTTGAAACTCAAAAGGCCACTTGACACCATTTATTCGACTCAAAAAGTTCCCTAACAAACATCCCCACTGGAGACGTGCACACAGTTTACAGACTTAAATTGAGATGAGGCCCTATTCCCATTTAACAGCTCGAGAGTAATCCCGAAGTTCCTCTTCCAACACAAAATGGAACTAACTTCTCTGAAGCAACACAGGGATTTCCTGAGTTCCCCATCACAACTCGAGGGGTAGCCCAAGCTTCCCGCCACAAGAAAAACCACAAGATTATTCACTCAAGGCGAGATGAAGAACATTTCCATTTCAGTTTCACAAGAGAAATTCAAATGTAACCTCGAGTATCAACTCACAGGACGAGTGGAGACTTGACTGCACGAGCATACTCTATACAATCTCCAGGTACAAATTCAACTCTAATGTGGCCTAACACTCATATTACAACTCGAGAAGAAAACAGAGTTCCAGGTCAGAACAAGAGAGGAGAACTGAATCCCCTGGAGAATATTGAGAGCAACCGGAGATCCCTGTCTCCACTGGAGAAGAACAAACAGTTGCCTGACTCAACGCTCGATGCGGCCCTATTCCTCTGCTTCTCCTTATAGAGGAATCCTGAGTTTCCCCTTTCAACGCTATAGGAGACCTGACTTGACTGGGTCAACACGAGCGAGTTCCTGACATCCCCGTTGCAACTCAAAATGAACCCCAACTTCCTGCCGCAAATCAAGAAACAACACAAAATTATCCCCTCAATGCGAGATGAGGAATTTTTTCCGTCAGTGTCTCAAGAGAAATCCCACATTCTAGCTTGAAAGGAAAAATGGTACTTGACACCCTTTATGTGACTCAGAAAGTTCCCTACCATAGCCCTCCCCACTCGAGAGGAGCACACAATTTATATTCTTAACTTGAGATGAGGCCCTATTATCATTTAACGACTCGAGAGTAATCCAGAAATTCCCCTTCCAACAAAAAATCGACCTGACTTCTCTGAAGAGACACGGGGATTTCCTGAGGTCCCCATTGCAACTCAAGAGGGAGCCCAGGCCTCCTGCCGCAACTCGAGAAACACCACAAAATTATCCCCTCAATGCAAGATGAGGAATTTTTTCTGCGGCAGAGTCTCAAGAGAAATCCCACTATCCCACTTGAAACTCGAATGGGAACTTGACACCCTTTAAGCGAACCAAATGCTTCCCCAACACAGCCGTCCACATTGAAGCGGAGCACACAATTTACGTACACAACACTAGATGCGGCCCTATTCGTCTCCTGCGACTAGACATGAATCCTGAGGTCCCCTTCAAACAGCAAACGATTTCAACCTTCTTGGGACAACGTGAGTGAGTTCCTGGGGTCACCATCACAACTCGAGAGGAACCCCAAGATTTCCGCTGCAACTCAAGATAAACGAAAACGTTCCCCCATCAATGCGAGCTGAGGAAATTTTCTGCAGCAGAATCTCAAGAGAAATCCCACATTTCCGCTTGAAAATAGAAGGGGAACTTGACACCCTTTATGCGACCAAAAACTTCACCGAGATAGCCATTCACATTGAAGCGGAGAACACAATATATCTACACAGCACTAGATGCGACCATATTACTCTGCCATGCCTTAAGAGGAATTCCGATGTTCCCCTTCCAACGCGCAAGGAGACCTAACTTCCCTGGGACATCGCGATCTAGGTCCTGAGGTCCCCTTTGCAACTCGAGAGTAACATGAAGCTTCCTGCTGCAAGTCGAGAAACAACACAAAATTATCCCCTCAATGCGAGATGAGGAAATTTTCCAATGCAGAATCTCAAGAGAAATCCCACATTCCCGCTTGAATTGCGAACGGGAACTTGACACACTTTATGTGACTCAGAAAGTTCCCTAACAGAGCCGTCCCCATTGGAGAGAACACAATTCACGGACTCAACTCGAGAAGAGGCCCTATTCTGATTTAACGGCTTGAGAGAAATCCCGAAGTTCCACTTCCAACACAAAAGGGGACCTGACTTCCCTGGGGGAACACGAGCGAGTTCCTGAGGTCCCCGTCGCACGTCGAGAAAAACCCCAAGCTTTCCGCCACAACTCGAGAAACACCACAAAATTTTCCCCTCAATGCGAGATGAGGATATTTTCCGCTGCAAAGTGTCAAGAGAAATCACACATTACTGCTTGAAACTCGAACGGGTACTTGACATCCTTTATGTGACTCCAAAACATCCCTGAGATAGTGGTCCACATTGAAGCGGAGAACACAAATTATCTACACAGCACTAGATTCGACCCTATTGTCTGATTCTACTGCACAGTTTCAAATGTAGCCTCGAGTATCAAATCACAGGACAAATGGTGACCTGACTCCATGAGCATACTCTATACAATCTCAAGGTACAAATGCAAAAAAGCAAAATGGCTGTCTGAGGAGGCCTTACAAATAGCTGTAAAAAGAAGAGAAGCGAAAAGTAAAGGAGGAAAAGATAGATATAAGCATCTGAATGCAGAGTTCCAAAGAAGAGCAAGGAGAGATAAGAAAGCCTTCCTCAGCGATCAATGCAAAGAAATAGAGGAAAACAACAGAATAGGAAAAACAAGAGTTATTTTCAAGAAAATTAGAGATATCAAGGGAACATTTCATGCAAAAATGGGCTCGATAAAGGACAGAACTGGTATGGACCTAATAGAAGCAGAAGATATTAAGAGAAGGTGGCAAGAATACACAGAAGAACTGTACAAAAAAGTCTTCACGATGAAGATAATCAAGATGGCGTGATCACTCACCTGGAACCAGACATCTTGGAATGTGAAGGCAAGTGGGCCTTAGAGAGCATCACGACGAACAAAGCTAGTGGAGGTGATGGAATTCCAATTGAGCTATTTCAAATCCTAAAAGATGATGCTGTGAAAGTGCTGCACTCAATATGCCAGCAAATTTGGAAAACGCAGCAGTGGTCACAGGACTGGAAAACGTCAGTCTTCATTCCAATCCCAAAGAAAGGCAATGCCAAAGAATGCTCAAACTACCACACAATTGCATTCATCTCACACGCTAGTAAAGTCATGCTCAAAATTCTCCAAGCTGGGCTTCGGCAATATGTGAATCGTGAACTTCCAGATGTTCAAGCAGGTTTAAGAAAAGGCAGAGGCACCAGAGATCAAATTGCCAACATCCGCTGGATTATGGAGAAAGCAAGAGTGTTCCAGAAAAACATCTATTTCTGCTTCATTGACTATTCAAAGCCTTTGACTGTGTGGATCACAATAAACTGTGGAATATTCTGAAAGAGATGGGAATCCCAGACCACCTGACCTGCCTCTGGAGAAACCTGTATGCAGGTCAGGAAGCAACAGTTAGAATTGGACATGGAACAACAGACTGGTTCCAAATAGGAAAAGGAGTACGTCAAGGTTGTCTATTGTCACCCTGCTTATTTAACTTCTATGCAGAGTATATCATGAGGAACTGTGGGCTGGAAGAAGCACAAGCTGGAATCAAGATTGCCAGAAGAAATATCAATAACCTCAGATATGCAGATGAGACCACCCTTATGGCAGAAAGTGAAGAAGAATTCAAAGGTCTCTTGATGAAAGCAAAAGAGGAGAGTGAAAAGGTTGGCTTGAAGCTCAACATTCAGGAAACGAAGATCATCGCATCTGGTCCCATCACTTCCTGGGAAGTAGATGGGGAAACAGTCGAAACCGTGTCAGACTTTATTTTTGGGGGCTCGAAAATCACTGCAGATGCTGAATGCAGCCATGAAGTTAAAAGACGCTTACTCCTTGGAAGGAAAGTTATGACCAGCCTAGATAGCATATTAAAAAGCAAAGACATTACTTTGCCAACCAAGGTCCGTCTAGTCAAGACTATGGTTTTTCCCGTGGTCATGTATGGATGTGAGAGTTGGACTGTGAAGAAAACTGATCGCCAAAGAATTGATGCTTTTGAACTGTGGTGCTGGAGAAGACTCCTGAGAGTCCCTTGGACTGCAAGGAGATCCAACCAGTCCATTCTAGAGGAGATAGATACTGGGTGTTCATTGGAAGGACTTATGCTAAAGCTGAAACTCCAATACTTTGGCCACCTCATGCGATGAGATGACTCACTGGAAAAGACTCTGATGCTGGGAGCGGTTGGGGGTAGGAGGAGACGGGGACAACAGAGAATGAGGTGGCTGGATGGCATCACTGACTCGATGGACATGAGTTTGAGTGAACGTCGCGAGTTGGTGATGGACAGGGAGGCCTTTCGTGTTGTGGTTCAGGAGTCACTAAGAGTCGGACCCGACTGAGCGACTGAATCGAACTGAACTGAAAGTGGCTTATCACCCGTATTACAACTCGAGAAGAAAGTGCACTTCCAGGTCTGAACAAGAGACGAGGCCTGAATCCCCTGGAGAATTTTGAGAGCAACCGCGAGATCACTGTCTCCACTGGAGAAGAACAAACAGTTGACTGACTCAACGCTAAATGTGGCCCTATTCCTCTGCTGCTCTTTATAGAGGAATCTCGAGGTTCCCCTTCCAAAAAGATAGGAGACCTGACTTCCCTGGGCCAACACGAACGAGTTCCTGGGGTCCCCATCGCAACTCGAGAGGAACCTCAAGCTTCACGCCACAAATCGGGAAACACCACAAATTATCCTCTCAATGCGAGATGAGGACATTTTCCACTGCAGAATCTCAAGAGAAATCCCACATTTCCACTTGAAAGGCGAACGGGAACTTGACATCCTTTATGCGACTCAGTAAGTTCCCTAACACAGCCGTCCCCATTGGAGAGGAGAACACAATTTACGAACTCAGGTCGTGAAGAGGCCCTGTTCACATTTAACAGGTCGACAGTAATCCTGAAGTTCCCCTTCCAACACAAAAGGGGACCTGAGTGCCCTGAAGCAACACAAGCGAGTTCCTGAGGTCCCCGTCGCAAGTCGAAAAAAACACCAAGTTTTACGCCGCAACTCGAGAAACACCACAAAATTTTCCCCTCAATGCGAGATGAGGATAATTTCCGCTGCAGAGTCTCAAGAGAAATCGCACATTACCGCTTGAAACTCGAACGGAACTTGACACACTTTATGCGACTCAGTAAGTTCCCTAACACAGCCGTCCCCATTGGAGAGGAGAACACAATTTACGAACTCAACTCGAGAAGAGGCCCTATTCCCATTGAACGGCATGAGAGTAATCCCGAAATTCCCCTTTGAACACAAAAGGGGACCTGCCTTCTCTGAAGCAACATGGGGGATTTCCTGAGGTCCCCGTCCCAAATCGAGAGGGGGACCAAGCTTCCCGCCACAACTCGAAAAACACCTCAATATTTTCCCCTCAATGCAAGATGAGGATATTTTCCGCTGCAGAGACTCAAGAGAAATTGCACATTACCGTTTGAAACTCGAACCGGTACTTGACACCATCTGCTAAGTCACTTCAGTCGTGTCCAACTCTGTGCGACCCCATAGACGGAAGCCCACCAGGCTCCCCCGTCCCTGGGATTCTCCAGGCAAGAACACTGGAGTGGGTCGTCATTTCCTTCTCCAATGTGTGAAAGTGAAAAGTGAAAGTTAAGTCGCTCAGTCGTGTCCGACCCTTAGCGACCCCACGGACTGCAGCCTATCAGGCTCCTCCATCCATGGGATTTTCTAGGCAATAGTACTGGAGTGGCTTGCCATTGCCTTCCAACACAAAAGGGGAACTGACTCCTCTGAAGCAACATGGAGGATTTCCTAATGTCACCTTGGCAAATTGAGAGAGAGCCCAAGCTTCCTGCTGCAACTCGAGAAAAACCACAGGATTCTGCCCTCAAGGTGAGATGAAGAACATTTGCATTTCAGATTCGCAAGAGAAATTCCACATTCCCGCTTGAAACTCGACAGTTTACTTAACATCCTTAATGAGACTAAAAACTAAACCTACATACATAGCCCCAATCCAGAGGAACACCGAGTTTCTTGCGACCCTGACAAAATGCCCCGTTTTCCACTCCTTTTTCCAGATGAGAGTTGATTCCTCTGCTTCCTCTGGAATGGAAATCAGACGTTCCGATCCCAAAGGACGAACAGGCAGGTACCACCTTGAAATTCGGGAGGATAACCGGTTTTCAAAACACAAATGGAAAAGGTACAGATGTCACCACCCACTCGAGATATTGTCTGATTCTACTGCACAGATTCAGATGTATCCTCGAGTATCAACTCAGAAGACGATTGGAGACCTGACTCCACGAGCATACTCTATACAATCTCCAGGTAAAAATGGAAAACTAAAGTGGCCTATCATCCGTATTACAACTCGAGAAAAAAGCGCAGTTCCAGGTCTGAACAAGAGACGAGGCCTGAATCCCCTGGAGAATTTTCAGAGCAACCAAAATTTCCCTGTCTCCACTGGAAAACAACAAACAGTGGATCAACTGAATGCTAGATAAGGTCCTATTCCTCTGCTGCTCCTTATAGAGGAATCTCGAGGTTCCCCTTCGAAAATGATAGGAGACCTGACTTTCCCTTGGGCAAGACGAGCGAGTTCCTGGGGTCCCCGTCGCAACTCGAGAGGAACGCCAAGCTTCCCGCTGCAAGTTGAGAAACACAACAAAATTATCCCCTCAGTGCAAAATGAGGACATTTTTCACTGCAGAATCTCAAGAGAAATCCCACACTCCCGCTTGAAAGGCAAATGGGTACTTGACATCCTTTATGCGAATCAGAAAGTTCCCTCATACTGCCGTCCCCATTGGAGAGGAGAACACAATTTATGGACTCAGGTCGAGAAGAGGCCCTGTTCACATTTAACGGGTCGACAGTAATCCTGAAGTTCCCCTTCCACCACAAAAGGGGACCTGACTTCCCTGAAGCAACACGAGCGAGTTCCTGAGGTCCCTGTCGCAAGTCGAAAAAAATACCAAGCTTTACGCCGCAACTCGAGAAACACCACAAAATTTTCCCCTCAATGCGAGATGAGGATAATTTCCGCTGCAGAGTCTCAAGAGAAATTGCACATTACCGCCTGAAACCCGAACGGAACTTGACACACTTTATGCGACCCAAAAATTTCCCCCAGGTAGCCGTCCACATTGAAGCAGAGGACACAATTTATCTACACAGCACTAGATGCGACCCTATTACTCTCCCGTGCCTCGAGAGGAATGGCGATGTTCCTCTTTCAACACGCAAGGAGACCTAACTGCCCTGGGATATCGAGATCGAGATACTGAGGTCCCCGTCGTAACTCGATAGGAACTCAATTCTTACCGCCGCAAGTCGAGAAACACCACAAAATTATCCCCTCAATGCGAGATGAGGACATTTTCCGCTGCAGCATATCAAGAGAAATCCCACATTCCCGCTTGAAAGGTGAACGGGTACTTGACACCTTTTATGCGACTCAGCAAGTTCCCTCACAGAGCTGTCCGCTTTGGAGAGGAAAACATAATTTAGGACTCAACTCGGTAAGAGACCCTATTTCCATTCTAAGCCTCGAGAGTAATCCCGATGTGACTACCAAAATGAAAGAAGATCTGACTTCCCAGGGACTACAGGAGGGAGGTCCTGAGATCCCTTTCCCCTTCGAGAAGAACCCCAAGCTTCCCACGGCAACTCAAGAAAAACCACAAGATTCTGCACTCAAAGTGAGATGAGGAAAATTTCCCCTGCAGAATCTCAAGGGATATCCATATTCCCGCTTGAAACCAGAACGGGTACTTAACACCCTTTATGAGACTCAAAATATTCCGTGACATAGCTGTCCCCACTTGAGAGAACACAATTTATGGACTCAACTTTAGATGAGGCCCTATTCCCATTCCACGCCTCGAGAGTAATCCCGATGTTCCCCTACCAAAACGAAAGGAGACCTGTCTTCCCAGGGACTAAACAAGTGAGTTCCTGAGGTCCCCATCGCAACTGGAGAAGGACCCCAAGCTTCCCGACGCAACTCGAGAACCACAAGATTCTGCACTCAAGGTGAGCTGAGGAAAATTTCCCATGGAGAGTCCCAAGAGAAATCCCACATTCCCGTTTGAAACTCGAAAGGGTCCATGACACCCTTTATGTGACTCAAGACATTCCCTGACATAGCTGTCGCCACATGAGAGGAGAACAAAATTTATGAACTGAACTTTAGAAGAGGCCGTATTCCCATTCCATGCCTCGAGAGTAATCCCGAAATCCCCTTTCAAAATGAAAGGAGACTTGACTTCCCAGGGACTACACGAGCGAGTTCCTGATATCACCGTCACAACCCGAAAGTGACCCCAAGCTTCAAGCCACAACACGAGAAAAACCACAAGATTCTCCTCTCAATGCGAGAGGAGGAACATTTCTGCTGCAGAGTCTCAAGAGAAATCACACATTCCTGCTTGAAACTCGAGAGGCTACTTGAAACCCTTTCTGAAACACAAAAAGATCCCGGACTAAGCCGTCCCCACTGGAGAGGAGAACACAATTATCGGACTCAACACAAGAAGCAAATCACATTCCACTCCACGATTGGAATCCCGATGTTCCCCTTCCAATATGATCGGAGACCTGCCATCCCTGGGATAACAAGAGCGAGTTTCTGAGGTCCCCATCGCAACTCGAGAAGGCCCCCAAGATTCCTGCCGCAACTCGAGACAAACCACAAGATTGTGCACTCAAGGAGTGATGAGGAAAATTTTCCCCTGCTAAGTCTGAAGAGAAATCCAACATTCCTGCTTGAAACTCGAAAGGGTACATGACACCCTTTATGCGACTCAAGACATTCCCTGACATCACTGTCCCTACTTGAGAGGAGGACACAATTTATGTACTCAAATTGAGAAGAGACCTATTTCCATTCCACGCCTCAAGAGTAATCCCGATGTTCCCCTACCAAAAAGAAAGCACACCTGACTTCCCAGGGACGACACTAGCGAGTTTCTGAAGTCCCTGTCGCAAATTGAGAAGGGCCAAAACCTTCTCGTCACAACACGAAAAAAACCCACAAGATTCTTCACTCAAGGTGAGATGAGGAAAATCTCCTCTGCAGAGTCTCAAGAGAAATCCCACATTCCCGCTTGAAAGGCGAACGGGTCCTTGACACCCTTTATGCGACTCAAGACATTCCCTGACAGGGCTGTCCGTACTTGACAGTAGAATACAATTTATGCACTCAACATTAATGAGGCCCTATTTCCCTACCACGCATTGCTAGTAATCCCAATGTTCCCCTACGGAAACGAAAGAAGACCTGACTTCCCTGGGACTCCACGAGCGAGTTCCTGAGGTCCCTGTCGCAACTCGAGGAGGACCCCAAGCTTCCCAAAGCAACTCGAGAAAAACCACATGATTCTGCACTCAGGTGAGATGAGGAAAATTTCCAATGCAGAGTCTCAGGAGAAATCCCACATTCTCTTTTGAAACGCGAACGGGTATTTGACACCCTTTATGCGACTCAAGATATTCCCTGACATAGCTGTCCCCACTTGAAAGGAGAACACAATTTATGGGCTCAACATAGATGAGGCCCTATTCCGATTCCACGCCTCGAGACTAATAACAATGTTCCGCTACCGAAACGAAAGGAGACCTGACTTCCTAGAAACTACACGATCGAGTTCTTGAGGTCCCTGTCACAACTCTAGAAGGACACCAAGCTTCCCGCCGCCACTAGAGAAAAACCACAAGATTCTGCACTCGAGGTGAGATGGGGAAAATTTCCAATGCAGAGTCTCAGGAGAAATCCCACATTCCCTGTTGAAACGCGAACGGGTGCTCGACACCCTTTATGCGACTCAAGACATTCCCTGACATAGCTGTCCCCACTTGAGAGAAGAACACAATTTATGGCCTCAACGTTAGATGAGGAACTATTCCCATTCCACGGCTCGATAGAAATCCCGATGTTCCCCTACCAAAACGAAAGGAGATTAGACTTCCCAGGGACTACAAGAGGGTGTATTTGAGGTCCCTTTCGTAACTCGAGAAGCACCCAAAGCTTCCAGCCACAACTCTAGAGACTTCACAAGATTCTGCACTCGAGGTGAAATGAGGAAATTTAACCCTGCAGAGTCTCAAAAGAAACCGCATATATCCGATTGAAACCCGAACGGGTACTTGACTCCATTTATGCGACTCAAGAGATTCCCCGACATAGCTTCCCCACTTGAGAGGAGAACACAATTTACCGACTCAACTTTAAATGAGGCCCTATTCCCATTCCACGCCTCGAGAGTAATCCGTATGTTCCCCTAACAAAACAAAAGGAGACCTGACTTCACAGGGACTACACGAGCGAGTTCCAGAGGTCCCTGTCGCAAATGGAGAAGGACCCCAAGCTACCCGCCGCAACTCGAGAAATAAACACAAGATTCTGCCTTAAAGGTGAGAGGAGGAATATGTTCCCTGCAGTGTCTCAAGAGAAATCCCATAGTCCCGCTTGAAACGCGAAAGGGTAATTGACACCCTTTATGCTGCTCAAGACGTTCCCTGACATAGCTGTACGCACTTGAGAGGAGAACACAATTTATGGACTCAACATTAAATGGGTCCGTATTCCCATTCCATGCCTCGAGAGTAATCCCGATGTTCCCCTACCAAAACGAAAGGAGACCTGACTTCCCAGGGACACACGAGCGAGTTCCTGAGGTCCCTGTAGCAACTCGAGAAGGACACCAAGCTTCGCGCCGCAAAACGAGAAAAAACACAAGATTCTGCACTCAAGGTGAAATGAGGAAAATTTACCCTGCAGAATCTCAAGAGACCTCCCACATTCCCGCTTGAACTCAAATGGGTTGACTCCCTTTATGTGACTCAAGACATTCCCCGACATAGCTCTTCCCACTTGAGATTATAACACAATTTATGGACTCACATTTAGATGAGGCCGTATTCCCATTCCACACCACGAGAGTAATCCCGATGTTTCCCTACCAAAAGGAAAGGAGACCTGATATACCAGGGAATACCCGAGCGAGTTCCTCAGGTCCCTGCAACAACTCGAGAAGGACCCCAAACTTCCCGCCGCAACTCGAGAAAAACCACAAGATTTTCCACTCAATGTGATCTGAGGAAAATTTCCCCTGCAGAATCTCAAGAGAAATGCCACATTCAGGTTTGAAACACGAACGGTTTCTTGACACCCTTTATGTGACTCAAGACATTCCCTGACATAGCTGTCCCCACTTGAGAAGAGAACACAATTTATGAACTCAACTTTAGATGAGGCCCTATTGCCTTTCCCCGGCTCAAGAGTAATCCCGATGTTCCCCTACCAAAATGATAGGACACCTGATTTCCCAGGGACTACACGAGCGAGTTCCTAAGGTCCAGGTCGCAACTCGAGAAGGACCCAACCTTCCCACCGCAACACGAAAAAACCACAATATCTGCACTCAAGGTGAGTTAAGGAAAATTTCCCCTGCAGAGTCTCCAGAGAAATCCCACATTCCCGCATGAAACGCCAACTGGTACTTGACAACCTTTATGCGACTCAAGACATTCCCTAACATAGCTGTCCCAATTTGAGAGGAGAACACAATTTAGGGATTCAACTTTAGATGAGGCAGTATTCCATTTCCATGCCCCGAGAGTAATCCTGATGTTCTCCTACCAAAGCGAAAGGAGACCTGACTGCTCAGGGACTACTCGAGTGAGTTCCTGAGGTCCCTGTGGCAACTCGAGAAAGGACCGAGCTTCCCGCCGAAACAAGAAAAAAACCACAAGTTTCTACACTCAAGATGAGATGGGGAAAATTTCCCCTGCAGAGTCTCAAGAGAAATCCAAAATTCCCACGAATGGGTACTTGACACCCTTTATGCCACTCAAGACATTCCCTGACATAGCTGTCCATACTGGAGAGGAGAAAACAATTTTTGGACTCAAATTTAGATGAGGCCCTATTCCCATTCCACGCCTCGAGAGCATTCCCTATGTTCCCCTACCAAAAAGAAAGGAGACCTGACTTCCCAGGGACTACTTGAGCGAGTTCCGGAGGTCGCTGTTACATTCGAGAACGGCCCCAAGCTTCCCACCACAACAAGAGAGAAACCACAAGATTCTGCACTCAAGGTGACATGAGGAAAATCTCCCCTGCAGAGTCTCAAGAGAAATCCCACATTCCCGCTTGAAACACGAACGGGTAATTGACACCTTTTATGCGACGCAAGACATTCCCTGACATAGCTGTCCGTACTTGAGAGGAGAACACAATTGATGGACTCAATTTTAATGAGGCCCTATTTCCCTTCCACGCCTCTCTTGTATCCCCATGTTCCCCTACCAATTCGAAAGGAGACCTGACTTCCCAGGGACTACACGAGCGAGTTCCTGAGGTCCCTGTCGCAGCTCGAGAAGGACACCAAGCTTCACGCCGCAACTGGAGAAAAACCACAAGATTCTTCACTAAAGGTGAGTTGAGGAAAATTTCCCCAGCAATGTCTAAAGAGAAATCACACATTCCAGCTTGAAATGAGAACGGATACTTGACACCCTTTATGCGACTTAAGACATTCCCTGACATAGCTGTCCACACAAGAGGAGAGCACAATTTACGGACTCAACTTTAGCTGAGGCCCTTTTCCAATTCCACGTTTCGAGAGTAATCCCAATGTTCCGCTACCAAAACAAAAGGAGACCTGACTTACCAGGGAATACACGAGCGTGTTCTTGAGCTCCCTTTCCCAACTCGAAAAGGAACTGAAGCTTTGCGCCGCAACTGGAGAAAAACCGCAAGATTCTGCACTCAAGTTGAGATCAGGAAAATCTCCCCTGCAGAGTCTCAAGAGAAATCCCACATTCCTGCTTGAAACGTGCTCAGTTACTGGACACCCTTTATGCAACTCAAGACGTTCCCTGACATAGCTGTCCCCACATGAGAGGAGAACACAATTTATGGACTCAACACTAATGAAGCGCTATTGCCCTTCCACGCCTTGAGAGTAATCCTGATATTCCCCTACAAAAACGAAAGGAGATCTGACTCCCCAGGGACTACACTAGCGAGTTCCTGACGTCCCAGTCGCAAATCGAGGAGGGCCCAAATTTCCTGCCACAACATGTGAAAAACCACAAGATTCTGCACTCAAGGTGAAAAGAGGACAATTTGCCCTGCAGAGTCTCAAGAGAAATCCCACATTACCAGTTGAAATGCGAACGGGTACTTGACACCCTTTATGCGACTCAAGACTTTCCCTGATATAGCTGTCCCCTCTTGAGAGGAGAAGACAGTTTATGGACTCAACTTTAGGTGAGGCCCTATTCCCATTCCACGCCTCCAGAGAAATCCTGATGTTCCCTTACCAAAACGAAAGGAGACCTGCCTTTCCAGGGACTACAAGAGCGAGTTCCTGAAGTTCTTGTCGCAAATCAAGAAGGGCCCCAAGCTTCCCGGCGCAACACGAGAAAAACCACAAGATTCTGCACTCAAGGTGAGATGAGGAATATTTCACCTGCAGAGTCTCAAGGAAATCCCTCATTCCCGCTTGACATGGAAACAGGTACTTGATACCCTTTATGCGACTCAAGACATTCCCTGACATAGCTGTCCCCACTTGAGAGGAGAACAAAATTTATGACCTCAACATTAGATGTGGCCCTATTCCCATTCCACAGCTCGATAGTAATCCCGATATTCCCCTACCAAAACGAAAGGAGACTTGACTTCCCAGGGACTACAAGAGGGTGTACTTGAGGTCCCTTTCGTAATTCGAGAAGGACCCCAAGCTTCCAGCCACAACTCTAGAGACTTCACAAGATTCTGCACTCGAGGTGAAATGAGAAAATTTAACCCTGCAGAGTCTCAAAAGAAACCGCATATATCTGCTTGAAACTCGAACGGGTACTTGACTCCATTTATGCGACTCAAGAGATTCCCCGACATTGCTTCCCCAGTTGAGAGGAGAACACAATATATGTACTCAACTTTAAATGAGGCCCTATTCCCATTACACATCATGAGATTAATCCCGATTTTCCCCTACAAAAACGAAAGGAGACCTGATTCCAGGGACTACGCAAGCGAGTTCCTGGGGTCCCTGTCGCAAATCGAGAAGGGCACGAAGTTTGCCGCAGCAACAGAAGAAAAACCACAAGGTTCTGCACTCAAGGTGACATGAGGAAAATCTCCCTTGCAGACTCTCAAGAGAAATCTCACATTCCCACTTGAAATGCGAACGGGTCCTTGACAACCTTTATGCGACTCAAGACATTCCCTGACATAACTGTCCGTACTTGAAAGTAAAACACAATTTATGGACTCAAATTTAATGAGGCCCTATTCCCATTCCACACCTTGAGTGTAATCCCGATGTTCCCCTACCAAAATGAAAGGAGACCTGACTTCCCAGGGACTACACAAGCGAGTTCCTGAGGTCCCTGTCGCAACTCCAGAAAGACCCCAAGATTCCCGCCACAGCTCGATAAAAATCCCAAGATTCGGCAGTAAAGGTGTGATGAAGAAAATTTCCCATGCAGAATCTCAAGAGTAATCCAACATTCCCGCTTGAAACGCCAATCATCACTTGACACCTTTTATGCGACTCAAGACTTTCCCTGACATAGCTCTTGCCACTTGAGAGGAGAACACAGTTTAAGGACTCAACTTTAGATGAGTCCCTATTCCCATTCCACGCCTCGAGAGTAATCCCGATGTTCCCCTAATAAAAAAAAGGAGAACTGACTTCCCAGTGACAACACGAGCGAGTTCCTGAGGTCTTGTCGCAACTCGTGAAAGACCCTAAGCTTCCCCCTGCAACTCATGAAAAACCACAAAATTCTGCACTCAAGATGAGATGAGGAAAATTACCCCTGCAGAGTTTTAAGAGAAATCCCACATTCCCGCTTGAAATGCAAACGGGTACTTGACACTCTTTATGAGACTCAAAATATTCCCTGACATAGCTGTCCCCACTTGAGAGGAGAACACACTCTTTGGACGCAACTTTAGATGAGGCCCTATTCCCTTTCCATGCCTTGAGAGTAATCCTGATGTTCCCCTTCTAAACAAAAGGAGATCTGACTTCCCAGGGACTACACCATCGACTTCCTGAGGTCCCTGTCAAAACTCGAGAAGGACCCCACGCTTCCCGCTGCAACTCGAGAAAAATCACAAGATTCTGCACTCAAGGTGAGATGAGGAAAATATCCCCTGTAGAGTCTCAAGAGAAATCCCACATTCGCACTAGAAACGCGAACGGGTACTTGACACACTTTAGGCGACTCAAGACATTCCCTGACAAACTGTCCATACCTGAGAGGAGAACACAATTTATGAACTCAACTTTAATGAGTCCCTATTTCCATTCAGGGCCTCACTAGTAATCCCGAATTCCCTTACCAAAACGAAAGGAGACCTGACTTCCCAGGTACTACACAAGCGAGTTCCTGAGGTCCCTGTCGCAACTCCAGATAGACCCCAAGATTTTCGCCGCAACACGAGAAAAACCACAAGATTCGGCAGTAAAGGTGTGATGAGGAAAATTTCCCATGCAAAATCTCAAGAATAATCCAACATTCCCGCTTGAAATGCGAATCATCACTTGACACCCTTTATGTGACTCAAGACTCTCTGAGAGAGCTGTCGCCACTTGAGAGGAGAACACACTTTTTTAATGCAACTTTAGATGAGGCCCTATTCCCATTCCACGCCTCGAGAGCAATCCCAATATTCCCCTAACAAAACGAAAGAAGATCAGAGTCCCGAGGAACACACGAGCGAGTTCCTGAGGTCCGTGTCGCAACTCGAGAAGGACACCAAGTTTCCCACTGAAACTCGAGAAAAAACACAATATTCTCTACTTAAGATGAGGTGAGGAAAAATTCCCCTGCAGCATCTCAAGAGAAATCCCACATTCCTGATTGAAATGCAGTCACTTGACACCCTTTATGCGACTCAAGACATTCCCTGACATAGCTGTCCCCACTTGAGAGGAGAACACACTTTTTGGACGCAACTTTAGATGAGGCCCTATTCCCTTTCCACGCCTTGAGAGTATTTCCGATGTTCCCCTACCTAAAGAAAAGGAGATCTGACTTCCCAGGCCCTACACCATCGACTTCCTGAGGTCCCTCTCGCAACTCCAGAAAGACCACAAGCTTCCCGCCGCAACTCGAGAAAAAACACAAGATTTGGCAGTAACGGAGAGATGAGGAAAATTTCCAATGCATAGTATCAAGAGTAATCCAACATACCCGCTTGAAACGCGAATCGGTACTTGATACCGTTTATGCCACTCAAGAATTTCCCTGACTTAGCTGTCGCCACTTGAGAGGAGAAGACATTTTATGGACTCAAATTTAGATGAAGCCCTATTCCCATTGCACGCCTCAAGAATAATCCTGATGTTCCCCTATCAAAACGAAAGGAGACCTGACTTCCCAGGGACTATACGAGCGAGTTCCTGAGGTCCCTGTCGCAACTCGAGAAGGACCCCAAGCTTCCCGCCGCAACTCGAGAAAAACCTCAATATTCTCTACTCAAGGTGAGATGAGGAAAATGTCCCCTGTAGAGTCTCAAGAGAAATCCCACATTCGCACTACAAACGCGAACGGGTACTTGACACCCTTTAGGCGACTCAAGAAATTCCCTGACAAGGCTGTCCATACTTGCGAGGAGAACACAGTTTATGGACTCAACTTTAGATGAGGCCCTATTCCCATTCCATGGCTCAATAGTAATCCCGATGTTCCCCTACCAAAACGAAAGGAGGCTTGAATTCCCATGGATTACAAGAGCGTGTTTTTGAGGTCCCTATCGTAACTCGAGAAGGACCCCAAGCTTCCCGCCGCAACAAGAGAAAAACCACAAGATTCTGCACTCAAGGTTAGATGAGGAAAATTTCCCCTGCAGAGTCTCAAGAGAAATCCCACATTCCCGCTTGACACGCGAAAGAGGAACTGATACCCTTTATGCGAATCAAGACAATCATGATACCGCTGTCCCTACTTCAGAGGACAACACAATTTATGGACTCAAATTTAGCTGATCCCTATTTTCATTCACGCCTCAAGAGTAATCTCGATGTTCCCCTATGAAAACAAAAGTAGACCTGATTTCCCAGGGACTACACTCGCGAGTTTCTGAAGTCCCTGTCGGAAATCAAATAGGGCCAAAATCTTCCTGCCACAAAACGAGAAAAAACACAAGATTCTGCATCAAGGTGAGAGGAGGAAAATTTCCCATGCAGAGTCTCAAAAGAAATCCCACATTCACGCATGAAACGATAACGGGTACTTAACACCATTTCTGCGACATAAATAGGACCCTTACTAAGCAGCCCCCACTGGAGAGGAGCACACAATTAATGGACTCATCTCTAGATGTGTCCCAATTCACATTCAATGCCTCGAGAGAAATCCTGAAGTACCCTTTGAAACAGGAAAGGAGACCTGACTTCCCTGGGGCTACACGAGCGAGTTCCTGAGATCCCCGTCTCAACCCGAAAGGGACCCCAAGCTTTCAGCTGAAACTCGAGAAAAACCACAAGATTCTCTCCTCTATGCGAGATGAGGAACATTTCTACTGCAGAGTCTCAAGGGAAATCACCTTCCCGCTTGAAATTGGAACGGGTACTTGACACCTTTTCTGCAACCATAAAAGTTCCCTGACTAAGCTGTCCTTACTGGAGAGGAGCACACAATTTATGGACTCATATATAGATGACTTCTAATTCCCATTCCACGCCTCAAGAATAATCGCGAAGTTTCCCTTCCAACACAAAATGAGACGTGACTTCCCTGGGGCAACACGAGCGAGTTACTGAGGTCCCCATCAAAACTCTAGAAGGACCCCTAGTTTCCCCCCGCATCTCGTGAAAAACCACAAGATTGTGCACTCAATGTGAGATGAGGAAAATTTCCCTTGCAGAGTTTCAAGAGAAATCCCACATTCTCCCTTTAAACTCCAACGTGTACTTGACACCCTTTATGAGATTCAAGACATTCCCTGATATTGCTTTCACCACTTGAGAGGAGAGCACAATTTATGGACTCAACTTTAGATGAGGCCCTATTCCGTTTCCACGCCTTAAGAGAAATCCCGATGTTCCCCTACCAATACGAAAGGAGACCTGACTTCCCAGCGAGTACACGAGCAAGTCCCTGAGTTCCCCGCCGCAACTCGAGAAAAAACACGAGATTCTGCACTCACGGTGTGATGAGGAAAATTTCCCCTGCAAAGTCTCAAAAGAAATCCCACATTCCCGCTTAAACTCGAACGGGTACTTGACACCATTTCTGTGACATAAATAGGACCCTTACTAAGCAGTCCGCACTGGAGAGGAGCACGCAATTAACGGACTCGTCTCTAGATGTGTCTCAATTCATATTCCATGCCTCAAGAGAAATCCTGAAGTACCCTTTCCAACAGGAAAGGAGACCTGACTTCCCTGGGGCTACACGAGCGAGTTCCTGAGATCCCCATCGCAACCCGAAAGGGACCCCAAGTTTTCAGCTGAAACTCGAGAAAAACCACAAGATTCTCTCAATGCGAGATGAGGAACATTGCTGCTGCAGAGTCTCAAGCGAAATCACACATTCCCACTTGAAACTCGAAAGAGTACTTGAAATCCTTTCTACCACACAAAAAGTTACTTGACTATGCCGTCCCCACTGGAGAAGAGCACACAATTAACGGACTCAACGCAAGATGAGACCCAAATCACATTCCACGGCTTGAGCGGAATAACGAGGTTCCCCTTCCAGTACAATTGGAGACCTGACATCCCTCGGACAGCACGGGCGAATTCCTGAGGTCCCTGTCGCAATTGAGAAGGAGCTGAAGCTTCCGGCCTCATCTTGAGAAAAACCACAAGATTGTGCACTCAAGGTGAGATTAGGAAAATTTCCCCTGCAGAGACTCAAGAGAAATCTCACATTCCCACATGAAACTCGAATGGGTACATGACAAGCTTTATGCAACTCAAGATATTCCTGACACAGCTGTCCCCACTTGAGAGGAGAACACAATATATGGACTCAACTTTAGTTGAGGCCCTATTCCCATTCCTTTCCTCGAGAGTTATCCCGAAGTTCCCCTACCAAAACAAAAGGAGACCTGATTTCTCAGGGACTACACGAGCAAGTTCCTGAGATCCCCGTCGCAACCCAAAAGGGACCCCAAGCTTCCGGCCACAACTTGAGTAAAACCAAAAGATTCTCCCCTCAATTGGAGATGAGGAATATTTTTGCTGCAGCGTCTCAAGAGAAATCACAGATTCCTGCTTGAAACTCGAAAGGGTACTTGAAACCCTTTCTGTGACGCAAAAAGATCCTTGACTAAGCCGTCCCCACTGGAGAGGAGCACACAATTAACGGACTCAACACAAGATGAGACCGAAATCACATTCCATGGCACGAACGGAATCCCGAGGTTACCCTTCCACATGATTGGTGACCTGACGTCCCTGGGAAAACACGAGCCAGTTCATGAGGGCCCCGTCGCAACTTGAGAAGGACCCCAAGCTTCCCGCCGCAACTCGAGAAAAACCACAAATTCTACACTCAAGGTGAGAATAGGAAAATTTCCCCTGCAGAGTCTCAAGAGAAATCCCACATCCCCGCTTGAAACGCGAACGGGTACTTGACACACTTTATGTGACTCAAGACATTCCCTGACATAGATGTCCCCACTGGAGAGGAGAAAACAATTTATGGACTCAATTTTAGATGGGGCCCTATTCCCTTTCTACTCCTCGAGTGAAATCCCGAGGCACTCCTTGTAACAAGAAAAGTGACCTGACCTCTCTGAAGTAAAAAAAAGCTAGGTTCTGAGGCCACTGTCCCAACTCGAGAGGGACTACAAGCTTGTCGCCACAACTCGATAAAACCACGAGATTTCCGCATCAAAGCGAGATGAGGAATATTCTTCTGCAGAGTCTCAAGGGAAATCCCACATTCCCAATTGAAATTGGAACGGGTACTTTTCGCCATTTCTGCAAGCATAAAAGTTCCCTGACTAAGCTGTCCCTATTGGAGAGGAGCACACAATTTACGGACTCATCTCTAGATGACTTCCAATTCCCATTCCACACCTCGAGAATAATCCCGAAGTTTCCCTTCCAACAGGAAATGAGACCTGACTTCCCTGGGGCAACACGAGCGAGTTACTGAGGTCCCCGTCGAAACTCAAGAAGGACCCCTAGCTTCCCGCTGCATCTCGTGAAAAACCACAAGATTGTGCACTCAACATGAGGTGAGGAAAATTTCCCTTGCAGAGTTTCAAGAGAAATCCCACATTCCCTTTTTAAACTCCAACGTGTACTTGACACCCTTTATGCGATTCAAGACATTCCCTGATAGAGCTGTCCCCACTTGAGAGGAGAACACAGTTTATGGACTCATCTTTAGATGAGGTGCTATTCCCATTCTATGTCTCGAGTGTAATTCTGAAGCTCTCCTTGCAACAAGATGGGTGACCTGACATCCCTGAAGTGAAAAGAGCTAGGATCTGAAGTCACTGTCCCAAATCGAGAAGGACTACAAGCTTCCCGCCGCAACTCGAGAAAAACCACGAGATTACCCCATCAATGCGAGATGATGAATTTTCTGCTGCAGAGTCTCAAGGGAATTCCCACATTCCCGCTAAAATTCAAACGGGTACTTGACACCATTTCTGCAAGCTTAAAAGCTCCCTTACTAAGCCGTTCCCGCTGCAGAGGAGCACACAATTAACAGACTTTCTAGATGAGTCCAAATTCACATTCCATGCCCCGAGATAAATCCCGAAGTACCCTTTACAACAGGAAGTGAGACCTGACTTCCCTGGGGCTACAGAACCGATTTCCTGAGATCCCCGTCTTAACCCAAAAGGGAACCCAAGCTTTCAGATGCATCTCGAGAAGAACCACAAGATTCTCCCCTCAATGCGAGATGCGGAATATTTCTGCTGCAGAGTCTAAACAGAAATCACACATTTCCGCTTGAAACTCGAATGGGTACTTGACACGCTTTACGCGACTCAAGACATTCGCTGACATAGCTGTCCCCACTGGAGAGGAGGACACAATTAATGGACTCAATTTTAGATGAGGCCGTATTCCCATTCTACGTCTCGAGTGTAATCCCGAAGCTCCCTTTGCAAAAGAACAGTGACCTGACCTCCTTGAAGTAAAAAGAGCTAGGTTCTGAGGTCACTGTCACAACTCGAGAGGGTCTACAAGCTTCCCGCCACAACTCGATAAAAATCACGAGATTCCCCCAGCAATGCGTGATGAGGAATTATTTGCTGCAGAGTCTCAAGGGAAAACCCACATTCCCGCTTGAAATTCGAAAGGGTAGTTGACACCCTTTCGGCAACCATAAAAGTTCCCTTACTAAGTCGTCCCTACTGGAGAGAAGCACACAATTTAAGGACTCATTTCTAGATGACTTCCATTTGCCATTCCACGCCTCCAGAATAAACCCGAAGTTTCCCTTCCAACACGAAAGGAGAACTGACTTCCCTGGGGCATGACCAGCGAATATCTGAGGGCCCCGTCACAACTCGAGAAGGACCCCAAGCTTCATGCCACACCACAGAAAAACCACAAGATTCTGCACTCAAGGTGAGATGAGGAAAATTTCCCCTGCAGAGTCTCAAGAGAAATCCCACATTCCCGCTTGAAACTCGAACGGGTACTTAACACACTTTATGCGACTCAAGACATTCCCTGACATAGCTCTCCCCACGTAAGAGGAGATCAGTATTTATGGACTCAACTTTAGATGACGCCCTATTCCCATTCCACGCCTGAAGAGTAATCTCGAAGTTCCCCTATCAGAAGAAAGGAGACCTGACTTCCCTTGGGCTACACTAGCCAGTTCCTGAGATCCCCGTCTCAACCCGAAAGGGACCCCAAGCTTTCAGCTGCAACTCGAGAAAAACCACAAGATTCTCTCCTCAATGCGAGATGAGGAACATTTCTCCTGCAGAGTCTCAAGAGAAATCACACATTCCCACTTGAAACTCGAAAGGGTACTTGAAACACTTTCTGTGACACAAAAAGGTCCCTGACTATGCCGTCCCCACTGGAGAGGAGCACACAATTTACGGACTCAACATTTGATGAGGCCCTATTCCCATTCCATGCTTCGAGAGTAATCCCGAAGCTCTTCTTGCAAAACGAAAGGAGACATGACTTCGCTGAAGCACCACGAGTGAATTCCTGAGGTCCGTGGCGCAACTTGAGAGGGTCCCCAAACTTCCTGCCACAACTTGAGAAAAACTACAAGATTCTACCTTAAGTGTGAGATGAGAAATTTTCTGCTGCAGAGTCCCAAGAGACATCCCATATTTCCGCTTGAAACTCTTACGGGTACTTGACACCCTTTATGTGACTCAAAAAGTTCCATGAAATGGCTGCCTGCACGGAGAGGAGAACACAATTTACAGACTGATTCCTCGATGAGGCCCTATTCTCTCGATGACTCCAGTTAATCCAGAAACTCTCTTGCAACACGAAAGGAGACCTGACTTCCCTGAAGCAACATGAGCAAGTTCCTGTGATCCCCGACGTAGCTCGAGAGAGACCATATGCTTGGTGCCACAACTCGAGAAAAATCAAAAGATTCCCCATCAATGTGAGATGAGGAATATTTCTGCTGCAGAGTCTCAAGAGAAACCCCACATTCCCGGTTTAAATTCGAACGGATACTTGACACCCTTTCTGCGACACAAAAAACTCCCTGATTAAGCCGTCCCCACAGGAGAGGAGCACACAATTAACGGACTCATCTCTAGATGAGGCCCAATTCGCATTCCATGCCTCGACAGGAATCTCTAAGTTGCCCTTTCAACACGAAAGGAGACCTGACTTTCCAGGGTCCATGGGAGCGAGTTCCTGAGGTCCCCGTCCCAATTCGAGAGGGACTCCAAGGTTCCCGCCCCAACTCAAGAAAAACCACAACATTCTGCCCTCAAGGCATGATGAGGGAATTTTCTGCTGCAGAGTCTCAAGAGAAATCCCACATTTCCGCTTGAAACTCGTACGGGTACTTGACACTCTTTATGTGACCCAAAACGTTCCCTGACATAGCTGTCCCCAGTACTGAGGAGCACACAATTTCCGGACTCAAACTTAGGTCATGCCCTGTTCCCATTCCACTCGGCGACAGTAATCCCGAAGCTGTCCTTGCAACACGAAAGGAGAACTGATGTCCCTGAAGACCATGAGTGAGTTCCTGAGGTCCCCGTTGAAACTCGAGTGGGACAACAGTCTTCCCGCCACAACTCGAGAGAAACCAAAAGATTCAGCCCTCAAGGTGAGATGAGGAACTTTTCCAATGCAGAGTCTCATTAAAATTCCACATTCCCGCTTGAAACTCGAAAGGGTACTTGACACCCTTTATGCGAATCAAAACTTCCCCAACATAACCGGCCCCACTGAGGAAGAGCACACAATTTACCTACATAACACTAGATTCAGCCCTATTCCTCTGGTGCACCACGGGAAGAATACTGCGGTTTCCGTTCCAACACGAAAGCAGGCCAGACTTCCCTGGGACAACACCGGCAATATCCTGAGATCCCCGTCGCAACTCAAGAGAAACTACAAGCTACCAGCCTGAGGTGGACGAAAACCAAAAAATTCGCCCATCAATGCGAGATGAGGAAATTTTCTGCTGCAGAGTCTCAAGAGAAATCCCACATTCCCGCTTGAAACTCGTTGGGGTACTTGACACCCTTTATGTGACACAAAAATTCCCTGATATAGCAGTCCCCACAGGAAAGGAGAACACAATATGCAGACTCATTCTTAGATGAGGCCCTATTCCCATTCCACACCTCGAGGGTAATCCCGAAGCTTTCCTTGCAACACGAAAGGAGACCTTAATTCTAAGAAGCAAAACGAGAGAGTTCCTGAGGTCCCTGTCATGACTCGAGAGAGACTACAAGCTACCCGCTGCTATGAGTTCCCCCTCCAAGCGAGGTAGGTCCTGAGGATCTAGCAAAGCTCCAAGGTAAAACCAACTATGACATCACAACAGGACAGGATACCTGACACCAATGATGAGGCTATAGAAAAAGCCCTAATGAATGGCCTGATCACGACACGAGGACAGATTCCTCTTTTATAACTCGAAAGGAAAGCAGAATTCCATGCCTCAAATCAAAACGAAACCTGACCCCCCAGTAAAACCTTCATAGCAACTCCGAGATCCCTGTTGCCACTGGAGAGGAACACACAGTTGACCGACTCAACGCTAGATGCGGCCCTATTTCTCTGCTGTGCCTAGAGAGGAATCCCGAGGTTTCCCTTCCAATATGATAGGAGACCTGACTTCCATGGGACAACAGAGAGAGTTCCTGAGGTCTCCGTCACAACTCCAGAAGAACCCCAAGCTTCCAGCCGCAACTCGAGAAAAACCACAAGATTATCCCTTCAATGCCAGATGAAGAAAGTTTTCATTGCAGAGTCTCAAGAGAAATCCCACATTCCCGCTTGAAATTCGAATGGGTACTTGACACCCTTTATACGACTCAAAAACTACCCGACATAGCTGTCCCCACTGGAGAGGAGCACACGTTTTTCTGACTCAACAGCAGAGGAGGCCCTATTCCCATTCCACGTCTCAAGAGTAATCCCGAAGTACCCCTTCCAAGATGACAGGAGACCTGAATTCCCTGAAGCAACACGAGCGATTTCCTAGGTTCCCTTCGCAACTGGAGAGAGATACCAAGCTTCCCTCCGCAACTAGAGAGAAACAACAAGATTTTGCCCTAAAGGCGAGATAAGGAGCATTTCCGTTGCAGATTCTCAAGGGCAGTCCCACGTTCCCGTTGGAAACTCCAGAAGGTTCTTAACATCCTTTATGTGACTGAAAAATTACACCGACCTACCCCATCCCAATCAAGAAGAACACCGAGTTTCCTGCCACAACTGACAAAGTGTCCTGTTTCCAGTTCTCTTTTCCAGATGACAGTCGATCCCACTGCTATGTTTGGAATGGAATCCGGACATTCCCGTGGCACAGTAAAAGGAGGCCAGTACCACCTTGAAACTCGGGAATATCCACAGGGTTTCAAAACACAATTGGAAAAGGTACCGGTGTCCCCACCCACTCGAGATATTGTCTGATTCCACTGAACAGATTCAAATGTATCCTCGAGGATCATCTCACAAGACGAGTGGAGACCTGACTCCCCGAGCATTCTCGATACAATCTCCAGGTACAAATTCAACTCGACTGTGGCCTAACACCCCTTTTACAAATCGAGAAGGAAGCGGAGTTCCAAGTCTGAAAACGAGAGGAGGCCTGACTCCCCAGGTGAAATTTGAGAGCAATCCTAAGAACTCTGTTGCTACTGGAGAGGAATGCTGAGTTAAACCGACGTGAATCTAGATGCAGACCTCTTTCTTTGCAGCAACGCCAAGGAATCCTAAGTTTCATCTTGCAAATGGAAAGGAGTTCTGACTTCCCAGAGACAACACGGGAGGCTCCCTGATATTCCCGTCGTTACTCGAGTTGATCGCCAAACTTCCCATAGTAACTCGAGCAAAACCTCGAGATTCCTCTTTCAAAGCAAGATGAGGTAATCTTTTTTTCCTGAAACACATAAACAGAAGTCCCGAGTTCCTTTTCCAAATTCGATATGAGGCTTGACTTCCTTGATGCAACTTAAGGGTCGCCCAGAGATACCCATCCCAATGAGAGAAGAAAACTGAATTTCCCCACCACAATTTAAGAGAAGGCCTGTGATCACACCTCAGCTGAAGATAATGGGACATTCCGCTTTCAAATGAAGAGGAATCCCAACTTCCTCTCACACAATTTGATGAGTCCTGTCACATCTACTGACACTCGATGGCAACCCAATAGATACTGCAGCAAGGTCAAAGGACTCCGAGTTCACACTCAACTAGAGATGAGTCATGTTGTGTTTGCAGCAGCTCCAGTGGAACACGGAGTATCAACTCCTAACGTGATTGGAGGCATTAATCCCCCGCTGAGCCTCTCGAAAAAGCCCAAATTTCCCGCTCAAACAGATAGCAGGCCTGATAATCCTTTTACAACTTGGGGGGAAATCTTACTTCCCTCCTCAACGAAGACTAGGCCTGACTCCCCAGGGGAACTTTCATAGCAACCCCAAGATCCCTGTGGCCACTGGAGAGGAAAACTGAGTTTACCCTCTCAAGTCTAAATGTGGCCCTCATGCCCTGCAATGACTCGAAAGGAATCACGAAGTTCCACTTACAACACGACAGGAGACCTGACTTCCATGAGGCAAAACTAGCGAGTCACAGTGGTTCCTGTCGTAACTCGAGAAGACCTCCAAGCTTCAAGCCGCAATTCGAGAAAAAACATGAAATTCTGCACTCCACGTGCAGGTCGCCCCTATCCGCTAATTAAACTTTCTGGATGTTCCCGAAGAACAATAGCCAATCAGACTTTCTCTGTTTCCAGTGAAAAGGGACTCGGGTGGAGCCTCCCTTTCAGCACCGATCCCCAGGTCGGGTTGACAGGGTTCTGATCTTCCATCTGTGAGCCGCAGGCCACAGGTATCCTCGTTTGGCCTTGGCTGTGTGAGCAGCTGAAGGGAGTTTAGTCTCGGCAGGCGCCCAGCAGGCCTGTGGCTTCGGACCACCAGAGGTGAGCATCTCAGCAGACAGAAACAACCGTGCCAGAAGTGGAGTGGGATCCACACTGAGGGTGGGCACTGATCGCCAAGAGATGCTCCTGTGGGAGTTTGATGGGTCCTGCACACTCTTCTCCCAGAGAGTGAGAGAGATGTCTATGGGCTCTGCTAGGCCCTCGGCTCCCTCTTGTGGTCCCGAAGGCTGGTTGTCACCATCTGGAGCACCTAGCTCTGAGATGATGACCACTGCCACCTCCACTGTGTTTCCCTTTGCCCGCGTGTCCATGCGAAGTGTCAGGGCATCTCTGACCTACACAAGACATGTGCATTTCCTCTCATTGGACCTGCATATGTTTCTTCTCTTTCCTTCCCGATCACTGATTTTCTCGAGGATATGGGGGCCAAAAGGATGGTGGGTCTTTCTCTGGCTTTGTGCTCTGAGGAACACTTCTCCCTTTGTTGGTGTGGGTTTATCTTTCCATTTCTGCTACCTGGTTTATTGTTGTGAGTTTGTTTGTTCCAGCAGAAGAACTCAGCCTTTCTCTTGTGCCTGAGGAGTCCCAATTACCACAACACTGCCTACCTGGAGATTTTGAGCACATTTGCCAAGAGGCTTCATTTGGCAGATGACATCTTGAAAGGACCTACACTGTCCTTTCAGATACCCAAAGGCTACTTCAAATGACATAGAAACGAGAATTCTAAAATTTGGTCTTCCAATATGTGGGGAGTCAGAAACTCCCCTGGAGAAGGGAAAAGCTACCCACTCCAGGATTCTGCTCTAGAGAATTCCACGGACTGTAGAATTCATGGGGATGCCAAGATTCTAACAATACTGAGAGACTGCAACTTTCAACTTCAGTCAGAGGAAAATCCAGTTTCCTTTCATTTCAGTGATTGGCATTGATTGTGGCCTCAAAAGGATGGGAAGAAATGCAGAGAAAAGTAAACTCAATGTTGTCAGGAGGGGGAGAGAGGAACGGGGAGTGCTTGCCATGAATCTAGGCTTTGCTGGGAAGTGGGGGGAATAGAATGAGGGTGTCTGAATGTAGACACTGGTGATGTTTACAGAGCATTGTGAAGGCCTCCATATTCCCAGATGACTTCAAGGGAGGAAAATTTATTGATACACACTTATGAGCAAAATATACATAAAGCCACAAAAAACATAAAAGATGAGAAGAAAGATGCCTAGGAGCCTGATGAAAATCAGCTCAGGGGAAGGGAATTCAATCTCCCCTGGGTGGGGAGAGAGTGGACGGCATCCACGGGGATCACACAGGGATGGAGGCTGCAGAGCCAACCGCACCCTTGGACCAGGTATTTGCCAAAAGGGCTCTGAGTCTATGTTCAGAACTGGGGCCTGTTCTCCCTGCAGGGGAGGGACAGAAATGGTGTGCGTCTGAGTCCTTGGCAGGAGCCAGGGCAGGCTGCCCCTGCCAGGTGGTCACTCAGGCCCTGACTAGGGTTCTGCCGCCAAAGCCCAAGCAGGTGCAAGTGCACGTGGAGGTGGAGGTTCTAGAAGGTGGGGTAGGACATCAGGGCCTGGGGCTGGGGGTCCTGCAGGCACAGAGATCCAATGTGCTGAGGGTGCTGGCCAGTACCCGGCTTGCCCCGTGTCTTTGGGTGGGGACGTCTCAGGTCTCGATCTCCCCTCATTGGATCCCTGGGTCCTGCACCTGGAGCTCCCACCTCTGTAGGGACAGGTCTTGTTCGTGGAGGCTGGATGAGTTTGACGGCCAGAGCTAGAGCTTGGGGAAAAGAAGAGTTTGCCACAGGCTAGCCTTGCCACGTGCCTAAGTGGGCATGAAAGCTTCCTAGAGATGCACTAAGAAGGCCCAACATTAGTGTCTTCTCTGCAGTCTCCAAGATGGGTGGTTTGAGTCCAGCCTTTGGTCCAGGCCCAGCCTCAGCTCTTGAGGACTCATCCCTGTGTGGCTCAGCACCGCCTCCCCACACTCACATGCAGCATCCCCAGCCGCCTCACCTCTGTGCTCTGCTGTGTTGGGTTCCAGGTCCTCCTGCTGCCTCCGAGGCAGGGCTTCTCAGCGCTCTGGTTTAGAGCTGGCTGTGCTGAGCTCAGTGGCAGCCTGAGACTGGGTACCTGGGTGTGTGCTGGGTGGTATCTGAGCAGCAGGCTTTGCCCGCTTCCTCTTCATCGCCAGTTCGCCTGAGCCCTCCGTGGTCATGCTCACCTGGAGCCCGCACTGGGCCTCCTGGGCAGGGAGTGGTGCTCTGAAACTTCCCTCTTGGAGGTTGATGAGGTGTGCACATCAGGGGCCACCTCGGGTGGGACGCTATGCAATGATAGTGACCACCAGCCAGCCCTGCTTCAATATTTCTGAGCTGAGCCTGGACATGATGTCTAAAGTTTCTGCCCGTCTGCCCTTCTGCTCCCAAAAAGAACAGATACGGGTGTCTGCTCAGTACCCACCGGGTAGGACGGAGACCCCCCATGAGGGTGTGAGGTCAGCCTGGGCACACGGCTCAGCCCAGACGCTCCCCATGCCACCCAGCATGCTCTCCCCGGGGGTGTGGACACAAGCGACCCACGGGCTCCTGACCCACATGCGGCTGGGCTTGCCTGAGGCATACACACCCCAAGAAACCCCCATCCACACACAAGGAAAGGCCTCAGGCTTCCCTATATGGGACGGGAGAGGTGGCCTGACCTGGCCTGGGTCTCCCCTGTTACCTTTTGGTTCCTTCGGGCAAAGGATCAGAGGCCTCTATGGGGGCCCTGATACAGCGTCAACCGCGTTCCCACACACTCTGCCTGGGAGCTTGCCTGAGGCCCTGGCCTCTGTGCAAGGGCAAACAGCAGAACATCTTGAAAGCAAGCGATCTGGCTCGGGGCTTCTCTCTGCTGGGGAAGCCTGGAAACCCGGGTTTCGGGTTCTGTTGGGTTCTGTTTCCAGGAAGTGATATCATTTCCTGCTTTCGTGGCCAAAGTCCATTCCACAAAGTTCCCCAAGGGAACCTCTGTGTTTCTGGTTGTTCCCCCATGCCCTCAGGACACGTGCAGGCAAATTGACACCCACACAGCACAACCCACAGCCTTGAGGAGACCAGGGTGCAGCCAGGGCCTGAGCTCTGAGGACACAGCTGCTTTCAGCCCAGGTTCCTTCTTCTCAGAAGTGATGTGGCCCTGGGCAAGCCATGTGCCCCGCAGGGTTTCCACAGTCTCTCCACCTGCAGAGTGGGGATCACTCTCCCATTTCCTGCCTAGGTTTGTCAACCTACGAACAGCTCCAGTGCCTGTTCAAACTTTGGGCCGCTCTCACATGGAGCTAGGACACTGAGACTTCCCAATGGATGGATTCCACACAGGGCTACCTAGCACAGAATGGGGCAGAATCAGGCCTAGATGGGCTCTGGGACCTTCGAAGATGAAGTCCACTTCCTGCCTATTTCTTGACCCCAGCATTGGGAGGACCGGAAGGTAATATTCAGACATCGCCGCCTCTGATATCAACATTCCTCATCCTACTCAAATGTCGAACTCTGCCTCGAGGGGTGGTGGAGCCTGCCCCAACAGTGGCTCCCCGCATACTTGTTTTTGAGTCTCATCATCTCGGGTCATTTTCCCCCTTTCAGGGGGAATTGGCACTGTTACTTTTCCCAAACTCAAGAGAGATTCATGCAAATACTGTGAAATCGATTCATTTACTCTCTCCATTGTTCAGTCTCTCTCCCTCGTTCCCACTCTTTCTTGACCTTTCCAAATTCAGTCTGTCTCTTCCTCTCTGTGTTTCTCCTCTGGATGCTTGCATGCCTGAGAAATGCATGTACGCATGTATATTGTTGACCTTCAGTTCAGTTCAGTTCAGTTCAGTCGCTTAGTCGTGTCCGACTCTTAGCAACCCCATGAACCACAGCACGCCAGGCCTCCCTGTCCATCACCAACTCATGGAATTCACTCAAATTCATGTCGAACGAGTCGGTAATTCCATCCAGCCACCTCATTCTCTGTCGTCCCCGTCTCCTCCTACCCCCAATCGCTCCCAGCATCAGAGTCTTTCCAGTGAGTCAACTCGTCGCATGAGGTGGCCAAAATGTTGGAGTTTCAGCTTTAGCATAAGTCCTTCCAATGAACACCCAGGATTGATCTCCTCTAGATTGGACTGGTTGAATCTCCCTGCAGTCCAAGGGACTCTCAAGAGTCGTTTCCAGCACCACAGTTCAAAAGCATCAATTCTTCGGCGATCAGCTTTCTTCACAGTCCAACTCTCATATCCATACATGACCACGGGAAAAAACATAGCCTTGACTATACGGACCTTGGTTGACAAACTAATGTCTCTGCTTTTTAATATGATATCTAGGCTGGTCATAACTTTCCTTCCAAGGAGTAAGCGTCTTTTAATTTCATGGCTGCAATCAGCATCCGCAGTGATTTTGGAGCCCAAAAAATAAAGTCTGACACTGTTTCGACTGTTTCTCCATCTATTTCCCAAGAAGTGATGGGACCAGATGCCATGATCTTCGTTTTCTGAATGTTAAGCTTCAAGACAACATTTTCACTCTCCTCTTTCACTTTCATCAATAGGCCTTTGAGTTCCTCTTCACTTTCTGCCATAAGGGTGGTGTCATCTGCATATCTGAGGTTATTGATATTTCTCCCAGCAATCTTGATTCAGCTTGTGCTTCTTCCAGCCCAGCATTCCTCATGATGTACTCTGCATAGAAGTTAAATAAGCAGGGTGACAAAATACAACATTGACGTACTCCTTTTCCTATTTGGAACCAGTCTGTTGTTCCATGTCCAGTTCTAACTGTTGCTTCCTGACCTGCATACAGGTTTCTCCAGAGGCAGGTCAGGTGGTCTCGGATTCCCATCTCTTTCAGAATGTTCCACAGTTTATTGTGATCCACACAGTCAAAGGCCTTGGCATAGTCAATGAAGCAGAAACAAATGTTTTTCTGGAACTCTCTTGCTTTCTCCATAATCCAGCGGATGATGGCAGTTTGATCTCTGGTGCCTCTGCCTTTTCTAAAACCTGCTTGAACATCTGGAAGTTCTTGATTCACATATTGCTGAAGCCTAGCTTGGAGAATTTTGAGCATGACTTTACTAGTGTGTGAGATGAGTGCACTTGTGCTGTAGTTTGAGCATTCTTTGTCATTGCCTTTCTTTGTGATTGGAATGAAGACTGATCTTTTCCAGTCCTGTGGCCATTGCTGAGTTTTCCAAATTTGCTGGCATATTGAGTGCATCACTTTCACAGCATCATCTTTCAGGATTTGAAATAGCTCAATTGGAATTCCATCACCTGCACTAGCTTTGTTTGTTTTGATGCTCTCTAAGGCCCACTTGACTTCACATTCCAAGATGTCTGGCTCCAGGTGACTGATCACACCATCGTGATTATCTTCGTCGTGAAGATATTTTTTGTACAGTTCTTCTGTGTATTCTTGCAACCTCTTCTTAATATCTTCTGCTTCTGTTAGGTCCATAACATTTCTGTCCTTTATCGAGCCCGTCGTTGCATGAAATATTCCCTTGATATCTTTAATTTTCTTGAAAAGATCTCTTGTTTTTCCTATTCCGTTGTTTTCCTCTATTTCTTTGCATTGATCCCTGGGGAATTGTTGACCTAGGTTGAGGCTTTAGGGTTTCTTTTCAAGTGAGATAAAGGTTTTGGGTGGGAGTTCGTGTTAGGGGAAAGGATATGTCTGGGGTTTGTTCTGGGAGACTTAGTGGTGTGAGTTCTCAGTCTCTTTTGTGAAGGAACCCCTTCTCCGATATTCTGCTTGCAAATATTCTTTTGTTTTCAGATTGTTACCATTTTGATAAGTGAATGCTTAGCTTTTTTCATGCAAAGCTGTTCAGTGGATGGAAGCAAGTTGGTGTCTTTTGGTTTCCTCTTTCCTTGACTTGAAGAGACCCAATTTTCTTCCCCCTCCCACACACGTGTTGAGAAGTCCCTGACATTAAGGAGGCAATTGCCCTTGTTTCTTTCCAGGAGTTCCATCACTTCAGGTTTGTATTGATGTGTTTCCCTAAATTTGAAATGTTATGAGAACAATAGCTAATGTGATTGTTCAGATGGAACCATCTCCAATTCCCACGGCCTTTCATTGCAGAGGCTCTAGTTACCATTCATATCACCTCCCCTCCTTTGGCATTGAGGAATTGACCGTTGATGCTTGGGTTTATTTCTGGAACCTCAATTCCATTCCATGTATCTGGTTCTGCGTCTTTAATTTCTTCCCAGTACCATGCTGTCCTGATGATCCTAGTGTGATACTCTAATTGGCTATCAGGCAGCCTGCTATGTACATTTCAGGGCTTTGTGGCAGATTGCATTGACTATTTTGACTCCTTTGTTTTTCCATAGATATTCTGGAATTCTTTGGTTGTAATGACCTGAGAACACCCTTTAGTATTTTGAGAGGAATAGCATGGAAACTCTGGATTGACCCACGGTGGGGGTTGGGGGAGGGGGAAGTGATATCATCTTACCAGGAGGAATTCCTCTGATCCGTGAGCACAGCTTATTTTCCATTGGATTGTTGGGCTTCACCTTCTTTCATCCATCTCTTGCAGTTCTCTGAGAAGAAGGGCTTCCCTCCTGGGTTAGATGGACTCCTAGCTATTGCTTTTCAGGGAATATCACTGTCGGTGGTGCTGATATTTGCTTTCTTCTAAGATGCTGGGAAAGGTTGGGGGCGGGAGGAGAAGGGGACGACGGAGAATGAGATGGCTGGATGGCATCACGGACTCTGTGGACATGAGTTTGAGTGAACTCCGGGAGTTGGTGATGGACAGGGAGGCCTGGCGTGCTGTGATTCATGGGGTCGCGGAGAGTCGGACACGACTGAGCGACTGAACTGAACTGAACAGAACTGAAGCGTTTGCTGGAAGTGTTAGAAATGCCAAGGTTTTTTCTTCCCCTTCCTAACTGTCATCTCTCTGAGCCTCCAGGTAGAACAGGCCTATTCCAGGGTCCCACGGGGCTCGGGGAATGCAGCTAGACCGTATTTCTCAGGCCTCAGTGCTGGGCATCATCCGGTGTACTCTCCCTGTCCCTTCCTTCTCCTGGTGTCTCCTTCAGGCCCATTTGTGTTCATGTCATTTGTGTATTAAGAGCCAAATCCTGCCTAGCTCTGTGTATGCAAACAGTTGTCTCCCAGCTTGGGATGTGTCATTTGCGCTTTTCAGACGGTTTGTCCCAGAGTCCAAATCTTGGATTTGACAAAGTTCACTGTGTTCCCTTGTTACTCTTTGTGTAGTGCCTTTTTGTATTGTGTGTGAAGACACAGAACTCATGCTAATCTCTGCTCCATTTCCTTCTGGATTTGTGAACCGTTTTGCATGGAACATATGTCTAGGAATCATTTCAAGTGCATTTGTTGAGAGATGTCAAGTTTCCATGGACATGCATGTCATCCCCTCTGGTTTCCAAATGTGTTGCTCCTAAACTCTTTTGGATATCTTCTCGGAAAGATGGGTGTTTTTCAGCTTGCATTTCCACAGAAGAATGGATTCAGCAGTTCTAGCTCAGGGACGCTGTGTCCATTGAAAAGGGAGTTGGGTGCGGCCTCCCTTTCAGCACCAATCCCAAGTTCAGGTTGACAGGGCTCTGAACTTCCATCTGTGATCCAGATTCCACAGGCATCCTTGTGTGCCCTTGGCTGTGTGAGCAGCTGAAGGGAGTTTCGTCTCTGAAGGCGCCCAGCAGGCCTGCAGCTTCAGACCGCCAGAGGTGAGCATCTCAGAGGACAGGAGCCACCGTGCCAGAAGTGGAATGGGATCCACCCTGAGATTGGGCACTGATCGTCAAGTGATGTTCCTGTGGGACTATGATGGGTCCGCCACACTCTTCTCCGACATAGCGAGAGAGATGTCCATGGGATCTGCTAGTCCCTCCACTCCCTCTTGTGGTCCCGAAGGCTGGTTGTCACCATCCTGAGCACCTAGCTCTGAGATGATGGCCACCTCCACCTACAATGTATGTTCCTTTTCCCACGTGTCCATGCAAAGTGTCAGGCTATCTCTGAGCTACACTAGCCATGTGCTTTGCCTGTCATTGGACTTGCACATGTTTCTGCTGTTTCCTTCCTGATAACTGATTTTCTCGAGCATGTGAGTGCCACAAGGATGGTTTGTCTTACTCTGGCCTTGTGTTCTGAGGAACACTTCTCCCTTTGTTAGTGTGGGTTTATCTTTCCATTTATCCTGCATAGTTTATTGTTGTGAGTTTGTTTGTATCGGCGGAAGAACTCAGCCTTTCACTTCTGCCTGATGCGTCCCAATTACAACAGGACGACCTACCTGGAGATTCTGAGCACATTTGCCGTGACGACTTCATTTGGCAGATGATATCTTGAAAGGACCTACACAGTCCATTCCGATATCCAAAGGCTCCTTCAAATGACACAGAAACCAGAATTCTCCAGTTTGGTCTTCCAATATGTGGAGAGTCAGAACAATCCCCTGGCGAAGGGAAAAGCTACCAACTCCAGGATTCTGGCGTAGCGAATTCCATGGACTGTAGAATTCATGGGGATGCCAAGACTCTAACAATACTGAGAGACTATAACTTTCACCTTCAGTCAGACCAAAATCCAGTTTCCTCTCATTTTAGTGATTGGCATTGATTGGGGATACCGAAACGATGAGAAGAAATGCAGAGAGAAGTAGACTCAATATTTTCAGGTGGGGGAGAGAGGAACAGGGAGTGCTTGCCATGAATCCAGGCTTTGCTGGGAAGTGGGAGGGGGATAGAATGAGTGTTTCAGAATGTAGAGAGTGGTGATGCTTACACAGCATTGTGAAGGCCTCCATCTTCCCAAATGGCATCAAAGAAGGAAAATTTATTGGCACACACTTGTGAGCAAAATATACAGAAAGCCATAAAAGACATAAAAGATGAGAAGAAAGATGCCTAGAAGCCTGATGAAAATCAGCTCAGGGGAAGGGAAGTCAATCTCCCCTGGGTGGGGAGGGAGTGGACGGCGTCCACGGGGAACACACAGGGATGGAGGCTGCAGAGCCAACCGCGCCCCTGGATGATGTGTTTGCTGAAAGGGCTCTGGAAGTCTGTCCAGAGCAGGGACCTGTTCTCCCTGCAGGGGTGGGACAGTCATGGTGCGCGTGAGTCTTTGGCAGCATCCAGGGCAGGCTGCCCTTGTGCAGGTGGTCACTCAGCCCCTGACTCGGGTTCTGCCGCCAAAGCCCAAGCAGGTGCATGTACACATGAAGGTGGAGGTTCTGGAAGGCATGGTGAGACATCGGGGCCTGGGGCTGGGAGTCGTGCAGGTACAGAGTTCCGATGTGCTCAAGGGACTGTCAAGTACCCGGTTCGCCCCGTAGCTTTGGGAGGGTTGTCTTAGGTCTCGATCTCCCCTCATTGGATCCCTGCGACCTGCACCTGGAGCTCCCACCTCTGTAGGGAAGGGTCTTGTACATGGAGGCTGGCTGAGTTTCATGGCCAGAGCTAGAGCTGGGAGAGAAGAAGAGTTTGCCAAATGCCAGCCTTGCCATGAGCCTAAGAGGACATGAAGGTTTCCTAGAGATTCGCTAAGGAGGCCCTGCTTCGGAGTCTTCTCTGCAGTCTCCAAGTTGGGTGGTGTGAGGCCAGCCTTTGGTCCAGGCCCAGCCCCACTCTGGGGGACTCCTCCCTGTGTGGCTAAGCACCGCCTCCCCACACTCACATGCAGCAGCCCCAGGAGCCTCAACTCTGTGCTCTGCACTGCTGGGCTTCAGGCTCTCCTGCTGCCTCCAAGGAAGGGCTTCTCGGAGCTCTGGGTCAGAGCCGGGTGTGCTGAGCTCCATGGCAGCCTGAGACTGGGCCCCGGAGTGTGTGCTTGGTGGTGTCTGTGCAGCAGGACTTGCCTGCTTCCTCTTCTTCGCCAGTTTGGCTGAGCCCTCCATGGCCACGCTCACCTGGAGCCTGTACTGGGCTTCCTGGGCAGGGGGCTGGTGCTCTGAACCCTCCCTCAGGGTGGTGGTAGGGGTGTTCCACTCAGGGGCCACTTCGGGTGGGATGCTCTACAATGACAGTGACCATCAGCAGCACTCCTTCGATATTTCTGAGCTGTGCCTGGCCAGGATGGCTGCTGCCTCTGCCCATCTGCCCTTCTGCTCCCAGAAAGCGCAGAGACGAGTGTCTACTCAGATACGCAATCGGGAGGACAGAGATACCCCTGAGGGAGTGAGGTCAGCCTGGGCAGCCAGCTCTGCCCGGATGCTTCCCATGCCACCAGCCTGCTCTCCCCTGTGGTGTGGACAAAAGCGACCCACGAGCTCCTGACCAATATGCGGCTGGGCTTGCTTAAGGCAGACACACCCCGAGAAACCCCCATCAACACACAGGCAAAGGCTTCAGGCTTCCCCATGTGGGACGGGAGAGGTGGCCGGACCCGGCCTGGGCCTCCCCTGTTACCTTTCTGTTCCTTAGGGCAAAGGGCCAGAGGCCTCTCCGGGGTCCCTGAGCCAGCGTCATCCACGTTCCCACATTCTCTGCCTGTGAGTTCGCCTGAGGCCCCGGCCTCTGGGCAGGGGCAAACAACAGAACATCTTGAAAGCAAGTGATCTGGCTGGGGACTCCTTTCCACTGAGGAGGCCTGGATACCAGGGTTGCCAGTTCTGTTGGCTTCTGTTGCCAGGAAGTGACATCATTTCCTGGTTCATGGCCAAGGTCACTTCCACAAAGCTCCCCAAGGGAACCTCTGGGTTTCTGGCTGTTTTCCCACGCCCTTAGGCCACGTGCAGGCACAGTGACACACACAACCCACCCCACAGCATTGGGGAGACCTGGGTGCAGCCAGGGCCTGAGCTCTGAGGACACAGCTGCTTTCAGCCCAGGCTCCTTCTCAGAAGTGAAGTGGCCCTGGGCAAGGCATGTGCCCTGCAGGTTTTCCCCACTCTCTCCATCTGCAGAGTGGGGGTCACTCTCCCATTTCCTGCCTAGGTCTGTCAGCCTACCAACAGCTCCAGTGCCTGTTCAAACATTGGGCCGCTATCACATGGAGCTTGGACACTGAGACTTCCCAAAAGATGGATTCCACACAGGGCTGACCTAGCACAGAATGGGGCAGAATCAGGCCTGGATGGGCTTTGGGACCTGGGAAAAGGCAGTCCCCTTTCTGCCTATTTCTTGACCCCTGCATTTGGAGGACCGGAAAGTCATATTCAGACATCACCCCCTCTGATATCAACCTTCCCCATCCTCCTCAATTGCACCACTTGGCCTCGAAGGCTGGGGCAGTCTGCCCCAACAGTGGCTCCCTGCATCCTTGTCCTTGAGTCACATCATCTTGAGTCATTTCCCACCTTGGGGGAAAAGCACAGTCATTGTTTCCAACCACAAGAGAGATTCATGCAAATTCTATGAAATCAAATCATTTCCTCTCTCCATTGTTCAGTCTCTCTCCCTCGTTCCCTCTCTTTCTTGACCTTTCCAAATTCAGTCTGTCTCTTCCTCTCTGTGTCTCTCCTCTGGATGCCCGCATGCATGTGAATGCATGGACGCATGTATGTTGTTGAACTTGTTTGAGGCTTTAGGGTTTCGTGTCGTGTGAGTTAAAGGTTTGTCGTTGGATTTGGTGTTAGGGGAAGGGATAGGTCTGGGGTTTGTTCTGGGAGAAGCGTAGGAACCCCTTCTCTGATATTCTGCTTGATAATATTCTTTTTTGTTCAGTTTGTTACCATTTTGATTTGTGAATGCTCAGATTTTCTGATGCAAATCTGTTCAAGTGGATGGAAGCCCGTGGGTGTCCTTTGGCTTACTGTTTCCTTGACTTGAAGGGACCCAATTTTCTCACCCCCCCACTCGCACATGTTGAGAAGTCCATGACATGAAGGAGCCTATGGCCCATGCTTATTTCCAGGAGTTTCATCACTTCAGGCTTTGCATTGATGTGTTTCACTGAATCTGATGTGTTCTGAGACCAAAAGCCAATGTGATTGCTCAGATGGAACCATCTCCATTTCCCATGGCCTTTCATTGCAGAGGCTCTTGTTCTCATTCGTATCACCTCCCCTCCTTTGGCATTGAGGAATTGACCGTAGAAGCGTGGATTTTTTTTTTTTCTGGACCCTCAATTCCACTCCATGGGTCTGGTTCTGCGTGTTTGATTTCTTCCCAGTACCATGCTGTCCTGATGATCCTAGTGTCATAGTCTAATTGGCTATCAAGCAGCCTGCTATGTCCATTTCAGGGCTTTGTGGCAGATTGCATTGACTCTTTTGACTCCTTTGCGTTTCCATAGACATTTTGGAATTCATTGGTTATAATGCCCTGAGAAGAGCCGATGGTTTTTTTTTTTTTTATTTTTATTGGAGGCTAATTATTTTACAACATTGTATTGGTTGGTTTTGCCATACATTGACATGAATCCGCCTCGGGTGTACATGAGGTCCCTCTCCCGAACCCCCCTCCCACCTCCCTCCTTCCTTTATTTTCCCTCTGGGTCATACCAGCCCTGAACATCCTGTAACATGCCTCGACCCTGAACTGGTGATTCATTTCACGTATGATAATATACATGTTTCAATGCCATTCTCCCAAACCATCCCATCCTCACCCTCTCCCACAGAATCCCTACGACTGTTTTATACATCTGTTTCTCTTTTGCTGTCTCGTATACGGGGTTATCATTTGCATCTTTCTAAATTCCATATATATGTGTTAGTATATTGTATTGGTGTTTTTCTTTCTGGCTTACTTCACTCTGTATAATAGGCTCCAATTTCATCCACCTCATTAGAACTGATGCAAATGCATTCTTTTTAACGGCTGAGTAATACTCCATTGTGTATATGTACCAAAGCTTTATTATCCATTCGTCTGCAGATGAAAATGTAGGTTGCTTCCATGTCCTGGCTATTATAAACAGTGCTGCAATGAACATTGGAGTACATGTGTCTCTTTCAATTCTGGTTTCCTCGGTGTGTATGCCCAGGAGTGTGATTGCTGGATCATATGGCATTTCTATTTCCAGTTTTTTGAGGAATCTCCACACTGTTCTCCATAGTGGCTGTACTAGTTTGCATTCCCACCAACAGTGTAAGAAGGTTCCCTTTTTTCCACAACCTCTCTAGCATTTACTGCATGTAGACTTTTGGATAGCAGCCATTCTGACTGGTGTGAAATGGTATCCCATTGTGGTTTTGATTTGCATTTCTCTGATTATGAGAGATGTTGAGCATTTTTTCATGTGTTTGTTAGCCATCTTTATGAATTCTTTAGAGAAATGTCTGTTTAGTTCTTTGGCCCATTTTTTGATTGGCTCATTTATTTTTCTGGAATTGAGCTTCAGGGGCTGCTTGTATATTTTGGAGATTAATCCTTTATCAGTTGTTTCATTTGCTATTATTTTCCCCCATTCTGAAGACTGTCTTTTCACCTTGCTTATAATTTCCTTTGCTGTGCAGAAGCTTTTGATTTTAATTAGGTCCCATTTGTTTATTTTTGCTTTTATTTCCAATATTCTGGGAGGTGGGTCTTGGAGGATCCTGCTGTAATTTATGTCAGAGAGTGTTTCGCCTACATTCTCCTCTAGGAGTTTTATAGTTTTTGGTTTTACGTTTATCTCTCTAGTCTATTTGGAGTTTATTTTGGTATATGGTGTTAGGAAGTATTCTAGTGTTATTCTTTTACAAGTGGCTGACCAGTTTTCCCAGAACCACTTGTTAAAGAGACCGTCTTTTCTCCATTTTATATTCTTGCCTCCTTTGTCAAAGATAAGGTATCCATAGGTGCGTGGATTTATCGCTGGGCTTTCTATTTTGTTCCATTGATTTATGTTTCTGTATTTATGCCCGTACCATACTGTCTTGATGATTGTGGCTTTGTAGTAGAGCCTGAAGTCCGGCAGGCTAATTCCCCCAGTTACATTTTTCTTCCTCAAGATTGCTTTGGCTATTCGAGGTTTTTTGTATTTCCATACAAATTGTGAGATTATTTGTTCTAGTTCTATGAAAAATATCGTTGGTAGCTGGACAGGGATTGCATTGAATGTGTAAGTTATTTTAGATATTATACTCATGTTAACAATATTGATTCTTCCAATACACGAACATGGTATATTTCTCCATCTATTAGTGTACTCTTTGATTATGTTCACTAGTGTTTTATAGTTTTCTGTGTACAAGTCTTTTGTTTCCTTAGGTAAATACATTCTTAAGTATTTAAATCTTTTCGTTGCAACAGAGAATGTAATAGTTTCCTTAACTTCTCATTCTATTTTCTCATTATTAGTGTAAAGGAATGCAAGTGATTTCTGTGTGTTGACTTTATATCCTGCAACTTTACTGTATTCATTGATTAGCTCTAGTAGTTTTCTGGTAGATTCTTTAGGGTTTTCTGTGTAGAGGATCACGTCATCAGCGAACAGTGAAAGTTTTACTTCTTCTTTTCCAATTTGTATTTCTTTTATGTCTTTTTCTGCTCTGATTGCTGTAGCCAAAACTTCCAGAACTATGTTGAATAGTAGTGGTGCGAACGGGCACCCTTGTCTTATTCCTGACATTAGGGGAAATGCTTTCAGTTTTTCACCATTGAGGATAACGTTTGCTGTGGGTTTGTCATATATAGCTTTTATTATATTGAGATATGTCCCTTCTATTCCCACTTTCTGGAGGGTTTTTATCATAAATGGATGCTGTATTTTGTCAAAGGCTTTCTCTGCATCTATTGAAATAATCATATGATTTTTAGTTTTCAGTTTGTTAATGTGGTGTATTACGTTGATTGATTTGTGGATATTGAAGAATCCTTGCATTCCTGGGATAAACCCACTTGGTCATGATGTATGATCTTCTGAATGTGTTGTTGGATTCTGATTGCTAGAATTTTGTTAAGGATTTTTGCATCTATGTTCATCAGTGATATTGGCCTGCAGTTTTCTTTTTTTGTGGGATCTTTAGCAGGTTTTGGGATTAGGGTGATGGTGGCCTCATAGAATGAGTTTGGAAGTTTCCCTTCCTCAGCAATTTTCTGGAAGAGTTTGAGTAGAATAGGTGTTAGCTCTTCTCTAAATTTTTGGTAGAACTCAGCCGTGACGCCATCTGGACCAGGGCTTTTGTTTGCTGGAAGATTTTTTATTATAGCCTCTAGTTCCGAGCTCGTGATGGGTCTGTTCAGATTTTCTAATTCTTCCTGGTTCAGTTTTGTAAAGTTGTACTTTTCTTGGAATTTGTCAATTTCTTCCAGGTTATTCATTTTATTGCCATATAATTGCTGATAGTATTCTCTAATAATCCTTTGTATTTGTGTAGCCGTTGGTATTTTGCGAGGAATAGCGTGCGACTTCTGGACTGCCCCAAGTTGGAGGTTGGGGGGAGGGGGAAGTGACATTTTGTTACCAGGAGAAATTCTTCTGATACTGGAGCACAGTTTATTTTCCATTGGATTGGTGGGCTTCACCTTCTTTCATCCATCTCTTGCAGTTCTCTTAGAATAGAGGCTTCCCTCCTGGGTTAGATGGACTCCTAGCTATTGCCTTTCAGGAAATGTCACTGTCGATGGGGTTGATACTTGCCGTCTCCTTCTAAGCATTTGCTTTTAGTATTAGAAATGCCAACGATTTTTCTTCCCCTTCCTCACTGTCCATCTCTCTGAGCCTCCAGGTTGAACAGGCCTAGTCCAGGGTCCCACGGCTATTGGGGAGTGCAGCTAGACCGTGTTTCTCAGGCCTTCATTGTTGGGCATCATTCGGTATACTCTCCATGTCCCTTCATTCGCCTGGTTTCCCTGCAGACCTCTCCTTCAATCTTGTGTTCATGTCGTTTGTGTATTAGGAGCCAAATTCTGCCTACGTTACGTGTATGCAAACAGTTGTCTTCCCGCTTGGGATATGTTGTTTGTGTTTTTCAGACGGTCTTTCCCAGAGCCCAAATCTTGGATTTGACAAAGTTCACTGTGTTCTCTGGTTACTCTTTGTGTTGTGCCTTTTGGTATTGTGTGTGAAAACTCAGAGCTCATGTCTAATGTCTGCTCCATTTCCTTCTGGATTTGTGAACCATTTTGCATGGAACGTATGTCTAGGAATCATTTGAAGTGCATTTATTGAGAGGTGTTAATTTTCCATGGACATGCATGTCATCCCCCCTGGTTTCCAATGTGTCAGTCCTAAACTCTTTTGGAGACCTTCTCGGAAAGATGGGTGTTTTTCAGCTTGCATTTCCACAGTTGAATGGATTCAGCAGCTCTAGAAGCAAGGACACTTTGTCCAGTGAAAGGGGGAGTCAGGTGCGACCTCCCTTTCAGCACCGATCCCCAAGTCTGGTTGAGAGGGCTCTGATCTTCCATCATTGAGCCAGAAGCCACAGGCATCCTTGTGTGCCCTTGGACGTGTGAGCGGCTTAAGGGAGTTTCATCTGCGCAGGCACCAAGCAAGCCTGCGGCTTTGGACCACCAGAGGTGAGCATCTCAGAAGACAGGATCAACCGTGCAAGAAGTGGAATGGGATCCACCTTGAGGGTGGGCACTGATCGCCAAGAGATGTTCCAGTGGGACTTTGATAGGTCCAGCACATTCTTCTGGCAGAGAGCGAGACAGATGTCTATGGGCTCTGCTGGCCCTCCATTCCCTCTTGTGGTCCCGAAGGCTGGTTGACACCAACCTGAGCAACTAGCTCTGGGATTATGAGAACCGCCACCTGCACTGTGTTTCCCTTTTCCCGCGTGTCCATGTGAAGCATCAGGTCATCTCTGAGCTACACTAGCCATGTGCATTGCCTCACATTGGACTTGCACATGTTTCTTCTGTTTCTTTCCCGATCACTGATTTTCTCGAGCATGTGGGGGCTACGAGGATGGTGGATCTGGCCTTGTGTTCTGTGGAACACTTCTCCCTTTGTTGGTTTGGGTTTATCATTCCATTTCTCCTGCCTGGGGGAGGCTGCCCCAACAGTGGCCCCCCGAATCCTTGCCTTTGAGACTCATCAACTTGGGTCATTTTCCCCCTTGCAGGGGGAATATGCACTGTCATTGTTTCCATCCTCAAGAGAGATTCATGCAAGTTCTGTGAAATTGACTCATTTCCTCTCTCTATTGTTCAGTCTCTCTCCCTCATTCCGTCTCTTTCTTGATCGTCCCAAATTCATTCTGTATCTTCCTTTCTGTGTCTCTCCTGTGGATGCTCGCATGTCTGTGAATGCATGTAAACATGTATAGTGTTGACCAAGGGTGAGGCTTTATGATTTCGTGTCGAGTGAAAATGGTATTGGGTTGGTGTTGGTGTTAGGGGAAGGGATAGGTCAGGGTTTTTTTCTGGGAGACTTAGTTGTGTGAGTTCTCAGTCTCTTTTACGTAGGAACCCCTTCTCCGATACTCTGTTTGCAAATATCCTTTTGTGTTCAGTTTGTTACCATTTTGATTTGTGAATGCTTAGGTTTTCTGTTGCAAAGCTGTTCAAGTGGACGGAAACTCATGGATGTCCTTTCGTTTCCTGTTTCCTTGACTTGAAGAGACCCTACTTTGCTTTTCCACCCACATATGTTGAGAAGTCCCTGACATTAAAAGCCTATGTCCTGTGCTTTTTTCCAGTAGTTTCTTCACTTCAGGCTTTGCTTTGATGTGTTTCACTGAATCTGACGTGTTCTGAGACCAAAAGCCAACGTGATTGTTGAGGTGGAACCATCTGCAATTCCCACGGTCTTTCGTTGCACAGACTCTTGTTCCCATTCTTATCGCCTCCCCTCCTTTGGAGTCGAGGAATTGACCGTAGAAGCTTGGGTTTATGTCTGGACCCTGAATTCCATTCCATGGATCTGGTTCTGCATGTTTGATTTCTTCCCAGTACCATGCTGTCCTGATGATCCTAGTGTGATAATCTAATTGGCTATCAGCAGCCTGCTATATACATTTCAGGATTTTGCGGCCGATTGCATTGACTCTTTTGACCCCGTAGTGTTTCCATAGACATTTAGGAATTCTTTGGGTTTTATGCCCTGAGAGCAGGCGTTTTTATTTTGAGAGGAATAGCGTGGAACCTCTGGATTGCCCCAAGGTGTGGGTCCGGGGGAGGGGGAAGTAACATCATCTTATCATGAGTAATTCTTCTGATCCATGAGCACAGCTTATTTTCCATTGGATTGGTGGGCTTCACCTTCTTTCATCCATCTCTTGCCGTTCTCTGAGAAGAGGGGCACCCCTCCTGGGTTAGATGGGTTCTTAGCTATTGCCTTTCAGGGAATTTACTGTCGGTGTGGTTGATACTTGCCTTCTCCTTCTAAGCGTTTGCTGTGAGTGTTAGAAATGCCGAGGATTTCTCTTCCCCTTCCTCACTGTCCATCTCTCTGAGCCTCCAGGTGGAAGAGGCCTAGTCCAGGGTCTCACGGGGCTCGGGGAGTGCAGCTAGACCGTGTTTCTCAGGACCTCAGTGATGGCCATCATTCGGTATATTCTCTGGGTCCCTTCCTTCGCCTGGTGTCCCTTCAGACCTCTCCTTCAGGCTAGTTTGTGTTCATGTCGTTTGCATATTAGGAGCCAAATCTTGCCTAAACTCTGTATGCAAAGAGTTGTCTCCCAGCGCATGAGGTGTCTTATGCGTTTTTCAGATGGTCTTTCCCAGAGTCCTAATCTTGGATTTGACGAAGTTCACTGTGTTCTCTGGTTACTCTTTGTGTAGTGACTTTCTGTATTGTGTGTAAAGACTCAGAGTTCATGTATAATGTATGCTCCATTTACTTCTGGATTTATGAACCGTTTTGCATGGTACATATGTCTAGGAATCATTTGAAGTGCATTTGTTGAGAGGTGTCAATTTTCATGGACGTGCATGTCATCCCCTCTGATTTCCAAATGCGTTGCTCGTAAAACCTTTTAGAGACCTTGTCGGAAAGATGGGTGTTTTTCAGCATGCATTTTCACAGTTGAATGGATTAAGCAGCTCTAGCATCAGGGACGCTGTGTCCAGTGAAAGGGGAGTAGGGTGCATCCTCCCTTTCAACACTGGTCCCCAGTTCAGGTTGACAGGGCTTTGATCTTCCATCTGTGAGCCAGAGGCCACAGGCATCCTTGTGTGTCCTTGTCTGTGTGAGCAGCTGAAGTGAGGTTCTACTCCACAGGCGCCCAGCAGGTCTGCAGCTTTGGATCGCTACAGGTGAACATCTAAGAGGACAGGAGCAACTGTGCCAGAAGTAAGTGGAATTCACCTTGAGGGTTGGCATTGATCATTAAGTGATGCTACTGTGGAACTTTGATTAGTCCGGCAATCTCTTCTGCCAGAGAGCGAGAGAGATGTCTATGGATCTGCTAGGCCCTCCGCTCCCTCTTTGGGTCCCGAAGGCTGGTTGTCATCATCCTGTATACCTAGCTGTGAGATGATGACCACCGCCACCTGCACTGTGTTTCCCTTTGCCCATGTGACCATGCGAAGAGTCAGGACATCTCTGAGCTACACTAGCCATGTGCATTGCCTCTCATTGGACCTGCACAGGTTTCTTCTTTTTAATTCCTGATCACTGATTTTCTCAAGCATGTGGGGGCCACAAGGATGGTGGGTCTTTCTCTGGCCTTGTGTTCTGAGGAACACTTGTTCCTTTGTTGGTGTGGGTATATCTTTCCATTTCTCCTGCCTGCTTTATTCTTGTGAGTTTGTTTGTGCTGGGGGAAGAACTCAGACTTTCCCTTGTGCCTGAGGTGTCCCACTTACAACAGCACTGCCTACCTGGAGATTCTGAGCATATTAGCCGAGAGGGCTTCATTTGGAAGGTAACATTATAAAAGGACCTACAAGTCCTTTCAGATCCCCAAAGGCTACTACACACTTTTTTCTTCCAATATGTGGGAAGTCAGAACAATCCTCTGGAGAAGGGAAAAGCTACCCACCCAAGATTCTGGCCTAGAGAATTCCATGGACTGTAGAATTCATAGGGATGCCAAGACTCTAACGATACTTAGAGACTATAACTTTCGCCTTCAATAAGAGCAAAATCCAGTTTCCTATCATTTCAGTGAATAGCGTTGATTGCTAACCCCGAAAGGATGGGAAGAAATGCAGAGAGAAGTGGACTCAATGTTGAGAGGTGGGGGAGAGAGGAACAGGGAATGCTTGCCATGAATCCAGGCTTTGCTGCGAAGTGGGGGGGATAGAATGAGGGTTTCTGAATGTAGACCATGGTGACGCTTACACAGCATTGTTCAGTTCAGTTCAGTTCAGTCGCTCAGTCGTGTCCGACTCTCCGCGACCCCATGAATCACAGCACGCCAGGCCTCCCTGTCCATCACCAACTCCCGGAGTACACTCAAACTCATGTCCACAGAGTCGGTGATGCCATCCAGCCATCTCATTCTCCGTCGTCCCCTTCTCCTCCCGCCCCCAACCTTTCCCAGCATCAGAGTCTTTTCCAGTGAGTCAACTCGTCTCATGAGGTGTCCAAAGTATTGGAGTTTCAGCTTTAGCATCAGTCCCTCCAATGAACATCCAGGATTGATCTCCTTTAGAATGGACTGGTTGGATCTCCTTGCAGTATAAGGGACTCTCAAGAGTCTTCTCCAACACCACAGTTCAAAAGCATCGATTCTTCGGCGATCAGCTTTCTTCACAGTCCAACTCTCACATCCATACATGACGACGGGAAAAACCATTGCCTTGACTAGACGGACACAGCATTGTAAAGGCCTCCATATTCCCAAGGAAGGAAAATTTATTGACACACACTTGCGAGCAAAATATACAGAAAGCCATAAAAGACATAAAAGATGAGAAGAAAGATGCCTAGGAGCCTAATGAAAATGAGCTCTGGGGAAGGAAAGTCAATCTCCCCTGGGTGTGGAGGGAGTAGACGGCGTCCACAGGGAACACACAGGGATGGAGGCTGCAGAGCCAACTGCGCCCCTGGATGATGTGGTTACCAAAGGGTTCTGGGCTTGTATCCAGAGCAGGGTCCTGTTCTCCCTTCAAGTGTTGGATAGTCATGGTGGGAGTCTGAGTCCTTGGTAGGAGGCAGGGCAGGCTGCTGATCCAAAGTTGGTCACTCAGGCCCTGACTCGGGTTCTGCCGCCAAAGCCTGAGCAGGTGAAAGTGCACATGGAGGTGGAGTTTCTCGAAGGCGGGGTGAGACATCTTGGTCTGGTGCTGTGTGTTGTGCAGCCACAGAGATCTGATGTGTTGAGGGTGGTGGCCAATACCCGGCTGGCCCCGTGTCATTGGGAGGGGACGTCTCAGGTCTCGATCTCCCCTCAGTGGATCCATGAGTCCTGCACCAGGAGCTCCCACCTCCGTAGGGACAGGTCTTAGACATGGAGGATAGCTGAGTTTGACGGCCAGAGCTAGAGCTGTGGGAGAAGAAAAGTTTGCCACAGGCCAGCTTTGCCATGTGCCTAAGTGGGCACGAAAGCTTCCTAGAGATTTGCTAAGAATGCCCGGCATCAGAGTCTTCTCTGCAGTCTCCAAGATGGGTGGTGTGAGGCTAGCCTTCGTTCCAGGCCCAGCCCCAGCTCTGGGGGACACCTCCCTGTGTGGCTCAGCACTGCCTCCCCACACTCACAGGCAGTAGCCCCAGCCAACTCACCTCTGTGCTTTTCTGTGCTGGGCTCCAGGTCTTCCTGCTGCCTCCAAGGCAGGGCTTCTCGGAGTTCTACATCAGAGCCGACTGTGCTGAGCTCCATGGCAGCCTGAGACTGGGTCCCAGGGTGTGTGCTGGGTGGAGTCTGGACAGCAGACTTTGCCCACTTCCTCTTCATCGCCAGTTGGGCTGAGCCCTCCGTGGCCACCCTCACCTGGAGCCTGCACTGGGCCTCCCGAGCAGGGGGCTGGTGCTCTGAACCCTCCCTTTGGGAGGTGGATGGGGTGTGCCTCTCAGAGGCCACCTCGGGTGGGACGGTCTGCAATGTCAGTGACCAGCAGCCAGCCCTGCTTCGATATTTCTGAGGTTAGCTTGGCAAGGATGGCTGCTGCTTCTGCCTGCCTGCCCTTCTGCTCCAAGAAAGACCAGAGACAGGAGTGTCTGCTCAGATACCCACCTGGGAGGAAGGAGAATACCCTGAGGGCATGAGGTCAGCCTGGGCATCTGGCTCTGCCCGGCCACTCCCCATGCCACACAGCCTGCTCTCCCCTGGGGTGTGGACACAAGAAGCACATGGGCTCCTGACTGAAATGCGGCTGGGCTTGCCTGAGGCAGACACACCCCAAGAAACCCCCATCCACACACAGGGAAAGGCCTCAGGCTTCCCCGTGTGGGACAGGAGAGGTGGCCGGACCCAGTCTGGGGCTCCCCTGTTACCTTTCTTTTCCTTCAGCAAAGGGCCAGAGGCCTCTCGGCGGGGGCCCTGAGCCAGTGTCGACCGCGTTCCCACGCATTCTGCCTGTTAGCTAGCCTGAGACCCCGTCCTCTGGGCAGGGGCAAACAGCAGAATATCTTCACAGCTAGCGATCTGGCCAGGGTCTCCTCTCAGCTGGCCAGGCCTGGATACACAGGTTGCGGGTTCTGTTGGGTTCTGTTGCCAGGAAGTGACATCATTTCCTGGTTCGTGGCTGAGGTCCCTTCCACAAAGCTCCCAAACGGAACTTCTGGATTTCTGGCTGTTTCCCCATGCCCTTAGGCCACGTGCAGGCACAGTGACACCCACAGAGCCCATCCCACAGCCTTGGGGAGATCTGGGTGCAGCCAAGGCCTGAGTTCTGAGGACACAGCTCCTTTCAGAACAGGCTCCTTCTTCTCAGAAGTGTTGTGGCCCTGGGCAAGCCATGTGCCCCACAGGGTTTCCCGTCTCTCCATCTGCAGAGTGGGTCACAATCTCCCTTCTCCTTACTAGGTCTTTCAGCCTATGAGGAGCTCTAATGCCTGTTCAAAATTTGGGCTGCTTTCACTTGGAACTTGGACACAGACTTCCCAAAGGATGGATTCCACACAGGGCTGACCTAGCACACAATGGGCAGAATCAGGCCTGGATTTGCTCTGGGACCTGGGAAAAGGCAGTCCCCTTCCTGCCTATTTATGGCCCCCAATTTGGGAGGACCGGAAGGTCATATTCACACATCCCCCCCTCTGATATCAACCTTCCCTGTCCTACTCAAATGTCCCACTCAGCCTCGAGGGTTGGGGGAGTCTGCCCCAACAGTGGCTCCCCGCAAACTTGTCTTTGAGTCTCATTATCGTTGGTCATTTTCCCCCTGGCAGGGGAATATTCACTGTCACTGTTTCCAACCTCAAGAGAGATTCATGCAAATTCTGTGAAATCGACTCCTTTCCTCTCTGCATTGTTCAGTCTCTCTCCCTCGTTTCCTCTCTTTCTTGACGTTTCCAAATTCAGTCTGTCTCTTCCACTCTGTGTCTCTCCTGTGGATGCTCACATGTCTGTGAAGGCATGTACGCATGTATATTTTTGGCCTAGGCTGAGGCTTTAGGGTTTCATTTTGAGTGAGGTAAAGGTTTGGGGTTGGAGTTGGTGTTAGGGGAAGGGGTAGGTCTGGGGTTTGTTCTGGGAGACTTAGTGGTATGAGTTCTCATTCTCTTACATAATAACCCCTTCTCTGATATTCTGCTTGCAAATATGCTTGTGTGTTCACTTTATTACCATTTTGATTTGTGAATGCTTAGCTTTTCTGTTGCAAAGCTGTTCAAGTGGATGGAAGCTGGCGGGTGTCCCTTGGTTTCCTGTTTCCTTGAATTGAAGAGACCCAATTTTGCTTCCCTCCCACACACACATGTTGAGAAATCCCTGACAAGGAGGACCCTATGGCCCCTGCTTATTTCCAGGAGTTTCATCACTTCAGGCTTTGCGTTGATGTGTTTCACTGAATCTGACGTGTTCTGAGACCAAAAGCCAATGTGCTTGTTTAGATGGAACCATCTCCATTTCCCACGTCCTTTCGTTGCAGAGGCTCTTGTTCCCATTCTTAAATGAATTGACCATAGAAGCTTGGGTTTAGTTCTGGACCCTCAATTCCATTCCATGGATCTGGTTCTGCATGTTTGATTTCTTCCCAGTACCATGGTGTCCTGTTATCCTGGTGTGATAATCAAATTGGCTATCAGGCAGCCTGCTATGTCCATTTCAGGGCTTTGCGGCAGATTGCATTGACCCTTTTGTCTCTTTCGTGTTTCCATAGACATTTTGGATTTCTTTGGTTATAATGTCCTGAAATCACCAGTTGGTATTTTGAGAGGAATAGCGTGGAACCTCTGGATTGACCCACAGTGGGGATAAGGGGGATGGGGAACTGACATCATCTTACCAGGAGGAATTCTTCTGCTCCGTGAGCACAGCTTATTTTCCATTGGATTTGTGGGCTTCACTTTCTTTCATCCATCTCTTGCAGTTCTCTGAGATGAGGGACTTCCTTCCTGGGTTAGATGGACTCCTAGCTATTGTCTTTCTGGGTATGTCACTGTCGGTGGGGTTGTTCCTTGGCTTCTCCTTCAAAGCATTTGCTCTGAGTGTTAGAAATGCCAAAGATTTCTCTTCCCCTTCCTCACTGTCCATCTCTCTGAGCCTCCAGGTAGAAGAGGCCTAGTTCAGGGACCCATGGGGCTCGGGGAGTGCAGCTAGACCGTGTTTCTAAGGCCCTCAATGCAGGGCATCATTCAGTGTACTCTCCGTGTCCCTACCTTCGCTTGGTGTCCGTTCACACCTCTCCTTCAGGCTCGTTTCTGTTCATGTCGTTTGTGTATTAGGAGCCAAATCCTGCCAAAGCTCTGTGTTTGTAAACTGTTGTCTCCCAGCTAGGGATGTGTCATTTGCGTTTTTCAGAAGGACTTTCCCAGAGTCCAAATCTTGGATTTTATTTTCTTTTTAATTTATTTTATTGGAGGAAAATTACCTTACATTAATATATTGGTTGGTTTCACCATATATTGAGACGAATCTGCTCTGGGTGTACATGTGTTCCCTTTCTTGAAAGCCCCTCCCACTTCCCTCTTCCCCATATCCTCCCTCCAGGTCATCCCCATGCACCAGCCCCAAGCATCCTGTATCATGTGTCGAATCTGGACTGGTGATTCATTTCACATATGATAATATATGTGCTGCAATGTCGTTCTCTCCAATCATCCCACCTCACCCTCTTCCATAGAGTCCCAAAGACTGTTTTATATACCTATGTCACTTTTCCAGTGTCGTATACAGGGTTAATGTTACCATCTTTCTAAATTCCATATATATGTGTTAGTATACTGTATTGGTGTTTTTCTTTCTGGCTTACTTCACTCTGTATAATAGGCTCCAATTTCATCCACCTCATTAAAACTGATTCAAATGCATTCTTTTGGATGGCTGAAAAATATTCCATTGTGTTTATGTACCAAAGCTTTCTTATCCATTCATCTGCAAATGGACATGTAGGTTGCTTCCATGTCCTGGCTATTATAAACAGTGCAGCGATGAAAATTGGAGTACATGTGTTTCTTTCAATTCTGGTTTCCTCCATGTGTATGCCAAGGAGTGCAATTGCTGGATCATATGGTAGTTCTATTTCCAGTTTTTTGAGGAATCTCCACACTGTTCTCCATAGTGGCTGTACTAGTTTGCATTCCCACCAACAGTGTAAGAGGGTTCCCTTTTCTCCATACCCTCACCAGCATTTATTGCATGTAGACTTTTGGAAAGCAGCCATTCTGACTGGTGTGAAATGGTATCTCATTGTGGTTTTGATTTGCATTTCTCTGATTATGAGGGATGTTGAGCATTTTTTCATGTGTTTGTTAGCCATCTTTATGTCTTTGAACAAATATTAAAAGCAGCAAGGGAAAAACAACAAATAACACACAAGTTGATCCCCATAAGAATAACCGCTGATCTCTCAGCAGAAACCCTTCAGGCCAGGAGGCAATGGCAAGACATACTTAAAGTGATGAAAGAAAGTAACTTACAGTCCAGATTACTATACCCAGCAAGGATCTCATTCAAATATGAAGGAGAAATCAGAAGCTTTACAGACAAGCAAAAGCTGAGAGAATTCAGCATCACCAAACCAGCTCTCCAACAAATATTAAAGGATTTTCTCTAGACAGGAAACAAAGAAAGGGTATACGAACTAGAATCCAAAACAATAAAGAAAATGGCAACGGGATCATACTTATCAACAATCACCTTAAACATAAATGGGTTGAATGCCCCAACCAAAAGACAAAGGTTGGCTTAATGGATACAAAAACAAGACCCCCATATATGTTGTCTACAAGAGACCCACCTCAAAACGAGGGACACATACAGACTGAAAGTGAAGGGCTGGAGGAAGATATTCCACACAAATAGAGACCAAAAGAAAGCAGGAGTTGCAATACTCACATCAGATAAAATAGATTTTAAAACAAAGACTGTGAAAAGAGTCAAAGAAGGAAACTACATAATGATCAAAGGATCAATCCAAGAAGAAGATATAACAATAATAAATATTTATGCACCCAACATAGGAGCACCACAATATGTAAGACAATTACTAACAAGTATGAAAGGGGAAATTAACAATAACACAATAATAGTGGGAGACTTTAATACCCCACTTACATCTATGGATAGATCAACTAAACAGAAAATTAACAAGGAAACACAAACTTTAAATGATACAATAGACCAATTAGACCTAATAGGTCTCTATAGGACATTTCACCCCAAAACAATGAATTTCATCTTTTTCTCAAGCACACACGGAACCTTTTCCAGGATAGATCACATCCTGGACCATAAATCTAGCCTTGGTAAATTCAAAAAAATTGAAATCATTCCAAGCATCTTTTCTGACCACAATGTAGTAAGATTAGATCTCAATTACGGGAGAAAAATTATTAAAAATGCCAACATATGGAGGCTGAACAATACGCTGCTGAATAATGAACAAATAATAGAAGAAATCAAAAGAGAAATCAAAATATGCATAGAAATGAATGAAAATGAAAACACAACAACTCCAAACCTCTGGGACACTGCAAAAGCAGTGCTAAGGGGTGAGTTCACAGTAATAGAGGCACATGTCAAGAAACAAAAAAAAAAAGTCAACTAAATAACCTAAGTCTACATCTAAAGCAACTAGAAAAGAAAGAAATGAAGAACCCCAGGGTTAGTACAAGAAAAGAAATCGTAAAAATTAGGACAGAGATAAATGCAAAAGAAACAAAGAGACCATAGCAAAAATCAAGAAAGCCAAAAGCTGGTTCTTTGAGAAGGTAAATAAAATTGACAAACCACTAGCCAGACTCATCAAGAAACAAAGGAGGAAGAAAGAAGTCAATAAAATTAGAAATGAAAATGAAGTGATCACAACTGACAACACAGAAATACAAAGGATTATTAGAGAATACTATTAGCAATTATATGGCAATAAAATGAATAACCTGTAAGTAACGGACAAATTCCTAGAAAAGTACACCTTGCCAAATCTGAACCAGGAAGAAATAGCAAATCTGAACAGACCCATCACAAGCACGGATCTAGAGGTAGTAATCGGAAATCTTCCAGCAAACAAAAGCCCTGGTCCAGACGGCTTCACAGCTGAATTCTACCAAAAATTTAGAGAAGAGCTAACACCTATTCTACTCAAACTCTTTCAGAAAATTGCTGAGGAAGGGAAACATCCAAACACATTCTATGAGGCCACCATCACCCTAATCCCAAAGCCTGCTAAAGATCCCACGAAAAAAGAAAACTGCAGGCCAATATCACTGATGAACATAGATGCAAAAATCCTTAACAAAATTCTAACAATCAGAATCCAACAACACATTAAGAAGATCATACATCATGATCAAGTGGGCTTATCCCAGGAATGCAAGGATTCTTCAATATCCGCAAATCAATCAACGTAATACATCACATTAGCAAACTGAAAAATAAAAATCATATGATTATTTCAATAGATGCAGAGAAAGTTTTTGACAAAATACAGCATCCATTTATGATAAAAACCCTTCAGAAAGTGGGAATAGAATGGACATATCTCAGCATAAAAAAAGCTATGTATGACAAACGCACAGCAAACATTATCTTTAACGGTGATAAACAGAAAACATTTCCCCTAAAGTCAAGAACAAGACAAGGGTGCCCACTCTCACCACTACTATTCAACATAGTTCTGGAAGTTTTGGCTACAGCAATCAGAGCAGAAAAAGACATAAAAGGAATACAAATTGGAAAAGAAGAAGTAAAACTTTCACTGTTCGCTGATGACATGATCCTCTACACAGAAAACCCTAAAGACTCTACCAGAAAACTACTAGAGCTAATCAATGAATACAGTAACGTTGCAGGATATAAAATCAACACACAGAAATCCATTGCATTCTTATACACTAATAATGAGAAAATAGAAAGAGAAATTAAGGAAACTATTCCACTCACTTTTGCAATGAAAAGAATTAAATACTTAGGTATATATCTACCTAAGGATACAAAAGACTTGTACATAGAAAACTATAAAACACTAGTGAAAGTAACCAAAGAGGACACTAATAGATGGAGAAATATACCGTGTTCGTGGACTGGAAGAATAAATATTGTGAAAATAAGTATAATATCCAAAGTAATTTATACTTTCAATGCAATCCCTATCAAGCTACCAATGATATTTTTCACAGAACTAGAACAAATAATCTCACAATTTGTGTGGAAATACAAAAAACCTCTAATAGCCAAAGCAATCTTGACGAAGAAAAATGGAACTGGAGGAATTAGCCTGCTGAACTTCAGGCTCTACTATAAAGCCACAGTCATCAAGACAGTATGGTACTGGCATAAAGACAGAAACATTGATCAATGGAATAAAATAGAAAGCCCAGAGATAAATCCACGCACCTATGAACACCTTATCTTTGACAAAGGAGGCAAGAATATAAAATGGAGAAAAAAAAGTCTCTTTAACAAATGGTGCTGGGAAAACAGGTCAGCCACTTGTAAAAGAATTAAACTAAAACACTTCCTAACACCACACAACAAAATAAACTCAAAATAGATTAGAGAGCTAAATGTAAGACCAGATTCTATAAAACTCTTAGAGGAGAACGTAGGCAAAACACTCTCCGACATAAATCACAGCAGGATCCTCCATGACCCACCTCCCAGAATATTGGAAATAAAAGCAAAAATAAACATGGGACTTAAATAAAATCAAAAGTTTCTGTACAGCAAAGGAAACTATAAGCAAGGTGAAAAGACAGCTTTCAAAATGGGAGAAAATAATAGCAAATGAAGCAACCGATAAAGGATTAATCTCCAAAATATACAAGCATCTCCTGCAGCTCAATTCCAGAAAAATAAGTGACCCAATCAAAAAATGGGCCAAATCTTGGATTTTAAAAATTTCACTGTGTTCCCCGGTTACTCTTTGTGTAGTGCCTTTCTGTATTGTGTGTGAAAACTAAGAGCTCATGTCTAATGTCTGCTCCATTTCCTTCTGCATTTGTGAACCGTGTGGAATGGAACATATGTCTAGGAATCATTTGAGGTGCAATTATTTAGTGGTGTCAAGTTTTCATGGACATGCATGTCATCCCTTCTGGTTTCCAAATGCATTATTCCTAAACTCTTTTGGAGACGTTCTCGGAAAGATAGGTGTTTTTCAGCTTGCATTTCCACAGATGATTGGATTCAGCAGCTCTAGCAGCAGGGACGCTGTGTCCAGTGAAAGGGGAGTCTGGTGAGGCCTCCATTTCAGCACCGATCCCCATTTCCGGTTGACAGGGCACTGATCTTCCATCCGTGAGCCAGAGGCCACAGGAATCCTTGTGTGCCCTTGTCTGTGTGAGCAGCTGAAGGGAGTTTCGTCTCCACAGGCGCCCAGCTTGCCTGCAGCTTCGGAACGACAGAGGTGAGCATCTCAAAGGAGAGGAACAACCGTGCCAGAAGTGGAGTGGGATCCACCCTGAGGGTGGGCACTGATCATCAAGAGATGCTTCTGTGGGACTTTGATGGGTCTGGCACAGTCTTCTGCTAGAGAGTGAGAGAGATGTCTGTGGGCTCTGCTAGGTCCTCCGCTCCCTCTTTGGGTCCCAAAGGTTGGTTATCACCATCCTGAGCACCTAGCTCTGAGATGATGACCACCGCCACCTGCACTGTGTTTCCCTTTGCCCGCGTATACATGCGAAGCGTCAGGCTGTCTCTGAGCTACACTAGCCATGTGCATTGCCTCTCATTGGACTTGTGCATGTTTCTTCTGTTTCCTTCCCAAGCACTGATTTTCTTCAGCATGTGGGGGCCACAAGGATGGTGGGTCTTTCTCTGGCCTTGTGTTCTAAAGAACACTTGTCCCTTTGTTGGTGTGGGTTTGTTTTTCATTTCTCCTGCCTGGTTTATTGCTGTGAGTTTGTTTGTGCGGGCGGAAGAACTCAGCCTTTCTCTTGTGCCTGAGGTGTCCCACTTACAACAGCAATGCCTACCTGGAGATTCTGAACACACTTGCTGAGAGGGCTTCGTTTGGCCGATGACATTTTGAAAGGACCTACACGGTCCTTTCAGATACCCAAAGTATCCTTCAAATGATATAGAAACCAGAATTCTCCAGTTTGGTCTTCCAATATGTGGGGAGTCAGCACAATCCCCTGGAGGAGGGAAAAGCTACCACCTCATGGATTCTTGCCTAGAGAATTCCATGGATGGTAAAATTCATGGGGATGCCATGACTAACAATACTGAGAGACTATAACGTTCACCCTCAGTCAGAGCAAAATCCAGTTTCCTCTCATTTTAGTGATTGGCATTGATTGTTGAACCCCCCAAAATGGGAAGAAATGCAGAGAGAAGAAGACTCAATGTTGTCAGGCGGGGGAGAGTAGAATGGGGACTGCTTGCAATGAATACAGGCTTTCCTGGAAGTGGGGGGGGATAGAATGAGGGTGTCCAAATGTAGACAGTGTTGATGCTTACACAGCATTGTGAAGGCCTTCATATTCCCAACTGGCATCAAGGAAGAAAATTTTATTGACACACGCTTATGAGCAAAATATATATAAAGCTATCAGTCAGTTCAGTTCACTTCACTTGCTCAGTCCTGTCCGACTCCCCGCGACCTCATGAATCACAGCACGCCAGGCCTCCGTATCCATCAGCAACTCCCGGAGTACACTAAAACTCATGTCCACAGAGTCGGTGATGCCATCCAGCCATCTCATTCTCTGTCGTCCCCTTCTCCTCCTGCCCCCAACCTTTCCCAACATCAGAGTCTTTTCCAGTGAGTCAACTCGTCGCATGAGGTGGCCAAAGTATTGCAGTTTCAGCTTTAGCATCAGTCCTTCAAATGTACACCCAGGATCGATCTCCCTTAGAATGGACTGGTTGGATCTCCGTGCGGTACAAGGGACTCTCAAAAGTCTTCTCCAACACCACAGTTCAAAAGCATTGATTCTTCGGCGATCAGCTTTCTTCACAGTCCAACTCTCACATCCATACATGACCACGGGAAAAACCATTGCCTTGACTAGACGGATCTTTGTTGACAAAGTAATGTCTCTGCTTTTCAATATACTATCAAGGTTGGTCATAACTTTTCTTCAAAGTAGCAAGCGTCTTTTAATTTCATGGCTGCAATCAGCATCTGCAGTGATTTTGGAGCCCAAAAAAATAAAGTCTGACACTGTTTCCACTGTTTTTCCATCTATTTCCCATGAAGTGATGGGACCAGATGCCATGATCTTTGTTCTCTGAATGTTGAGCTTCAAGCCAACCTTTTCACTCTCCTCTTTCACTTTCATCAAGAGGTTTTTGTGTTCCTCTTCACTTTCTGCCATAAGGGTAGTGTCATCTGCATATCTGAGATTACTGATATTTCTCCCAGCAATCTTGATTCCAGCTTGTGCTTCTTGCAGCCCAACGTTCCTCATGATGTACTCTGCATATAAGTTAAATAAACAAGGTGACAATATACAGCCTTGACGTACTCCTTTTTCTATTTGGAACCAATCGTTTGTTCCATGTCCAGTTCTGACTGTTGCTTCCTGACCTGCATACAGGTTTCTCCAGAGGCAGGTCAGGTGGTCTGGTATTCCCATCTCTTTCAGAATTTTCCACAGTTTACTATGATCCACACAGTCAAAGGCTTTGGTATAGTCAATGAAGCAGAAATGGATGTTTTCCTGAAACTCTCTTGCTTTCTCCATAATCCAGCGGATGTTGGCAACTTGATCTCTTGTGCCTATGCCCTTTCTAAAACCCGCTTGAACATCTGGGAGTTCACAGTTCACATATTGCTGAAGCCTGGCTTGGAGAATTTTGAGCATGACTTTAGTAGCGAGTGAGATGAGTGCAATTGTGCTGTAGTTTGAGCATTCTTTGGCATTGCCTTTCTTTGGGATTGGAATGAAGACTGACCTTTTCCAGTCCTGTGGCCACTGCTGAGTTTTCCAAATTTGCTGGCATATTGAGTGCAGCACTTTCACAGCATCATCTTTCAAGATTTGAAATAGCTCAACTGGAATTCCATCACCACCACTAGCTTTGTTCGTAGTGATGCTTTCTAAGGCCCACTTGACTTCACATTCCAAGATGTCTTGCTCTAGGTCAGTGATCACATTATCGTGGCTATCTTGCTCGTGAAGATTTTTTTTTGTACAGTTTTTCTGAGTATTCTTGCCACCTCTTCTTAATATCTTCTGCTTCTGTTAGGTCCCTACCATTTCTGTCCTTTATCGAGCCCATCTTTGCATGAAATGTTCCCTTGGAATCTCTAATTTTCTTGAAGAGATCTCTTGTTTTTCCTATTCTGTTGTTTTCCTCTATTTCTTTGCATTGATCACTGAGGAAGGCTTTCTTATCTCTCCTTGCTATTCTTTGGAACTCTGCATTCAGATGCTTATATCTTTCCTTTTCTCCTTTGCTTTTTCCTTCTCTTCTTTTCACAGCTATTTGTAAGGCCTCCTCAGACAGCCATTTGGCTTTTTTGCATTTCTTTTCCATGGGGATGTTCTTGGTCCCTGTCTCCTGTACAATGTCACGAACCTCCGTCCAGAGTTCATCAGACACTCTATCTATCAGATCTAGTCCCTTAAATCTATTTCTCTCTTCCACTGTATAATCATAAGGAATTTGATTTAAGTCATACCTGAATGGTCTAGTAGTTTTCCCTACTTTCTTCAATTTAAGTCTGAATTTGGCAGTAAGGAATTCATGATGTGAGCCATAGTCAGCTCCTGGTCTTGTTTTTGATAACTGTATACAGCTTCTCCATCTTTGGCTGCAAAGAATATAATCAATCTGATTTCGGTGTTGACCCTCTGGTGATGTACACGTGTAGAGTCTTCTCTTGTGTTGTTGGAAGAGGGTGTTTGCTATGACCAGAACATTCTCTTGACAAAACTCTATTAGCATTTGCCATGCTTCATTCCATGCTCCAAGGCCAAATTTGCCTGTTACTCCAGGTGTTTCTTGACTTCCTACTTTTGCATTCCAGTCCCCTATAATGAAAAGGACATCTTTTTTGGGTGTTAGTTCTAAAAGGTCTTGTAGGTCTTCATAGAACCGTTCACCTTCGCCTTGTTCAGTGTTACTGGTTGGGGCATAGTCCTGGATTACTGTAATATTGAATGGTTTGCCTTGGAAACGAACAGAAATCATTCTGTCTTTTTTAAGATTGCATCCAAGTACTGCATTTCGGACGAGGAGAAAAGTGCCTAGGGCCCTGATGAAAATCAGCTCAGGGTAAGGAATGTAAATCTCCCCTGGGTGGGGAATGAGTGGACGGCGTCCATGGGGAACACACAGGGATGGAGCCTGCAGAGCCAACCGCACCCCTGGATGATGTGGTTTCCAAAGGGCTCTGGGCTTCTGTCCAGAGCAGGGGCCTGTTCTCCCTGCAAGGTTGGGACAGTCATGGTGGGCGTCTCAGTCCTTGGTAGGAGGCAGGTCAGGCTGCCGCTGCGAAAGTAGTCACTCAGGCCGTGACTCGGGTTCTGCCACCAAAGCCTGAGCAGGTGCAAGTGCACATGGAGGTGGAGTTTCTGGAAGGTGGGGTGGGACATCGGTGCTTGGGGTTGGCGGTCGTGCAGGCACAGATTTCGGATGTGCTGAGGGTGCTGGCCAGTACCCGACTGGCCCCATGACATTGGGAGGGGACGTCTCAGGTCTCGATCTCCCCTCAGTGGATCGCTGGGTCCTGCTCCTTGAGCTCCCACCTCCTTAGGGACAGGTCTTGGACGTGGAGGCTGGCTGAGTTTGATGTCCAGAGCTAGAGCTGTGGGAGAAGAAAAATTTGCCACAGGCCAGCCTTGCCATGTGCCTAAGTGGGCACGAAAGCTTCCTAGAGATTCGCTAAGAAGTCACAGCATCGGAGTTTTCTCTGAAGTCTCCAAGATGGGTGGTGTGAGACCAGCCTTTGATCCAGGCCCAGCCCCAGCTCTGTGGGACTCCTCCCTGTGTGCCTCAGCACTGCATCCCCACGCTCACAGGCAGTAGCCCCAGCAAATTCACCTCCGTGCTCTGCCGTACTGAGTTCCAGGTCTTCCTGCTGCATCCGTGGCAGGGCATCTTGGAGCTCTGGGTAACAGCCGGCTGTGCTGAGCTCCATGGCAGCCTGAGACTGGGCCCCGGGGTGTGTGCTGGGATGCGTCTGGGCAGCAAGTCTTGCCCGCCTCCTCCTAATCGCCAGGTGGGCTGAGCCCTCCATGACCACGCTCACATGGAGCCTGCACTGGGCCTCCCAGGCAGGGGGCTGGTGCTCTGAGCCCTCCCTCTGGGAGGTGGATGTGGTGTGCTCCTCCGACGATCAGCAATTACAGTAACCATCAGCCAGGCCCGCTTCAATATTTCTGAGCTGAGCCTGGCCAGGATGGCTGCTGCTTTTGCCCGCCTGCCCTTCTACTCCCAGAAAGACCAGAGAGACGTGTGTTTCAGATACCCACCCGGGAAGTCGGAGACCCCCATGAGGGCGTGAGGTCAGCTTGGGCAGCCAGCTCTTCCCGGACTCTGCCCATGCCCCCCAGCCTTCTCTCCCCTGGGGTGTGAACACAAGCATCCCACGGGCTCCTAACCCACATGCGGATGGGCGTGCTTGAGGCAGACACACCCCAAGAAACCCCCATCCACACACAGGGAAAGGCTTCAGGCTTCCCCGGGTGGGATGGGAGAGGTGGCCGGACCCTGCCTGGGCCTCCCCTGTTACCTTTCTATTCCTTCGGGCAAAGGGCCAGAGGCCTTTCGGGGGACCCCTGAGCCAGCGTCGACTGCATTCCCACACACTCGACCTGTGAGCTCGCTTGAGGACCCAGCCTCTGGGCAGGGGAAAACAGCAAAACATCTTGACAGCAAGCGATCTGGCCAGGGGCTCCTCTCCGCTGGCCAGGCCTGGATGTGCGGGTTGTGGGTTCTTTTGGTTTCTGTTGCCAGGAAATGACATCATTTCCTAGTTCGTGGCTGAGGTCCCTTCCACAAAGCTCCCCAAGGGAACCTCTGTGTTTCTGGCTGTTCCCCCACTTCCTTAGGCCACGTGCAGGCACAGTGACACCCACACAGCCCACCCCACAGCCTTGGGGAGACCTGGGTGCAGCCAAGGCCTGAGCTCTGAGGACACAGCTGCTTTCAGCCCAGGCTTCTTCTTCTCAGAAGGGATGTGGCCCTGGGCAAGCCATGTGCCCTGCAGGGTTTCCTGTCTCTCCATCTGCAGAGTGGGGCTCACTCTCCCATTTCCTGCCTAGGTCTGTCAACCTACGAACAGCTCCAGTGCCTGTTCAAACTTTGGGGCGCTCTCACATGGAGCTTGGACACTGAGACTTCCCAAAGGATGGATTCAACACAGGGCTGACCTAACACAGAAAAGGGCAGAATCAGGCCTGGATGGGCTATGTTACCTGGGAAAAGGCAATTCCCTTCCTGCCTATTTCTTGACCCCCGGATTGGGAGGACCAGAAAGTCACATTCAGACATCGCCCCCTCTGATATCAACCTTCCTCGTCCTACTCAAGTGTCCCACTCAGCCTCGAGGGGAGGGGAGGCCTCCCCAACAGTGGCTCCCCGCATCCTTGTCTTTGAGTCCCATCATCGTGGGTCATTTTACCACTTCAAGAAAATAGGCACAGTCATTTTTTACAAATTCAAGAAAGATTCATTCAAATTCTGTGAAATCGACTCATTTCCTCTCTGCATTGTTCAGTCTCTCTCCCTCGTTTCCCCTCTTTCTTGACCTTTCCAAATTCAATCTGTCTCTTCCACTCTGTGTCTCTCCTGTGGATGCTCGCATGCCTGTGAAGGCATGTACGCATGTATATTTTTGGCCTAGGCTGAGGCTTTAGGGTTTCATTTTGAGTGAGGTAAAGGTTTGGGGTTGGAGTTGGTGTTAGGGGAAGGGGTAGGTCTGGGGTTTGTTCTGGGAGACTTAGTGCTGTGAGTTCTCATTCTCTTACATAATCACCCCTTCTCCGATATTCTGCTTGCAAATATGCTTGTGTGTTCACTTTGTTACCCTTTTGATTTGTGAATGCTTAGCTTTTCTGTTGCAAAGCTGTTCAAGTGGATGGGAGCTGGTGGGTGTCCCTTGGTTTCCTGTTTCCTTGAATTGAAGAGACCCAATTTTGCTTCCCCCACACACACACATGTTGAGAAATCCCTGACAAGGAGGACCCTATGGCCCCTGCTTATTTCCAGGAGTTTCATCACTTCAGGCTTTGCGTTGATGTGTTTCACTGAATCTGACGTGTTCTGAGACCAAAAGCCAATGTGCTTGTTTAGATGGAACCATCTCCATTTCCCACGTCCTTTCGTTGCAGAGGCTCTTGTTCCCATTCTTATCGCCTCCCCTCCTTTGGCGTCAATGAATTGACCATAGAAGCTTGGGTTTAGTTCTGGACCCTCAAATCCATTCCATGGATCTGGTTCTGCGTGTTTCGTTTCTTCCCAGTACCATGCTATCCTGTTATCCTTGTGTGATAATCAAATTGGCTATCAGGCAGCCTGCATTTCAGGGCTTTGCGGCAGATTGCATTGACCCTTTTGTCTCCTTTGTGTTTCCATAGACATTTTGGAATTCTTTGGTTATAATGCCCTGAGAGCAGCAGTTGGTATTTTGAGAGGAATAGCATGGAACCTCTGTAATGCCCCACTGTGGGGATCGGGGGGATGGGGAACTGACATCATCTTACCAGGAGGGATTCTTCTGCTCCGTGAGCACAGCTTATTTTCCATTGGATTGGTGGGCTTCACCTTCTTTCATCCATCTCTTGCATTTCTCTGAGAAGAGAGACTTCCCTCCTGGGTTAGATGGACTCCTAGCTATTGCCTTTCAGGGAATGTCACTGTCGGGGGGGCTGATCCTTGCCTTGTCCTTCTAAGCGTTTGCAGTGAGTGTTAGAAATGCCAAGGATTTCTCTTCCCCATCCTCACTGTCCATCTCTCTGAGCTTCTTTGTAGAACAGGCCAAGTCCAGGGTCCCACGAGTCTCGGGGAGTGCAGCTAGACCGTGTTTCTCGGGCCCTCAATGCTGGGCATCACTCAGTGTACTCTCTGTGTCCTTTCCTTCGCCTGGTGTCCCTTCACAGTCCTCTCCTTCAGGCTCGTTTGTGTTCATGTCATTTGTGTATTAGGAGCCAAATCCTGCCTAAGTTCTGTGTCTGTAAACAGTTTTCTCCCAGCTTGGGAGGTGTCGTTTGTGTTTTACAGACCGTATTTCCCAGAGTCCAAATCTTGGTTAGACAACGTTCACTGTGTTCCCTGGTTACTCTTTGCGTAGTGCCATACTGTATTGTGTGTGTAGACTAAGAGCTCATGTCTAATGTCTGCTCCATTTCCTTCTGGATTTGTGAACCGTTTTGCATGGAACGTATGTCTAGGAATCATTTGAAGTGCATTTGTTGAGAGGTGTCAAGTTTCCATGGACATGCATGTCATCCCCTCTGGTTTCCAAATGCGTTGTTCATAAACTTTATTGTAGACCTTCTTGGAAAGATGGGTGTTTTTCAGCTTGCATTTCCGCAGATGAATGGATTCAGCAGCTCTAGCAGCAGGGACGCTGTGTCCAGTGAAAAGGGAGTCAGGTGCGGCCTCCCTTTCAGCACCGATCCCCAGGTCGGGTTGACAGGGTGCTGATCTTCCATCTTTGAGGCAGAGGCCACAAGCATCCTTGAGTGTCCTTGGCTGTGTGAGTAGTTGAAGTGAGTTTCGACTCCACAGGCGCCCAGCAGGCCTGCGGTTTCGGACCGCCAGAGGTGAGCATTTCAGAGGAGAGGAACAACCATGCCAGAAGTGGAGTGGGATCCACCCTGAGGGTGGGCACTTATCGTCAAGAGATGCTCCTGTGGGACTTTGATGGGTCTGTCACACTCTTCTGCCAGAGAGCGAGAGAAATGTCTATGGGCTCTGCTAGGCCCTCCACTCCCTCTCGTGGTCCTGAAGCTTGGTTGTCACCATCCTGAGCACCTAGCTCTGAGATGATGACCAGCACCACTTGCACTGTGTTTCCCTTTGCCCGCATGTCCATGCAAAGCGTCAGGCTGTCTCTGAGCTACACTAGCCATGTGCATTGCCTCTCATTGGACCTGCACATGTTTCTTCTGTTTCCTTCCCGATCACTGATTTTCTCCAGCGTGTGGGGTCCACAAGAATGCTGGGTCTTTCTCTGGCCTTGTGTTCTGAGGAATATTTGTCCCTTTGTTGGTGTGGGTTTATCTTTCCATTTCTCCTGCCTGGTTTATTGCTGTGAGTTTGTTTTGTGCCGGCCGAAGAACTCAGCCTTTCTCTTGTGCCTGAGGTGTCCCACTTGCAACAGCAATGCTACCTGGAGATTCTGAACACATTTGCTGAGAGGGCTTCGTTTGGCAGATGACATCTTGAAAGGATCAACCTGGTCCTATCAGATACCCAAAGGATCCTTCAAATGACATAGAAACCAGAATTCTCCAGTTTGGTCTTCCAATATGTGGGGAGTCAGCACAATCCCCTGGAGAAAGGAAAAGCTACTGACTCCAGGATTCTGACTTAGAGAATTCCATGGACTGTAGAATTCATGGGAATGCCAAGACTAACAATACTGAGAGACTATAACATTCACCTTTAGTCAGAGCAAAATCCAGTTTCCTCTCATTTTAGTGATTGGCATTGACTGGGGACCCCGAAAGGATGGGAAGAAATGCAGAGAGAAGACGACTCAATGTTGTCAGGCGGAGGAGAGTTGGATGGGGACTGCTTGCCATGAATCGAGACTTTTTTTTTTTTTTGAAGTGAGGGTGGATAGAATGAGGGCGTCCCAATGTAGACAGTGGTGATGCTTACACAGCATTGTGAAGGCCTCCATATTCCCAACTGGCATCAACGAAGGAAGCTTTATTGACACACACTTAGGAGCAAAATATACAGAAAGCTATAAAAGAAAATAAAGAGGAGGAGAAAAATGCCTAGGACCCTGATGAAAATCAGCTCAGGTTAAGGAAATTCAGTCTCCCCTGGGTGGGGAGGGAGCGGACAGCATCCATGGAGAACATACAGGGATGGAGGCTCCAGCGCCAACCGCGCCCCTGGATGATTTGGTTGCCGAAGGGCTCTGGGTCTCTGTCCAGAGCAGGGGCCTGTTCTTCCTGTAGGGGTGGGACAATCATGGTGGGTGTCTGAGTCCTTTGCAGGAGCCAGGGCAGGATGCCTTTGCACATGTGGTCACTCAGGCCTTGACTGGGGTTCTGCTGCCAAAGCCTGAGTAGGAGCAAGTGCACGTGGAGGTGGAGTTTCTGGGAGGCCGGGTGGGACATCGGGGCCTGGGGCGGGGGGTCATCCTGGAACAGAAATCCGATGTGCTGAGGGTGCTGGCCAGTACACGGCTGGCCCCGTGTCATTGGGAGGGAACGTCTCAGGTCTCGGTCTCCCTTCACTGGATCCCTGGGTCCTGCACTTGGACGTCTCTCCTCCTCCTTAGTGACATGTCTTGGACTTGGAGGCTGGCTGAGTTTGACGGCCAGAGGTAGAGTTGGGGGAGAAGAAGAGTTTGCCACAGGCCAGCCTTGCCATGTGCCTAAGTGGGCCAGAAAGCTTCCTAGAGATTCGCTAAGAAGGCCCAGCATCGGAGTCTTCTCTGCAGTCTCCAAGATGGGTGGTGTGAGGCCAGACTTTGGTCCAGACCCAGCCCCAGCTCTGGGAGACTCCTCTCTCTGTGGCTCAGCACCACCTCCCCACACTCACATGGAGCAGCCCCAGCCGCCTCACCTCTGTGCTCTGCCCTGATGGGCTCCAGGTCCTCCATCTGCCTCCGAGGCAGGGCTTCTCAGAGCTCTGGTTCAGAGCCAGCTGTGCTGAGTTCGTGGCAGCCTGAGACTGGGCCCCGTGTTGTGTGCTGGGTGGTGTCTGAGCAGCAGACCTTGCCCTCTTCCTTTTCAACGCCATTTGGGCTGAGCCCTCCGAGGCCACTCTCACCTGGAACCTGTACTTAGCCTCCAGGGCAGGAGGCTGGTTCGCTGAGCCCTCCCTCTGGGGGGTGGATAGGGTGTGCCCCTCAGGGGCACCTCAGTTGGGACGATCTGCAATGATAGTGACCATCAGCCAGCCCTGCTTCGATATTTCTGAGCTGTGCCTGGCCAGGATGGCTGCTGCTTCTGCCTGCCTGCCCTTCTGCTCCAAGAAAGACCAGAGACAAAAGTGTCTGCTCAGATGCCCACCCGGAAGAACGGAGAACCTCATGAGGGTGTGCGGCAGCATGGGCAGCTGGCACTGCCCGGACTCTCCTCATGCCACCCAGCCTGCTCTCCCCTGGGGTGTGACCACAAGCAGCCCATGGACTCCGGACCCTCATGTGGCTGGGCTTGCTTGAGTTCGACACACCCGGAGAAACCCCCATCCACACACAGCGAAAGGCCTCAGTCTTCCCCGCGTGGGACGGGAGATGTGGCTGGACCCGGTCTGCGGCTCCCCTGGTACCTTTCTGTTCCTTCGGGCAAAGGACCAGAGGCCTCTTGAGGAGGGGGGTGCCTGAGCCAGCGTCGACCGCATTCCCACACACTCTGCCTGTGAGCTCTCCTGAGGCCCCGGCCTCTTAGCAGGGGCAAGCAGCAGAACATCTTGACAGCAAGTGATCTGGCTTGGGGCTCCTTTCCGCTGGGGATGCCTGGGTACATGGGTTGCAGGTTCTGTTGGGTTCTGTTGCCAGGAAGTGACATCATTTCCTGGGTTCGTGGCTGAGGTCCCTTCCACAAGCTCCCAAAGGGAACCTCTGGTTTCTGGCTGTTCCCCAATGCCCTTAGTCCACGTGCAGGCAAAGTGACACCTACACACCCCATCCAACAGCCTTGGGGAGAACTTGGTGCAGCCAGAGCCTGAGCTCTGAGGACAGAGCTGCTTTCAACCCAGGCTCCTTTTTCTCAGGGGTGATGTGGCCCTGGTCAAGACATGTGCCCCGCAGGGTTTCCCCAGTCTCTCCGTGTGCAGAATGGGGGTCCCTCTCCCATCTCCTGCCTAGGTCTGTCAGCCTACGAAGAGCTCCAGTGCCTGTTCAAACTTTGGGCCTCCATCAAAAGGAGCTTGGACACAGACTTCCCAAAGGAAGGATTCCACACAGGGCTGACCTAGCACAGAATGGGGCACAATCAGGCCTGGATGGGCTCTGGGACCTGGGCGAAGGCAGTCCCCTTCCTGCCTATTTCTTGACCCCCGCATTGGGAGGATCAGAAGGTCATATTCAGACATCGCCCCTTCTGATATCAACCTTCCTCGTCCTACTCAAGTGTCCCACTCAGCCTCAAAAGGTGGGGGAAGCTGTTCCAACAGTGGCTCCCCACATCCTTGTCTTTGAGTCTAATCATCGAGGGGGAATAGGCACTGTCATTGTTTCCATCCTCAAGAGAGATTCATGCAAATTCTGTGAAATTGACTCGTTTCCTCTCTCCATTGTTCAGTCTCTGTCCCTCGTTCCGTCTCTTTTATGACCTGTCCAAATTCAGTCTGTCACTTCTTCCCTGTGTCTCTCCTGTGTATGCTCACAAACTGTGAATGCATGTACACATGTATAATATTGACCTAGGGTGAGGCTATAGTTTTTCCTTTCGAGTGAGGTAATGATTTGGGACTGGAGTTTGTGTGAGGGGAAGGGATTCGTCTGTGGTTAATTCTGGGAGACTCAGTGGTGGGATTTCTCACTCTCTTTTACGAAGGAACCCCTTCGCCGATATTCTGCTTGCAAATATTCTTTTGTGTTCAGTTTGTTACCATTTTGATTTGTGAATGCTTAGCTTTTCTGTTCCATAGCTGTTCAAATGGATGCAAACCCATTGGTGTCTTTTGGTTTCCTGTTTCCTTGACTTGAAGACACCCAATTTTGCTTCACCCCCCACACATGTTGAGAAGTCCCTGACATTAAGGAGCCAATGTCCCTTGTTTATTTCCAGGACTTTCATCTCTTCAGGTTGCGTTGATGTGTTTCACTGAATCTGAGGTGTTATGAGACCAAAAGCCAATATGATTTTTCAGATGGAACCATCTCCAATTCCCATTGTCTTTCGTTGCAGAGGCTCTTGTTCCCATTCGTATTGTGTACCCTCCTTTGGCATCGAGGAATTGACCATAGAAGCTTGGGTTTATTTCTGGACCCTCAATTCCATTCCATGGATCTGGTTCTGCGTGTTTCATTTCTTCCCAATACCATGCTATCCTGATGATTCTAGTGTGATAGTCTAACTGGCTATCAGGCAGCCTGTGATGTCCATTTCACGACTTTGGGGCAGATTGCATTGAATCCTTTGACTCCTAACATTTCCATAGACATTTTGGAATTCTTTGGTTATATTACCCTGAGAACAGCTGTTGGTATTTTGAGAGGAATAGCCTGGAAACTCTGGATTGCCCCACGGTGGGGGTCGGGGGGAGGGGGAACCGACATCATCTTACCAGGAGGAATTCTTTTGATCCGTGAGCACAGCTTATTTTCCACTGGATTGGTGGGCTTCACCTTCTTTCATCCATCTCTTGCAGTTCTCTGAGAACAAGGGCTTCCCTCCTGGGTTAGATGGACTCCTAGCTATTGCCTTTCAGGGAATGTCAAAGTCGGTGGGGTTGATACTTGCCTTCTCCTTCTAAGTGTTTGCTGTGAGTGATAGAAATGCCAAGGATTTCTCTTCCCCTTCCTCACTGTCCATCTCTCTGAGCCTCCAGGTAGAACAGGCCTAGTCCAGGGTAACACGGGTCTCGGGAAGTTCAGCTAGATCGTATTTCTCAGGCCCTCAGTGCTGGGAATCATTCGGTGTACTCTCCGTGTCCCTTCCTTCACCTGGTGTCCCTTCAGACCCCTCCTTCAGGCTCGTTTGTGATCATGTGTTTTGTGTATTAACAGCCAAATCCTACCTAAGTTCTGTGTATGCAAACAGTTGTCTCCCAATGTGGGATGTCTCATTTGCATTTTTCAGAAGGTCTTTCCCAGAGTCCAAATCTTGGATTTGACAAAGTTCACTGTTCCCTGGTTACTCTTTGTGTAGTGCCATTCTGTATTGTGTGTGAAGACTCAGAGCTCATGTCTAATGTCTGCTCCATTTCCTTCTGGATTTGTGATCCGTTTTGCATGGAATGTATGTCTAGGAATCATGTGTAGTGCATTTGTTGAGAGGTGTCAAGTTTCCATGGACACGCATGTCATCAACTCTGGTTTGCAAACGTGTTGTTCCTAAACCCATTTGGAGAACTTCTCGGAAAGATGCGGGGTTTTTTTAGCCTGAATTTCCACAGTTGAATGGATGCAGCAGCTCTAGCCGCAGGGATAGTCTAATTGCTTAACATCTTAAGAGAAATCCCACATTCCCACTTCAAACTCGAAAGAATACTCAGCACCCTATATGCAACTCAAAGAGTTCCCCGAGATACCCGACCAACCTCGAGAGGAGCAGCGAGGTTCCTGCCACAATTCAAGAAGAGGCCAGTTTTCCACTCGTCATGTCGAGGTGAGGATTGATTCCCCTTCTTTGTCTGGAAATTAATCCCGATGTTCCTGTTGAATGTGAAGAGGAGGCCTATGTCCTCTTGAAACTCGAGAGGACCCTGGGGAGTCGTGTCGCAATTCAAAAAGACACCAATTTAACCATCTGCTCGAATAAGGACTGATTCCACTGTGCTGATTCAAAGAGAACTCCCGGGATCAAGTAACACCAATAAGGGAGGCCTGATTTCCCAGGTGCATCATAGAGAAAAAGCCCCAGGACAGAAAATCTACTCAACAGGAGGCCGACCACCCCTTTTACAACTCGAAAAGTTAGTGGAGTTCCATGCCTCAACAAGAGACTTGGCATGACTCCCCTTTTGAAACTTCGTAGGAACACTGTGATCCATGTAAGAACTGGAGAGGCACACTGAGGTTAGCGCCTCAACTCCAGATCAGACCCTATTCCCCTGCACTGTCTCGAAAGGCATCCCAAAGGCTCTCCACACTACAAAAGGTTTCTGGATTTCCCAGAGACAACTTGAGAGGATCTGTGAGGCCCATTTTTCAACTCGAGGGATCCGAAAGATTCCTGCCCAAATTCGAGAAACACTTTGGGATTACCCACTTTCAATGTGAATTGAAGCCCGATTGCTATGCATTAACTCGAGATCAATCACGAACTTCCCCTCACAACTTTTCTTCCCTGAGGCAATATGAGCGGCTCCCTGAGTTCCCTGGCATAACTCGAAATGAAAGCCATACTTCCTTTGCAATCGCCATATACCATGAGAAGCCCCAGGCAACGTCACTTAAGGCCCTTTTTTCCTACAGTGCCTGGAGAGCAATCCCGAGTTCTCTCTCAAGATACCACAGGAGACTTGAATCCCTATTTACAATTGAAGGGGCTCCCAGAATATCCATCTTCAATTGAGAGAAAAGCCCAGTTTCCGTGCACAGCTCTAGAAGAGCTCTGTATTCCCCACGTCCTCACGATATGAGCATTCAAACCCTGCTTCAACTCTAGATATATCCTTTCTTCTTCTCCCACCACAAGAGGAGGCCTCTGTCTCCTATTGAAACTCAAGTGCCCTCCCGCGGAAGCTGCTGAGGACTCTGAGTTCCACCTCCAATCGAGGTAAGTCCTGATGATCTAGCAAAGCTCCAATGGAACACCGACTATCCCCTCACAACATGATGAGAAACCTGGCACCCATGCTCAGCCGAGAAAAAAAGCCCTAATGAACCTCCTGATCAAGACACGAAGAATGATTCCCCTTTTACAACTAGAAAGGAAAGCAGAATTCCATGCTTCAAATCGAGATGAAGCCTGACTCCCCAGTAGAACCTTCATAGCAGCCCCGAGATCCCTGTCGCCACTGGAAAAGAACACAGAGTTGACAGACTCAACCCTAGATGCCGCCCTATTCCTCTGCTGCACCTCGAGAGAAATCCCGAGGTTCCCCTTTCAAAACGAAAGGAGACCTGACTTCCCTGGGGCAACACGAGCGATTTCATATGGTCCCCGTCACAACTGAAGAAGAACCCCAAGCTTACTGCTGCAACTAGAGAAAAACCATCAGATTTTCCCCTCAATGCGAGATGAGAAATTTTTCCTCTGCAGGGTCTCAAGAGAAATCCTACATTCCCGCTTGAAATTCGAACAAGTACTTGACACCCTTTATGCGAATCAAAACTTCCCCGACAGAGCTGTCCCCACTGAAGAGGAGCACACAGTTTAAGTACGCAACGCTAGATGTGGCCCTATTTCTCTGCCGCACCTCGAGGGGAATCCCGAGGTTACCCTTCAACACGAAAGGAGACCTGACTTCCCTGAAGCAACACCATCGAGTTCCAGAGGTCCCCGTCGCAAATCGAGAGGGAGCCCAAGCTTCTTGCCACAACTAGAGAATAACCATAAAAATCTGCCCTCAAGGAGAGATGAGGAATATTTCCACTGCAGAGTCTCAAGAGAAATCCCACATTCCCGCTTGAAATTCGAACGGGTAGTTGATACCCTTTATGCGACCCAAAAACTTCCCGGACATAGCCGTCCACATTGAACCGGGCACACAATTTACGTACACAACACTGGATGCGGCCCTTTTCCTCCCACGCGCCTCGAGAGGAATACTGAGGTTCCCCTTCCAACAGCAAATGAGCACTAACTTCCCTGGGACAACGCGAACGAGTTCCTGAGTTCCCCGTCGCAACTCGCAGGGAACCCCTAGCTTTCCGCCGCAACTCAAGAAAAACGACAACGTTCCCCCATCAATGTAAGATGAGGAAATTTTCTGCTGCAGAATATCAAGAGAAATCCCAAATTCCCGCTTGAAATTCGAAAGGGTACTTGACACAATTTATGGAACTCAAAAAGTTCCCTAACATAGCCGTCCCCACTGGAGAGGAGTACACGATTAACGGACTCAACACGAGATGAGGGCCTATTCCCATTTAATGGCTCAAGAGTAACCCCGAAATTCCCCTTCCAACCCAAAAGGGGACAAGACTTCCCTGAAGCAACACGAGCGAGTTCCTGAGGTCCACGGCGCAACTCGAAAGGGAACCCAATCTTCCCGCCTCAACTGGAGAAAAACCAAGATTCTGCCCTCAAGGCAAGATGAGGAATATTTCCGTAGCAGATTCACCAAAGAAATCCACATTCCCACTTGAAACTCGACAGGTTACTGAACATCCGTTATGCGACTCAAAATTTAAACCGACATACACAGCCCCAGTCGAGAGGAACACCGAGTTTTGTGCCACATTGACAAATTGTCCCATTTTCCAGTCATCTTTTCCAGATTGGAGTAGATTCCTCTGCTTTCTCTGGAATGGAATCAGGACCTTCAGGTCGCAATGTACGAGGAGGTGGATACGCCTTGAAACTCAGGAGGATCCCCAGGTTTTCAAAACACAAATGGAAAAGGTACGGATGTCAAAACCCACTTGAGATATTGTCTGATTCTACTGCACAGATTCAAATGTATCCTCGAGTATCAACTCATAAGACGAGTGGAGACCTGACTCCCCGAGCATACTCAATACAATCTCCAGGTACAAATTCAACTCTAATGTGGCCTAACACCCATTTTGCAACTCAAGAAGAAAGTGCAGTTCGATGTCTGAACACTAGACGAGGCCTGATTCCCCAGGTGAATTTTGAGAGCAACCCCGAGATACTTGTTGCCACTGGCAAAGAACACACAGTTGAACGAATCATCACTAAATGCCGCCCTATTCCTCTGCTGCGCCTCAAGAGGAATCCGGAGGTTCACCTTCCAACACGATAGGAAACCTGACTTCCCTGGGGCAACACGAGGGATTTCCTGAGGTCCCCATCACAACTCCAGAAGAACCCAATGTTTCCCGCCACACTTGTGAAACACCAAAAAATGATGCCCTCAATGCGAGATGAGGAAATTTTCCACTGCAGAATCTCAAGAGAAACCCACATTCCCGCTTGAAATTCGAACGGGTATTTGAAACCCTTTACGCGACTCAAAAAATTCCCCAACATAGCCATCCACATTGATGTGGAGCACACAATTTTCCTACAAACACTAGATAATGACCCTATTCTTCTCCCACGCCTCTAGATGAATCCTGAGGTTCCCCTTCCAACAGCAAAGAGACCCAACTTCCCTGGGACAACGCGAGTGAGTTCCTGACGTTCCCATAGCAACTCGAGAGGAACCCAAAGCTTTCCGCCTCAACACGTGAAAAATGACAAAGTTCCCCCATTTATGCGAGATGAGGAAATTTTCTGCTGCAGAATCTCAAGAGAAATCCCACATTTCCAGTTGAAACTCGAAGAGGTATTTGACACCCTTTATGCGACTCAAAAATCTCCCTTACATAGCCGTCCCCACTGGAGAGGAGCACACAATTTACGGACTCAACTCAAGATGAGGCCTTAAGCCCATTTAACGGCTCGAGAGTAATCCCAAAGTTCCCCTTCCAACACAAAAGGGGACCAGACTTCCCTCAAGAAACACAAGAGAGTTCCTGAGGTCCCCAGCCCAACTCGAGAGGGACCCCAAGCTTCCTGCTGTATCTCAAGAAAAACCACAAGATTCTGCCCTCAAGGCGAGATGAGGAACATTTCCGTTGCAGCTTCGCAAGAGAAATTCCACATTCCCACTTGAAACTCGACAGGTTACTGAACATCCTTTATGCGACTCAAAAATTAAACGGACATACACAGCCCCAATCCAGGGGAATACCAAGTTTCCTGCCACAGTGACAAATTACCCCATTTTCCAGTCCTCTTTTCCAGATGAGAGAGTCGATTCCTCTGCTTTCTCTGGAATGGAATCCGGATGTTCTGGTCGCACAGTACGAGGAGGCGGGTACCAATTTGAAACTCGGGAGGATCCCCAGGTTTTCAACACACAAATGGAAAAGGTACGGATGTCACCACCCACTGGAAATATTGTCTGATTCTACTGCACAGATTCAAATGTAGCCTCGAGTATCAACTCAGAAGACGAGTGGAGACCTGACTCCCTGAGCATACTCGATACAATCTTCAGTTACTAAGTCAACTCTCATGGGGCCTAACACCCATTTTACAACTCGAGAAGAAAGCGCAGTTCCATGTCTGAACAAGAGACGAGGGATGAATCCCCTGGAAAATTTTGAGAGCAAACGCGTTTAGGAGCCCGACAGTGACCACGAGAGAGAATGGTTAAGGAAGCAGAGATGTGCCTGAAAACAAGACTCTCTGCTTGGGCAGAGCATGCTTGCAAACAGGATGTTCTTCCAGGAAGCCTGCACACAATATCCAAGGTTAATGTTCCGCTCGCATACGAGGGAACATGCCCTCCTTAAAAAAAAGGAAGAGGCTGGAGTTCTGGGCAGGCTTTGCAGTAAACATGATGTGGTCACTTCCTCCCTTTGTTCCTCCTGTCCTTGAAATGTGCTTAGTTTTTTGTCCTTATTTGGTAGAAGAATGCATTGCTTAGATTTGGTATGTGCCCAGCTACTGGGGTATAAAATTAAACCGCAAGGGGACTTGCGCAGAATTTTACCTCTGGCCGGAGTTGTGTCTTTGTCTGTCTTTTGTGTGTCTTGTCTTTGTGTCATTTAGCCCCCAACATCTGGCGCCCAACATGGGGCCCAAGCAAAACCGAAAGGGTGAATACCCCCTCGGGCATTGTAGGTCCAAGGCAGGGGAACTTTTGGGAAAATTATGGGGAATTACCCATCAGCAAAGGCACAATCCATGGAGCTAATCAAAGGACTTCTCCACTCCATCGGGGTAAAGGCATCTAGTCGTCGTTTATCGGAGTTATTTCCCCTTGTGGAGCAGCATTGTTATTGGTTTAAGTGCCAACCTAAAGTACAATTCAACTTAAAGGAATGGAAATTAATACAGAAAGAATTACGGCAACAGCATCAGAAGGGTAACATAATTCTTTTGAAATTGTGGACTCTATGTAGTGCTATCACTCAAGCACTTGCATTGTTTTCCACCGATAGTGAAACTAAATCTACAAAATCTGAGGTAATTTATGAGGAAGTCCTATTGAGAAACAAACAAACAAAAACTCAAATGGTGCCACTTTAAATGACGCTTCCGTGGCCACTGCTTTACATTCCAGGGATGGGGACTCAGACACCAAATCTGATAGTGCTAGTGATTTCTTCTCGTCGTTCCCTTCGGACCCTAAATTTTCAACAATGGTGGAAAACACAGAAAGAAGGAACAAAGAGGGTTCCTACTCCTACAGCCCCTCCCTATGCTTCTCTTTTTCCGGTATCGCATAGTTCTCCAGATGTAGGCCAAGAGGGGCCCTCTTTCTCATTTCCCGAGTCCAGGTTTTATGATGATGATATCCCTGTGCCCTCTGGTGGTTTTACAGATCGTCCACAGTTATTTCCAATTCAATGGTAAGCAGCTCCCAACAATATGATTAATGTTCAATATTCGCCTTTTAAATATAAATTTTTCAAGGATCTTAAAGCTGCTGTTGCTCAATATGGTCCCAAATCCCCTTTTGTATTAGCTATGTTAGATTCTGTAGAGAAGACAAAATTGATTCTTCCCTTCGATTTGGAGTCCATAGCCCAGGCTCTGCTTAAAGGATCCCAGTGGTTGCAATTAAAGAGTTGGTGAGAAGAAAAAGCCCAAACACAGGCTCAAATTAATGAGGGACAGAACCGTCCTGGTCCTTTAGAATATAAATTGATGGGAGAATGACAATTTCGAGCCTTAAGAGATCAGGCTCAATATTCTGACCAGGATTGACAACAGGTGCGCCAAGTATTTCTTAGGGCTTGGGGCCATATTGTACCTATTGGCCACGCTCAGCCTTCTTTCACAAAAACTTTACAAGGACCCAATGAACCTTATACTGATTTTCTTGCTAGATTGTGGGTGGCTGTTGAGGGGCTGTTGGACGTGATGAAATTTCAGAGATACTTTTACAAACACTTGCTTTTGAAAATGCAAACCCGGAATGTAAACGTGTTTTAGGTCCTTTAAGGGGACAGAGGGCTTCTATAGCTAAATATATTAGAGCTTGTTCGGGAGTGGGAGGAACTGAACATAGTGCTACTGTTTTTGCTACTGCCTTGGCTCAAGCTATGAAGCTTTCTAAGGGCAAAAATTGTTACCATTGTGGGAAACCTGGACATATGAAAAAGGATAGCAAAAAAATAAAGGCAAAACAAGGATATACAAAACAAAATAAGCCCCATGGGCTTTGCCGCCAATGTGGTAAAGGGCTTCATTGGACCAATGAATGCCTCTCTAAAACTAATAAATATGGCAATCCTATTGGTAACCCACATTCGGAAACTACTTAGCGTGCCTCAGTCCCTGGGTCCCAGGATCAATGCCGGGGATGCAATTAACCATGCCTCCTGCTCCTCAAGTAACTCCTTTGTTTCCCAACAACCCTTAGAGATGACCATTACAACAGGAAAAACCAAACCTCTAATGGTGTCAGATTTACGCTCTGCAACTTCAAGAAGAGCTGCTGCTGATTTGCCTCTCGCTGAAAATATTCTTTTGTCTCCGGGCTTTGGCATTTATAAATTAAGAACAAACGTATTTGGCCCATTGTCTAAAGGCTCTTTTGGCTTAATATTGGGCCGCAATAGTGCCGCTCTAAGAGGCCTAACTATAATTCCTTGAGTAATAGACTCTGATTTTGTTGGAGAAATTTTAATTTTGGTCTCTACTTCTGTTACAATTTCACTATTGGCTGGAGAACGTATAGCACAAGTACTTCTTTTATCTTATCTACCATTTTCTGCTCTTCCTTATGAAAGGTCAGGAGGTTTTAGAAGTACTGGGCAACATATATTTTGGGAGATGCTCATCAAGGATTCTTGTCCTGTCTTTTCCTTGACCATAGAAGGAAAGAACTTTGAAGGGCTAATAGACAACAGGGCAGATGTTTCAGTCATATCCTCCCAACAACGGCCCCAAGACTGGAGCAAAAAAGAGTCCTCTAATGTTGACCGGAATAGTCTCCATTGCAGATGTTTGAAAAAGTACTCGTCCTTTACAATGCCAGTTCCATAATGGAAAAACAGTTTTTGTCACTTTTTATATTGTTAGTATACCTATTAATATATGGGGAAGAGATATTCTCTCTCCCATGGGAGCCTCTGTAAGCATTCCGTCGGGAAACTAATAGCCACTGCTCAAACTCCTTGAGCACTCTCATTAAAATGGATAATTAATATTCCTAAATGCGTTGAGCAGTGGCCATTACCAAAAATGATGCTCGAGGCCTTAGATTAATTAATAACAAACAACTTCAACTTGGCCATACAGAGCCTTCTACTTCCCCTTGGAATTCTCCTGTATTTGTTATAAAAAAAGAAATCTGAAAAATGGAAAATGTTGACCGATTAAAGAGAAGTTGATAAATGTATTGAACCCATGGGAGCCTTACAGTTGGGCCTTCCTTCTCCTGCTCTTTTTCCACAAAATTGGTCTTTAATGGTATTAGATCTTAAAGATTGTTTTTTTTTTCTTTTACTATTCCCTTACAATTACAAGATAGAGATAAATTTGCTTTCATGGTTCCTGTTCTTAATCACGCTCAGCCCGTTAAGCACTACCATTGGACAGTCTTGCCACAGGGAATGATATATAGTCCTACCTTATATCAAGAGTTTATAGCTCGTTCCTTACAATCTATCCGTCAAGAATATCCTAATTATATTCTCTATATGGATGATCACTTATTGGCAGTTCCCTGTATCGCTGAATATGATAAATTCTTCTGAAAAGTACAGGAGGCTTTGAAATAATATAACTTGCTGATAGCGCCAGAGAAAATTCAAAAGGATTTCCCATTTCTTATTTAAGGACCATATTAGAACAACACCAAATTTGGCCTCAAAATTTGCAAATTAAAAGATACCATTTAAAAACTTTAAATGACTTCCAGAAATTATGAGGAGATATTAATTGGCTTCACTCGGTACTTGGGATTGCTACTTATCAATTACAACACTTATTTTCTACTTTAAAAGGAGACACAGCTTTAGATAGTCCCCGAATCTTAACCCCCTTGGCTTTGCAAGAGCTTCAGTTTGTTGAACAAAGATTAAATGATGGTTTTTTAACATATATTTCTCCGTCTCAACCTATTGCATTCATAATATTTCATACCCCTCATTCTCCATCTGGTGCAATGGCTCAAGGAAAAGGATTAATAAAATGCTTTTTTTTACCTAATAGTTTCTCTAAAAAATTAACTATATATATATATATATGGATAAATTAGCCTTTCTTATACAAAAGGGTCACAATCGTATTTTACAATTATCAGAAAAAAAAAACACACCAAATTTTCATTCAATTAACAAATGCTCAGATATCTTTATGTTTACAATTTAATAAAAATTGGCAAATCTCCCTTGCTTCATTTCCTGGTTCATTTTCGAATCATTATCCGTCATTTAAATTGATTGATTTTCTTCGAGCCAACACCATGAAATCTCCGATTTCAGATGTTCCAGTTAAAAGACCCACTGTTTTTACTGATGCAAATAAAAACACCGCTGGACATTTTACTTTAAACGTTCTAAAGTTCTTCCCCATTCATTCTCCTCTGTACAGCCTGCTGAGTTGTGGGCTATTTATTTAGTTTTGCAAGATTTTCCTCAACTTCCTGTTAACATTGTTTCAAATTCTCGATATGCTGTTCTCTCTTGTCTTCAACTGCCTCAAGTTTCCCTGCCTATAACTCTTAAGACAGATATTGATAAATTGTTTTATCAGGTGCAGCAATTGCTTCTACAACATTCAAAATCAATTTTCTTTACTCATATCCATGCTCATTCCGCCCTTCCTGGACCCTTGTCCTTCGGAAATGCTGCAATTCATGCATTACTTTATCATATAAAAGTAGCAAAACAAGACCATCATCTGCCACACACTAACTCTAAAGGATTAAAAATATCTTATGATATTGCTCAAAAACAAGCTGAAAATATTGTTCGCTCATGTCCTAAATGTGCGCCTTTTACTTTACCATTTACCCAACCAGGTGTCAACATAAGAAGACTACAAGCAAATCAGATATGGCAAATGGATCTAATTTTTATTTCATCTTTTGGGCAACAAAAATGTGTCCATCATACTATAGATACATGCACACATTTCCAATGGGCTACTGCATTACATTCTGAAAAAGATGGCACTGCTATTACTCGTTTATTATCTTGTTTTGCAATTATGGGAATACCAATTGAATTAAAAACTGATAATGCACCTGCTTACCAATCGGCTAAATTAGCTCACTTTTTATCCCAATATCATATAACTCATACTTTTGACATCCCTTATAATAGTCAAGGACAAGCTACCATTGAAAGAGCTAATCGTAGTTTACGTAAATATATTGAAAAAATAAAAAAAGGGGAACAGGAGAGATTTATGAAACCAAAAGATATCTTGAATAAAACCTTACTTACTTTAAATTTTTTGAATATTTGACGCAAAGAAATTCTATCAGCAGCAGAATTGCATTTTCGAAGAAAAGATGAGGATAAGAAGATCTTGAATACACTCCTTTGGTATAAAGATAAAAAGGTTGGGTTCCAGCATCACTGATATATTTAGGACGAGGTTATGCTTTCACATCTGTTGATAATTTTAGGTTTTGGACACCAACTCGGTTGATCAAGATTCATCATGGATGACCACTTTGTGCCAAAATTTGAAGAGCTTTACTTTCCCTACCCTATCTGCGTCCCTTCCAACATGGGGGCAACTGAAGAAGCTTACACAGGAGGCTGAAAAAACCCTCGTTAATGCTGGTCAACCTCTCAATCCTACTAATTGGCTGTTGGCTATGATGGCTGTGGTTACCTGTCAGGTAATGTATGCACAAGTGATAGAATATACTTATTTGGCTTATGTTCCTAATTCTCCTCTTGTGAGAGCTGTCTCTTGGGGTGAACCTGAAGTATAGGTATGCACCAATGAAACTGCATTCTTCCCACCACCCGCGTGTGGAGAAATTGAGCATTTGTATCACCATAATAATCAATATAACATAAATAATGTTACTGTTGCAATGGAGGGCCTCCCCTTGTGCATTAGAGGACAACCCTTTTGCCTTTCTACAAAAAAGCACAATCATCACTCTATAATACCTGGGGGGTATAATATAATAATTATCATCCTGCTGTCTTTACTGTGCTTGTTTCCACCAGGGGATTAAAAACCTCTAAGACACCAACGAGTCATCATTCTGATACCTTTATACCATTATGCCCTTCTAAATTTTTTATTTCTTCTCTAGAATCTTTGAAATGGGAAAGCTGCCAAGGTCATTGGCGTTTCAAAGTCATGAACTATTCTGGACTTGTTATTGTAGATAAGAGCCCTGATCATAGCCAAATTTTGGAAAAATGGTCTAACAAAACTCTCAAATGGCATCGAATTATTGGTACTTTAATGGGTAACGGTAATGAAACCGTAAAATGGCAGCAGTTTGCACTCATTCCCCCTGAGTTGCAATTGTTAGGGTATCCCCACTTCCAAGGGAATATTTGGAAATTTTGGGCAGTTTCCGGAATCTCACTATATGGTCGGAAAACTATACTTTGGATACGAGTGACAGTTCATGTCCCTTACATGTTAACTTGCATATTAATAAATATTATTCTGCTACGGCTTGTTTAAAGTACCCCTTTGCATTGTTGTATGGGAATTGGACTTGGAATGCAACTGAGGGATCTATATCGTGTAATCATTGTAATTTAACACAATGTGTAAATCAGTCATGGTGGAAAAATTTTGAAAAACAAACTCGCAATTCTAAGTTTTCTATGGTGTTTGTTAAAACTCGAACCGAAGTATGGCTACCTGCAAATTTGACAAGACCTTGGTCAGACTCTTTTGCTGTATCTCATTTGGTGACCTCTGTACAGACTTTGCTTCATTGATTCCAATGCATGCTTGGAGTAATCATAGCTTCAGTTCTTGCAGTGGCTTCAGTTACTACAACCACTGCCATAGCTGGATTGCTTTGCCTCAAGGAATCCAAACAGCAGACTTTGTGTGGGAATGGCATAAAGACTCTCATTTATTATGGCAACAACAACAAGATTTGGATACCCAACTTGCAAATTATGTGCACAATCTTCAACATACTGTTTCTTGGCTTGGGGATCAATTAACTGTCTTATCCACAAGAAGTGTGTTGAAATGTGATTGGAACTCCTCAAAATTATGTATAACACCTGTGCCTTTCAACATGAGTGAGGGTTGGGAAAAGGTGAAACGGTCTTTAACAGGGTATCAAAACCTAACCAGGGAAATTATGGAATTAGAGCAACAAATTTTGTATAAATTTAGCAAAACCCTACCTGATGTTCCTGGGTCCAATCTGTTAAAGGATTTGCAGGAAGGGATGAAAAATTTGAATCTTTTTGGGCATGTATCTACTCTAATTGGAACTACTTTGGGAATACTTTGCTCATAATACTATTATGCTGTGTTATTATTCTAGTCTTCCGGTGCTGGTGGAGAAGGCAACAACTAAAAAAGGACAGACAATGCATTATTGCGGCCTTACAGCTTGCTACTGCCTCTCAGAAAGAAGGGGGAAATGTAGGAGCCCGACAGTGACCACGAGAAAGAATGGTTAAGGCAGCCTGCAAACAAGACTCTCTGCTTGGGCAGAGCATGCTTGAAACAGGATATTCTGCCAGGAAGCCTGCACACAGTATCCAAGGTTAATGGTCCGCTTGTATACGAGGGAACATGAGCTCCTTAAAAATAAGGAAGAGGCTGGAGTTCTCGGCAGGCTTCGTAATAAACATGATGTTGTCACTTCCTCCCTTTCTTCCTCCCGTCCTTGAAATGTGCTTGCCTTTTTGTCCTTATTTGGTAGAAAAATGCATTGCTTAGATTTTGGTATGTGTCCAGCTACCGGGGTATAAAAATAAACCACAAGGGGGCTTGAGCAGAATTTTTCCTCCGGCTGGAGTTGTGTCTTTGTCTGTCTTTTGTGTGTCTTGTCTTTGTGTCATTTCACCCGCAACAACAGCAAGATCCCTGTCACAACTGGAGAATAACAAACCATTGACCGACTCAACGCTAGATGTGGCCCTATTCCTCTGCTGCTCCTTATACAGGAATCCCGAGGTTCCCCTTCCAACACGATAGGGGACCTGATTTCCCTAGTGCAACACAAGCGAGTTCCTGAGGTCCCCGTCGCAACTCGAGAAGAACCCCAAGATTCCCGGCGCAACTCGAGAAATACCACAAAATTATCCCCTCAATGCTAGTTGAGGAATATTTCCACTACAGAGTCTCAAGAGAAATCCCACATTCCCATTTGAAACTCGAACGGGTACTTGACACCCATTATGCGACCCATAAACTTCCCCAACATAGCCGTCCACATTGAAGAGGAGAACACAATTTACGTACCCAACACTAGATGTGGCCCTATTCCTCTAACGTGACTCAAGAAGAATCCCGATGTTTCCCTTCCAACACGAAAGGAGACCTAACTTCCCTGGCACAATGCAAACGAGTTCCTAAGATCCCCGACGCAACTCGAGAGGAACCGCAAGCTTTCTGCCGCAATTCGAGATAAATGACAACATTCCCCCATCAATGAGAGGTGAGGAACAATAATGCTGCAGAATCTCAAGAGAAATCCCACATTCTCTCTTGAAACTCGAACAGGTACTTGACACCCTTTATGTGCCTCTAAAAGTTCACTAACATAGCTGTCCCCACTGGAGAGGAGCACACAATTTATGGATTCAACTCGAGATGAGGTCCTATTCCCATTTAATGTCTCGAGAGCGTAATCCAGAAGTTCCCCTTCCAACACAAAGGGGACATGACTTCCCTGAAGCAACACGAGCTAGTTCCTGACGTCCCCGGCTCAACTCGAGAGGGAGCCCAGGCTTCTCGCCGCATCTCAAGAAAAACCACAGCATTCTACCCTCAAGGCGAGATGAGGAACATTTCCTTTGAGATTCGCAAGTGAAATTCCACATTAACTCTTGAATCTCAACAGGTTACTTAACATCCTTTATGCGACTCAAAAATTAAACTTTAAACTTTATGATATACACAGTACCAATTTAGAAGAACCCCGAGTTTCCTGCCACACTGACAAATTGCCACGTTTTCCAGTCATCTTTTCCAGATGAGAGTCGATTCCTCTGCTTTCTGTGGAATGGAATCCGGACGATCCAGTCACAAAGTACGAGGAAGCGTGTACCACGCTGAAACTCGGGAGGATCCCCAGGTTTTCAAGACACAAGTGGAAAAGGTACGGATGTCACCATCCACTCGAGATATTGTCTGATTCTCCTGAACAGATTCACATGTGTCCTCGATTATAAACTCACAAGACGAGTGGAGACCTGACACGCTGAGCATACAATTTCCAGGTACACATTCAACTCTAACGTGGCCTAACACCCATTTTACAACTCGAGAAAAAGCGCAGTCACATGTCTGAACAAAAGACGAGGCCTGACTCCCCAGGTGAATTTTGAAAGCAACCGCGAAATCCCATTCACCTCTGTCAAGGAACACACAGTTTTCCGACCTAAAGCTAGATGAGGACCTATTCCTCTGCTGTGCCTCGAGAGGAATCCCGGGGTTCCCTTTCTGACAGGATAGGAGACCTGACTTCTGTGGGTGAACACGAGCGAGTTCCTGAGGTCGCAACTCGAGAAGAACCACAAGCTTCCCTCCACAAATCAAGAAACACCACAAAATTTCCCCTCAATGCGAGATGAAGATCTTTTCCGCTGCAGAGTCTCAAGAGAAATCCCACATTCCGCTTGAAACTCGAACGGGTACTAGACACACTTTATGCGACCCAGAAACTTCCCCGACATAGCTGTCCACATTGAAGTAGAGCACACAATTTACGTACACAACACTACATGCCGCCCTATTCCTCTCCGGCACCTCGTGAGGAATCCTGAGGTTCCCCTTCCAACAGTAAAGGACAGGTAACTTCCCTGGGACAACGCGAGTGAGTTACTAAGTTCCCCCTCGCAACTCGAGAGGAACCCCAAGCTTTCTGCTGCCACTCAAGGAAAGCGAGAAATACCCCATCAATTGGAGATGAGGAACATTTCTGCTGCAGAATCTGAAGAGAAATTACACATTACCGCTTGAAACTCGAACGGGTACTTGACACCCTTTATGCGACTCAAAAGTTCCCTAACAAAGATGTCCCCACTGGAGAGGAGCACACAGTTTATGGATTCAACGCGAGAAGAGGTCCTATTCCCATTTAAGGGCCCCAGAGTAATCCTGAAGTTCCCCTTCCAACACAAAGGAGACCTCTCATCCCTGAAGCAACAGGAGTGAGTTCCAGACGTCCATGGCCCAACGCGAGTTGGAACCCAAGCTTCCCGTGGCAACTCGAGAAAAACCACAAGATTCTGCCCTCAAGGCGAGATGAAGACCATTTCCGTTACAGATTCGCAAGAGAAATTCCACATTCCCGCTTGAAACTCGACAGGTTACTACTTAACATCCTTTATGCGACTCAAAAATTAAACCGACATGCACAGCCTAATCGAGAGGAACACCGAGTTACCTGCCACACTGACAACTTGTCCTGTTTTTCAGTCCTCATTTCCAGATGAGAGTCGATTCCTCTGCTTTCTCTGGAATGGAATTCAGATGTTCCAGTCACAGAGTACGAGGAGGCATGTACCACGTTGAAACTCAGGAGGATCCCCAGGTTTTCAAAACAGAAATGGAAAAGTTACGTATGTCAACACCCACTCGAGATATTGTCTGATTCTACTGCACAGATTCAAATTTATCCTCGAGTATCAATTCACAGGAAGAGTGGACACCTGACTCGCAGAGCATACACGATAAAATCTCCAGGTAAAAATTCAAATCAAATGTGACCTAACACCCGTTTTACTACTCGAGAAGAAAGCGCAGTTCGATATCTTAACATGAGATGAGGCCTGACATCCCAGGTGAATTTTGAGACCAATCCCGAGATCCCTGTCGTCACAAACAAGGAACACACAGTTGACCGACTCAACACTAGATGCGGCCCTATTCCCCTGCTGCGCCTCGAGAGGAATCCCGAGGTTCCCCTTCCAACATGACAGGAGACCTGACTTACCTGGGGCAACACGAGCGAGTTCCTGAGGTCCGCGTCGCAACTCGAGGGGATCCCCTAACTTTCTGCTGCAACTCGAGAAAAATGAAAATGTTCCCCAATCAATACGAGATGAGGAATATTTCTTCTGCAGAATCTCAAGAGAAATCCCACATTACCACTTGAAACTTGAACGGGTACATGACACCATTTATGTGACTCAAAAAGTTCCCTAACATAGCCGTCCACACTGGAGAGGAGCACAAAATTTAGGGACTCAACTCGAGATGAGGCCCTATTCCCATTTAATGGCTTGAGAGTAATCCCGAAGTTCCCCTTCCAACAAGATAGGAGACCTGACTTCCCTGGGGCAACACGAGCGAGTTCCTGAGATCCCAGTCGCAACGTGAGAAGAACCCCAAGCTTCCCGCCAGAAATCGAGAAACACGACAAAATTATCCCATCAATGGGAGATGAGGAATTTTCCACTGCAGAGTCTCAAGAGAAATCCCACATTCCCGCTTGAAACTCAAACGGGAATTTCACACCCTTTAGGCGACTCAAGACATTCCCTGACACAGCTCTCCCCACTTGAGAGGAGAACACAATTTATGGACTCAACTTTAGATGAGGCCCTATTCGCATTCCATGCCTCGAGAGTAATCCCGGTGACCCCTACCAAAACGAAAGGAAACTTGACTTCCCAGGGACTACCCGAGTGAGTTCCTAAGGTCCCTGTAGCAGTTCGAGAAGGAACCCAAGCTTCCCGCCGCAATTCGAGAAAAACCACAAGATTCTGCACTCAAGGTGGGATGACGAATATTTCGCCCACAGAGTCTCAGGAGAAATCCCACATTAACGCTTGAAACTCGAAAGCGTACTGAACACCCTTTATGCGACTCAAGACTTTCCCTTACAAAGCTCTCCCCACTTGAGAGGAGAACACAATTTATGGACTCAATGTTAGATGAGGGCCTATTCCCATTCCATGCCTCAAGGGAACTCCCGTTGCTCCCCTAACAAAACTAAAGTAATCCTGACTTCCCAGGGACTACACGAGTGAATTCCTGATGTACCTGTCCAACTCGAGAAGGACCCCAAGCTTCCCGCCGCAACTCGAGAAAAACCACAAGATTCTGCACTCAAGGTGTGATGACGAATATTTCCCCTGCAGAGACTCAAGAGAAATCCCAAATTGACGCATGAAACTCGAATGCGTACTGAACACCCTTTATGCGACGAAAGACATTCCCTGACATAGCTCTCCCCACTTGAGAGGAGAAAATACTTTATGGACTCAACTTAAGATGAAGCCCTATTCTCATTCCACGACTCGAGAGTAATCCCGATGTTCCTCTAACAAAACGAAAGGAGACCTGACTTACCTGGGACTACATGAGCGAGTTCCTGAGGACCCTGTTCCAACTAGAGAAGGACCCCAAGCTTACCGCCAAAACTCGTGAAAAACCACAAGATTCTGCACTCAAGGTGAGATGACGAATATTTCCCCTGCAGAGTCTCAAGAGAAACCCCACATTCCCGCTTGAAACCCGAACGCGAACTTTACACTCTTGATGCGATTCAAGACATTCCCTGACATAGCTGTCCCCACTTGAGAGGAGAACACAATTTATGGACTCAACTTTAGATGAGGCCCTATTCACATTCCACGCCTAGAGAGTAATTCCGATGTTCCTCTACCAAAACGAAAGGAGACCTGACTTCACAGGGACTACACGCGGGAGTTTCTGAGTTCCCTGTCACAACTCGAGATGGACCCCAAGCTTTCCGCCTCAACTCGAGAAAAGCCACAAATTTCAGCACTCAATGTGAGATGAGGAAACTTTCCCCTGCATAGTATCAAGAGAAATCCCACATTTCCACTTGAAACGCGAACTGCTACTTGACACCCTTTATGCGAATCAAGAAATTCCCTGACATAGCTGTCCCCACTTGAGAGGAGAACAAATTAATGGACTCAACTTTAGATGAGGCCTTATTCACATTCCACGCCTAGAGAGTAAAGCCAATTTTCCCGTACCAAAAGGAAAGGAGATATGACTTCCCTGGTACTACAAGAGTGAGTTCCTGAGGTCCCTATCGCAACTCGAGAAGGACCAGAAGTTTCGAGCTTCAACTCGAGAAAAACCACAAGTTTTGCACTGAAGGTAGATGAGGAAAATTTCCCCTGCAGAGTTTCAAGGGAAAATCCCACATTCCCCCTTGAAACACGAACGGGTACTTGACACCCTTTTTGCGATTAAGACATTCCCTGACATAGCTGTCCCCACTTGAGAGGAGAACACAATTTATGGACTCAAATTAAATGAGGCCCTATTCCTACACCACGCCTCGAGAGTAATCCCGATGTTCCCCTACCAAAATGAACGGAGATCTGACTTCCCAGGGACTACACAAGAGAGTTCCTGAGGTTCCTATGGCAACTCGAGAAGGACTCCAAGTTTACCGCCACAACTCGTGAAATAGCACAAGATTCTGCACTCAAGGTGAGATGAGGAAAATTTCCCCTGCAGAGTCTCAAGAGAAATCCCACATTCCCGCTTGAAACTCGAAAGGGTACTTGACTCCCTTAATACCACTCAAGACATTCCCTGACATAGCTGTCCCCACTTGAGAGGAGAACACAATTTATGCACTCAACTTTAGATGTGGCCCTATACCCATTCCACGCCTCGAGAGTAATCCCGATGTTCCCCTGATAAAAACGAAAGGAGACCTGACTTCACAGCACTAAACGAGTGAGTTCCTTAGGTCCCTGTCAGAACTCGAGGAGGACCCCAATCTTCCCGCTGCAACTCGAGAAAAACCACAGGATTCTGCACTCAAGTTGAGATGAAGAAAATTTCCCCTGCAGAGTCTCAAGAGAAATCCCGCATTCCAGCTCGAAACTCGAAAGGGTACTTGACACCGTTTATGCGACTCAAGACATTCCCTGGCATAGCTCTCGCCACTTGAGAGGAGAACACATTTTATGGACTCAACTTTAGAGGAATCCCTATTAACATTCCTCGCCTCGAGAGTAATCCCTATGTTCCCCTACAATAAAGAAAGGAGACCTGACTTCCCAGGGACTACACTAGCGAGTTCCTGATTTCCCTGTCGCAACTCGAGAACGACACCAAGCTTCCCGCAGCTACTAGAAAAAAAACACAAGATTGTGCACTCAAGGTGAGATGAGGAAAATTTCCTCTGCAGAGTCTCAAGAGAAACCCCACATTCCCGCTTGAAACTTGAACGGGTACAGAAACCCTTTATACGACTCAAGACATTCCCTGACAAGCTGTCACCACTTGACAGGAGAACAGACTTTAGCTCTCAAATTTAGATGAGGCCCTATTTCCACTCCACTCCTCAAGAGTAATCCTGATGTTTCCGTACCAAAACGAAAGGAGACCTGACTTCCCAGGGAGTACATTAGCGATTAACTTAGGTCGCTGTTGCCACTGGAGAAGGACCCCAAGCTTCCCGCCGCAACTCAAGAGAAACCAGAAGATTCTGCACTCAAGGTGTGATGAGGAAAATATCCCCTGCAGAGACTCAAGAAAAATCGCACATTCCCGCTTGAAACTCGAACGGGTACTTCACACCCTTTTTGCGACTCAAGACATTCCCTGACATATTTGTCCCCACTTGAGAGGAGAACACAATTAATGGAGTCACCTTTTGATGAGGCCCTGTTCCCATTGCAGGCCTCGAGAGTTATCCCGATGTTCCCCTACCAAAAAGGAATGAGATTGACTTCCAAGGGACTACATGAGCGAGTTCCTGAGGTCCCTGCAACATCTCGAGAAGGACATCAAACTTCCCGCCGCAACTCGAGAAAAAGCACAAGATTCTGCACTCAAGGTGAGATGAAGAAACTTTCACCTGCAGAGTCTCAAGGGAAATCCCACATTCCCTCTTAAAACTCAAACGGGTAATTCACACCGTTTATACGACTCAAGACATTCCCTGACATAGCTGTCCCGACTTCAGAGGAGAACACAATTTATGGACAAAACTTTAGATGAGGCCCTTTTGCCATTCCACGCCTCAAGAAAAATCCTGATGTTCCCATACCAAAACGAAAGGAGACCTGACTACCCAGGGAATACAGGAGCGATTTCCTGAGGTCCCTGTCCCAACTCGAAAAGGACCCCATGCTTCCCGCCGCAACTCGAGAAAAACCACTAAATTCTGCACTCAGTGTGAGATGAGGAAAATTTCCCCCGCAGAGTCTCAAGAAAAATCCCACATTCCCACTTGTAACTCGAACGGCTACATCACACCCTTTATGCGACTCAAGACATTCACTGAAATAGCTCTCCCCAATTGAAAGGAGAACACAATTAATGGACTCAAATTTAGAGGAGGCCCTATTCCCATTCCATCCCTCAAGTGTAATTCCGATGTTCCAATAGCTAAACGAAATGAGACCTGACTTCCCAGGAATTACTTGAGCGAGTTCCTGAGGTCCCTGTCGCAACTCGAGAAACACCCCAAGGTTCCTGCCGCAACTCGAGAAAAACAACCTAATTCTGCACTCAAGGTGAGATGAGGAAAATTTCCCCTGCAGATTCTCAAGAGAAATCCCACATTCCCGCTTGAAACTCGAATGGGTACTTCACATCCTTTATGCGACTAAAGACATTCACTGACATAGGTGTCCAAACTTGAGAGGAGAACACAATTTATGGATTCAACTTTAGATGGGGCCCTATACAGATTCCACGCCTCAAGAGTAATCCCCATATTCCCCTACCAAAACGAAAGGAAACTTGACTTCCCAGCACTACATGAGTGACTTGCTGCGGTCCCTGTCGCAACTCGAGAAAGACCCCAAACTTCCCGCTGCAACTCAAGAAAAACCACAAGATTCTGCACTCAAGGTGAGATAGGAAAATTTCAACTGCAGAATCTCAAGAGAAATCCCACATTCCCGCATGAAACTCGAACGGGTACTTCACACCCTTTAGGCGACTCAAGACATTCCCTGACACAGCTCTCCCCACTTGGGAGGAGAACACAATTTATGGGCTCAACTTTAGATGAGACCCTATTCACATTCCATGCCTCGAGAGTAATCTCAGTGACCCCTAGCAAAACGAAAGGAGACCTGACTTCCCAGGTATTACTTGAGCGAGTTCCTGAGGTCCCTGTCGCAATTCGAGAAGGACCCCAAGCTTCCCGCCGCATCTCGAGAAAAACCACAAGATTCTGCACTCAAGGTGAGATGACGAATATTTCACCCACAGATTCTCAAGAGAAATCCCACATTCACGCTTGAAATTCGAACACGGACTGAACACCCTTTATGCGACTCAAGACTTTTCCTGACATAGCTCTCCCCACTTAAGAGGAGAACACAATTTATGGACTCAACGTTAGATGAGGGCCTATTCCCATTGAATGCCTCGAGTGTACACCCGCTGCTCCCCTACCAAAACCAAAGTAATCCAGACTTCCCAGGGACTACACGAACGAATTCCTGATGACCCTGTCGCAACTCGAGAAGGACCCTAAGCTTCCCGCTGCAACTCGAGAGAAACCACAAGATTCTGCACTCAAGGTGAGATGAGGAAAATTTCCCCGGGAAAGTCTCAAGAGAAATCCCACATTCCCGCATGAAACTCGAACGGATACTTGACACCTTTATGCGATTCAAGACTTTCCCTGACATAGCTGTCGCCACTTGAAAGGAGAAAACTATTTATGGCCTCAACTTTAGATGTGGCCCTATTCCCATTCCATGCTTCGAGAGAAATCTCGGTGTTCCCCTACCAAAATGAAAGGAAACCTGACTTCCAAGGGACTACACTAGCGAGTTACTGTGTTCACTGTCGCAATTCAACAAGGACCCCAATCTTCTCGCAGCAACTCGAGAAAAATCACAAGATTCTGCACTCAAGGTGAGATGACGAATATTTCCCCTGCAGAGTCTCAAGAGAAACCCCACATTCCCGCTTGTAACCCGAACGCGAACTTCACAACCTTTATGCGATTCAAGACATTCCCTGACATAGCTGTCCCACTTGAGAGGCAAACACAATTTACGGACTCAACTTTAGATGAGGCCCTATTCACATTCCACACCTAGAGAGTAATTCCGATGTTACCCTACCAAAACGAAAGGAGACCTGACTTCCCAGGGACTACACGAGCGAGTTCCTGAAGTCCTTGTCGCAACTCGAGAAGGACCCAAAGCTTCCTGCCACAACTCGATAAAAACCACAAGATACTGCACTCAAGGTGAGATGAGGAAAATTTCCCCTGCAGAGTCTGAAGGGAATTCCCACATTCCCTCTTGAAACTGGAACGGGTAATTCTCACCCTTTAGACGACTCAAGAAATTCCCTGACATCGCTGTCCCGACTTCAGAGGAGAACGCAATTTATGGACTCAAATTTAGATGAGGCCCTATTCACATTCCACGCCTAGAGAGTAATTCCGATGTTCCCCTACCAAAACGAAAGGAGACCTGACTTCCCGGGGACTACACGAGCGAGCTCCTGAGGTCCCTGTCGCAACTTGAGTAGGACCCCTTGCTTCCCGCCGCAACTAGAGAGAAACCACTAAATTCTGCACTCAGGGTGAGATGAGGAAAATTTCCCCTTCAGAGTCTCAAGAAAAATCCCACATTCCCGCTTGTAACTCTAACGGGTACATCACCCCCTTTATGTGACTCAAGACATTCACTGAAATAGCTCTCCCCAGTTGAAAGGAGAACACAATTTGTGGACTCAAATTTAGAGGAGGCCCTATTCCCATTCCATCCCTTGAGAGTAATGCCGACGTTCTGCTACCTAAACGAATGGAGACCTGACTTCCCAGGTATTACTTGAGTGAGTTCCTGAGGTCCCTGTTGCAACTCGAGAAGCACCCCCAAGATTCCTGCAGCAACTCGAGAAAAAAAACCTAATTCTGCACTCAAGGTGAGATGAGGAAAATTTCCCCTGCAGATTCTCAAGAGAAATCCTACATTCTCGATTGAAACTCGAACGGGTAATTCACAACCTTTAGACGACACAAGACAATCCCTGACATAGCTTTCCCCATTTGAGAGGAGATTCCAATTTATGGAATCAACTTTCAATGAGTCCCTTTTCCCATTTGATGCCTCGAGAGTAATCCCCTTTTTCCCCTACCAAAACGAAAGGAGACCTGGCTTCCCAGGAACTACTTGAGCGAGTTCCTGAGGTCTCAGACGCACTCAAGAAGGACCACAACTTCCTACCGGAACTCGAGAAAAACAACATAATTCTGCACTCAAGGTGAGATGAGGAAAATTTCCCCGGCAAATTCTCAAGACAAATCCCACATACCCGAATGATATTCGAACGGGTACTTCACATCCTTTATGCGACTAACGACATTCCTTGACATAGGTGTCCCCACTTGAGAGGAGAACACAATTTATTGACTCAACTTTAGATTAGGCCTTATTCCTATTCCATGCCTCGAGAGTAAATCCGATGTTTCCCTACCAAAACGAAAGGAGACCTGACTTCCCAGGGACTACACGAGCGAATTCCTATGGTCCCAGTCGCAACTCGAGAAAGACCCCAAGCTTCCCACCGCAACTCGAGAAAAATCACAAGATTCTGCACTAAAGGTAAGATGAGGAAAATTTCCCATGCAGAGTTGCAAGAGAAATCCAACATTCCCGCTTGAAACTCGAACGCGTACTTCACACCATTTATACGTCTCAAAACTTTCCCTTACATAGCTGTCCCCTTTGAGAGGAGATCACAATTTATGGAATCAACCTTCTTAGAGTCCCTATTCCCATTCCACGCCTCGAGAGTAATCCCGATGTACCCCTACCAAAACTAAAGGAGACCTGACTTCCCAGGAACTACTTGAGCGAGTTCCTGAGGTCTCTGCAGCAACTTGAGGAGGACCCCAAGCTTCCTGCCACAACTCAAGGAAAACCACAAGATTCTGCACTCAAGGTGAGATGAGGAAAATTTCCCCTGCATAGTCTCAAGAGAAATCCCACATTTCAGCTTCAAACTCGAACGGATAATTGACACCGTTTATGCGACTCAAGACATTCCCTGACATAGCTGTCCCAACTTGACAGGAGAACACACTTTATGGACTTAAATTTAGATGATTCCCTATTCCCATTTCATGCCTCGAGAGTAAACCCGATGTTCCCCTACCAAAACGAAAGGTGACCTGATTTCCAAGGGACTACACGAGCGAGTTTCTGAGGTTCTGTCGCAACTCGAGAAAGACCCCAAGCTTCCCACCGCAACTCGACAAAAACCACAAGATTCGTCACTCAAGGTGAGATGAGAAAAATTTCCGCTGCACAGTCTCAAGAGAAATCCCCTATTCACTCTTGAAACTCGAACACATACTTCACACCCTTTATGCGACTCAAGACATTCCCTGACATAGCTCTCCCCACTTGAGAGGATAAAATACTTTATGGACTCAACTTAAGATGAAGCCCTATTCTTATTCCATGCCTTGAGAGCAATCCCGATGTTCCCCTGCCAAAAGGAAAGGAGACCTTAATTCCCAGGCACTACACGAATGAGTTCCTGAGGTCCCTATCGCAACTCGAGAAGGACCCCAAGCTTCCCGCTGCATCTCGACAAAAAATACAAGATTCTGCACTCAAGGTGAGATGAGGAAAATTTCCCCTGCAGAGTCTCAAGTGAAATCCCTCATTCCCGCTTGAAAGGAAAAAGGGTACATGAAAACCTTTAAGCGACTCCAAAATTTCCCTCACCCAGCAATCCCCATTGGAGAGGAGAACACACTTTATGGACTCAACTCGAGAAGAAGCCCTATTCCAATTTAAAGGTTTGAGAGTAATCCCTAAGTTCCCCTTCCAACACAAAAGGGGACCTGGAATCCCTTAAGCAACCCGAGCTAGTTCCTGAGGTCCCCGTCGCACCTCGAGAAGTACCCCCAATTCCTGCTGCAACTCGAGAAACACCACAAAATCATCTGCTCAATGAGAAATGAGGAAATTTTGCGCTGTAGAATCTCAAGAGAAATCCCACATTCTCGCTTCAAAGGCACTATGGTATTTGACACCCTTAATGCGACTCAAAAGTTCGCTCAAACAGCCGTCCCCATTGGAGAGAGGAACACACCTTATGGACTCAAATCGAGAAGAGTCCCTATTCCATTTAAGATCTTGACAGTAATCCCGAAGTTCCCGTTCCAACGTAAAAGGGGAACTGACTTCCGTGAGGCAACCCAGGCGAGTTGCTGAGGTCCCCGTCGCAACTCGAGAAGTACCCCCAGCTTCCCGACGCAACTCGAGAAACACAACAAAATTATCCACTCAATGCGAGATGAGGAAATTTTGCGCTGCAGAATCTCAAGAGAAATCCCAAATTCCCGGTATAAAGTCAAAAGGGTACTTTACACCCTTTATGCTACTCAGAAATTTCCCTCACACAGCCGTCTCCATTGGAGAGGAGAACACATCTTTTGGACTCAACACGAGAAGAGGCCCTATTCCCATTTAATGGCTCTAGAGAATTCCCGAAGTTCCCCTTACAACAGAAAAGGGGACGTGACTTCCTTGAAGCAACCTGAGAAAGTTCCTGAGGTCCGCCTCACAACTCGAAAACACCACAAAATTATCCTCTCAATGCTAGATGAGGAAATTTTGTGCTGCAGAATTTCAAGAGAAATCCCACAACCGGCTTGAAAGGCAAAATGGTACTTGACACCCTTTATGCGACTCAGAAAGTTCCCTAACATCTGCCCCTTTGGAGAGAAGAATTCACTTTATGGACTCAACTCCAGAAGATGCCCTATTCCCATTTAATGGCTTGAGAGTAATCCGGAAGTTCCCCTTCCAACACAAAATGGGACCTGAATTCCCTGAAGCAACCCGAGTAAGTTCCTGAGGTCACCGTCGCAACTCGAGAAGTACCCCCAGCTTCCGGCAGCAACTTGAGAAACACCACAAAATTACCCCCTCAATGCGAGATGAGGAAATTTTGCACTGCAGAAGCTCAAGAGAAATCCCACATTCCCTGTGAAAGGCAAAAGGGTACTTGACACCCTTCATGCGACTCAGAAAATTCCCTCACACAGCCGTCGCCATTGGAGAGGAGAACACACTTTTTGGACTCAACTCGAGAAGAGGTCCTATTCCCATTTAATGGCTCGAGAGTAATCGGGAAGTTCCCCTCCTTCATAGTAAGGGAACTTACTTCCCTGAAGCAACCTGGGCGAGTTTCTGAAGTCCCCGTCACAACTGGAGAAATACCCGCAGCTTTCTGCCCCAACTCTAGAGACACCACAAAGTTATCCCCTCAATGCGAGATGAGGAAATTTTGTGCTGCGGAATCTCAATAGAAATGCCACATTCACGCTTGAAAGGCAAAAGTGTATTTGACAAAATTTATGTGACTCAGAATGTTCCTTCAAACAGCCGTCCCCATTGGAGAGGAGAACAAAATTTATGGACTCAACTCAAGAAGAAACCCTATTCCCATTTAAAGGCTCGAGAGTAATCCCGAAGTTCCCCTTCCAACACAAAAAAGGGTCCTGAATCCCCTGAAGGATCCTGAGGAAGTCCCTGTATTCCCATTTGCAACTCGTAAAGTACCGCCAGCTTCCGCCGAGACTCGAGAAACACTACAAAATTATCCCCTCAATGCGAGATGAGGAAATTTGCGCTGCAGAATCTCAAGAGAAATCCCACATTCCCGCTTGAAAGGCAAAAGTGTTCTTGACACGCTTTATGCGACTCAGAAAGTTCCCTAACAGCCGTTCCCATTGGATAGGAGAAAACACTTTATGGACTCAACTCGAGTAGAGGCCCTATTACCATTTAACGCCTCGAGAGTAATCTGGAATTTTCCCTTCCAACACAAAAGGGGAACTGACTTCCCTGAAACAACCCGAGCGAGTTCCTGAGGTCCTCATCGCAACTGAGAAGTACCAACAGGTTCCCGCCACAACACAATATAAACCACAAAATTGCCCCTCAACACGAAATGAGGAAATTTTGTGCTGCAGAATCTCAAGAGAAATCCCTCATTCCTGCTTGAAAGGCAGAAGGGTACTTGACACCCTTTATGCGACTCAGAAATTTCCCTCATACAGCTGTCCTGATTGGAGAGGAAGACACACTTTTTGTACTCAAATCTAGAAGAGGCCCTATTCATATTTAATGGCTCGAGAGTATTCCGGAAGTTCCCCTTCCAACACAAAAGGGGAAATGACTTCCCTGAAGCAACCCGAGGGAGTTCCTGTGGTCCCCGTCGCAACTCGAGTTGTACCCCAAGCTTCCCTCCGCAAATAGAGAAACACCACAAAATTATCCCCTCAATTGAAGATGAGGAAATTTTGCGCTGCAGAATCTCAAGAGAAATCCCAAATTCCCGCTTGCAAGGAAAAAGGGTACATGACAACCTTTATGCGACCCCAAAATTTCCCTCACCCAGCAGTCCCCATTGGAAAGGAGAACATAGATTATGGACTCAACTCCAGAAGAGGCCCTATTCCCATTTAACGGCTCAAGTGTAATCCCGAATTTCCTCTTCCAACACAAAAGGGGACCTGACTTCCCTGAAGCAACTCGAGCAGTTCCTGAGGTCCCCGTGGCAACTAGATAAGTAACCCAAATTCCTGCCGCAAATCGAGAAACACCACTAAATTATCTGCTCTATGCGAGATGAGGAAATTTTACACTGTAGAATCACAAGAGAAATCCCACATTCTCACTTCAAAGGCACTATGGTATTTGACAAACTTTATGCGTTTCAGAAAGTTCCCTGACACTGCCATCCCCATTGGAGAGGAGAACACACTTTATGGACTCAACACGAGAAGAGGCCCTATTCCCATTTAACGGCCTGAGAGTACCCCCGAGGTTCACTTTCCAAAACAAAAGGGAACCTGACTTCCCTGAAACAAAATGAAAGAACTACTGTTGTCCCCTTTGCAACTAGAGAAGTACCCCCATCTTCCAGCCTTAACTCGAGAATCACCACAAAATTATCCCCTCAATGGGAGATGAGGAAAATTTGTGCTACAGAGTCTCAAGAGAAATCCCATATTCCCGCTTGAAAGGCATAAGTGTACTTGACATCCATTATTCGACTCAGAAATTTTCCTCACACAGCCCACCCCATTAGACAGGAGAATACACTTTAGGGACTCCCCTCAATAAGAGGCCCTATTCCCTTTTATCGGCTTGAGAGGAATCCCAAATTTTCCATTCCAGCACTAAAGGGGAACTGACTTCCCTGAAGCAACCCAAGCGAGTTACTGAGTTCCCCGTGGCACTTTGAGTAGTGCCCCCATCTTCTCGCCGAAACTCGAGGAACACCACAAAATTATCCCCTCAATGCGAGATGAAGAAATTTTGCGCTGCAGAATCTCAAGAGAAATCCCACATTCCTGCTTGAAAGGAAAAATGGTACTTGACAACCTTTATGTGACTCAAAAATTTCCCTCACCCAGCCGTCCCCATTGGATAGGAGAACACACTTTATGGACTCAAAACGAGAAGAGGCCCTATTCCCATTTAACAGCTCGAGAGTTACCCCGAAGTTCCCCTTTCAACACAAAAGTGGACCTGACTTCCCTGAAGCAACTGGATTGAATTCCTGAGGTCCCCGTCAAAACTCAAGAAGTACCCCCTTTTCCCGACGCAACTCGAGAAACACCACTAAATTATCTGCTCAATGCGAGATGAGGACATTTTATGCTGTAGAATCTCAAGAGAAATCCCACATTCCCACGTGAAAGGCAAAAGGGTTCTTGACACACTTCATTCAGTTCAGTTCAATTACTCAGTCGTGTCCGAATCTCCGCGACACCATGAATAATTGTACGCCTTACCTCCCTGTCCTTCACCATCTCCTGGAGTTCACTCAAACTCATGTCCACAGAGTTGGTGATGCCATCCAGCCATCTCATTCTCTGTCGTCCCCTTCTCCTTCCGTCCCCAACCTTTTCTAACATCAGAATCTTTTCCAGTGAGTTAACTCATCGCATGAGTTGGCCAAAGTATTGCAGTTTCAGCTTTAGCATCAGTCCTTACAATGAACACCCAGGATTGATCTCCCTTAGAATGGACTGGTTTGATTTTCTTGCAGTACAAGGGACTCTCAAGAGTCTTCTCCAACAACACATTTCAAAAGCATCAATTCTTCGGCGATCAGCTTTCTTCACAGTCCAACTCTCACATCCATACATGACCACGGGAAAAACCACAGCCTTGACTAGACGGACCTTGGTTGGCAAACTTATGTCTCTGCTTTTTAATATACTATCAAGGTTGGTCATAACTTTCCTTTCTAGGAATAAGTGCCTTTTATTATCATGGCTGCATTCAGCATCTGCAGTGATTTTGGAGCCGAAAAAAATAAAGTCTGACACTGTTTCCACTGTTTTTCCATCTATTTCCCGTGAAGTGATGGGACCAGATGCCATGATCTTTATTTTCTGAATGTTGAGCTTAAAGCCAACCTTTTCACTCTCCTCTTTCACTGTCATCAAGAGGCTTTTGAGTTCCTCTTCACTTTCTGCCATAAGGGTGGTGTCATCTGCATATCTGAGGTTATTGATATTTCTCCCAGCAATCTTGATTCCAGCTTGTTTTTCTTCCAGCCCAGCGTTCCTCATGATGTACTCTGCATATAAGTTAAATAAGCAAGGTGACAATATACAGCCCTAACGTACTCCTTTTCCTATTTGGAACCAGTCTGTTGTTGAATGTCCAGTTCTGACTGTTGCTTCCTGACCTGCATACAGGTTTCTCAATAGGCAGGTCAGGTGGTCTGGTATTCCCATCTCTTTTAGAATCTTCCACAGTTTATTGTCATCCACACAGGCAAAGGCTTTGGCATAGTCAATGAAGCAGAAATAGATGTTTTTCTGGAACTCTCTTGCTTTCTGCATGATCCAGCGGATGTTGGCAATTTGATCTCTGGTGCCTCTGCCTTTTCTAAAACCTTCTTGAACATCTGGGAGTTCACGGATCACATATTGCTGAAGTCTGGCTTGGAGAATTTTGAGCAAGACTTTACTAGCGTGTGAGATGAGTGTAATTGTGCGGTAGTTTGAGCATTCTTTGGAATTGCCTTTCTTTGGGATTGGAATGAAGACTGACCTTTTCCAGTCCTGTGGCCACTGCTGAGTATTCCAAATTTGTTGGCATATTGAGTGCAGCACTTTCACAGCATCATCTTTCAAGATTTGAAATAGCTCAACTGGAATTCGATCACCACCACTAGCTTTGTTCGTAGTGATGCTTTCTAAGGCTCACTTGACTTCACATTCCAAGATGTCTGGCTCTAGGTCAGTGATCACATTTTCGTGACTATCCTGGTCGTGAAGATCTTTTTTGTACAGGTCTTCTGTGTATTCTTGCCACCTCTTCTTAATATCTTCTGCTTCTGTTAGGTCCATACGATTTCTGTCCTTTATCGAGCCCATCTTTGCATGAAATGTTCCCTTGGAATCTCTAATGTTCTGGAAGAGATCTCTTCTTTTTCCTATTCTCTTGTTTTCTTCTAATTCTTTGCATTGATCACTGAGGAAGGCTTTCTTATCTCTCCTTGCTATTCTTTGGAACTCTGCATTCTAAAGCTTATATCTTCCCCTTTCTCCTTTGCTTTTCGCTTCTCTTCTGTTCACAGCTATTTGTAAGGCCACCTCAGACAGCCATTTTGCTTTTTTTGCATTTCTTTTCCATGGGGATGCTCTTGGTCCCTGTCTCCTGTACAGTGTCACGAACCTCCGTCCAGAGTTCATCAGGCACTCTATCTGTCAGATCTATTCCCTTAATTCTATTTATCACTTCCACTGTATAATCATAAGGGATTTGATTTAGGTCATATATGAATGGTCTAGGGGTTTTCCCTACTTTCTTCAACTTAAGTCTGAATTTGGCAATAAGGAGTTCATGATCTGAGCCACAGTCAGCTCCTGGTCTTGTTTTTGCTAACTGTATGCAGCTTCTCCTTCTTTGGCTGCAGAGAATATAATCAATCTGATTTTGTTGTTGACCATCTGGTGATGTCCACGTGTAGAGTCTTCTCTTGTGTTGTTGGAGGAGGGTGTTTGCTATGACCAGTATGTCTCTTGACAAAACTCTATTAGCCTTGGCCCTGCTTCATTCCATGCTCCAAGGCCAAATTTGCCTGTTACTCCAGGTGTTTCTTGACTTCCTGCTTTTGTATTCCATTCCCCTATAATGTAAAGGACATCTTTTTTTGTGTGTTACTTCTAATAGTTCTTGCAGGTCTTCATAGAACCGTTCAACTTCGGCTTGTTCAGCGTTACTGGTTGGGGCATAGGCCTGGATTACTGTAATGTTGAATGGTTTGCCTTGGAAACGAACAGAAATCATTCTGTCATTTTTAAGATTGCATCCAAGTACTGCATTTCGGACTCTTTTGTTGACCATGAAGACTACTCCATTTCTTCTAAGGGATTCCTGCCCACAATAGTAGATATAGTGGTCATCTGAGTTAAATTCACCCATTCCAGTCCATTTTAATTCCCTGATTCCTAGAATGTCTATGTTCACTCTTGCCATCTCCTGTTTGACCACTTCCAATTTGCCTTGATTCATGGATCTAACATTCCAAGTTCCTATGCAATATTGCTCTTTACAACACCGGACCTTGCTTCTATCACTGGTCACATCCACAACTGGGTACTGATTTTGCTATTGCTCCATCCCTTCATTCCTTCTAGAGTTATTTCTCCACTGATCTCCAGTAGCATACTGGGCACCTACCGACCTGGTGAATTCCTCATTCAGTATCCTGTCATTTTGCCCTTTGATACTCTTCATGGGGTTCTCAAGGCAAGTATACTGAAGTGGATTGCCATTCCCTTCTCCAAAGGACCACATTCGGCTGTGGTCCATGTTATCAGATCGATTAGTTTCCTGTGATTATGATTTCAGTGTCTGCCCTCTGATGCCCCCTTGCAATACCTACCGTCTTATTTGGGTTTCTCTTACCTTGGGTGTGGGATATCTCTTCACAGCTGCTCCAAGAAAGTGCAGCCGCTGCACCTTACCTTGGATGAGGGGTATCTCCTCAAGTCCGCCCCTCCTGACCTTGAACGTGAGTAGCTCCTCTCGGCCCTCCCCCGCACAGAAGAGAAGAGGACCTATTCCCAATTAATGGCTCGAGAGTAATCCCGAAGTACTCATTCCAACACAAAAGGGGACCTGACTTCCCTGAAGAAACCCGAGCGAATTCCTGAGGTCCCCGTCACAACTCGAGAAGTACCCCCAGCTTCCCGTCGAAACTTGAGAAACACCACATAATTATCCCCTCAATGCGAGATAAGGAAAGTTTGAGCTGCAGAATCTCAAGAGAAATCCCACATTCCCGCTTGAAAAGCAAAAGGATACTTGACACCCTTTATGCGGCTCAAAAAGTTCCCTCACATAGCCGTTACCATTGGAGAGGAGTAGACACTTTATGGACTCAACACGAGCAGAAGCCCTATTCCCATTTAATGGCTGGAGAGAAATCAGGAAGTTCCCATTCCAACACAAAAGGGGACCTGAATTCCCTGAAGCAACCGGAGCTAATTCCAGAGGTCTATGTCGCAACTTGAGATGTATCCCCAGCTTCCCGCCGCAACTAGAGAAACACAAAAAAATTATCCCCTCAATTAGAGATGAGGAAATTTTGCGCTGCATAATCACAAGAGAAATCCCACATTCCCGCTTGAAAGGCAAAATGTTACTTGACAACCTTTATGCGACTCAGAAAGTTCCCTCACAAAACTGTCCCCATTGGAGAGAAGAACACACTTTATGGACTCAGCTCGAGAAGAGGCCCTATTCCCATTTAACGGCTCGGGGAAAATCCCGAAGTTCCCCTTCCAACAAAAAAAGGGGTCCTGAATTCCCTGAAGCAACCCGACGAAGTTCCTGTATTCCGTGTTGCAACTCGAGAAGTACCCTAGCTTTCCACCAAAACTCGAGAAAAAAACAGACAAATATCCCCTCACTGCGAGATGAGAAAATTTTGTGATGCAGAATCTCAAGAGAATTCCCACATTCCCGCTTGAAAGGAAAAGGGTACTTGACACACTTTATGCGACTCAGGAATTTCCATCATAGCCGTCCCAATTGGAGAGGAGAAGACATTTTATGGACTCAACACGCGAAGAGGCCCTATTCCCATTTATTTGCTGGAAAGTAATCAGTAAGTTCCCATTCTAACACAAAAGGGGATCTGACTTCCCTGAAGCAAACCGAGCGAGTTCCTGAGGTCTACGTCGCAAATTGAGATGAACACCTAGCTTCCCACCACAACTCGAGAAACACCACAAAATTATCTCGTCATGCGAGATGAGGAAATTTTGCGCTGCAGAATCTCAAGAGAAATCCCACAACCGCTTGAAAGGCAAAATGGTACTTGACACCCTTTATGCGACTCAGAAAATTCCCTAACATCCGTACCCTTTACAGAGAAGAACACACTTTATGGACTCAACTCGAGAAGAGGCTGTAATCCAATTTAACGGCTTGAGAGTAATCCGGAAGTTCCCTTTCCAACAAAAAAAAGGGACCTGACTTCCCTGAAGCAGCCCAAGCGAGTTCCTGAGGTCCCCGTCACAACTCAAGAAGTATCCCCAGCTTCCTGCCGCAACTAGAGAAACAACACAAAATTATCCCCTCAATGCGAGATGAGGAAAATTTGCGCTGCAGAATCTCAAGAGAAATCCCACATTCCCGCTTGAAAGGCAAAAGTTACTTGACACCCTTTTTGCGACTCAGAAAGTTCCCTCACACAGCGTCCCCATTGAAGAGGAGAACACACTTTATTCACTCAACTCGAGAAGAGGCCCTATTCCCATTTAACGGCTCGAGAGTAATCCCGAAGTTCCCCTTCCAACACAAAGGGGAACTGACTTCCCTGAAACAACCCGAGCTGGTTCCTGAGGTCCCGTCACAACTCGAGAAGTACCCCTAGCTTCCCGCCGAAATTTGAGAAACACCAGAAAAATATCCCTTAAATGCGAGATGAGGATATTTTGCACTGCAGAATCTCAAGAGACAGCCCACATTCCCGCTTGAAAGGCAAAAGTGTACTTGACACCTTTCATGCCACTCAGAAAGTTCCCTCACACAGCCGTCCCCATTGGAGAGGAGAACACACTTTATGGACTCAATAGAAAAGAGGCACTATTCCCATTTAACGTCAGGACAGTAATCCGAAATGACCCTTCCAACACAAAAGGGGACCCGACTTCTCTGAAACAACCCGAGCAAATTCCTCTGGTCCTAGTCGACTCGAGAAGTACCGACAGCGTCCTGCCGCAACTCGAGAAACACCCCAAAATTATCCCCTCTATGCGAGATGAGGATATTTTGCACTCCAGAATCTCAAGAGAAATCCCACATTCCCGCTTGAAAGACAAAAGGGTACTTGACACCCTTTATGCGACACAGAAAGTTCCCTAACAGACATCCACATTGGATAGGAGAACGCACTTTATGGCTTCAATTCGAGAAGAGGCCCTATTCCCGTTTAAAGGCTCAAGAGTAATCCTGAAGTTCCCCTTACAGCACAAAAGGGGACCTGACTTCCCTGAAGCAACCCGAGCGAGTTCCTGACGTCCCCATCGAAACTCGGAAAGTACAACAAGCTTCCCATCTCAACTCGAGACACACCACAAAGTTCAGTTCAGTTCAGTCGCTCAGTCGTGTCCGACTCCCCGGGACCCCGTGAATCACAGCACGCCACGCCTCCCTGTCCATCACCAGCTCCCGGAGTACACTCAAACTCATGATCACAGTCTGTGATGCCATCCAGCCATCTCATTCTCTGTCGTCCCCTTCTACTCCCACCCCCAACCTTTCCCAGCATCAGAGTCTTTTCCAGTGAGTCAACTCGTCGCATGAGGTGGTCAACGTATTGCAGTTTCAACTTTAGCATCTGTCCTTCCAATGAACACCCAGGATTGATATCCTTTTTGTGCTGCAGTATCTCAACAGAAAGCCCACATTCCCATTTCAAAGACAAAAGTGTACTTGACACCCTTTATGCGACTCAGAAAATTCCCTAACATTCGTCCCTATTTTAGAGGCGAACACACTTTATGGACTCAACTGGAGAAGAGGCCCTATTCCGATTTAACGGCTCGAGAGTAATCCGGAAGTTCCCCTTCCAACACAAAAGGGGATCTGACTTCACTGAAGCAACCCGAGCGAGTTCCTGAGGGCCCCGTCACAACTCGAGAAATACCCTCAGCTTCCCGCTGCAACTCGAGAAACACCACAAAATTATCCCCTCAATAGGAGATGATGAAATTTTTCGCTGTAGAAATACAAGAGAAATCCCACATTCTCGGTTGAAACACAAAAGGGTACATGACACCATTTATGGGACTCAGGAAGTTCCCTAATATCTGTCCCCATTGTAGAGGAGAACACTCTTTATGGACTCAACCTGAGAAGAGGCCCTATTCCAATTTAACGGATCGTGAGTAGTCATGAAGTTCCCCTTCCAAATAAAAGGGGACCTGAGTTCCCCGAAGCAACCCGAGGAAGTTCCTGTATTCCCCGTTGCAACTCGAAAAGGACCCCCAGCTTCTGCCAAAACTCGAGAAACACTACAAAATTATCCCCTTATTGCCAGTTGAGGAAATTTTGTGCTGCAGAATCTCAAGAGAAATCCCACATTCCCGCTTGAATGGAAAAGGGTACTTGACACAGTTTATGCGACCCAGAAAGTTCCCTAATAGCCGTCCCATTTGGAGAGGAGAAGACACTTTATGGACTCAACACGCACAGAGGCCCTATTCCCATTTAATGGCTGGAGAGTAATCGTAAGTTCCCATTCCAAACGAAAGGAGACCTGACTTCCCTGAAGCAACCCGAGCGAGTGCCTGAGGTCTACGTCGCAACTTGAGATGTACACCCAGCTTCGTGCCACAATTCGAGAAACACCACAAAATTTTCCCCACAATGCGAGATGAGGAAATTTTGCGCTGCAGAAATCTCGAAAGAAATCCCACATTCCCTGTGAAAGGCAAAAGGGTACTTGACAACCTAAATGCGACTCAGAAAATTCCCTCACACAGCCGTCGCCATTGAGAGGAGAACACACTTTTTGGACTCAACTCGAGAAGAGGTCCTATTCCCATTTAAGGGCTCGAGAGTAATCCCGAAGTTCCCCTTCTTTCACAAAAGAGGAACTTACTTCCCTTAAGCAACCCAAGTGAGTTCCTGAGATCCCCTTCTCAACTCAAGAAGTACCCCTAGCTTCCAGCCGAAACTCGAAAAGCACAAAGAAATTATCCCATCAGTGTGAGATGAGGAAATGTTACACTGCAGAATCTCAAGAGAAATCCCACATTCTCATTTTAAAGGCAAAAGTGTACTTGATACCATTTATGCGTCTCAGAAAGTTCCCACAAAGAGCAGTCCCCATTGGAGAGGAGAACAAACTTTATGGTCTCAAATCGAGAAGAGGACCTATTGCCATTTAACGGCGTGAGAGTAATCCCGAAGTTCGCCTTCCAAAACAAAAAGGGGTTCTGAATTCCCTGAAGAACCCTGAGGAAGTTCCTGTATTCCCCCTTGTAACTTGAAAAGTACCACCAGCTTCCGCGAAACTCGAGAAACATCACAAAATTATCCCCTCAATGCGAGATGAGTAAATTTTGTGCTACAGATTCTCAAGAAAAATCCCACAACCTGCTTGAAAGGCAAAATGGTCTTCACACCCTTTATGCGACTCAGAAAGTTCCCTAACATCCGTCCACATTGGAGAGAAGAACACACTTTATGGACTCAACTCGAGAAGATGCCGAATTACCATTTAACGGCTTGAGAGTAATACGGAAGTTCCCCTTCCAACACAAAAAGGGACCTGAATTCCCTGACGCTACCCAATCAAATTCCTGAGGTCCCCGTTGCAAGTCAAGAAATACCCCCAGCTTCCGGCCGCAACTCGAGAAACACCACAAAATTATCTCCTCAATGCGAGATGAGGAAATTTTGTGCTGCAGAGACTCAAGAGAAATCCCACATTCCCTGTGAAAGGCAGAAGGGAACTTGGCAACCTTCATGCGACTCAGAAATTTCCCTCACACAGCTGTCCCCATGGGAGAGGAGAACACACTTTATGGACTCAATTCTAGATGAGCACCTATTGCCATATACCGGCTCGAGAGTAAACCGGAAGTTCCCCTTCCAACACCAAAGAGGGCCTAACTCCCCTGAAGAAGCAACCTGAGCGAATTCCTAAGGTCCGCGTCACAACTCAAGAAGTACCCCCAGCTTCCCGCCACAACTCGAGAAACACCACAAAATTATCCCCTCAATGCGAGATGAGGAAATTTTGCCCTGCAGAATCTCAACAGAAATACCACATTTCCTCTTGAAAGGCAAAAGGGTACTTGACACCCTTTATGCGACTCAGAAAGTTCCCTCACACAGCCGTTCCCATTAGAGAGGAGAACAGATTTTATGGACTCAATTCGAGATGAGCCCCTATTCCCATTTAATGGCACAGAGTAAACCGGAAATTCCCTTTCCAACACAAAAGGTGACCGGAATTCCCTGAAGCAACCCGAGCGAGTTCCTTAGGTCCACGTCGCAACTTGAGAAGTATCCGCAGCTTCCCGCCACAACTCGAGATCACCAAATATTATTCAGTCAATGCTAGATGAGGAAATTTTGCGCTGCAGAAACTCAAGAGAAATACCACACTCCCTCTTAAAAGGCAAAAAGGTACTTGACACCCTTTATGTGCCTCACAAGGTTCCCTCACACAGCCGTCCCCATTGGACAGGAGAATACACTTTATGAATTCAATTCGAGATGAGACCCTATTCCCATTTAACGGTTCGAGAGTAAAACGAAAGTTCCCCTTCCAACACCAAAGGAGAACTGACTTCCCTGAAGCAACCCGAGCGAGTTCCTGAGGTTCCCGACACTACTCGTGAAGTACCCCCAGCTTCACGCCGCAACTCGAGAAACACCACAAAATTATCCCCTCCGTGCGAGATGGGGAAATTTTGCGATGCAAAATCTCAAGAGAAATACCACATTTCCTCTAGAAAGGCAAAAGGGTACTTGACATACTTTATGCGACTCAGAAAGTTCCCTCACACAGCTGTTCCCATTGGAGGAGAACACAGATTATGGACTCAATTAGAGATGAGCCCCTATAGCCATTTAACTCCTCGAGAGTATACCGGAAGTTCCCAATCCAACAAAAAAGGGGACCTGACTTCCCGGAAGCAACTGGAGCGAGTACCTTATGTCCGTGTCGCAACTTGAGATGTATCCCCAGCTTCCCGCAACAACTCGAGAAACACCAAATATTATCCAGTCAATGCTAGATGAGGAAATTTTGCATTGCAGAATCTCAAGATAAATACCACACTCCTTCTTAAAAGGCAAAACGGTACTTGACAACCTTTATGCGCCTCAGAAGGTTCCCTCACACAGCTGTCCCCATTGGACAGGAGAACACACTTTATGGACTCAATTAGAGATGAGCCCCTATTCCCATTTAATGGCTTAAGAGTAAACCGGAAGTTCCCCTTCCAACACTCTAGGAACCTGACTCCCCTGAAGCAACCCGAGCGAGATCCTGAGGTCCCCGTCGCAACTCGAGAAACACCAAAAAATTATGCCCTCAATGCGAGATGAGGAAATTTGGCGCTGCAGAATCTCAAAAGAATTAACACACTCCCTCTTAAAAGGCAAAACGATACTTGACACCCTTTATGCGACTCAAAAACTTCCCTCACACATCCGTCCACATTGGACAGGAGAACACACTTATGGACACAATTCTAGATCAGACCCTATTCCCATTTAACGGCTCGAGAGTAAACCGGAAATTCCTCTTCCAACACCAAAGGGCAACTGACGTCCCTGAAGCAACCGGAGCGAGTTTCTGAGGTCCCCGCGCAACTAGAGAAGTACCCCCGTTCCGCCACAACTCTAGAAAAACCACAAAATTTTTCCCTCAATGTGAGATGAGGAAATTTTGTGCTGCAGAATCTCAAGAGAAATCCCACATTCCTGCTTGAAAGGCAAAAGGGTACTTGACACACTTTATGCGACTGCAGACGCGATGCGAGAGACGCCGGCCCCGGCGGCGCAGAGGCAACGCGAGAGACGCCGGCCCTGGTGGCGCAGACGCGACGCGAGAGACGCAGGCCCCGGTGGCGCAGACGTGACGCGAGAGACGCCGGCCCGCGCGCAACGAACCACACAAAGAGGTGCGGCCGTGAGGAGCTACCCCACGCCTGAGGACAGGGCCGGCGGCCGAGAGGAGCTACCCCACGTTCAACAGGCAGTGGCTGCGCGGGCACAGGAGGGCCGAGAGGAGCTACTCCACGTTCAAGGTCAGGAGGGGCGGCCTTGAGGAGATACCCCTCGTCCAAGGTAAGGTACAGCAGCTGCACTTTGCTGGAGCGGCTGTGAAGAGATTTTCCACGACCAAGGTAAGAGAAAACCAAATAAGACGGTAGGTATTGCTAGGGGGCACTAGAGGGCAGACAAACTGAAATCATAATCACAGGAAACTAGCCGATCTGATCACATGGACCACAGCCGAATGTGGTCCACTGGAGAAGGGAATGGCAAACCACTTCAGTATACTTGCCTTGAGAACCCCATGAACAGTGACAAAGGGCAAAATGATAGGATAATGAATGAGGAATTCCCCAGGTCGGTAGGTGCCCATTATGCTACTGGAGCTCAGTGGAGAAATAACTATAGAAGGAATAAATGGATGGAGCAAAAGCAAAACCAATACCCAGTTGTGGATGTGACCAGTGATAGAAGCAAGGTCCGGTTCTGTAAAGAGCAATATTGCATAGGAACCTGGAATGTTAGGTCCATGAATCAAGGCAAATTGGAAGCGGTCAAACAGGAGATGGCAAGAGTGAACGTCGACATTCTAGGAATCAGTGAATTAAAATGGACTGGAATGGGTGAATTTAACTCAAATGACCATTATATCTACTACTGTGGGCAGGAATCCCTTAGAAGAAATGGAGTAGCCATCATGGTCAACAAAAGAGTCCGAAATGCAGTACTTGGATGCAATCTTAAAAATGACAGGATGATTTCTGTTCGTTTCCAAGGCAAATCATTCAATATTACAGTAATCCAGGCCTATGCCCCAACCAGTAATGCTGAAGAAGCTGAAGTTAATCGGTTCTATGAAGACCTACAAGACCTTTTAGAACTAACACCCAAAAAAGATGTCCTTTTCATTATAGGGGACTGGAATGCAAAAGTAGGAAGTCAAGAAACACCTGGAGTAACTGGCAAATTTGGCCTTGGAGCACGGAATGAAGCAGGGCAAAGGCTAATAGAGTTTTGTCAAGAGAATGCACTGGTCATAGCAAACACCCTCTTCCAGCAACACAAGAGAAGTCTCTACAGATGGACATCACCAGATGGTCAACACTGAAATCAGAATGATTATATTCTTTGCAGCCAAAGATGGAGAAGCTGTATACAGTTAGCAAAACAAGACCAGGAACTGACTGTGGCTCAGATCATGAACTCCTTATTGCGAAGTTCAGACTTAAATTGAAGAAAGTAGGGAAAACCACTAGACCATTCAGATATGACCTCAATCAAATCCCTTATGATTATACAGTGGAAGTGAGAAATAGATTTAAGGGACTAGATCTGATAGGTAGAGTGCCTGATGAACTCTGGACGGAGGTTCGTGACATTGTACAGGAGACAGAGATCAAGACCATCCCCATGGAAAAGAAATGCAAAAGAGCGAAATGGCTGTCTGAGGAGGCCTTACGAATAGCTGTGAAAAAAAGAGAAGCGAAAAGCAAAGGAGAAAAGGAAAGATATAAGCATCTGAATGCAGAGTTCCAAAGAATAGCAAGGAGAGATAAGAAAGCCTTCCTCAGTGATCAATGCAAAGAAATAGAGGAAAACAACAGAATAGGAAAAACAAGAGACCTCTTCAAGAAAATTAGAGATTCCAAGGGAACATTTCATGCAAAGATGAGCTCGATAAAGGACAGAAATGGTATGGACCTAACAGAAGCAGGAGATATTAAGAAGAGGTGGCAAGAGTACAAAGAAGAACTGTACAAAAAAGATCTTCCCGACCAAGATAGTCACGATAACGTGATCACTGACCTAGAGCCAGACATCTTGGAATGTGAAGTCAGGTGGGCCTTAGGAAACATCACTACTAACAAAGCTAGTTGAGGTGATGGAATTCCAGTTGAGCTATTTCAAGTCTTGAAAGATGATGCTGTGAAAGTGCTGCACTCAATATGCCAGCAGATTTGGAAAACTCAGCAGGGGCCACAGGACTAGAAGAGGTCAGTCTTCATTCAAATCCCAAACAAAGGCAATGCCAAAGAATGCTCAAACTACCGGACAATTGCCCTCATCTCACACGCTAGCAAAGTCATGCTCAAAATTCTCCAAGCCAGGCTTCAGCAATATGTAAATCGTATACTCCCAAATGTTCAAGCAGGTTTTAGAAAAGGCAGAGGCACCAGAGATCAAATTGCAAACATCCGATGGATCATGGAGAAAGCAAGAGAGTTTCAGAAAAACATCTATTTCTGCTTCATTTACTATGCCAAACCTTTGACTGTGTGGATCACAATAAACTGTGGAACATTCTGAAAGAGATGGGAATCCCAGACCACCTGACGTGCCTCTTGAGAAACCTGTATGCAGGTCAGGAAGCAACAGTTAGAACTGGACATGGAACAACAGACTGGTTCCAAATAGGAAAAGGTGTACGTCAAGGTTGTATATTGTCACCTTGCTTATTTAACTTATATGAAGAGTACATCATGAGGAACGCTGGGCTGGAAGAAGCACAAGCTGGAATCAAGATTGCTGGGAGAAATATCAATAACCTCAGATATGCAGATGACACTACCCTTATGGCAGAAAGTGAAGAGGAACTCAAAAGCCTCTTGATGAAAGTGAAAGAGGAGAGTGAAAAGGTTGGCTTTAAGCTCAACATTCAGAAAACAAAGATCATGGCATCTGGTCCCATCACTTCATGGGAAATAGATGGAAAAACAGTGGAAACAGTGTCAGACTTTGTTTTTTTGGGCTCCAAAATCACTGCAGATGCTGAATGCAGCCATGAAATTAAAAGACGCTTGCTCCTTGGAAGGAAAGTTATGACCAACCTTGATAGTATATTAAAAAGCAGAGACATTACTTTGCCAACCAAGGTCCGTCTAGTCAAGGCTATGGTTTTTCCCGTGGTCATGTATGGATGTGACAGTTGGACTTTGAAGAAGGCTGATCGCCGAAGAATCGATGCTTTTGAACTGTGGTGTTGGAGAAGACTCTTGAGAGTCCCTTATACTGCAAGGAAATCCAACCAGTCCATTCTAAAGGAGATCAATCCTGGATGTTCATTGGAGGGACTGATGCTAAAGCTGAAACTCCAATACTTTGGCCACCTCATGCGACGAGTTGACTCACTGGAAAAGACTCTGATGCTGGGAAAGGTTGGGGGCGGGAGGAGAAGGGGACGACGGAGAATGAGATGGCTGGATGGCATCACCGACTCTGTGGACATGAGTTTGAGTGTACTCCGGGAGTTGGTGATGGACAGGGAGGCCTGGCGTGCTGTGGTTCATGGGGTCGCGGAGAGTCGGACACGACTGAGCGACTGAACTGAACTGAACTGAACTGATGCGACTCAGAAAGATCCCTAACATAGCCGTCCCCATTGGAGAGGAGAACACACTTTATGGACTCAACTTGAGAAGAGGCCCTATTCAAATTAAAGAGCTCAAGAGTAATCCGGAAGTTCCCCTTCTAGTACAAAGTGGGACCTGACTTCCTTGAAGTAATTCGAGTAATTTCCTGAGGTCCCCGTAGGAACTCGAGAAATACCCCCTGCTTTCCGCCCTAATTCTAAAAACACCACAAAATATTCCCCTCAATGATAGATGAGGAAATTATGCGCTACAGAATCTCAAGAGAAATCCCAAATTCCCGCTTGAAAGGCAAAAGAGTACTTGACTACCTTTATGCGACTCTGAATGTTCCCTAACATCCTTCCTCAGTGGAGAGGAGAATACACTTTATGGACTCAAATAGAGAAGAGGCAATATTCACATTTAATGCCTTGAAAGTAATCCGGAAGTTCCGCTTCCAACACAAAAGGGGACCTGACTTCCCTGAAGCAAACCCAGTGAGTCCCTGAGGTCCCCGTCGCAACTCGAGAAGTAACCCCAGCTTCCCACCTCAACTCGAGAAACACCACAAAATTATCCCCTCAATTGGAGATGAGGAAATATTGCGCTGCAGAATCTCAAGAGAAATACCATATTCCCTCTTGAAAGGCAAAAGGGTACTTGACACCCTTTATGCGACTCAGAGAGTTCCCTCAAACAGCCGTCCCCATTGAACAGGAGAACACACTTTATGGACTCAATTCGAGATGAGCCCCTATTCCCATTTAACGGCTTGAGAGTAAACCGGAAGTTCCCCTAACAACAACAAAGGGGACCTGACTTCCCTGAAGCAACCCGAGCGAGTTCCTGAATTACCCGTCTAACTCGAGAAATACCCCAGCTTCCCGCCGCAACTCAAGAAACACCACAAAATTATCCCCTCAATGCGAGATGGGGAAATTTTGAGCAGCAGAATCTCAAGAGAAATACCACATTCCCACTTGATAGGCAAAAGGGGACTTGACTCCATTTACGCGACACAGAAAGTTCCCTCACACAGCCGTCCCCATTGGACAGGAGAACACACTTTATGGAGTCAATTCGAGATGATTCCCTATTTCCATTTAACGCCTCGAGAGTAAACCGGAAGTTCCCCTACCCAAAACAAAGGGGACCTGAGTTCCCTGAAGCAACCCGAGCGAGTTCCTGAGGTCCCCATCGCAACTCGTGAAGTACCCTCATCTTCCCTCCGCAACTCGAGAAACACCAAAAAATTATTGTCTCAATTGGAGATGAGGAAATTTTGCACTGCAGAATCTCAAGAGAAATACCACATTCTCTCTTGAAAGGCAAAAGGTACTTGACTCCCTTTTGGGGACTCAGAATGGTCCCTAACATCCGTCTTCAGTGGAGAGGAGAACACACTTCATGGACTCAAATCGAGAAGAGGCAATATTTCCATTTAACGGCTGGAGAGTAACACGGAAGTTCCCTTTCCAACACAAAAGGGGACTTCACATTTATGAAGCACCCCGAGCGAGTTCCTGAGATCCCCGTTGCAACTCGAGAAGTACCCCTAGCTTCCCACCGCAACTCGAGAAACACCTCAAAATTATCCCGTAAATGCGAGATGAGGAAATTTTGCGCTGCACCATCTCAAGTGAAATACCATATTCCCTCTTGAAAGGCAAAGGGTACTTGACACCCTTTATGCGACTCAGAAATTTCACTAACATCATTCCCCAGTGGAGAGGAGATCACACTTTATGAACTCAATTAGAGATGAGCCCCTATTCCCATTTAATGGCTGGAGAGTAAACCGGAAGTTCCCCTTCCAACACCAAAGGGGACCTGAATTCCCTGAAGCAACCTGAGCGAGTTCCTGAGGTCCCTGTCGCAACTCGAGAAGTACCCCCAGCATCCCCCCGCAACTCGAGAAACAACACAATATTATTCCCTCAATGTGACATGAGGAATTTTTGATCTGTAGAATCTCAAGAGAAATACCACATTCTCTCTTGCAAGACAAAAGAGTACTTCACACCCTTTATGTGACTTATAAAGTTCTCTCACACAGCCGTCCCTATTGGAAAGGAGAACACACTTTATGGACTCAATTCTAGATGAGGCCCTATCCCCATTTAATGGCTAGAGGGTAAACCGGAAGTTCCCCTGCCATCACAAAAGGGGACCTGACTTCCCTGAAACAACCCAATCGAGTTCCTGAAGTCCCCGTCGCAACTCGAGAAGTACCCCCAGCTTCCCGCCGCAACTCGAGAAACACCACAAAATTATCCCCTCAATGCGAGATGAGTAAATATTGCACTGCAGAATCTCAACAGAAATACCACATTTCCTCTTGAAAAGCAAAAGGTACTTGACACCCTTTTTGAGCCTCAGAAATTTCAATATCATCAGTCCCCATTGGAAAGGAGAACACACTTTATGGACTCATTTCACGATAAGCCCCTATTCTCATTTAACAGCTCGAGAGTAAACAGGAAGTTCCACTTCCAGCACAAAAGGGGACATGCCTTCCGTGAAGCAACCCGAGCGAGTTCCTGAGTTCCCTGTCGTAACTCAAGAATTACCCCCAGCTTCCCGCCCCACTCGAGAAACACCACAAAATTATGCCCTAAAGGCGAGATGAGGAAATTGTGCGCTGCAGAGTCTCAAGAAAAATACCACATTCCCTCTTGAAAGGCAAAAATGTATTTGACACCGTTATGCGACTCAGAAATTTCACTAACATCGTTCCCCATTGGAGAGGAGAACACACTTTATGGACTCAATACGAGATGAGCCCCTATTCCCATTTAACGGCTCGAGAGTAAACCTGACTTTCCCTTTCCAACGCAAAAGGGGACCTACTCACCTCTAGCAACCCAAGCGAGTTCCTGAGGTCCCCGTCACAACACGAGATGTGAACCCTTCTTTCCGCTGCAACTCGAGAAACACCACCAAATTATGCCCTCAATGCGAGATGAGGAAATTTTGCGCCGTAGAATATCTAGAGAAATACCACATTCTCTCTTGAAAGGCAAAAGTGTACTTGAAATCCTTTATGCGACTCAGAAATTTCACTAAAATCAGTCCACATTAGACAGGAGAACACAGTGTATGAACTCAATTCTAGATGAGTCCCTATTCCCATTTAACGGCTTGAGAGTAAACCGGAAGTTCCCCTTCCAACACCAAAGGGGACCTGAATTCCCTGAAGAAATCCGAGCGATTTCCTGAGGTCCGCGTCACAACTCTAGAAGTACTCCCAGCTTCCCGCCGCAACTCGAGAAACACCACAAAATTATCCCCTCAATGCGAGATGAGGAAATATTGCGCTACAGAATCTCAAGAGAAATACCACCTTCCCTCTTGAAAGGCAAAAAGTACTTGACACCTTTTATGAGACTCAGAAATTTCAATAACATCAGTCCCCATTGGAGAGGATAACACACTTTATGGACTTAATTCGCGATAAGCCCCTATACTCATTTAACAGCTAGAGAGTAAACAGGAAGTTCCACTTCCAACACAAAATGGGACATACCTTCCTTGAAGCAACCCGAGCGAGTGTTGAGGTCCCTGTCGCAACTCGAGAATTACCGCAGGCTTTCACCGCACTCGAGAAACACCACAAAATTATGCCCTAAAGGCGAGATGAGGAAATTGTGCACTGCAGAGTCTCAAGAAAAATACCACATTCCCTCTTGAAAGGCAAAAATGTATTTGACACCCATTATACGACTCAGAAATTTCACTAACATCGTTCCCCATTGGAGAGGAGAACACACTTTATGGACTCAATTCGAGATGAGCCCCTATTCCCATTTAACAGCTCGAAAGTAAACCCTAAGTTCCCCTTACGACACAAAAGGGGACCTGACATCACTGAAGCAACCCGAGAGAGTTCCTAATGTCCCCGTCGCAACTCGAGCAGTCCCCCAGTATCCTGCCGCAACTCGGGGAACACCACAGAATTATCCCCTCAATGCGAGATGAGGAAATTTTGTGCTGCAGAGTCTCAAGAGAAATACCACATTCCCTCTTGAAAGGCAAAAGGCTACTTGACACCCTTTATGCAACTCAGAAAGTTCCCTCACACAACCGTCCCCATTGGACAGGAGAACACACTTTACGGACTCAATTCGAGATGAGACCCTATTCCCATTTAACGGCCCGAGAGTAAACCGGAAGTTTTCCTTCCAACACAAAAGGGGACCTGACTTCCCTGAAGCAACCCGAGAGAGTTCCTGTGGTCCCTGTCGCTACTCGAGAAGTACCCCCAGCTTCCCGCCGCAACTCGAGAAACACCACAAAATTATCCCCTCAATTGAGATGTGGAAATTTTGCGCTGCGGAATCTCATGAGAAATCCAACATCCCGCTTGAAACGCAAAACGGTACTAGACCCACATTAAGCGAATCAGAATGTTCCCTAACATCTGTCCTCAGTTTAGAGGAGAACACAATTTATGCAATCAAATCAAGAAGAGGCAATATTCCCAATTAACGGCTAGAGAGTCATCTGGAAGTTCCCCTTCCAGCACAAAAGGGGATTTGACTTCCCTGAAGCAACCCAATCGAGTACCTGAGTTCCCCGTCGGAACTCGAGAAGTACCCCCTGCTTCCGGCCGCAATTCCAGAAACACCACAAAATTATCCCCTCAATGCGAGATGAGGTAATTTTGCGCAGCAGAATCTCAAGAGAAATCCCACATTCCCGCTTGAAAGGCAATAGGGTATTTGACACACTTTATGACTCTCAGAATGTTCCCTAAAATCCGTCCCCATTGGAGAGGAGAACACGCTTAATGGACTCAACTCAAGAGAGGCCCTATTCCCATTAAAGGGCCTGAGAGTAATCCGGAAGTTCCCCTTCCAGCACAAAAGCGGACCTGATTTCCCTGAAGTAACTCGAGTGAGTTCCTGAGGTCCCCATCGCAACTCGAGAATTACCCCCAGCTTCCCGCCGCAATTCTAGAAACACCACAAAATTATCCCCTCAATGCGAGATGAAGAAATTTTGCGCTGCAGAATCGCAAGAGAAATCCCACATTTCTACTTGAAAGGCAAAAGGGTACTTGACTCCCTTTAGGCGACTCAGAATGTTCCCTCACTTCCATCCTCAGTGGAGATGAGAACACACTTTATGGATTCAAATCGAGAAGAGGCAACATTTCAATTTAATGGCTGGAGAGTCATCTGGAAGTTCCCCTTCCACACAAAAGGGGACTTGACATCCCTGAAGCAACCGGAGCGAGTTCCTGAAGTCCCCGTCGCAACTCAGGAAGTACCCCCTGTTTCACAACGCAACTCCAGAAACACCACAAAATTATCCCGTCAATGCGAATGCGAGATGAGGTCAATTTGCGCTGTAGAAATCCCACATTCCCGTTTGAAAGGTAAAAAGGGTACTTGACACACTCTTTGTCACTCAGAAAATTCCCTAACATCCGTCCCCATTGGAGAGTAGAGCACACTTTATGGACTCAACTTGAGAAAAGGTCCTATTCCCATTAAAGGGCTCGAGAGTAATCCGGAAGTTCCCCTTCCAGCACAAAAGGGGAACTGACTTCCCTGAAGTAACTCGAGTGAGTTCCTGAGGTCCCCGTCGCAACTCTAGACGTACACCCAGCGTCCCTACGCAATTAGAGATACACCACAAAATTAACACCTTAATGCGAGATGAAGAAATATTGCGCCGCACAATCTCAAGAGAAATCCCACATTCCCGATTGAAAGGCAAAAGCGTACTTGATTCCCTTTAGGCGACTCAGAATGGTCCCTAATATCCGTCTTCAGTGGAGAGGAGAACACACTTCATGGACTCAAATCGAGAAGAGGCAATATTCCCATTTAACGACTGGAGAGTATTCCGGAAGTTTCCCTTCCAACATCAAAGATGACCTGAAATCCCTGAAGCAACCCGAGCCAGTTCCAGAGGTCTCGGTCGTAACTCGAGCAGTACACCCAGCTTCCCGCCGCAACTCGAGAAACACCACAAAATTTTCAACTCAATGCGAGGTGAGGAAATTTTACGCTGCAGACTCTCAAGAGAAATACCACATTAGCTCTTGAAAGTCAAAAGGTTACTTGACACCTTTCAGGCGACACAGAAATGTCACTACATCAGTCCCTATTGGAGAGAAGAATGCACTTTATGGACTCAATTCCAGATGAGGCCCTATTCACATTTAACGGATCGAGAGTAAACTGGAACTTCCCCGTCAAACACAAAAGGGGACCTGACTTCCCTGAAGCAACCCGAGCGAGATAATGAGGTCACCGTCGCTACTCGAGTAGTACACCCAGCTTCCCGCTGCAAATGGAGAAACACCAAAAATTTGTCCCCTAAATGAGAGTTGAAGTTTTGCGCTGCAAAATCTCAAGAGAAATACCACATTTCCTCTTGAAAGGCAAAAGGGTACGTGACACCTTTATGTGACTCAGAAAGTTCCCTCACACAGCCGTTCCCATTGGACAGGAGAACACACTTTATGCACTCAATTCGAGATGAGCCCCTATTCTCATTTGACGGCTCCAGAGTAAACCAGAAGTTCCCCTCCAACACCAAAGGGGACCTGACTTCCCTGAAACAACCCGAACGATTTCCTGAGGTCCCTGTCGCAACTCGAGGAGAACCCCCAGCTTCCCGCCACAACTCGAGAACACCACAAAATTATCCCCTCAGTTGGAGATGAAATTTGTTGCTGCAGGATCTGAAGAGAAGTACCACATTCCCTCTTGAAAGGCAAAAGGGTACTTGACACCCTTTTTGCCTCTCAGAAACTTGACTACATCAGTCCCCATTGGAGAAAATAACACACTTTATGGATTTAATTCTAGATGAAGCCCTATTTCCATTTAACAGGTAGAGAGCAAACTGGAAGTTACCCTTCTAACAAAAAAGGGACCTGACTTCCCTGAAGCAACCAGAGCCAGTTCTGCGGTCACCGTCGCAACTTGAGTATTACCACCAGGTTACCACCGCAACTTGAGAAACACCACAAAAGTATCCCCTCAATGCGAGATGAGGAAATTATGCGCTGCGAAATCTCAAGAGAAATACCACATTCCCTATTGTAAGGCAAAAGGGTTCTTGACACCCTTTATGCGACTGAAAATTTCACTAACACCAGCCCAAACCAGAGATGAGAAAACACTTTATAGACTTAATTCATGATGAGGCCCGATTCAAATTTAACAGCTCGAGAGTAAAGGGGAAGTTCCCCTTACAGCACAAAAGGGGACCTGACTTCCCTGAAGTAACTCGAGTGAGTTCCTGAGGTCCCCGTCGTAACTCTAGACGTACACCCAGCGTCCTGTCGCATTCCGAGAAACACCACAAAATTATCCCCTTAATGCGAGATGAAGAAATATTGCTCTGCAGAATCTCTTGAGAAAACCCACAGTCCCGATTGAAAGGCAAAAGGGTACTTGACTACCTTTAGGCGACTGAGAATGGTCCGTAACATCCGTCTTCAGTGGAGAGGAGAACACACTACATGGACTCAAATCGAGAAGAGGCAATATTCCCAAATAACGGTTCGAGAGTAAACCCGAAGTTCCTTTTCCAACACCAAAGGGGACGTGACTTCCCTGAAATAACCAGAGTGAGTTCTTGAGGCCCATTCGCAACTCAAGCAGTACCCTCAGCTTCCCGCCACAACTCGAGAAACACCACAAAATTATCCCCTCAATGCGAGATGAGGAAATTTTGCGCTGCAGAATCTCAAGAGAAATACCACATTCCCTCTTGAAAGGCTAAAGAGTACTTGACACTCTTTATGCCACTCAGAAAGTTCCCTCACACAGCCGTTCCCATTGGACAGGAGATCACACTTTATGGACTCAAATGGAGATGAACCCCTATTTCCATTTAATGGCTCGAGAGTAAACCGGAAGTTCCGCTTTCAACACAAAAAGGGACCAGACTTCCCTGAAGCAACCCGAGCGAGTTCTTGAGGTTCCCTTCGCAACTCGAGAAGAACCCAAGCTTGCCGCCGCAACTCGAGAAACACCACAAAATAATCCCCTCAATGCGACATGAGGAAATTTTGCGCTTCAGAATCTCAAGAGAAATACCACATTCCCTCTTGAAAGCCAAAATGGTCCTTGACACCCTTTATGGGACACAGAAATTTCAGTAACATCAGATCCCTTTGGAGTAGAGAACACACTTTAAGGACTCAATTCGAGATGAGACCCTATTCCCATTTAATGGTTCGAGAGTAAACCGGAAGTTCCCCTTCCAACACAAAAGGGGACCTGACTTCCCTGAAGCAACCGGAGCGAGTTCCTGAGGTCCCCGTCGCAACTCGAGCAGTACCGCCAGCTTCCCGCCGCAACTCGAAAATCATCACAAAATTATCCCCTCTATGCGAAATGAGGAAATTTTGCGCTGCAGAATCTCAAGAGCAATACCACATTCACTCTTGAAAGGAAAAAGGGTACTTGACACCCTTTATGCGACTCAGAAAGTTCCCTCTCACACCTGTCCCCATTGGACAGGAGAAACACTTTATGGACTCAATTGGTGATGAGACCCTATTCCCATTTAACGGCTCAAGAGTAAACCGGACGTCCGCCTCCAACACAAAAGGGGACCTGACTTCCCTGAAGCAACCCAAGCGAGTTCCTCAGGTCCCTGTCTCAACTCGAGTAGTACCTCCAGATTCCCGCCGTAACTCGAGAAACACCACAAAATTATCCCCTCAATGCGTGATGAGGAAATTTTTCACTGCAGAGTCTCAAGAGGAAACCACATTCCCGCTTGAAAGGCAAAAGGGTACTTGACTCCCTTGAGGCGACTCAGAATGGTCCCTAACATCCGTCCTCAGTGGAGAGGAGAACACTCTTTATGGACTCTATTGGAGAAGAGGCCCTATTCCCTTTTAAGTGCTCGAGAGTAATCCGGAAGTTCCTCCTGCAACACAAAAGTGGAGCTGACTTCCCTGAAGCAATCCGAGCGAGTTCCTGAGATCTCCATCGCAAAGAGAAGAATCCACAGCTTCCCGCCCCAACACAAGTTACACCACAAAATTATCCCCTCAATGCGAGATGAGGAAATTTTTCGCTACAGAATCTCAAGAGAAATCCCACATTCCGTCTTGAAAGGCAAAAGGGTACTTGACACCATTTATGCGACTCAGAAAGTTCCTCACACAGCTGTCCCCATTGGGGAGGAGAACACAGTTTATGGACTCAACTTGAGTTGTGGCCCTATTCCCATTTAAGGGTTCGAGAGTAATCCAGAAGTTCCCCTACCAGCACAAAAGGGGACCTGACTTCTCGGAAGCAACCCGAGCGAGATGCTGAGGTCCCCTTCGTAACTCTAGAAGTAACCCCAGGTTCCCGCCGCAACTTGAGAAACACCACAAACTTATTCCCTCAATGCGAGATGAGGAATTTTGCACTGCACAATCGAGAGAAATTCCACATTCCCGCTTGAAAGGAAAAAGTGTACCGGACACCCTTTATGCGACTCAGAAAGTTCACTCTCACATCCGTCCCCATTGGAGAGGAGAACACACTTTATGAACTCAACTCCAGAAGAGGCCAATTCCCATTTAACGGCTCGAGAGTAATCGCGAAGTTCCACTTCCAACAAAAAAGGGGAACTGACTTCCCTGTAGCAACCCGAGAGAGTTCCTGAGGTCCCCGTCGCAACTCGAGAAGAACTCCCAGCATCCCGCTGCATCTCGAGAAACACCACAAAATTATCCCCTCAATGCGAGATGAGGAAATTTTTCACTGCACAATCAAGAGAAATTCCACAATCCCGCCTGAAAGGCAAAAGGGTGCTTGACACACTTTTTTCAGTTTAGTTCAGTTCAGTCGCTCAGTCTTGTCCGACTCTCCGACACCCCATGAATCACTGTTCGCCAAGCCTCCCTGTCCATCACCAACTCCCGGAGTTCACTCAAACTCATGTCCACAGAGTCGGAGATTCTATCCAGCCATCTCATTCTCTGTCGTCCCCTTCTCTACCTCTCAAACTTTGCTAGCATCAGAATCTTTTCCAGTGAGTCAACTCGTCACATGAGGTGGCCAAAGTATTTCAGTTTCAGCTTTAGCATCAGTCCTTCTGATGAACACCCAGGATTGATCTCCCTTAGAATGGACTGCTTGGATCTTCTTGCAGTACAAGGGACTCTCAAGAGTCTTCTCCAACACCACAGTTCAAAAGCATCAATTCTTCGGCGATCAGCTTTCTTCACAGTCCAACTCTCACATCCATACATGACCACAGGAAAAACCATTGCCTTGACTAGACGGATCTTTGTTGACAAAGTAATGTCTCTGCTTTTCAATATACTATCAAGGTTGGTCATAAATTTCCTTCCAAGGAGTAAGCGGCTTTTAATTTCATGACTGCAATCAGCATCTGAAGTGATTTTGGAGCCCAAAAAAATAAAGTCTGACACTGTTTCCACTGTTTTTCCATCTATTTCCAGTGAAGTGATGGGATCAGATTCCATGATCTTTGTTTTCTGAATGTTGAACTTCAAGCCAACATTTTCACTCTCCTCTTTCACTGTCATCAAGAGGTTTTTCAGTTCCTCTTCACTTTCTGCCCTAAGGGTGGTGTCATCTGCATATCTGAGGTTATTATTATTTCTCCCAGCAATCTTGATTCCAGCTTGTGCTTCTTTCAACCCAGCATTTCTCATGATGTACTCTGCATATAAGTTAAATAAGTAAGGTGACAATATACAGCCTTGACGTAATCCTTTTCCTATTTGGAACCAGTCTGTTGTTCCATGTCCAGTTCTGAGTGTTGCTACCTGACCTGCATACAGGTTTCTCAAGTGGCAGCTCAGGTGGTCTGGGATTCCCATCTTTTTCAGAATCTTCCACAGTTTATTGTGATCCACACAGTCAAAGGCTTTGGCATAGTCAATGAAGGAGAAATAAATGTTTTTATGGAACTCTCTTGCTTTCTCCATGATCCAGCGCATGTTGGCAATATGATCTCTGGTGCCTCTGCCTTTTCTAAAACCTGCTTGAACATCTGGGAGTTCACGTATCACATATTGCTGAAGCCTGGCTTGGAGAATTTTGAGCATGACTTTACCAGCGTGTGAGATGAGTGCAATTGTGCGGTAGTTTGAGCGTTCTTTGGCATTGCCTTTCTTTGGGATTGGAATGAAGACTGACCTTTTCCAGCCCTGTGGCCACTGCTGAGTTTTCCAAATTTGTTGGCATATTGAGTGCAGCACTATCACAGCATCATCTTTCAAGATTTGAAAGAGCTCAACTGGAATTCCATCACTTCCACTAGCTTTGTTCGTAGTGATGCTTTCTAAGGCCCACTTGACTTCACATTCCAAGATGTCTGGCTCTAGGCCAGTGATCACATTTTCGTGACTATCCTGGTCGTGATGATCTTTTTGTACAGTTCTTCTGTGTATTCTTGCCACCTCTTCTTAATATCTTCTGCTTCTGTTAGGTCCATACCATTTCTATCCTTTATCGAGCCCATCTTTGCATGAAATGTTCCCTTGGAATCTCTAATGTTCTTGAAGAGGTCTCTTGTATTTCCTATTCTGTTGTTTTCCTCTATTTCTTTGCATTGATCACCGAGGAAAGCTTTCTTATCTCTCCTTGCTATTCTTTGGAACTCTGCATTCTAATGCTTGTATCTTTCCCTTTCTCCTTTGCTTTTCGCTTCTCTTCTTTTCACAGCTATTTGTAAGGCCACCTCAGACAGCCATTTTGCTTTTTTTGCATTTCTTTTCCATGGGGATGCTCTTGGTCCCTGTCTCCTGTACAATGTCACGAACCTCCGTCCAGAGGTCATCTATGGCACTCATCTATCAGATCTAGTCCCTTAAATTTATTTCTCACTTCCACTGTATAATCATAAGGGATTTGATTTAGGTCATATATAAATGGTCTAGGGGTTTTCCCGACGTTGTTCAATTTAAGTCTGAATTTGGCAATTAGGAGTTCATGATCTGAGCCACAGTCAGCTCCTGGTCTTGTTCTTGCTAACTGTATGTAGCTTCTCTGTCTTTGGCTGCAAAGAATATAATCAATCTGATTTTGGTGTTGACCATCTGGTGATGTCCACGTGTAGAGTCTTCTCTTGTGTTGTTGGAAGAGGGTGTTTGCTATGACCAGTGCGTTCTCTTGACAAAACTCTATGAGCCTTGGCCCTGCTACATTCCGTGCTCGAAGGCCAAATTTGCCTGTTATTCCAGGTATTTTTTGACTTCCTACCTTTGCATTCCAGTCCCCTATAATGAAAAGGACATCTTTTTTGGGTGTTAGTTCTAAAAGGTCTTGTAGGTCTTCATAGAACCGTTCAACTTCGGCTTCTTCAGTGTTACTGGTTGGGGCATAGGCCTGGATTACTGTAATGTTGAATGGTTTGCCTTGGAAACGAACAGAAATCATACTGTCGTTTTTAAGATTGCATCCAAGGACTGCATTTCGGACTCTTTTGTTGACCATGACGGCTACTCCATTTCTTCTAAGGGATTCCTGTCCACAGTAGTAGATATAATGGTCATCTGATTTAAATTTACCCATTACAGTCTATTTTAATTCCCTGATTCCTAGAATGTCTATGTTCACACGTGCCATCTCCTGTTTGACCACTTCCAATTTGCCTTGATTCATGGACCTAACATTCCAGGTTCCTGTGCAATATTGCTCTTTACAGCACCGGACCTTGCTTCTATCACCGGTCACATCCACAACTGGGTACTGGTTTTGCTATTGCTCCATCCCTTCATTCCTTCTAGAGTTATTTCTCCACTGATCTCCAGTAGCATACTGGGCACCTACCGATGTGGGGAATTCCTCATTCAGTATCCTGTCATTTTGCCCTTTGATACTGTCCATGGGGTTCTCAAGGCAAGTATACTGAAGTGGTTTGCCATTCCCTTCTCCAGTGGACCACATTCGGCTGTGGCCCATGTGATCAGATCGACTAGATTGCTGTGATTATGATTTCAGTGTGTCTGCCCTCTGATGCCCCCTCGCAATACCTACCATCTTCTTTGAGTTTCTCTTACCTTGGGTGTGGGATATCTCTTCACAGCTGCTCCAAGAAAGCGCAGCTGCTGCACCTTACCTTAGATGAGGGGTATGTCCTCAAGGCTGCCCCTCCTGACTTTGAACGTGAGTAGCTCCTCTTGGCCCTCCTGCGCCCGCGCAGCCACCGCCTATTGGACGTGGGGTACCTCCTCTTGACCGCCTGCTCTGGCCTCAGGCGTGGGGTAACTCCTCATGGCCGCGCATCTTTGCATGGTAGGTTGTGCCATAGCCTGCGTTTCTCGCGTCTGAGCGGGCGGGGCTGGCGACCTTGGTATCTGTGCAGGTGGGGGCGGTGTCTCTCACGTCTCCATGGGCGGGGCCAGAGTCTCTCGTGTCTGGGCAGTCAGGGAAGTCTTCTCTTGCTTCTGCGCGGGAGGGGACAGCATCTCTCTCATCTGCTCCACGAGATGAGACTCCGAAAATTCCCTCACACAGTCGTCCCCATTGGAGAGGAGAACAAACGTTATGGACTAAACTTGAGAATAGGCCCTATTCCCACTTAACTGATGGAGAGAAATCCTGAAATTCCCTTTCCAACACAAAAGCGGACCTGACTTCCCTGAAGAAACCGAGCGAGTTACTGAGGTCCCTGTCACAACTCGATAAGTTCCCCCAAATTCCTGCCGAAACTCAAGAAACACCACAAAACTATCCCATCAATGTGAGATGAGGAAATTTTGCCCTGAAGTATCTCAAGAGAAATCCTACTTTCCTGCTTGAAAGGCAAAAGGGTACTTGAAATCCTTTATGCGACTCAGAAATTTCCCTCACACAGTCGTCCCCATTGGAGAGGAGAACACTCTTTATGGACTCAACTCGAGAAGAGGCCCTATTTCCGTTTAACGTCTCGAGAGTAATTAAGAAATACCCCTTGCACTAAAAAAGGGGAACTATCTTCCCTGAAGCAACACAAGAGAGTTGCTGAGGTTCACTTCACAATTCGAGATGTACCCCCAGGTTTCCGCATCAATAGGATAAACACCACAAAAATTATTCCCTCAATGCGAGATGAGGAAATTTTCCCTGCATAATCTCAAGAGAAATCCCACATTCCCTCTTGAAAGGCAAAAGTGTACCTGACACCAATTATGCGACTCAGAAAATTCCCTCACAAGGCGTACCCATTGGAGAGGAGAACACAATTTATGGACTCAATTGGAGATGAGACCCTATTCCCATTTAACGGCTCGAGAGGGAACTGGAAGTACCCCTTCCAACGCCAAAGTGGACCTGACTTCCGTCAAGCAACCCGAGCGAGTACTTGAGGTCCGCGTCGCAACTCGAAAACTACCCCCAGCTTCCCACCGCAACTGGAGAAACACCACAAAATTATCCACTCAATGCGAGATGAGGAAATTTTGTGCTGCAGAATCTCAAAAGAAATACCACAATCCCACTTGAAAGGCAAAAGGGTACTTGACACCCGTTATGCGACTGAGAAATTCCACTAACTTCAGACCCCATTGGAGAGGAGAGCACACGTTATATACTCAATTCGAGATGAGTTCCTATTCCCATTTAACGGCTCGAGAGTAAACCGGAAGTTCCTCTTCCAACACCAAAGGGGATCTGACTTCCCTGAAGCAACCCAGGCGAATTCCTGAGGTCCCTTTCACAACTCGAGAAGTACCACCAGCTTCCCGCCTCAACTCGAGAAACACCACAAAATTATCCCCTCAATGCGAGATGAGTAAATTTTGCGCTGGAGAATCTCAAGAGAAATACCACATTTCCACTTGAAAGGCCAAAGTGTACTTGACACCCTTTATGAGACTCAGAAATTTCACTAACATCAATCCGCATTGGAGAGGAGAGCACATTTTATGGACTCAATTCGATATGATCCCTTATTCCCATTTAACGCCTCGAGAGTAAACCGGAATTTCCCCTTCCAAAACAAAGGGGACCTGACTTCCCTGAAGCAACCCGAGCGAGTTCTTGAGGTCCCTGTCGCAACTCGAGAAGTACCCATAAATGCCCGCCACAACTTGAGAAACATCAAAAAATTATCCCTTCAATGTGAGATGAGGAAATTTTGCACTGAAGAATCTCAAGAGAAATTCCACATTCCCACTTGAAAGGCAAAAGGGAACTTGACTCCCTTGAGGCGACTCAGAATGGTCCATAATTTCCATCCTCATTGGAGAGGAGAACCCATTTAATGGAGTCACAGCGAGAAGAGGCAATATTCCCATTTAACGGCTCGAGAGTAATCCAGAAGTTCCCCTTTCAACATAAAAGGGGACTTGACTTCGCTGAAGGAACCGAGCTAGTTCCTGAGGTCCCCGTCGCAACTCAAGAATTACACCCTGCATCCCACCGCAACTCGAGAAACACCAACAAATTATCCCCTGAATGCGAGATGAAGTAATATTGCGCTGCATAATCTCAAGAGAAATCCCACATTTCTGCTTGAAAGGCAAAAGTGTACTTGACACACTTTTACCACTCAGAAATTTCCCTAACATCCATCCCCATTGGAGAGGTGAACACACTTTATGGACTCAACTCTAGAAGAGTCCCTATTCCCATTAAGGGCTCGAGAGTAATCCGAAAGTTCCCCTTCCAGCACAAAAGGGGACCTGACTTCCCCGAAGTAACTCCAGTGAGTTCCTGAGGTCTCCGTCGCAGCCTGAGAAGTACCCCCAGGTGCCCGCCGCAGTTCGAGAAACACCACAAAATTATCCCCTCAATGCGAGATGAGGAAATTATGCGCTTCAGAATCTCAAGAGAAATCCCACATTACCGCTTGAAAGTCAAAAGGGTACTTGACACACTTTATGACACTCAGAAAGTTCCCTAACATCCGTCCTCATTGGAGAGAACAACACACTTTATGGACTCAACTGGAGAAGAGGCCCTATTATCATTAAAGGGCTCGAGAGTACTCCGGAAGTTTCCCTTCTAGCACAAAAGGGGACCTGACTTCCCTGAAGTAACTTGAGGGAGTTCCTGAGGTCCCCGTCACAACTCGAGAAGTTCCCCCAGCTTCCCGCCGAATTTGAGAAACACCCCAAAATTATCCCCTCAATGCGAGATGAGGAAATTTTGTGCTGCAGAATCTCAAGAGATATACAACATTCCCTCTTGAAAGTCAAAAGTGTACTTGACAACCTTTATGCGCCTCAGAAATATCACTAACATCAGTCCCCAATGGAGAGGAGAACACGCTTTATGGACTCAATTCGAGATGAGCCCCTATTCACTTTTAACGGCTCTAGAGTAATCCGGAGTTCCCCTTCCAACACAAAAGGGGACTTGACTTCCCTGAAGAAACCGGACCGATTTCCTGAGTTCCCCATCGCAACTCGAGAAACACCACAAAATTTTCCCCTCAATGCGAGATGAGGAAATTTTGCGCTTCAGAATCTCAAGAGAAATACCATATTCCCTCTTGCAAGGCAAAAGGGTCCTGGACGCCCTTTATGCGACTCAGAAAGTTCCCTCACACAGCCGTTCCCAATGGACAGGAGAACACACTTTATGGACTCAATTCGAGATGAGCCCTATTCCCATTTAACGGCTCGAGAGTAAAAAGAAGTTCCCCTTCCAACACCAAAGGGGACCTGACTTCACTGAAGCAACCCGAGCGAGTTCCTGAGGTCCCCATCGCAACTCGAGAAGTACCCCCAGCTTCCCGCCGCAAATGGAGACACACCACCAAATTATCCCCTCAATGCAAGATGAGGAAATTTTGCGCTGCAGAATCTCAAGAGAAATACCACATTCCATCTTCAAAGGCAAATGGGTACTTGACACCATTTATGCGACTCAGAAAGTTCCCTCACACAGCCGTCCCCATTGGAGAGGAGAACACACTTTATGGACTCAATTCAAGATGATCCCCTATTCCCATTTAATGGCTCAATAGTATACCGGAAGTTCCCCTTCCAACACAAAATGGGACCTGACTTCCCTGAAGCTATCCGAGCGACTTCCTGAGGTCCCCGTCGCAACTCGAGCAGTACCCCCAGCTTCCTGCAAGACTCGAGAAACTCCAGAAAATTATCCCCTCAATGCGATATGAGGAAATTTTGCTCTGCAGAATTTCAGGAGAAATACCACATACCCTCTTGAAAGGCAAAAGGGTACTTCACACCTTCTATGCGACTCAGATGGTCAATATCGAAATCAGATTGATTATTTTCTTTGCAACCAAAGATGGAGAAGCTGTATACAGTTAGCGAAAACAAGACCAGGAGCTGACTGTGGCTCAGATCATGAACTCCTTATTGCCAAATTCAGACTTAAATTGAAGAAAGTAGGGAAAACCACTAGACCATTCAGATATGACCTCAATCAAATCCCTTATGATTATACAGTGGAACTGAGAAATAGATTTAAGGGACTAGATCTGATTGATAGAGTGCCTGATTAACTCTGGACGGAGGTTCGAGTCGTTTTACAGGAGACAGGGACCAAGACCATCCCCATGGAAAAGAAATGCAAAAAAGCGAAATGGCTGTCTGAGGAGGCCTTACAAATAGCTGTGAAAAGAAGAGAGGCGAAAAGCAAAGGAGAAAAGGAAAGATATGAGCATTAGAATGCAGATTTCCAAAGAATAGCAAGGAGAGATAAGAAAGCCTTCCTCAGTGATCAATGCAAATAAATAGAGGAAAACAACAGAATAGGAAAAACAAGAGACCTCTTCAAGAAAATTAGAGATTCCAAGGGAACATTTCATGCAAAGATGGGATCGATAAAGGACAGAAATGGTAGGGACCTAACAGAAGCAGAAGATATTAAGAAGAGGTGGCAGGAATACACAGAAGAACTGTACAAAAAAGATCTTCACGACAAAGATAGTCACGATAACGTGATCACTGACCTAGAGCCAGACATCTTGGAATGTGAAATCAAGTGGGCCTTAGAAAGCATCACTACTAATAAAGCTAGTGGAGGTGATGGAATTCCAGTTGAGCTATTTCAAGTCTTGAAAGATGATGCTGTGAAAGTGTTGCACTCAATATGCCAGCAGATTTGGAAAACTCAGCAGTGACCACAGGACTATAAGAGGTCAGTCTTCATTCCAATCCCAAGAAAGGCAATGCCAAAGAATGCTCAAACTACCGCACAATTGCCCTCATCTCACACGCTAGTAAAGTCATGCTCAAATTCTCCAAGCCAGGCTTCAGTAGTATGTAAACCGTGAACTCCCAGATGTTCAAGAAGGTTTTAGAAAAGGCAGAGGCACCAGAGATCAAATTGCCAACATCCGCTGGATCATGGAGAAAGCAAGAGAGTTCCAGGAAAACATCTATTTCTGCTTCATTGACTATGCCAAAGCCTTTGACTGTGTGGATCACAATAAACTGTGGAACATTCTGAAAGAGATGGGAATCCCAGACCACCTGACCTGCCTCTTGAGAAACCTGTATGCAGGTCAGGAAGCAACAGTCAGAACTGTACATGCAACAACAGACTGGTTCCAAATAGGAAAAGGATTACGTCAAGGCTGTATATTGTCACCTTGATTATTTAACTTATATGCAGAGTACATCATGAGGAACGCTGGGCTTGAAGAAGCACAAGCTGGAATCAAGATTGCTGGGAGAAATATCAATAACCTCAGATATGCAGATGACACCACCCTTATGGCAGAAAGTGAAGAGGAACTCAAAAGCCTCTTGATGAAAGTGAAAGAGGAGAGTGAAAAGCTTGGCTTTAAGCTCAACATTCAGAAAACAAAGATCATGGCATCTGGTCCCATCACTTCATGGGAAATAGATGGAAAAACAGTGGAAACAGTGTCAGACTTTATTTTTTTGGGCTCCAAAATCACTTCAGATGCTGATTGCAGCCATGAAATTAAAAGACGCTTGCTCCTTGGAAGGAAAGTTATGACCAGCTTGATAGTATATTAAAAAGCAGAGACATTACTTTACCAACCAAGGTCCGTCTAGTCAAGGCAATGGTTTTTCCCGTGGTCATGTATGGATGTGAGAGTTGGACTGTGAAGAAGGCTGATCGCCGAAGAATCGATGCTTTTGAACTGTGGTGTTGGAGAAGACTCTTGAGAGTCCCTTATACTGCAAGGAGATCCAACCAGTCCATTCTAAAGGAGATCAATCCTGGATGTTCATTGGAGGGACTGATGCTAAAGCTGAAACTGCAATACTTTAACCACCTCATGCGACGAGTTGACTTACTGGAAAAGACTCTGATGCTGGGAAATGTTGGGGGCGTGAGGAGAGAGGGAAGACCGAGAATGAGATGGCCTGATGGCATCACCGACTCTGTGGGCATGAGTTTGAGTGTACTCCGGGGGTTGGTGATGGACAGGGAGGCCTGGCGTGCTGTGATTCATGGGGTCGCGGAGAGTCGGACATGACTGAGCGACTGAACTGAACTGATGCGACTCAGAAAGTTCCTTCATACAGCTGTCCCCATTGTGAGAAGGACACACTTTATGAACTCAATTCGAGATGAGCTCCTATTTCCATTTAACGATTCGAGAGAAAACCGGAATTTCCCCTTCCAACACCAAGGGTCACATGACTTCACTGAAGCAACCCGAGCGAGTACCTGAGGTCCACTCCCCAACTCCAGAAACACCACAAAATTATCTTCTCAATGCGACATGAGGAAATTTGGCACTGCAGAATCTAAAGAGAAATACCACATTCCCTCTTGAAAGGCAAAAGGGTACTGGACACCCTTTATGCGACTCAGAAATTTCACTAACATCAGTCCCCATTGGAGAGGAGAACACACTTTATGGACTCAATTCGTTTTGAGGCCCTTTTCCATTTAACAGCTCGAGAGTAAACCGGAAGTTCCCCTTTCAACAACAAAGGACAACTGACTTCTCTGAAGCAACTCGAGCGAGTTCATGAGGTCCCGGTCGCAACTCGATAGGTACCCAGAGATTCCCGCCACAACTCGAGAAACACCACAAAATTATCCCCTCAAAGCGAGATGAGGATATTTTGCGATGCAGAATCTCAAGAGAAATACCACATTTCCTCTTGAAAGGCAAAAGGGTACTTAACAAGCCTTTAGGCGACTCAGAAAGTTCCCTCACACAGGCGTCCCAATTGGACAGGAGAACACACTTTATGGACTCAATTCGAGATTAGCCCCTATTCCCAATGAACGGCTCAAGAGTAAACTGGAACTTCAACTTCCAACACCAAAGGGGACCTGACTTCCCTGAAGCAACCCGAGCGAGTCCTTGAGGTCCCCGTAGCAACACGAGAACAAACCCCAGCTTCACTCCGCAACTCGAGAAACACTACAAAATTATCCCCTAAATGCGAGATGAGGAAATTTTGCGCTGCAGATTCTGAAAAAAATCCCACATTCACTCTTGAAAGGCAAAAGGGTACTTGATACCCTTTATGCGACTCAGAAATTTCACTAACATCAGTCCGCATTGGAGAGGAGAGCACACTTTATGGACTCTATTCGAGATGAGCTCCTATTCCCATTTAACGGCTTGAGAGTAACCGGAATTCCCCTTCCAACACATAAGGGGTCCTGACTTCCCTGAAGCAACCTGAGCGAGTTCTTGAGGTCATCGTCGCAACTCGAGAAATATCCCCCAGTTTCCCATTCCAACAAGAGAAACACCACAAAATTATCCCCTCAATGCGAGATGATGAAATTTGGCGCTGCAAAATCTCAAGAGAAATACAACTTTCCTTATTGAAAGGCAATAGGTACTTGACACTCTTTATGAGACTCTGAAAGTTCCCTCAAACAGCCGTCCCCATTGGACAGTAGAACACACTTTAGGGACTCAATTCGAGATGAGGCCCTATTCCCATTTAACGGCCCGAGAGTAAAGCGGAAGTTCCCCTTCCAAACCAAAAGGGGACGTGACTTCCTGAAGCAACCCCAGCGAGTTTCTGAGGTCCCCGTCGCAATTAGAGAAGTACCCCCAGCTTCCCGCCGCAAATCGAGAAACACCACAAAATTATCCCCTCAATGCGAGATGAGGAAATTTTGCGATGCAGAATCTCAAGAGAAATCACACATTCCCTCTTGAAAGGAAAAAGGGTACTTGACACCCTTTATGCGACTCAGAAATTTCTCTCACACACCCGTCCCCATTGGAGAGGAGAACCCAATTTATGGACTCAATTCGAGATGAGCCTCTATTACCATTTAACGGCTCGAGAGTAAACCGGAAGTTTCCCTTCCAACACAAAAGGGGAAGTGATTTCCCTGAAGCAACCCGAGCGAGTTCCTGAGGTCCCCGACGCAACTCGAGAAGTATCCCCAGCTTTCTGCCGCAACTAAAGAAACACCACAAAATTATCCCCTCAATGTGAAATGAGGAAATTTTGCGCTGCAGAATCTCAAGAGAAATACCACATTCCCTCTTGAAAGCCAAAGGGGTACTTGACAACCTTTATGGGACTCAGAAACTTCACTAATATCAGTCCCCATTGGAGAGGAGAACTCACTTTATGCACTCAATTCGAGATGAGCCCTTATTCCCATTTAACGGCTCGAGAGTGAACCGGACGTTCCCCTTCAAAGATCAAGGGTGACCTGACTTCCCTGACGTAACCCGAGCGAGTTCCTGAGGTCCCCGTCGCAACTCGAGAAGTACCCGCAGCTTCCGGCCGCACCTCGAGAAACAACACAAAATTATCCCCTCAATGCGAGATGAGGAAATTTTGCGCTGCAGAATCTCAAGAGAAGTTCCACATTCCCTCTTGAAAGCCAAAGGGGTACTTGACAACCTTTATGGGACTCAGAAATTTCACTAATATCAGTCCCCATTGGAGAGGAGAACTCACTTTATGCACTCAATTCGAGATGAGCCCTTATTCCCATTTAACGGCTCGAGAGTGAACCGGACGTTCCCCTTCAAAGATCAAGGGTGACCTGACTTCCCTGATGCAACCCGAGCGAGTTCCTGAGGTCCCCGTCGCAACTCGAGAAGTACCCCCAGCTTCCGGCCGCACCTCGAGAAACACCCCAAAATTATCCCCTCAATGCGAGATGAGGAAATTTTGCGCTGCAGAATCTCAAGAGAAGTTCCACATTCCCTCTTGAAAGGCAAAAGCGTACTTGACTCCCTTTATGCGACTCAGAAAGTTCCCTACAACAGCCGTCCGCATTGGACTGGAGAACACATTTTATGGACTCAATTCGAGATGAGCTCTTATTCCCATTTAACGGCTAGAGAGTAAACCCGAAGTTCCCCTTATAAAAAAATGGGGACCAGACTTTTCTGAAGCAACCCGAGCGAGCTCCTGAGGTCCCCATTTCAATTCGAGAAGTACCCCCAGCTTCCTGCCGCAACTCGAGAAACACCACAAAATTATCCCCTCAATGCGAGAGGAGGAAATTTTGCGCTGCAGAATCTCAAGAGAAATACCACATTCCCTCTTGAAAGGCAAAAAGGTACTTGACACCCTTTATGCGACTCAGAAATTACCCTCACAAAGCCGTCTCCATTGGACAGGAGAAAACACTTTATGGACTCAATTCGAGATGAGCTCCTATTCCCATTTAACGGCTCGAGAGTAAACTAGAAGTTCCCCTTCCAACACATAAGGGGACCTGACTTCCCTGAAGCAAACCAAGCGAGTTCCTGAGGACCTGTCGCAAATTCAGAAGTACCCCAGCTTCCCACCGCAATTAGAGAAACACCACAAAATTATCCCCTAATGCGAGATGAGGAAATTTTACGCTGCATAATCTCAAGAGAAATACCACATTCCCTCTTGAAAGGCAAAAGGGTACTTGACACCTTTTATTTGACTCAGAAATTTCAGTAATATCACTCCCCAAGGAAGAAGAGAACACATACTAGGGACTCAATTCGAAATGAGCCCGTATACCAAATTAACGGCTCGAGAGTCAACAGGAAGTTACCCTTACAACACAAGGGGACCTGACTTCCCTAAACCAACCCGATCAAGTTCCTGACTTTCCCATCCCAACTTGAGAATTACCCCCTGCTTCCCGCCGCAACTGGAGTAACACCAAAAAATTATCCCCTCAATGCGAGATGAGGAAATTTTGCGATGCAGAATCTCAAGAGAAATACCACATTCCCTCTTGAAAGGCAAAAGGGTACATGACACCCTTTATTCGACTCAGAAAGTTCCCTCACACAGCCATCCCCATTAGCGAGGAGAACATAATTTATGGACTCAATTCGAGATGAGCAATATTCCCATTTAACGGCTCGAGAGTAACCCGGAAATTCCACTGCCAACACAAAAGGGGACCTGACTTCCCTGAAGCAAACCGAGCGAGTTCCTGAGGTCCCCGTGGTAAGTCGAGAAGTACCCCCAGCTTCCCGCCATAACTCGGGAAACACCACAAAATAATCCCCTCAATGCGACATGAGGAAATTTTGCGCTGAAGAATCTCAAGAGAAATATCCCGTTCACTCTTGACAGGCAAAAGGGTACTTGACACACTTTATGCGACTCAAAAGTTACCTACACCGCCGTCCCCATTGGACAGGAGAACAGACTTTATGGACTCAATTCGAGATGAGCCCCTATTCCCATTTAAGAGATCGAGAGTAAACCGGAAGTTCCCCTTGCAACACCACAGGGGACCTGATTTTCCTGAAGGAACCACAGCGAGTTACTGAGGTCCCCGTCATAACTCGAAACGTACCCCCAGCTTCACGCCGCAACTTTGGAAACACCACAAAATTATCCCCTCAATGCGAGATGAGGAAATTTTACGCTGCAGAATCTCAGGAGAAATACGACATTCCCTCTTGAAAGGCAAAAGGGTACTTGACACCTTTTATGCGACTCAAAAAGTTCCCTCACACACTCTTCCCCATTTTACAGGAGAACACACTTTATGGACTCAATTTGAGATGAGCCAGTATTCCAATTTAAGTGCTCGAGAATAAACCAGAAGTTCCCCTTCCACAACCAAAGGGGAGCTGACTCCCCTGAAGCAACCCACTCAAGTTCCTGAGGTCCCCGCCACAACTCGAGATATACCCCCTGATTCCAAACGCAACTCGTGAAACACCACAAAATTATCCCCTCAATGCGAGATGAGGAAATTTTACGCTGCAGAATCTCAAGAGAAATACGACATTCCCTCTTGAAAGGCAAAAGGGTACTTGACACGCTCTGTGCGACTCAGAAATTTCACTAACATCAGTCCCCATTGGAGAGGAGAACACCTTTATGGACTCAAATGTCGAAGAGGGCCTATTCCCATTTAAGGGATCAAGAGTAATCCGGATTTTCCGCTTCCAAAACAAAAGGGGACCTGTCTTCCCTGAAATAACACGAGAGAGTTCCTGAGGTCTGCATCGAATCTCGAGAAGTACACAGAGCTTCACGACACAACATGAGAAACACCACAAAATTACCCCGTCAATGCGAGATGAGGAAATTTTATGCTGCAAATTATCAGGGGAAATCCCACATTCCCTCTTGAAAGGCAAAAGGTTACTTGATTCCTTTCAGGCTACTCAGAATGGTCCTAACATCGTCCTCGGTCTAGAGGAGAACACGCTTAACAGACTCAAGTCGAGAAGAGGCCCTATTCCCACTAAAGGGCTCGAGAGTAATCCGGAAGTTCCCCTTCTAGGACAAAATGAGACCTGACCTCCCTGAAGTAACTCGAGAGATTTCCTGAGGTCCACTTCGCAACTCGAGAAACACCGCAAAATTATCCCCTCAATGCGAAATGAGGTAATTTTGTGCTGCAGAATCTCAAGAGAAATCCCAAATTCCCGCTTGAAAGGCAAAAGGGTACTTGATTCCTTTCAGGCGACTCAAAATGGTCCCTAACTTCCATCTTCACTGAAGAGGAGAACACACTTTATGTACTCAAATCGAGAAGAGGCAATATTCCCATTTAATGGCCCGAGAGTAATCCGGAAGTTCCCCTTCCAACACAAAAGGGACTTGACTTCCCTGAAGTAACACGAGCGAGTTTCTGAGGTCCCCGTCGCAACTCGAGAAGTACTCCCTGCTTCCCGCCTCAACTCGAGAAACATCGCAAAATTATCCCCTCAATGCGACATGAGGTAATTTTGCGCTGCAGAATCTCAAGAGAAATCCCACATTCCCGCTTGAAAGGCAAAAGGGTACTTGACACACTTTATGCAATTCAGAAAGTTCCCTAACATCCGTGCCCATTGGAGAGGTGAACACACTTTATGGACTCAACCGGAGAAGAGGCCCTATTGCCATTAAAGGGCTTGAGAGTAATCCGGAAGTTCCTCTTCCAGCACAAAAGAGGACTTGACTTCCCTGAAGTAACACGAGTGAGTTCCTGAGGTCCCCGTCGCAACTGGAGAAGAACCCCCAGCTTCTAGCCGCAATTCAAAAAGCACCACAAAATTAACCCCTTAATGCGAGATGAGGAAATTTTGCGCTTCAGAATCTCAAGAGAAATCCCACATTCCCACTTGAAAGGCAAAAGGGTACTTGACTCCCTTTAGGCGACTCAGTATGGTCCCCAACTTCCGTCCTCAGTGGAGAGGAGAACACACTTTATGCACTCAAATCGAGAACAGGCAACATTCACATTTAACGGCTTGAGAGTAATCCGGAAGTTCCCCTTCCAACACAAAAGGGGACTTGACTTCCCTGAAGCAACCTGAGCAAGTTCCTGGGGTGCCCGTTGCAACTCGAGAAGAACCCCCAGCTTCTCGCCGCAATTCGAGAGACATCACAAAATTATCCCCTAAATGCGAGATGAGGAAATTTTACGCTGCAGAATCTCAAGAGAAATCCCACATTACCAATTGAAAGGCAAAAGGGTACTTGATTCCCTTTAGGCGACTCAGAATGGTCACTAACATCCGTCCTCAATGGAGAGGAGAACAAACTTTATGCACTCAAATTGAGAAGAGGCAATATTCAAATTTAACGGCTCCAGAGTAATCCGGAAGTTCGCATTCCAACACAAAAGGGGACTTGACTTCCTTGAAGTAACCCGAGCGAGTTCCTGACTTTCCCGTGGCAACTCGAGTAGTACCCCCTTCTTCCCGCCACAATTCGAGAAACACCACAAAATTATCCCCTCAATGTGAGATGAGGTAATTTTGCGCGGCAGAGTCTCAAGTGAAATCTCACATTCCCGCCTGAAAGGCAAAAGGGTACTTGACACACTTTATGCAACTCAGAAAGTTCCCTAACATCCGTGCCCATTGGAGAGGTGAGCACACTTTATGGACTCAACTCGAAGAGGCCCTATTTCCATTAAAGTGCTCGAAAGTAATCCGGAAGTTCCCATTCCAGCACAAAAGGGGAACTGACTTCCCTCAAGTAACCCGAGTGAGTTCCTGAGGTCTCTGTCGCAACTAAAGAAGTAACCCAGCTTCCCGCCACTATTCGAGAAACACGACAAAATTAATCCCTCAATGCGAGATGAAAAAATTTTGCGCTGCAGAATCTCAAGAGAAATCCCACATTACCACATGAAAGGCAAAAGGGTACTTGACTCCCTTTAGGCAACTCAGAATGGTCCCTAACATCCGTCCTCAGTGGAGAGGAGAGCACACTTTATGCACTGAAAACGAGAAGAGGCAATATTCCCATTTAACGTCTCGAGAGTAATCCGGAAGTTCCCCTTCCAACACAAAAGGGGACTTGACTTCCCTGAAGCAACCCGAGCGATTTCCTGGGGTCCCCGTTCCAACACGAGAAGAACCCCCAGCTTCTCGCCCCAATTCCAGAAACACAACAAAATTATCCCCTCAATGTGAGATGAGGTAAATTTGTGCTGCAGAAGCTCAAGAGAAATCCCACATTCCCGCTTGAAAGGCAAAAGGGTACTTGACACACTTTTTGCCACTCAGAAAGTTCCCTAACATCCGTCAACATTGGAGACAACACACTTTATGGACTCAACCCGAGAAGAGGCCCTATTCCCATTAAAGGGCTCGTCAGTAATCCGGAAGTACCCCTTCCAGCGCAAAAGGAGACCTGAATTCCCTGAAGTAACTCGAGTGATTTCCTGAGGGCCAAGTCGCAACTCGAGAAACACCACAAAATTATCCCCTCAATGCGAGATGAGGAAATTTTGCACTGCAGAATCTCAAGAGAAATCCCACTTTCCTGCTTGAAAGGCAAAAGGGTACTTGACACACTTTATGCAAATCAGAATGTTCCCTAACATCCATGCCCATTGGAGAGGTGAACACACTTTACGGAATCAAGTCGAGAAGAGGCCCTATTCCCATTAAAGGGCTCGAGTGTAATCCGGAAGTTCCCATGCAAGCACAAAAGGGGATCTCACTTCCCTCAAGTAACTTGAGTGAGTTCCTGAGGTCTCCGTCCCAACTAAAGAAGTACAGGAGATTCCCGCGGCAATTCGAGAAACACCACAAAATTATCCCCTCAATGAGAGATGAGGAAATTTCTGCTGCATAATCTCAAGAGTAACCCCACATTCCTGCTTGAAAGAAAAAAGGGAACTTGACACCCTTTATGCGACTCAGAACGTTCCCTCACAAAGCCGTTCCCATTGGAGAGGAGAACACAATTAATGGTCTCAATTCAAGATGAAGTCCTATTCGCTTTTAACGGCTGCAGAGAAACCGAAAGTTCCCATTCCAACACAAAAGGCGACCTGACTTCCCTGAAGCAACCCGAGCCAGTTCCTGAGGTCCCCATCGCAACTCGAGAAGTACCCCCAGCTTCCCACTGCAACTCGAGAAACACCAAAAATTATCCCCTCAATGCGTGATGAGGACATTTTGCGTGGCAGAATCTCAAGAGAAACACCACATTTCCTCTTGAAAGCTAAAATGGTACTTGATACCCTTTATGCGACTCAGATAGTTCCCTCACACCGACATCCCCATTGGAGAGGAGAATACATTTTATGGACTCAAATCGAAAAGAGGCAATATTTCCATTTAACGGCTCGAGATTAATCCATAAGTCCCCCTTCCAAATCAAAAGGGGACTTGACTTCCCTGATGCAACCCGAGTGAATTCCTGAGGTCCCCGTCTCAACTCAAGAATTACCCCCTGCTACCCGCCGCAACTCGAGAAACACCACAGAATTATCCCCTCAATGCGAGGTGAGGTAATTTTGCGCTGCAGAATCTAAAGAGAAATTTCACATTCCCGCTTGCAAGGCAAAAGGGTACTTGACACCCGTTATGTGACTCAGAACGTTCCCTCACACAGCCGTTCCCATTGGAGAGGAGAACACACTTATGGACTCTATTGGAGAAGAGGCCCCATTCCCTTTTTAGGGCTCGAGAGTAAACCAGAAGTTCCACCTCCAACACAAAAGTGGAGCTGACTTCCCTGAAGTAAAACGAGCGAATTCCTGAGGTCCCAATCACAAAGAGAAGAATCCTCAGCTTCCTGCCCCAACACAAGTTACACCACAAAATTATCACCTCAATGTGAGATTAGGAAATTTTGCGCTGAAGAATCTCGAGAAATCCCACATTCCAGCTTGAAAGGCAAAAGGGTACTTGACACCGTTTATGCGACTCAGAAAGTTCCTCACACAGCCGTCCCCATTGGAGAGGAGAACACATTTTATGGACTCAACTCGAGTTGAGGCCCTATTCCCATTTAAGGGCTCGAGAGTAATCCAGAAGTTCCCCTACCAGCACTAAAGGGGACCTGACTTCCCTGAAGCAACCCGAGAGAGATGCTGAGTTCCCCGTTGCAAATCTAAAAGTAACTCAAGCTTCCTGCTGCAACTCGAGAAACAACACAAAATTATCCCCTCAATGCGAGATGAGGAAATCTTGCGCGGCCGAATCCCAAGAGAAATCCCAAATTCCCGCTTGAAAGGCAAAAGTGTACTGGACAACCTTTATGCGACTCAGAAAGTTCCCTCACACAGCCGTCCCCATTGGATAGGAGAACACACTTTATGAACTCCACTCCAGAAGAGGCCAATTCCCATTTAAGGGCTCGAGAGTAATCACGAATTTCCACTTCCAACAAAAAAGGGGACCTGACTTCCCTGTAGCAACCCGAGTGAGTTCCTGAGGTCCCCGTGGCAACTCGAGAAGAGCCCCCAGCTTCCCGCGGTATCTCGAGAAACACCACAAAATTATCCCCTCAAGGCAAGATGAGGAAATTTTGCACTGCACAATCAAGAGAAATTCCACATTCCCGCCTGAAAGGCAAAAGGGTACTTGACACACTTTATTCAGTTCAGTTCAGTTCAGTCACTCAGTCGTGTCCGACTCTCCGCGACCCCATGAATCACTGTTCGCCAAGCCTCCCTGTCCATCACCAACTCCCGGAGTTCACTCAAATTCATGTCCACAGAGTCGGTGATTCTATCCAGCCATCTCATTCTCTGTCGTCCCCTTCTCCTCCCGCCCCAAACCTTTCCTAGCATCAGAATCTTTTCCAGTGAGTCAACTCGTCGCCTGAGGTTGCCAAAGTATTGCAGTTTCAGGTTTAGCATCAGTCCTTCCAGTGAACACCCAGGATTGATCTCCCTTAAAATGGACTGGTTGGATCTCCTTGCAGTACTAGGGACTCTCAAGAGTATTCTCCAACACCACAGTTCAAAAGCATCAATTCTTCGGCGACCAGCTTTCTTCACAGTCCAACTCTCACATCCATACATGACCACGGGAAAAACCATAGCCTTGACTAGACGGACCTTTGTTGGCAATGTAATGTCTCTGCTTTTTAATATACTATCAAGGTTGGTCATAACTTTCCTTCCTAGGAGTAAGCGCCTTTTAATTTCATGGCTACAATCAGCATCTGCAGTGATTTTGGAGCCCCAAAAATTAAAATCTGACACTGTTTCCACTGTTTTTCCATCTATTTCCAGTGAAGTGATGGGACCAGATTCCACGATCTTTGTTTTCTGAATGTTTAGTTTCAAGCGAACCTTTTCACTCTCCTCTTTCACTGTCATCAAGAGGCTTTTGAGTTCCTCTTCACTTTCTGCCCTAAGGGTGGTATCATCTGCATATCTGAGGTTATTGATATTTCTCCCAGCAATCTTGATTCCAGCTTGTTCTTCTTCCAGCCCAGCATTTCTCATGATGTACTCTGCATATAAGTTAAATAAGCAAGGTGACAATTTACAGCCTTGATGTAATCCTTTTCCTATTTGGAACCAGTCTGTTGTTCCATGTCCAGTTCTGAGTGTTGCTTCCTGACCTGCATACAGGTTTCTCAAGAGGCAGCTCAGGTGGTCTGGGATTCCCATCTCTCAGAATCTTCCACAGTTTACTGTGATCCACATAGTCAAAGGCTCTGGCATAGTCAATGAAGCAGAAATAGATGTTTTTCTGGAACTCTCTTGCTTTCTCCATGATCCAGCGGATGTTGGCAATTTGATTCCTGGTGCCTCTGCCTTTTCTAAAACCTACTTGAACACCTGGGAGTTCACGGTTCACATATTGCTGAGGCCAGGCCTGGAGAATTTTGAGCATGACTGTATTAGCGTGTGAGATGTGTGCAATTGTGCGGTAGTTTGAGCATTCTTTGGCATTGCCTTTCTTTGGGATTGGAATGAAGACTGACCTTTTCAAGTCCTGTGGCCACTGCTGAGTTTCCCAAATGTGTTGGCATATTGAGTGCAGCACTTTCACAGCATCATCTTTCAAGATTTGAAAGAGCTCAAGTGGAATTCCATCACTTCCACTAGCTTTGTTCGTAGTGATGCTTTCTAAGGCCCACTTGACTTCACATTCCAAGATGTCTGGCTCTAGGTCAATGATCACATTTTCGTGACTATCCTGGTCGTGAAGATCTTTTCTGTACAGTTCTTCTTTGTATATTTGCCACCTCTTCTTAATATCTTCTGCTTCTGTTACTTCTATACCATTTCTGTCCTTTATCGAGCCCATCTTTGCATGAAATGTTCCCTTGGAATCTCTAATGTTCTTGAAGAGATCTCTTGTTTTTCTTATACTGTTGTTTTCCTCTATTTCTTTGCATAGAACACTGAGGAAATCTTTCTTATCTCTCCTTGCTATTCTTTGGAACTCTGCATTCTAATGCTTATATCTTCCCCTTTCTCCTTTGCTTTTCTCTTCTCTTCTTTTCACAGCTATTTGTAAGGCCACCTCAGACAGCCATTTTGCTTTTTTTGCATTTCTTTTCCATGGGGATGCTCTTGGTCCCTGTCTCCTGTACAATGTCACGAACCTCCATCCAGAGTTCATCAGGCACTCTATCTGTCAGATCTAGTCCCTTAAATCTATTTCTCACATCCACTGTATAATCATAAGGGATTTGATTTAGGTCATATCTGAATGGTCTAGGGGTTTTCATTAATTTCTTCAATTTAAGTCTGAATTTGGCAATTAGGAGTTCATGATCTGAGCCACAGTCAGCTCCTGGTCTTGATTTTGCTAACTGTATACAGCTTCTCTGTCTTTGGCTGCAAAGAATATAATCAATCTGATTTTGGTTTTGACCGTCTGGTGATGTCCATGTGTAGAGTCTTCTCTTGTGTTGTCGGAAGAGGGTGTTTGCTATGACGAGTGCGTTGTCTTGACAAAACTCTATGAGCCTTGTCCCTGCTTCATTCCGTGCTCCAAGGCCAAATTTGCCTGTTACTCCAGGTGTTTCTTGACTTCCTACCTTTGCATTCCAGTCCCCTAGAATGAAAAGGACATCTTTTTTGGGTGTTAGTTCTAAATGGTCTTGTAGGTCTTCACAGAAGCGTTCAACTTCGGCTTCTTCAGTGTTACTGGTTGGGGCATAGGCCTGGATTACTGTAATGTTGAATGGTTTGCCTTGGAAACGAACAGAAATCTTTCTGTCGTTTTTAAGATTGCATCCAAGGACTGCATTTCGGACTCTTTTGTTGACCATGACGGCTACTCCATTTCTTCTAAAGGATTCCTGCCCACAGTAGTAGATATAATGGTCATCTGAGTTAAATTCACCCATTCCAGTCCATTTTAATTCCCTGATTCCTAGAATGTCTATGTTCACCCGTGCCATCTCCTGTTTGACCACTTCCAATTTGCCTTGATTTATGGACCTAACATTCCAGGTTCCTGTGCAATATTGCTCTTTACAGCAACGGACCTTGTTTCTATCACCAGTCACATCCACAACTGGGTACTGGTTTTGCTTTTGCTCCATCCCTTCATTCCTTCTATAGTTATTTCTCCACTGATCTCCAGTAGCATACTTGGCACCTACTGACCTGGGGAATTCCTCATTCAGTATCCTGTCATTTTGTCCTTTGATACTCTTCATGGGGTTCTCAAGGCAAATATACTGAAGTGGATTGCCATTCCCTTCTCCAGTGGACCACATTTGACTGTGGTCCATGTGATCAGATTGACTAGATTCCTGTGATTATGATTTCAGTGTGTCTGCCCTCTGATGCCCCCTCGCAATACCTACCATCTTCTTTGAGTTTCTCTTACCTTGGTTGTGGGATATCTCTTCACAGCTCCTCCAAGAAAGCGCAGCTGCTGCACCTTACCTGGAAGGGGTATGTCCTCAAGGCTGCCCCTCCTGACCTTGAACGTGAGTAGCTCCTCTCGGCCCTCCCCCGCACAGACACGGCCTATTGGACGTGGGGTACCTCCTCTTGGCTGCCTTCCCTGGCCTCAGGCGTGTGGTAACACCTCATGGCTGCGCATGTTTGCATGGTCGGTTGCTCCAAGTCCAGCATCTCTCGAGTCTGAGGGGGCGGGCCTGGCGATTCTCCCGTCTGTGCGGATGGGGCCTGTGTCTCTCGGGACTGCGCGGGCAGGGCCGGGTTCTCTCGGGTCTGCACATGTGAGGCCTGCTTTTCTTGCGACTGCGCGGGCGGGGCCTGGGTCTCTCGCGTCTGCGCAAGAGGGGCCCGGACTCTAGGGTCTGAGAGGGCGGGGCCGGCGACTCTCATGTCTGCACGGGATGGGCCGGGGTCTCCGGTCTAGGCAGGCAGGGAAGGCTTCTCTTGCTTCTGCACGGGAGGGGACGGTATCTCTAGCATTTGCGCCTTCCGGTGAGACGCAGAAAAATCCCTCACACAGTCGTCCCCATTGGAGAGGAGAACACACTTTATGGACTTAACTCGAGAAGAGGCCCTATTCCCATTTAACGGCTCGAGAGTAATCCCGAAATTCCCCTTTCAACAAAAAAGGGGACCTGACTTCCCTGAAACAACCTGAGAGATTTCCTGAGGTCCCAGTCGCAACTCAAGAAGTACACCCTGCTTCCCGCCGCAACTCGAGAAACACGGAAAAATTATCCCCTCAATGCGAGATGAGGACATTTTGCGATGCAGAATCTCAAGAAAAACACCACATTCCAACTTGAAAGGCAAAAGGGTACTTGACACCCTTTATTCGACTCAGACATTTCCCTCACACAGCCGTCCACATTGGAGAGGAGAACACACTTTATTGACTCAGATAGATATGAACCCCTATTCCCATTTAACGGTTCGAGATTAAACCGGAAGTTACCCTTCAAACACCGAAGGGGACCTGACTTCCCTGAAGCAACACGAGCGACTTCCTGATTCCCCGTCGCAACTCAAGAAGTACTCCCAGGTTCCCACCGCAGTTCGAGAAACACCACAAAATTATCCCCTCAATGCGAGAGGAGGAAATTTTGCGATGCAGAATCTCAAGAGAAATCTCACATTCCCGCCTGAAAGGCAAAGGTGTACTTGACACACTTTATGCCATTCAGAAAGTTCCCTAACATCCGTCCCCATTGGAGAGGAGAACACCCTTTATGGACTCAAATGGAGAGGCCCTATTCCCATTAAAGGGCTCGAGAGTAATCTGGAAGTTCCCCTTCAAGCACAAAAGGGGACCTGACTTCCCTGAAGTAACTCGAGTGAGTTCCTGAGGTCCCCGTCGCAAATCGAGAAGTACCCCCAGCTTCCCGTCTCAACTCGAGAAACACCACAAAATTATCCCCTCAATGCGAGATGAGGAAAGTTTGCGCTGCAGAATCTCAAGAGAAATACCACATTACCTCTTGAAAGGCAAAAGAGTACTTGACACCATTTATGCACCTCAGAAGTTTCACTAACATCAGTCCCCATTGGAGAGGAGAACACACTTTATGGACTCAATTCAAGATGAGCCCATATTCCCATTTAACGGCTAGAGAGTAAACCGGAGGTTCCCCTTCCAGCACCAAAGGGGACCTGACTTCCCTGAAGGAACCCGAGCCATTTCCTGAGATCCCTGTCACAACTCAAGGAATACCACAAGGTTCCCGCCGCAACATGCAATACACCACAAAATTATCCCGTCAATGCAAGATGAGGTAATTTTGCGCTGTAGAATCCGAAGTGAAAATCCACATTCCCGCTTGAAAGGCAAAAGGGTCCTGGACACACTTTATGCCACTCAGAAATTTCCCTAACATCCATCCCCATTGGAGAGGAGAACACACTTTATGGACTCAATTCCAGAAGAGGCCCTATTCCCATTAAAGTGCTCGAGAGTAAGCCGGAAGTTCCCCTTCCAGCAGAAAATGAGAACTGAGTTCCCCAAAGTAACTCGAGTGAGTTCCTGAGGTCCCCGTCATAACTCGAGAAGTACCCCCAGCTTCCCGCTGCAACTCGAGAAACACCACCAAATTATCCCCTCAATACGACATGAGGAAATTTTGCGCTGCAGAATCTCAAGAGAAATCCCCCATTCCAGCCTGAAAGGCAAAAATGTACTTTACACAGTTTATAACACTAAGAAATTTCCCTAATATCCATCCCATTGGAGAGGAAAACACACTTTATGGACTCAACACTAGAGGGACCTTATTCCCAATAAAGGGCTGGAGAGTAATCCGGAAGTTCCCGTTCCAACAAAAAAGGGGACCTGAATTCCCTGAAGTAACTAGAGTGAGTTCCTGAGGTCCCGGTCACAGCCCGAGAAGTACCCCCAGCTTCAAGCTGCAGTTCGAGAAACACCACAAAATTATCCCCTCAATGCAACATGAGGAAATTTTGCGATGCAGAATCTCAAGAGAAATACCACAATCCCTCTTGAAAGGCAAAAGGGTACTTGACACTCTTTAGGCGACTCAGAAAGTTCCCTCACACAGCCATTCCAATTGGACAGAACACACTTTATGGAATGAATTCGAGATGAGCCCCTATTGCCATTTAACGGCTCAAGAATAAAGCGGAAGTTCCCCTTCCAACAGACAAGGTGACCTGACTTCCCTGAAGTAACCCGAGCGAGTTCCTGAGGTCCCCGTTGCAACTCGAGAAGTACTCCCTTCTTCCCGCCGCAACTTGAGAAAAACCACAAAATTATCCCCTCAATGCGAGATGAGGAAATTTTGTGCTGCAGAATCTCAACAGAAATACCACATTCCCTTTTGAAAGGAAAAAGGTACTTGACACCCTTTATGCGACTCAAAAATTTCACTAACATCAGTCCCCGTTGGAGAGGAGAACACATTTTTGGACTCAATTCGAGATGAGTGCCTATTCCCATTTAAAGAATCGAGAGTAAAGCAGAAGTTCCTCTTCCAACACAAAAGGGGACCTGACTTCCCTGAAGCAACCCGAGTGAGTTCCTGAGGTCCCCGTCGCAACTCGAGATTTACCTCCAGCTTCCTACGGCAACTTGAGAAACACCAAAAAATTATCCCCTCAATGCGAGATGAGGAAATTTTGCGCTGCAGAATCTCAAGAGAAATACAACATTCCCTCTTGAAAGGCAAAAGGGTACTTGACACCCTTTAGGCCACTCAGAAATTTCACTAACATCAGTGCCCGTTTGAGAGGAGAACACACTTTATGGACTCAAGTTGCGATGAGTCCCTATTCCCATTTAACGGCTCTAGAGTAAATCGGAAGTTCCCCTTCCAACAACAAAGGGGACCTAACTTCCCTGAAGCAACCCGAGTGAGTTCCTGAGGTCCCCGTCGCAACTCGAGAAGTACCCCCAGCTTGCCGCCGCAACACAAGAAATACCACAAAACTATCGGGGTCCAGCCCCGATATGACCCAGGGTATCCTCGGGATGAACGGCGTCGGCATTAGAGAGAGAGAGAAAGAGAGACAGGGGCTGATGATTCCTTGGTTTACGTGGAAACCAATAAAACCCCAGCACGGGGCTTGCTCTGTTTACGTAGGCCGCAGGTGCCCTCTCGAATCACTTGAGGTACCCCACCAGGGCACCCCCTCGAGTGGGTCTTAGAAGCCCAGGCAGATAAGTAAACTCAGAGGGCCCAGCGCTCCAAGGATCTCAACCAGAAAAAGGAGAATAGAGAAAAGGACGGAAAAAGAGAAAGAACGACACGGGGAGACCAAGCTTCAGTGAGCAAGGCCCAAAACTTTATTTTCCAGTGCTGCTTTTATACCCTAAGTTATGCGCATAAGAAACAAAGAAAGGGAGGTATAGATTCACACCAAAATCATGTGGGGTCAGCAGTCTTGACCCTTATCAGGATCAGGGCTCATTTTTGTATATCTCGTGATAAAAGTTTTTAGGTGGTTTACATCATCTTCTGGCCAGGGGGCCTGCTAACAGTTTATGGCCCTCTCTCCTAACAATAGGTTAGTTAGCAAGTAAAAGACTTTTCTTTTAAGGTGACTTTCCTAAAGTTAGGTGCTAGACACATAACAAAGTTACATTCCTATAAGGCACCGGTGTAGTGAGTTGCAAGAAAGGAACTTATTAACTTAAGATCTGATGTGGTTGAGTCAAAGGATTAATATATTTCCAAGGATACAATAGAGGAGACTGCAGCAAGCATTGATTCAACAATTAAATCTTTTCTAGTACTATTCTAGTGATTTTAACTTCTTCAACAGATTCCTGTATTTTAGGAGCCCGAACAAACTTGTCATGCAAGTTAGAAAGCTATCAGAGGGGCTTGGATTGGAACACTCCTATTAAGCCGAGGAGAACTTTTAAACTACAGCTCTGAATTAATGTTTTCAGAGAAAGGTGGTTGGGGGGAAACCCCCGTAAGTATTAGAGGACTTGGTAAGAGGAGTAAGATAGTAAATCAGTCAGATTCCAGTTTTCTTTGGGGTAGATGCTCAGGTAAGTCCAGGGGGCTCCTCGAGTCCTGATTAGCCTTTGCCCGTCAGGCCTCTTCCCCAGTTGACCTTTGCCACGGGTAGGATTTCCCTCGCTGGCTCCCGGCACAAAACTATCACCTCAATGCAAGATGAGGAAATTTTGCGCTGCAGAATCTCAAGAGAAAAACCACATTCCCTCTGGAAAGGCAAAAGGGTTCTTGAAACCCTTTATGCGACTCAGAAATTTCACTAACATCAGTCCCCGTTTTCGAGGAGAGCACACTTTATGGACTCAATTTGAGATGAGTCCCTATTCCCATTTAACGGCTCGAGAGTAAACCGGAAGTTCCCCTTCCAAAACCAAAGGGTACCGGACTTCCCTGAAGCAACCCGAGTGAGTTCCTGATGTCCACGTCGCAACTCGAGAAGTACCCCCATCTTCCCGCCGGAACAGGAGAAACACCACAAACTTATCCCCTCACTGCGAGATGAGGAATTTTGCGCTGCACAATCTCAAGAGAAATACCACATTCCTATTTAAAGGCAAAAGGGTACTTGACAACCTTTACGCGAATGAGAAATGTCACTAACATCATTCCAATTGGAGAGGAATACACACTTTATGGACTCAATTCGAGATGAGCCCCTACTCCCATTTAACGGTTCGAGAGTAAACGGGAAGTTCCCCTTCCAACACAAAAGGGGACCGGAATTCACTGAAGCAACCTGGGCGAGTTCCTGAGGTCCCCATCGCAACTCCAGTAGTACACTTAGCCTCCCGCCGCAACTCCAGAAACACCACAAAATTATCCCCTCAATGCGTTATGAGGAAATTTTGCGCAGCAGAATCTCAAGAGAAATACCACATTCCCTCTTGAAAGGCAAAAGGGTACTTGACACCCTTTATGCGACTCAGAAAGTTCCCTCACACAGCCATTCCCATTGGACAGGAGAACACACTTTATGGACTCAATTCGAGATGAGCCGCTATTCCCATTTAATATCTCGAGAGTAAACCAAAAGTTCCCCTTCCAACACAAAAGGGGACCTGACTTCCCTGAAGCAACCCGAGCGAGTTCCTGACTTCCTCGTCACAAGTCCTGAAATACCCACTGCTTCCTGCCACAATTCGAGAATCACGACAAAATTATCCCCTCAATGCGAGATGAGGTAAATTTGCGCTGCAGAATCTCAAGAGAAATCCCACATTACCACTTGAAAAGCAACACGGTACTTGACACACTTTATGCCACTCAGAAAGTTCCCTAATATCCGTCCCCTTGGAGAGGAGAACACACTTTATGGGCTCAACTGGAGAAGAGGCCCTATTCCCATTAAAGGGCTCCAGAGTAATCCGGAAGTTCCCCTTCCAGCACATAAGGGGACCTGACTTCCCTGACATAACTCGAGTGAGTTCCTGAGGTCTCCGTCCCAACACGAGAATTACTCCCATCTTCCCTCCGCAATTCGAGAAACACCACAAAATTATCCCCTCAATGCGACATGAGGAAATTTTGCAATGCAGAATCTGAAGAGAAATCCCACATTCGCGCTTGAAAGGCAAAAGGGTACTTGACTCCCTTGAGGCGACTCAGAATGTTCCATAACATTCGTCCTCAGTGGGGAGGAGAACACACTTTATGGACTCAAATCGAGAAGAGGCAATATTCCAATTTAACGGCTCGAAAGTAATCCGGAAGTTCCTCTTCCAACACAAAATGGGACTTGACTTCTCTGAAGCAACGCAAGCGAGTTCCTGAGTTCCCCGTCGCAACTCGAGAAGTACCCCCTGCTTCCCGCCGCAACTCAAGAAACACCACCAAATTATCCCCTCAATGCGAAATGAGGAATTTTGGGCTGCAAAATCTAAAGAGGAATCCCACATTCCCGCTTGAGAAGCAAAAGGGTACTTGATTCCCTTTAGGTGACTAAGAATGATCCCTAAAATCCGTCCTCAGTGGAGAAGAGAACACATTTTATGGACTCAACAAGAGAAGAGGCCCTATTCCCATTAAAGGGATCGAGAGTAATCCGGAAGTACCGTTCCAGCACAGAAGGGGACCTGACATCCCGGAAGTAATTCAAGTGAGTTCCTGACGTCCCCTTCGCAACTCGAGAAATACCCCCAGCTTCCTGCCGCATTTCGAGAAAGACCACAAAATTATCCCCTCAATGCGAGATGAGGAAATTTTGCGCTGCAGAATCTCAAGAGAAATCCCACATTCCCACTTGAAAGGCAAAAGTGTACTTGATTCCATTTAGGCGATTAATAATGGTCCCTAACATCCGTCTTCAGTGCAGAGAAGAACACACTTTATGACTCAAATCGAGAAGAGGCAGTTTTCCCATTTAACGGCTACAGAGTAATGCGGAAGTTGCCTTCCAACACAAAAGGGGACTTGACTTCCCTGAAGCAACCCGAGAGAGTTCCTGAGGTCTCCGTCGCAACTCAAGAAGTACGCCCTGCTTCCCGCCGCAACTCGAGAAACACCACAAAATTATCCCCTCATTGCGAGATGAGGTAATTTTGCGCTGCAGAATCTGAAGAGAAATCCCACATTCCCACTTGAAAGGCAAAAGGGTACTTAACACACTTTATGCCACTCAGAAAGTTCCCTAAAATCCGTCCCCACTGGAGAAGAGAACACACTTTATGGACTCAACTCGAGAAGAGGCCTTATTCCCATTAAAGTGCTCAAGAATAATCTGTAAATCTCCCCTTCCAGCACAAAAGGGGACGTGAATTGCCTGAAGTTACAGGAGTGAGTTCCTGAGGTCCCCGTTCCAACTCGAGAAGTACCCCTGGTTCCCGCCGCAATTTGAGAAACACCACAAAATTATCCCCTCCATGCGAGATGAGGAAATTTTGCACTGAAGAATCTGAAGAGAAATCCCACATGCCGCTTGAAGGCAGAAGTGTAATTTACTCCCATTAGGTGACTAAGAATGTTCCCTAACATCCGTCCTCAGTGGAGAAGAGAACACACTTTATGGACTCATCAATAAGAGGCAGTATTCCCATTTAACGGCTCCAGAGTAATGCGGAAGTTCTTTTTCCAACACAAAAGGGGACTTGACTTCACTGAAGTTACTCGGGTGAGTTCCTGAGGTCCCCGTCGTAAATCGAGGAATTCACTCCGCTTCCCGCGTCAAATCGAGAAACACCACAAAATTATCCCGTCAAAGCGAGATGAGGAATTTTGCGCTGCAAAATCTAAAGAGAAATCGCACATTCCCGCTTGAGAAGCAAAAGAGTACTTGATTCCATTTAGGCGACTAAGAATGGTCCCTAATATCCGTCTTCAGTGGAGAGGAGAACACAGTTTATGGACTCAAATGGAAAAGAGTTAATTTTCCCATTAAAGGGCTCGAGAGTAATCCGTAAGTTCCCCTTCCAGCACAAAACGGGACTTGACGTCCCTGAAGAAACTGGAGTGAGTTTCTGAGGTCTCCGTCACAACACTAGAAGTACACCCTGCCTCCCGCCGCAACTCGAGAAACACTACCAAGTTAACCCCTCAATGTGAGATGAGGTGATTTTGCGCTGCAGAGTCTCAAGACATATCCTGTATTCCTGCTTGAAAGGCAAAAGGGTACGTGACTCCCTTTAGGCGACTCAGAATGGACCCTAACATCCATCCTCAGTGGAGAAGAGAACACACTTTATGGACTCAAATAGAGAAGACGCAATATTCCATTTAACGGCTCAACAGTAATCTGGAAGTTCCCCTTCGAACACAAAAGGGGACTTGACATCCCTGAAGCAAACAGAGCGAGATCCTGAGGTCCTCGTCACAACTCGAGAAGTACCCCCTGTTTCCCGCTGCAACTCGAGAAACACCACAAAATTATCCCCTCAATGGGAGAAGAGGAAATTTTGCGCCGCAGAATCTGAAGAGAAATCCCACATTCCTGCTTGAAAGGCAAAAGGGTACTTGACTCCCTTTAGGCGCTTCAGAATGGTCCCTAATATCCATCTTCAGTGGAGAGGAGAACACACTTTATGGAATCAAATTGAGAAGAGGGAATATTCCCATTTAACGCCTCGAGAGTAATCCGGAAGTTCCCCTTCCAACAGAAAAGGGGAGTAGACTTCAATGAAACAAACCGAGCGAGTTCCTGAGGTCTCCGTCGCAACTCAAGAAGTAACCCCTGCTTCCCGCAACAACTCGAGAAACACCACAAAATTATCCCCTCAGTGCGAGATGAAGTAATTTTGCGCTGCAGAATCTCAAGAGAAATCCTACATTCCCACTTGAAAGGCAAAAGGGTACTTGACACACTTTATGCCATTCAGAAAGTTCCCTAACATCCGTCCCCATTGGAGAGGAGAACACACTTTATGGACTCAACACGAGAAGAGGTCCTATTCAGATTAAAGGGCTCGAGAGTAATCCGGAAGTTCCCCTTCCAGCACAAAAGTGGGCCTGACTTCCCTGAAGTAACTACAGTGAGTTCCTGAAGTCCCCGTCGCAACTCAAGAATTACCCCCAGCTTCCTGCCGAAATTCGAGAAAAACCACAAAATATCCCCTCAATGCTAGATGAGGAAATTTTGCCCTGCAAAAACTCAAGAGAAATCGCACATTCCCGTGTGAAAGGCAAAAGGGTACTTGACTCACTTTAGGCGACTCAGAATGGTCCCTAACATCCGTCCACAGTGGAGAGGAGAACACACTTTATGGACTCAAATCGAGAAGAGGCAATATTACTATTTAACGCCTGGAGAGTAATCCGGAAGTTCCACTTCCAACAGAAGAGGGGACTTGACTTCCCTGAAGCAACCAGAGCGATTTCCTGAGCTCCCCGTTGCAACTCAAGCAGTACCCCCTGCTTCTCGCCACAACTTGAGAAACACCACAAAATTATCCCCTCAATGCGAGATGAGGTAATTTTGCACTGCAGAATCTCAAGAGAAATCCCACATTCCCCCTTAAAAGGCAAAAGGGTACTTGACACACTTTTTGCCACTCAGAAAGTTCCCTAACATCCGTCCCCATTGGAGAGCAGAACACACTTTATGGTGTCAACTCCAGAAGAGGCCCTATTCCCATTAAAGGGCTGGAGAGTAATCCGAAAGTTCCCCTTCCAGCACAAAAGGGGACCTGACTTCCCTGAAATAACTCGAGTGAGTTCCTGAGGTACCCGTCGCAACTCGAGAAATACCCACAGCTTCCCGCCGAAATTCGAGAAAGAGCACAAAATTATCCCCTCAATGCGAGATGAGGAAATTTTGCGCTGCAGAATCTCAAGAGAAATGCCATATTCCCGCTTGAAAGGCCAAAGGGTACTTGACTCCCTTTAGCCAACTCAGAATGGTCCCTAACATCCGTTCTCAGTGGAGAAGAGAACACACTTTATGGACTCATAACGAGAAGAGGCAATATTCCCATTTAACGGCTCTGGAGTATGTCGGAAGTTCCCCTTCCAAAACAAAAGGGGACTTGTCTTCCCTGAAGTAACCCGAGCGAGTTCCTGAGGTCCCCATCGCAACTCGAGAAGTACCCCCTCCATCCCGCCGCAACACGAAAAACACCACAAAATTAACCCCTCAATGTGAGATGAGGTAAATTTGCGCTGCAGAATCTCAAGAGAAATCCCACATTCCCGCTTGAGAGGTAAAAGGGTACTTGACAAACTTTATCCCACTCAGAAAGTTCCCTAACATCCGACCCCATTGGAGAGGAGAACACACTTTATGGACTCAACTCGAGAAGAGGCCCTATTGCCATTAAAGGGATGGAGAGTAATCTAGAAGTTCCCCTTCCAGCACAAAAGGGGACTTGACCTCCCTGAATTAACTCGAGTTAGTTCCTGAGGTCCCCATCGCAACACGAGAAGTACCCAAGTTTCCTGCCGAAATTCAGGAAACACCACAAAATTATCCCCTCATTAGCAGATGAGGTAAATTTGCGCTGTAAAATCTCAAGAGAAGTACCACGTTCCCTCTTTAAAGGCAAAAAATACTTGACACGCTTTACGTGACTCAGAAATTTCGTTAACATCAGTCCCCGTTGGAGAGGAGAACACACTTTATGGACTCAATTCGAGATGAGGTCCTTTTCCCATTTAACGGATAGAGAGTAAACCAGAAGTTTCCTTTCCAACACAAAAGGGGACCTGATTTTCCTGAAGCAACCGGAGCTTGGTCTTGAAGTCCCCGTCACAACTAGAGAAGTACCCCCAGCTTCCCGCCGCAACTCGAGAAACACCACAAACTTATCCCCTCAATGCGAGATGAGGAAATTTTGCGCTGCAGAATCTCATGAGATATACCACTTTCCCTCTTGAAAGGCAAAAGGCTACTTGACACTATTTACGCGACTCAGTAAGTTCCCTCACTCAGCCGTTCCCATTGGACAGGAGAACACACTTTGTGGACTCAATTCGAGATGAGCCCCTATTCCCATTTAACGGCTGGAGATTAAACCAGAAGTTCCCCTTCCAACACCAAAGGGGAACTGACTTCCCTGAAGCAACTCGAGCGAGTCCCTGAGGTCCCCGTCGCAACTCGAGAAGTACCCGTGGCTTCCCACTGCAACTCGAGAAACACCAGAAAATTATCCACTCAATGGGAGAAGAGGAAATTTTGCGCTGCAGAATCTCAAAAGAATTACCACATTACCTCTTGAAAGGCAAAGGGTACTTGACACCATTTATGCGACTCAGAAAGTTTCCTCAAACTGCCGTCCCCATTGGAGAGGAGAATACACTTTATGGACTCAAAAGGAGGTGAGCCCCTATTCCCATTTAACGGCTCGAGAGTAAACTGGAAGTTCCCCTTCCACCACAAAAGGGGACCTGACTTCCCTGAGGCAACCCGAGCGAGGTCCTGAGTTCCCCTTCGCAACTCAAAAACTACTCCCAGCTTCCCGCCGCAACTCGAGAAACACCACAAATTTTCCCGTCAGTGCGAGATGAGTAAATTTTGCGCTGCAGAATCTCAAGAGAAATACCACATTCCCTCATGAAAGGCCAAAGGGTACTTGACACGCTTTATGGGACTCAGAAAGTTCCCTCACACAGCTGTCCCCATTGGAGAGGAGAACTCACTTTATGGACTCAATTCGAGATGAGCCCCTATTCCCATTTAACGGCTCGTGAGTAGACCCGAATTCTCCCTCCAACAAAAAAGGGGGCCTGACTTCCCTGAAGCAACCCGAGCGAGTTCCTGAGGTCCCCGTCGCAACTAGAGAAATACCCCCAGCTTCCCTCCGTAACTCGAAATACACCACAAAATTATACCCTCAATGCGAGATGAGGAAATTTTGCTCTGCAGAATCTCAAGAAAATACCACATTCCCTCTTTAAAGGCAAAAGGGTACTTGACACTCTTTATGCGATGCGAAGATTTTGCTAATATCACTCCCCATTGGAGAAGAGAACACACTTTATGGACTCAATTCGAGATGAGCCCCTATTCCCATTTAATGGCTCGAGAGCAAACTGGAAGTTCCACTTCCAACACCAAAGGGGACCTAACTTCCCTGAAGCAACAGGAGCGAGTTACTGAGGTCCCGGTCGAAAATCGAGTAGTACCCCTAGCTTCGCGCTGCAACTGGAGAAACACAATAAAATTAACCCCTCAATGTGAGATGAGGAAATTTTGCGCTGCAGAATCTCAAGAGAAAGACCACATTCACTCTTGAAAGGCAAAAGGGTACTTGACACCATTAATGCGACTCAGAAATTTCACTAAGATCAGTCCCCATTGAGGAGGAGAACACACTTTATAGAATCAATTTGAGATGAGCCCCTATTCCCATTTAACGGCTCGAGAGTAAACCAGAAGTTCCCCTTCCACCACACAAGGGGACCTGACTTCCCTGAAGCAACCCGGCGAATTAAAGAGGTCCTCGTCGCAATTTGAGAAGTAACCCCAGCTTCCTACCGCAACTCGAGAAACACCACAAAATTAAACCCTCAATGCGAGATGAGGTTATTTTGCGCTGCAGAATATCAAGAGTAATCCCACATTCCCGCTTGAAAGGCAAAAGAGTACTTCACACACTTTATACCACTCAGAAAGTTCCCTAACATCCGTCCCCATTGGAGAGGAGAACACACTTTATGGACTCAACACGAGAAGAGGCCCTATTCCCTTTATAGGGTTCGAGAGTAATCCGGAAGTTCCCATTCCAGCACAAAAGGGGACCTGACTTCCCTGAAGTAACTCCAGTGAGTTCCTGAGGTTGCCGTTGCAAGAGGAGAAGCACCCCCAGCTTCCCGCTGCAATTCGAGAAACACCACCAAATTATCCCCTCAATGAGAGATGAGGAAATTTTGCGATGCAGAATCTCAAGAGAAATCCCACGTTCCTGATTGAAAGGCGAAAGGGTACTTGACTCCACTTAGGTGACTCAGAATGGTCCCTAACATCCGTCCTCAGTGGAGAGGAGAACACATTTTATGGACTCAAATCGATAAGAGGCAATATTCCTAATTAAAGGCTCGAGAGTAATCCGGAAGTTCCCCTTTCAACACAAAAGGGGACTTGACTTCCCTGAAGCAACCGAGCGAGTTCCTGAGGTCCCCATCGTAACTGAAGAAGTACCCCCCAGCTTCCCGCTGCAATTCCAGAAACACCAAAAATTATCCCCTCAATTAGAGATGAGGAAATTTTGTGCTGAAGAATCTAAAGAGAAATACCTCATTCCCGCTTGGAAGGCAAAAGGGTACTTAACACACCTTAATCCACTCAGAAAGTACCCTAACATCCGTCCCCATTGGAGAGGAGAACACAGTTTAGGGACTCAACTCAAGAAGAGGCCCTATACCCTTAAAGTGCTCGAGAGTAATCCGGAAGTTCGACTTCCAGCGTAAAAGGGGAACTTACTTCCCTGAAGTAAGTCGAGTGAGTTCCTGAGGTCCCCGTCACAACTCGAGTAGTACACCCAGCTTCCCACCACAATTCGAAAACACCACAAAATTATCCCCTCAATATGAGATGAGGAAATTTTGCGCTGCAGAATCTCAAGAATAATCCCACGTTCCCGCTTGAAAAGCAAAAAGGTGCTTGACGCCCTTGAGGCGACTCAGAATGGTCCCTAAGATCACTCCTCAGTGGAGAGGAGAACACACTTTATGACTCAAATCGAGAAGAGGGAATATTCCCATTTAACGACTCGAGAGTAACCTGGAGGTTCCCCTTCCAACACGAAAGGGGACTTCACTTCCCTGAAGTAACACGAGCGCTTTCCTGAGGTCCCCGTTGAAACTCTAGAAGTACCCCTGCTCCCTGCCGCAACACAAGAAACACCACAAAATTAAACCCTCAATGCAAGATGAGGTAATTTTGCACTGCAGAATCTCAGAGAAATCCCACATTCCAGCTTGAAAGGCAAAAGGGTACTTGAGACAGTTTATACCACTCAGAAAGTTCCCTAACATCCGTCCCCATTGGAGAGGAGAACACACTTTATGGCCTCAACACCAGAAGAGGCACTATTCCCATTAAAGAGCTCCAGAGAAATCCGGAAGTTCCCCTTCCAGCACAAAAGGGGACCTGACACACCTGAAGTAACTCGATGAGTTCTTGAGGTCCCCGTTGCAACTCTAGGTGTTCCCCAAGCTTCCCGCCGCAATTCGAGAAACACAACAAAATTATGCCCCCAATGCGACATGAGGAAAATTTGCGCTGCAGAATCTCAAGAGAAATCCCACATTCCCGCTTGAAAGGCAAAAGTGTATTTGACACACTTTATGTCACTCAGAAAGTTTCCTAACATCCATCTCCATTAGAGAGGAGAATACACTTTATGTATTCAACTCGAGAATAGGCCCTATTCCCATTAAAGGGCAAGAGAGTAATACGGAAGTTCCCCTTCCAACACAAGAGGGGACTTGACTTCCCTGAAGCAACACGAGCTAGGTCCTGAGGTCCCCGTCGCAACCCGAGAAGTACTCCTGCTTCCCGTCGCAACTCGAGAAACACCACAAAATTAAACCCTCAATGCGAGGTGAGGAAATTTTGCGTTGCAGAATCTCAGAGAAATTTCACATTCCCGCTTGAAAGACAAAAGGGTACTTGACTCCCTTGAGGCGACTCAGAATGGTCCCTAACATCCTTTCACAGTGGAGAGGAGAACATAATTTATGGACTTAAATTGAGAAGAGGCAATATTCCCATTTAACGGCAAGAGAGTAATCCGGAAGATCCCCTTCCAACACGAAATCGGACTTGACTTCACAGAAGCAACACAAGGGAGTTTCTGAGGTCCCGGTCGCAACTCGAGAAGTACACCCTGCTTCCCACGGCAACTCGAGAAACACCACAGAATTATCCCCTCAATGCGAGATGAGTTAATTTTGCCCTGCTGAATCTCAAGAGATATCCCACATTCCCGCTTGAAAGGCAAAATGGTACTTGACACACTTTATGTCACTCAGAAAGTTCCTTAAAATCCGTCCCCATTGGAGAGGAGAACACACTTTATGGACTCAGTTCGAGATGAGGCACAATTCCCATTTATCGGCTCGAGGGTAAACCGGAAATTTCCCTTCCAACACAAAAGGGGACCTGACTTTCCCAAAGCAACCCGAGCAAGTTCCTGAGGTCCAATTCGCAACTCAAGAAGTACCCCCAGCTTCCCGCCGCAACTCGAAAAATACCACAAAATTATCCCTTCAATGCGAGATGAGGAAATTTTGCACTGCAGAATCTCAAGAGAAATGCCATGTTCCGTCTTGAAAGGCAAAAGGGTACTTCACACCTTTTATGCGACTCAGAGAGTTCCCTCACACAGCCGTCCACATTGGAGACGGGAACACATTTATTGACTCAACTCGAGATGAGCCCCTATTCCAATTTAATGGCTTGAAAGTCATCCCGAATATCCCCTTCCAACACAAAAGGGGACCTGACTTCCCTGAAGCAACACGAGAGAGGTCCTGAGTTCCCATCGCAACTCGCGAAGTAACCCCAGCTTCCCGCCACAACTCGAGAAACACCACGAAATTTTCCCCTCAATTCAGGATGACAATACCTGGCGCTGCAAAATCTGAAGAGAAATACCACATTCCCTCTTGAAAGGCAAAAGGGTACTTGACACCCTTTATGCGACTCAGAAATTTCACTAACATCAGTCCCCATTGGAGAGGAGAACACACTTCATGGACTCAATTCGAGATGAGGCACTATTCCCATTTAACGGCTCAAGACTAAACCGGGAGTTTCCCTTCCAACAAAAAAGGGGACCTGACTTCCCTGAAGCAATCGTAGCGAGTCTCTGAGGTCCCCGTCGCAACTTGAGAAATACCCTCAGCTTCCCGCCGCAACTCAAGAAACACCACAAAATTATCCCCTCAATGCGAGATGAGGAAATTTGGCTCTGCAGAGTCTCAAGAGAAATACCACGTTCCCTCTTGAGGGCAAAAGTGTACTTCAAACCCTTTATGCGTCCCAGAAAGTTCCCTCACTCAGCCGTCCCAATTGGACAGAAGAATACACTTTATGGACTCAGTTCGAGATGAGGCCCTATTCCTATTTAGGGCTCGAGAGTAAACTGGATGTTCCCCTTCCAACAAAAAAGGGGACCTTACTTCCCTAAAGCAACCCGAGCGAGTTCCTGAGCTCCCCGTCGCAACTCGAGAAGTACCGCCAGCTTCCCGCCACAACTCCAGAAACACCACAAATTATCCCCTCAATGCGAGATGAGGAAATTTTGCGGTGTAGAATCTCAAGAGAAATACCACATTCCCTCTTGAAAGGCAAAAGGTTACTTGAAACACTATGCGACTCAGAAATTTCACTAATATCAGTCCGATTGGAGAGGAGAACACACGTTATGGACTCAATTCGAGATGAGGCCCTATTCCCATTTAACGGCTCGAGAGTAAACCGGAATTTACCCTTCCAACACAAAAGGAGACCTGCCTTCCCTGAAGAAACCCGAGCGAGTTCCTGAGGTCCCTGTCGCAACTCGAGAAGTACCCCCAGCTTCCCTCCCCATGTCCAGAAACACCACAAAATTATCCTCTCAATGCGAGATGTGGAAATTTTGCACTGCAGAATCTCAAGAGAATTACCACATTCCCTCTTGAAAGGCAAAAAGTTACTTGACACCATTTATGCGATTCAGAAAGTTCACTCACACAGCCGTTCCCATTGGAGAGGAGAACACAATTTATGAACTCAACTCGAGAAGAGGCCCTATTCCCATTTTACGGCTCGAGAGTATCCCAAAAGTTCTCCTTCCAACAAAAAGGGAACTGACTTCCCTGAAGCAACCCAAGCAAGTTCCTGAGGTCCCAGTCGCATTTCGTAAAATACTCCACCTACCAGGCCCAACTGGAGAAACACCTCAAAATTACTCCCTCAATGAGAGATGAGGTATTTGTGCGCTGCAGAATCTCAAGAGAAATCTCACATTTCTGCTTTAAAGGCAAAAGGTTATTTGACACACTTTATGCGACCCAGAAAGTTCCCTAACAGACGTCCCCATTGGAGAGGAGAACACAATTTAAGGACTCAACTCTAGAAGAGACTCTATTCCCATTTAACGTCTTGGGAGTAATCCGGAAGTTTCCCTTCCAACACAAAAGGGAACCTGACTTCTCTGAAACAACCCGAGCGAGTTCCTGAGGTCCCCGTCGCAACTCGAGAAGTACCCAACTTCCCGCCGTAAATCGAGAAACACCACAAAATTATCCCCTCGATGTGAAATGACTAAAATTTTTTGCTGCAGAATCTCAAGAGACATCCCACATTCCCTCTAGAAAGGCAAAAGTGTACTTGACAAACTTTATGAGACTCAGAAAGTTCCCTCACACAGCCGTCCCCATTGGTGAGGAAAATACACTTTTTGGACACAACACGAGAAGAGGCGCTATTCCCCTTTAACGGTTCGAGAGTAATCCTGAGGTTTCCCCTACTTCACAAAAGGGGAATTTACTTCCCTGAAGGAACCCGAGCGAGTTCCTGACGTCCCCGTCGCAACTCAAGATGTACCCCCAGCTTCCGGCCTCAACAGGCGTAACACCACAAAATTATCCACTCAATGCGAGATGTGGGAATTTTGCACTGTACAATTCAAGAGAAATTCCACATTCCCACCTGAAAATCAAAAGGGTACTTGACAGCCTTTAGGCGACTCATAAATTTCCCTCACACAGCTGTCCCCATTAAAGAGGAGAACAAACTTTATGGACTCAACCTTAGAAGAGGCCCTATTCCCATTTAAGGTTTCGACAATAATGGCGAAGTCCCCCTACCAACACAAAAGGGGACCTGACATGCCTAAAGTAACCAGAGTGAGTTCCTGAGGTCCTCGTTGCTACTGGAGAAGTTCCCCCAGCTTCTCGTCTCAACAGGAGAAACATCAGAAAATTATCCCTTCAATGTGTGATGGGGAAATTTTGCGCAGCACTATTCAAGAGAAATCCCACATTCTCGACTGAAAATCAAAAGTGTACTTGACACCCTTTATGGGACTCAGAAAGTTCCCTCAATCAGCCATCCCCATGGGAGAGTAGAACACACTTTATGGACTCAAATCGAGAAGAGGCCCTATTCCCATTTAACGGATCGAGAGTAATCCCGAAATTCCCCTCCCAACACAAAAGCGGACCTGATTTCCCTGACGAAACCCAAGCGAGTTAATGAGGTCCCTGTCGCAACTCGAGAAGTTCCCCCAACTTCCCGCCGAAACTCGAGAAACACCACAAAATTATCCCCTCAATGTGAGATGAGGAAATTTTGCGGTGCAGAATCTCAAGAGAAATCCTACTTTCCCGCTTGAAAGGCAAACGGGTACTTGAAACGCTTTATGCGACTCAGAAATTTCCCTCACACAGTCGTCCCCATTGGAGAGTAGAACCTACTTTATGGACTCAACTCGAGAAGAGGCCCTATTTCCATTTAACGGCTCGAGAGTAATCCCGAAATTCCCTTTCCATTAAATAGGGGACCTAACTTTCCTGAAGCAACACGAGCGAGTTCCTGAATTTCATGTCGCAACTCGATATGTACCCCCAGCTTCCCGCCTCAACAGGAGAAACACAACAAAATTATCCCCTCAATGCGAGATGAGGGAATTTTGCGCAGCACTATTCAAGAGAAATCCCACATTCTCGCCTGAAAATCAAAAGGGTACTTGACACTCTTTATGCGACACATAAATTTCCCTCACACAGACGTCCCAGTTGGACAGGAGAACACACTTTATGGACTCAACTCGAGAAGAGGCCCTATTCCCATTTAATAGCTCGAGAGTAATCCTGAAATTCCCCTTCCAACACAAAAGGTGACCTGAATTCCCTGAACCAACCCGAGCGAGTTCCTGAGGTCCCCGTTGCAACTCAAGAAATACCCCAATCTTCCCACCGCAACTCGAGAAACACCACAAAATTATATACTTAATGCGAGATGAGGAAATTTTGCGCAGCAGATCTCAAGAGGAATCCCACATTCCAGCTTGAAAGGCAAAAGGGTAATTGAAAACAATAATTCGACTCAGAAAATTTCCTAACACTGTTAGTCCCCATTGGAGAGGAGAACACACTTTATGGACTCAACCCGTAAGGAGGCCCTATTCCCATTTTACGGCTCCAGAGTAATCCCGAAGTTCCGCTTCCAACACAAAATGGGACCTGACTTCCCTGAAGCAACCCGAGCGAGTTGCTGAGGTCCCCGTCGCAACTCTAGAAGTAACCGCAGCTTCCCACCGCAACTCGAGAAACACCACAAAATTATCTCCTCAATGCGAGATGAGGAAATTTTATGCTGCAGAAGCCCAAGAGAAATCCCACATTCCCGCTTGAAAGGCAAAAGGGTACTGGACACCCTTTATGCGACTCAGAAAGTTCCCTCACTCAGCCGTCCCCATTGGAGAGGAGAACACACTTTATGAATTCAACTCGAGAGAGGCCAATTCCCATTTAACGACTCGAGAGTAATCCTGAAGTTCCCCTTCGAACACAAAAAGGGACCTGACTTCCCTGTAGCAACCCGAGCGAATACCTGAGGTCCCCATTGCAATTCATTAACAACCTGCAGTTTCCGGCTGCAACTCGAGAAACACTTCAAAATTATCCTTCAATGGGAGATGGGGAAATTTTTCGCTGCAGAATCTCAAGAGAAATCCCACATTCTCGCTTGAAAGGAAAAATGTTACTTGACACCCTTTATGCGACTCACAGTGTTCCCTGACATAGCCGACCCCATTGGAGAGGAGAACACACTTTTTGGACTCAACTTGAGAAGAGGCCCTATTCCCATTTAATGGCTGGAGAGTAATCCGGAAGTTCCCTTTCCAACACAAAAGTGAACTTGACTTCCCTGAAGCAACCCGAGCGAATTCCTGAGGTCCCCGTTGCAACTCAAGAATTACACCCAGCTTCCCGCTGCATCTCGAGAAACACCACAAAATTATACCCTCAAGGCGAGATGAGGAAATTTTGCACTGCACAATCAAGAGATTTTCCACATTCCCGCCTGAAAGGCAAAAGGGTACTTGACACATTTATTCAGTTTAGTTCAGTCGCTCAGTCGTGTCCGACTCTCCACGACCCAATAGATCACTGTGCGCCAGGCCTCCCTGTCCATCACCCACTCCCAGAATTCATTCAAACTCATGTCCACAGAGTCGGTGATGCTATCCACCCATCTCATTCTCTGTCGTCCCCTTCTCCTCCCGCCCCCAACCTTTCCTAGCATCAGAAACTTTTCCAGTGAGTCAACTCGTCTCATGAGTTGGCCAAAGTATTGCAGTTTCAGCTTTAGAATCAGTCCTTCCAATGAACACCCCGGATTAATCTCCCTTAGAATGGAGTGGTTGGATCTTCTTGCAGTACAAGGGACTCTCAAGAGTCTTCTCCAACACCACAGTTCAAAAGCATCAATTCTTCGGTGATCAGCTTTCTTCACAGTCCAACTCTCACATCCATACATGATCACGGGAAATACCATAGCCTTGACTAGATGGACCTTGGTTGGCAAAGTAATGTCTCTGCTTTTTAATATACTATCAAGGTTGGTCATAACTTTCCTTCCAAGGAGTAAGCGGCTTTTAATTTCATGACTGCAATCAGCATCTGAAGTGATTTTGGAGCCTAAAAAAATAAAGTCTGACACTGTTTCCACTGTTTTTCTATCTATTTCCCGTGAAGTGATGGGACCAGATTCCATGATATTTGTTTTCTGAATGTTGATCTTTAAGCCAAACTTTTCACTCTCCTCTTTCACTTTCATCAAGAGGCTACTGAGTTCCTCTTCACTTTCTGCCATAAGGGTGGTGTATTCAGATGTTCAAGCAGGTTTTAGAAAAGGCAGAGGCACCAGAGATCAAATTGCCAACATCCGCTGGATCATGGAGAAAGCAAGAGAGTTTCAGAAAAACATCTATTTCTGCTTCATTGACTATGCCAAAGCCTTTGACTGTGTCGATCACAATAAACTGTGGAACATTCTGAAAGAAATGGGAATCCCAGACCACCTCACCTGCCTCTTGAGAAACCTGTATGCAGGTCAGGAAGCAACTGTTAGAACTGTACATGGAACAACAGACTGGTTCCAAATAGGAAAAGGTGTACGTCAAGGTTGTATATTGTCACCTTGCTTATTTAACTTATATGCAGAGTACATCATGAGGAACGCTGGGCTGGAAGAAGCACATGCTGGAATCAAGATTGATGGGAGAAATATCAATAACCTCAGATATGCAGATGACACTACCCTTATGGCAGAAAGTGAAGAGGAACTCAAAAGCCTCTTGATGAAAGTGAAAGAGGAGAGTGAAAAGGTTGGCTTGAAGCTCAACATTCAGAAAACAAAGATCATGGCATCTGGTCCCATCACTTCATGGGAGATAGATAGAAAAACAGTGGAAACAGTGTCAGACTTTATTTTTTTGGGCTCCAAAATCACTGCAGATGCTGATTGCAGCCATGAAATTAAAAGACGCTTGCTCTTTGGAAGGAAAGTTATGACCAACCTTGATAGTATATTAAAAAGCAGAGACATTATTTTGCCAACCAAGGTCCGTCTAGTCAAGGCAATGGTTTTTCCCGTGGTCATGTATGGATGTGAGAGTTGGACTGTGAAGAAGGCTGATCGCCGAAGGATCGATGCTTTTGAACTGTGGTGTTGGAGAAGACTCTTGAGAGTCCCTTATACTGCAAGGAGATCCAACCAGTCCATTCTAAAGGAGATCAACCCTGGATGTTCATTGGAGGGACTGATGCTAAAGCTGAAACTGCAATAGTTTTGCAACCTCATGCGATGAGTTGACTCATTGGAAAAGACTGTGATGCTGGGAAAGGTTGGGGCCGGGAGGAGAAGGGGACGACGGAGAATGAGATGGCTGGATGGCATCACCGACTCTGTGGAGATGAATTTAAGTGTACTCCGGGGGTTGGTGATGGACAGGGAGGCCTGGCGTGCTGTGATTCATGGGGTCGCGGAGAGTCGGACACGACTGAGCGACTGAACTGAACTGATTCTGCATATCTGAGGTATTGATATTTCTCCCACCAATCTTGATTCCAGCTTGTTTTTCTTCCAGCCCAGCGTTTCTCATGAAGTACTCTGCATATAAGTCAAATAAGCAAGGTGACAGTATACGGCCTTGGCGTACTCCTTTTCCTATTTGGAACCAGTCTGTTGCATGTACAGTTCTGAGTGTTGCTTCCTGACCTGCATACAGGTTTCTCAAGAGGCAGCTCATGTGGTCTGATATTCTCATCTCTTTCAGAATCTTCCACAGTTTGTTGTGATACACACAGTCAAAGGCTTTGGCATAGTCAATGAAGCAGAAATAGATGTTTTTCTGGAACTCTTTTGCTTTCTCCATGATCCAGCGGATGTTGGCATTTTGATCTCATTTGCCCTTGCCTTTTCTAAAACCCGCTTGAACATCTGGGAGTTCACTGATCACATATTGCTGAAGCCTGGCTTGGAGAATTTTGAGCATGACTTTAATAGCGTGTGAGATGAGTGCAATTGTGCGGTAGTTTGAGCATTCTTTGGCATTTCCTTTCTTTGGGATTGGAATGAAGACTGACCTTTTCCAGTCCTGTGGCCACTGCTGAGTTTTCCAAATGTGTTGGCATATTGATTGCAGCACTTTCACAGCATCATCTTTCAAGATTTGAAATATCTCAACTGGAATTCCATCCCTTCCACTAGCTTTGTCCGTAGTGATTCTTTCTAAGGCCCACTTGACTTCACATTCCAAGATGTCTGGCTCTAGGTCAGTGATCACATTTTCGTGACTATCCTGGTCGTGAAGATCTTTTTGTACAGTTCTTCTTTGTATTCTTGCCACCTCTTCTTAATATCTTCTGCTTCTGTTAGGTCCATGCCATTTCTGTCCTTTATCGAGCCCATCTTTGCATGAAATGTTCCCTTGGAATCTCTAATGTTCTTGAAGAGGTCTCTTGTTTTTCCTATTCTGTTGTTTTCCTCTATTTCTTTGCATTAATCACTGAGGAATGCTTATATAACTCTCCTTGCTATTCTTTGGAACTCTGCATTCTAAAGCTTATATCTTTCCCTTTCTCCTTTGCCTTTCGCTTCTCTTCTTTTCACAGCTATTTGTAAGGCCACCTCAGACAGCCATTTTGCTTTTTTTGCATTTCTTTTCAATGGGGATTCTCTTGGTCCCTGTCTCCTGTACAATGTCACGATCCTCCATCCAGAGTTCATCAGGCACTCTATCAATCAGATCTTGTCCCTTAAATCTATTTCTCACTTCCACTGTATAATCATAAGGGATTTGATTTAGGTCATATCTGAATGGTCTAGTGGTTTTCCCTACTTTCTTTAATTTAAATCTGACTTTGGCAATAAGGAGTTCATGATCTGAGCCACAGTCAGCTCCTGGTCTTGTTTTTGCTAACTGTATAGAGCTTCTCTGCCTTTGGCTGCAAAGAATATAATCAATCTGATTTTGGTGTTGACCATCTGGTGATGTCCACGTGTAGAGTCTTCTCTTGTGTTGTTGGAAGAGGGTGTTTGCTATGACCAGTGCGTTCTGTTGACAAAACTTTATTAGATTTGGCCCTGCTTCATTCCGTGCTCCAAGGCCAAATTTGCCTGTTACTCCAGGTGTTTCTTGACTTCCTACTTTTGCATTCCAGTCCCCTAGAATGAAAAGGACATCTTTTTTGAGTGTTAGTTCTAAAAGGTCTTGTAGGTCTTCATAGAACCGTTCAACTTCGGCTTCTTCAGCGTTACTGGTTGGGGCATAGGCCTGGATTACTGTAATGTTGAATGGTTTGCCTTGGAAACGAACAGACATCATTCTGTCGTTTTTAAGATTGCATCCAAGTACTGCATTTAGGACTCTTTTGTTGACCATGATGGCTACTCCATTTCTTCTAAAGGATTCCTGCTCACAGTAGTAGATATAATGGTCATCTGAGTTAAATTTACCCTTTCCAGTCCATTTTAATTCCCTGATTCCTAAAATGTCTATGTTCACTCTTGCCATCTCCTGTTTGACCACTTCCAATTTGCCTTGATTCCTGGACCTAACTTTCCAGGTTCCTATGCATTATTGCTCTTTACAGCACCGGACCTTGCTTCTATCACTGGTCACATCCACAACTATGTACTGGTTTTGTTTTTGCTCCATCCCTTCATTCCTCCTAGAGTTATTTCTCCACTGATCTCCAGTAGCATACTGGGCACCTACCGACCTGGGGAATTCCTCATTCAGTATCCTGTCATTTTGCCCTTTGATATTGTTCATGGGGTTCTCAAGGCAAGTATACTGAAGTGGTTTGCCATTCCCTTCACCAGTGGACCACATTCGGCTGTGGTCCATGTGATCAGATCGACTAGATTCTTGTGATTATGATTTCAGTGTGTCTCCCCTCTGATGCCCCATCGCAATACCTACCATCTTATTTAGTTTCTCTTACCTTGGGTGTGGGATATCTCTTCACAGCTGTTCCAAGAAAGCGCAGCTCCTGCAACTTACCTTGGATGAGGGGTATGTCCTCGAGGCCGCCCCTCCTGACCTTGAACGTGAGTAGATCCTCTCGGCCCTCCCTCGCACAGCCACCACCTATTGGACGTGGGGTACCTCCTCTCGGCAGCCTGCCCTGGCCTCAGACTTGGGGTAGCTCCTCATGGCCGCGAATCTTTGCATGGTCGGTTGCTCCGGGACCAGCATCTCTCGCATCTGAGCGGGTGGGGCCGGGGTCTCTCAGGTCTGCGCCGACGGGTGAGTCTCAGAAAATTACCTCACACAGTCGTCCCCATTGGAGAAGAGAACACAATTTGTGGACTCAACTCGAGAAGAGAACCTATTCCCATTTAACGGCTCGAGAGTAATCCCGAAGTTCCCCTTCCAACACAAAAGGGGACCTGACTTCCCTGAAGCAACCTGAGTGAGTTCCTGAGGTCCTCTTCACTACTCGAGAATTAGCCCCAGCTTCCCGCCGCAACACGAGAAGCAACACAAAATTTTCCCCTCAATGCCTGATCAGGAAAATTTGCACTGCACAATTGAAAAGAAATCCCACGTTCCCACTGGAACGGCAAAACTGTACTTTACACCCTTTATGTGACTCAGAAATTTCCCTCACACAGCTGTCCCCATTGGAGAGGCGAACACACTTTATGGACTCAACTCGAAAAAGGCCCTATTCCCATGTAATGGCTCGAGAGTATTCCCGAAATTCCCCTTCCTTCACAAAAGGGGAATTGACTTCCCTAAAGCAACATGAGCGAGTAGCTGAGGTCCCCGTGGCAACTGGAGAAGTACACCCAGCTACCCCCAACTCGAGAAACACCACAAAATTATCTCCTCAAAGCGAAATGAGGAAATTTTGGGCTGCAGATCTAAAGAAAAGACCCACATTCCCGCTTGAAAGGCAAAAGGCTACTTGACAAACTTTGTGCGACTCAGAAAGTTCCCTCAAACAGCCGCCCCATTGCAGAGGAAATCACACATTTTGGACTAAACACGAGAGGAGGTCCTATTCCCATTTAACGGTTCGTGAGTAATCAGGAAGTTCCCCTTCCAACAAAAAAGGTGACCTTATTCCCTGAAGCAACCGGTGCGAGTTCCTGAGGTCCCTGTTGCAACTCGAGAAGTACCTCCAGCTTCCCACCGCAACTCGAGAAACACCACAAAATTATCCCCTCAAAGCGAAATGAAGAAATTTTGGGCTGCAGAATTTCAAGAGAATTCCCACATTCCCGCTTGAAAGGCATAAGTGTACTTGACACCCCTTATGCGACTCAGAAAGTTCCCTCAAACAGCATTCCCGATTGGAGAGTAGAACTCACCTTATGGACTAAACTCGAGAAGAGGCTCTATTCCCATTTAATGCCTCTGGAGTAACCTGGAAGTTCTTCTTCCAAAACAAAAGAGGGACTGACTTTCCTGAAGCAACCCGAGCGAGTTCATGAGGTCCTCGTCGCAACTCGAGAAGTACCCCAAGATTCCCGTAGACACTAGAGAAAAACAACAAAATTATCCCCTCAATTCTAGATGAGGAAATTGTGCGCTGCAGAATCTCAAGAGAAATCCCACATTCCCTGTTGAAAGGCAAAAGGATACTTGACATCCTTAATGGGATACAGAAAGTTCTCTCACACAGCCGTCCCCATTTGAGAGGAGAACACACTTTATGGCCTCACCTCGAGAAGAGGCCCTTTTCCCATTTAACGTAGTGAAAGTAATCCCGGATTTCCACTTACTTCACAAAAGGGGACTTGACTTCCCTGAAGCAACCGGAATGAGTTCCCGAGGTCGTCGTTGTACCTCGAACATTACTGCCAGCTTCCCGCTGCTTCTCGGGAAACACCACAAAATTATCTGCTCAGTGCGAGATGAGGTAATTTTGTGCTGCAGGATCTCAAGAGAAAAGCCACATTCCCCATTGAAAGGCAAAATGGTAGTGACACACTTTATGTGACTCAGAAAGTTCCCTCACACATATGTCCTGATTGGAGAGGAAAAAACACTTTATTGTCTCAACAAGAGAAGAGGCCCTACTCTGATTTAATGGCTCGAGAGTAATCCGGAAGTTCCCCTTCCAACACAAAAGGGGACCTTACTTCCCTGAAGCAACCAGAGTGAGTTCCTGAGGTCCCCGTCTCAACTCGAGAATTACCCCCAGTTTCCCGCCAAATCTCCAGAAACATCACAAAAATATGGCCTCAATGCGACAAGAGGAAATTTTTCGTGGCAGTATCTCAAGAGAAATCCCACATTCCCACTTGAAAGGCAAAGGGGTACTTGACACCCTTTATGTGACTCAGAAATTTCCCTCACACAGCCGTCCCCATTGTAGAGCAGAATACACTTTATGGACTCAATTCTAGAAGAGGCCCTATTCCCATTAAATGGCCCGAAAGTAATCCAGAAGTTCCCCTTTCAACACAAAACGGAGACCTAACTTCCCTGAAGCAACCCGATCTAGTTCCTGTAGTCCCCGTTGCAACTCTAGAAGTACCCCCAGCTTCCCGCCGTAACTCGAGAAACACCACAAAAATATGGCCTCAATGCGAGATTAGGAAATTTTGCGTGGAAGTATCTCAAGAGAAAACCCACATTCCCACTTGAAAGGGAAAATGGTACTTGACACTCTTTATGCGACTCAGAAATTTCCCTCACATAGCCATCCCCACTGGAGAGGAAAACACACTTTTTGGACTCAACCTGAGTGAAGGACCTATTCCCATTTAACGCCTGGAGAGTGATCCGGAAGTTCCCCTTCCAACACAAAAGGAGAGCTGACTTTCCTGAAGCAACCCGAGCGAGTTCCTGAGTTCCCTTTCGCAACTAGAGAAATACCCACAGCTTCCCATCGAAACACTAGAAACACCACAAAAATATGGCCTCGATACGAGATGAGGAAATTTTGGGCAGCAGAATCTCAAGAGAAATCCCACATTACCGCTTGAAAGGAGAATGGGAACTTGACACCCTTTATGCGACTGAGAAAATTCCCTAACACAGCGGTCCCCATTGGAGAGGAGAACAAAATTTACGGACTCAATTCGAAAAGAGGCCCTATTCCCATTGAACTGCTCGAGAGTAATCCCGAAGTTCCCCTTCCAACACAAAGGGAAACTGACTTCTCAGAAGCAACACGGGGTATTACCTGAGGTCCCCGTCGCAAATCGAGAGGAAGCCGAAGCTTCCCACCGACACTCAAGAAAAACCACAAGATTGTGCCCTCAAGGCGAGATAAACAACATTTCCGTTTCAGATTCGGTAAGAGAAATTCAAATGTAACCTCGAGTATCAACTCACAGGACGAGTGGAGACCTGACTGCACGAGCATACTCTATACAATCTCCAGGTACAAATTCAACTCTAATGTGGCCTAACACTCGTATTACAACTCGAGAAGAAAGCGCAGTTCCAGGTCAGAACAAGAGAGGAGAACTGAATCCCCTGGAGAATATTGAGAGCAACCGGAGATCCCTGTCTCCACTGGAGAAGAACAAAGAGTTGCCTGACCCAACTCTCGATGCGGCCCTATTCGTCTGTTTCTCCTTAGAGAGGAATCCTGAGTTTCCCCTTTCAAGACTATAGGAGACCTGACTTGCCTGGGTCAACACGAGCGAGTTCCTGATATCCCCGTCGCAACTCAAGATGAACCCCAACTTCCCGCCGCAACTCAAGAAACACGACAAAGTTATCCCCTCAATGCGAGATGAGGAGTTTTATCCGTGTCAGTGTCTCAAGAGAAATTCCACATTCTAGCTTGAAAGGCGAACGGGTACTTGACACACTTTATGTGACTCAGAAAGTTCCCTACCATAGCCATCCCCACTCGAGAGGAGCACATAATTTATATTCTTAACTTGAGATGAGGCCCTATTATCATTTAACGACTCGAGAGTAATCCAGAAATTCCCCTTCCAACAAAAAATCAACCTGATTTCTCTGAAGAGACACGGGGATTTCCTGAGGTCCCCATTGCAACTCAAGAGGGAGCCCAGGCCTCCTGCCGCAACTCGAGAAACACCACAAAATTTTCCCCTCAATGCGAGATGAGGATATTTTCCGCTGCAGAGTCTCAAGAGAAATCCCACTATCCCACTTGAAACTCGAAAGGGTACTTGACATCCTTTATGTGACTCCAAAACATCCCCGAGATAGTGGTCCACATTGAAGCGGAGAACACAAATTATCTACACAGCACTATATTTGAACCTATTGTCTGATTCTACTACACAGTTTCAAATGTAGCCTCGAGTATCAAATCACAGGACAAATGGTGACCTGACTCCATGAGCATACTCTATACAATCTCAAGGTACAAATGCAAAAAAGCAAAATGGCTGTCTGAGGAGGCCTTACAAATAGCTGTGAAAAGAAGAGAAGCGAAAAGTCAAGGAGGAAAGGATAGATATAAGCATCTGAATGCAGAGTTCCAAAGAAGAGCATGGAGAGATAAGAAAGCCTTCCTCAGCGATCAATGCAAAGAAATAGAGGAAAACAACAGAATAGGAAAAACAACAGATCTTTTCAAGAAAATTAGAGATATCAAGGGAACATTTCATGCAAAAATGGGATCGATAAAGAACAGAACTGGTATGAACCTAATAGAAGCAGAAGATATTAAGAGAAGGTGGCAAGAATACACAGAAGAACTGTACAAAAAAGGTCTTCACGACGAAGATAATCAGGATGGCGTGATCACTCACCTGGAACCAGACATCTTGCAATGTGAATGCAAGTGGGCCTTAGAGAGCATCACGACGATCAAAGCTAGTCGAGGTGATGGAATTCCAATTGAGCTAATTCACAACCTAAAAGATGATGCTGTGAAAGTGCTGCACTCAATATGCCAGCAAATTTGGAAAACTCAGCAGTGGTCACAGGACTGGAAAAGGTCAGTCTTCATTTCAGTCCCAAAGAAAGGGAATGCCAAAGAATGCTCAAACTACCACACAGTTGCATTCATCTCACACGCTAGTAAAGTCATGCTCAAAATTCGCCAAGCTGGGCTTCAGCAATATGTGAATCGTGAACTTCCAGATGTTCAAGCAGGTTTAAGAAAAGGCAGAGACACCAGAGATCAAATTGCCAACATCCGCTGGATTATGGAGAAAGCAAGAGAGTTCCAGAAAAACATCTATTTCTGCTTCATTGACTATGCCAAGGCCTTTGACTGTGTGGATCACAATAAACTGTGGAACATTCTGAAAGAGGTGGTAATCCCAGACCACCTGACCTGCCTCTTGAGAAACCTGTATGCAGGTCAGGAAGCAACAGTTAGAATTGGACATGTAACAACAGACTGGTTCCAAATAGGAAAAGGAGTACGTCAAGGTTGTATATTGTCACCCTGCTTATTTAACTTCTATGCAGAGTATATCATGAGGAACTCTGGGCTGGAGGAAGCACAGGCTGGAATCAAGATTTCCAGAAGAAATATCAATAACCTCAGATATGCAGATGGGATCACCCTTATGGCAGAAAGTGAAGAGGAACTCAGGTCTCTTGATGAAAGCAAAAGAGGAGAGTGAAAATGTTGGCTTGAAGCTCAACATTCAGAAAACGAAGATCATCGCATCTGGTCCCATCACTTCTTGGGAAATAGATGGGGAAACAGTCAAAACCGTGTCAGACTTTATTTTTTGGGGCTCGAAAATCACTGCAGATGCTGAATGCAGCCATGAAATTAAAATACGCTTACTCCTTGGAAGGAAAGTTATGACCAGCCTTAGATAGTATATTAAAAAGCAGAGACATTACTTTGCCAACCAAGGTCCGTCTAGTCAAGACTATGGTTTTTCCTGTGGTCATGTATGGATGTGAGAGTTGGACTGTGAAGAAAGCTGATCGCCGAAGAATTGATGCTTTTGAACTGTGGTGCTGGAGAAGACTCTTGAGTGTCCCTTGTACTGCAAGGAGATCCAACCAGTCCATTCTAGAGGAGATCAATCCTGGGTGTTCATTGGAAGGACTGATGCTAAAGTTGAAACTCCAATACTTTGGCCACCTCATGCGATGAGATGACTCACTGGAAAAGACTCTGATGCTGGGAGCAATTGGGGGTAGGAGGAGACGGGGATGACAGAGAATGAGGTGGCTGTATGGCATCACTGACTCGATGGACATGAGTTTGAGTGAACATCGGGAGTTGGTGATGGACAGGGAGGCCTTTCGTGTTGTGGTTCAGGAGTCACTAAGAGTCGGACACGACTGAGCGACTGAATCGAACTGAACTGAAAGTGGCCTATCACCCGTATTACAACTCGAGAAGAAAGCGCACTTCCAGGTCTGAACAAGAGACGAGGCCTGAATCCCCTGGAGAATTTTGAGAGCAACCGCGAGATCCCTGTCTCCACTGGAGAAGAACAAACAGTTGACTGACTCAACGCTAGATGTGGCCCTATTCCTCTGCTGCTCTTTATAGAGGAATCTCGAGGTTCCCCTTCCAAAAAGATAGGAGACCTGACTTCCCTGGGGCAACACGAACGAGTTCCTGGGGTCCCCGTCGAAACTCGAGAGGAACCCCAAACTTCCTGCCGCAAATCGGGAAACACCACAAATTATCCCCTCAATGAGAGATGAGGACATTTTCCACTGCAGAATCTCAAGAGACATCCCACATTTCCACTTGAAAGGCGAACGGGAACTTGACATCCTTTATGCGACTCAGTAAGTTCCCTAACACAGCCGTCCCCATTGGAGAGGAGAACACAATTTATGGACTCAGGTCGAGAAGAGGCTCTGTTCACATTTAACAGGTTGACAGTAATCCTGAAGTTCCCCTTCCAACACAAAAGGGGACCTGACTTCCCTGAAGCAACACGAGCGAGTTCCTGAGGTCCCCGTCGCAAGTCGAAAAAAACACCAAGTTTTATGCCGCAACTCGAGAAACACCACAAAATTTTCCCCTCAATGCGAGATGAGGATAATTTCCGCTGCAGAGTCTCAAGAGAAATCACACATTACTGCTTGAAATCCGAACGGAACTTGACACACTTTATGCGACTCAGTAAGTTCCCTAACACAGCCGTCCCCATTGGAGAGGAGAACACAATTTACGAACTCAACTCGAGAAGAGGCCCTATTCCCATTGAACGGCACGAGAGTAATCCCGAAGTTTCCCTTTGAACACAAAAGGGGACCTGCCTTCTCTGAAGCAACACGGGGGATTTCCTGAGGTCCCCGTCCCAAATCGAGAGGGGGACCAAGCTTCCCACCGCAACTCGAAAAACACCTCACTATTTTCCCCTCAATGTGAGATGAGGATATTTTCCGCTGCAAAGTCTCAAGAGAAATTGCACATTACCGCTTGAAATCCGAACGGAACTTGACACACTTTATGCGACCCAAAAATTTTCCCCAGGTAGCCGTCCACATTGAAGCAGAGAACACAATTTATCTACACAGCACTAGATGCGACCCTATTACTCTCCTGTGCCTCGAGAGGAATGGCGATGTTCCCCTTCCAACACGCAAGGAGACCTAACTGCCCTGGGATATCGAGATCGAGGTACTGAGGTCCCCGTCGTAACTTGATAGGAACCCAATTCTTACCGACGCAAGTCGAGAAACACCACAAAATTATCCCCTCAATGCGAGATGTGGACATTTTCCGCTGCAGCATATCAAGAGAAATCCCACATTCCCGCTTGAAAGGTGAACGGGTACTTGACACCCTTTATGCGACTCAGAAAGGTCCCTCACAGAGCCGTCCGCTTTGGAGAGGAGAACACAATTTAGGACTCAACTCGGTAAGAGGCCATATTTCCATTCTAAGCCTCGAGAGTAATCCCGATGTGACTACCAAAACGAAAGAAGATCTGACTTCCCAGGGACTACAGGTGGGAGGTCCTGAGATCCATTTCCCCTTTCGAGAAGAACCCCAAGCTTCCCACGGAAACTCGAGAAAAACCACAAGATTCTGCACTCAAAGTGAGATGAGGAAAATTTCCCCTGCAGAATCTCAAGGGATATCCCATATTCCCGCTTGAAACCAGAACGGGTACTTGACACCCTTTATGAGACTCAAAATATTCCGTGACATAGCTGTCCCCACTTGAGAGAACACAATTTATGGACTCAACTTTAGATGAGGCCCTATATCCATTCCACGCCTCCAGAGTAATCCCGATGTTCCCCTAACAAAACGAAAGGAAACCTGACTTTCCAGGGACTACACGAGCGAGTTCCTGAGGTGTCTGTCGCATCTCGAGAAGGACATTAAGTTTCCCGTGGCTACTCGTGAAAAACCACAAGATTCTTCACTCAAGGTGAGATGAGGAAAATTTCCCCTGCAGAGTCACAAGAGAAATCATACATTCTCGCTTGAAACGCGAACGGGTACTTGACACCCTTTATGAGACTCAGGATATTCCCTGACATAGCTGTCCCCACTTGAGAGGAGAACACTATTTATAGACTCAACAATAGATGAGGCCTTATTCCCATTCCACGCCTCGAGAGTAATCCCGATGTTCCCCTACCAAAACGAAAGGAGACCTGTCTTCCCAGGGACTAAACAAGCGAGTTCCTGAGGTCCCCATCGCAACTGGAGAAGGACCCCAAGCTTCCCGACGCAAATCGAGAAAACCCACAAGATTCTGCACTCAAGGTGAGATGAGGAAATTTTACCCTGCAGAGTCTCAAGAAAAATCCCACATTCCCGCTTGAAACGCGAACGGGTATTTGACACCCTTTATGAGACACAAGATATTCCCTGACTTAGCTGTCCCCACTTGAGATTAGAACAAAATTTATTGGATCAACTTAAGATGAGGCCCTATTCCCATTCCATGCCTCGACAGTAATCCCGAGGTTCCCCTACCAAAATGAAAGGAGATGTGACTTCCCAGGGACTACACGAGCGAGTTCCTGAAGTCCATGTCACAACTCGAGAGGGACCCCAAGCTTCCCGCCGCAACTCGAGAAAAACCACGGGATTCTGCACTCAAGGTGAGATGAGAAAAATTCCCCTGCTGAGTCTCAAGAGAAATCCCACATTCCGGCTTGAAATGCGAACAAGTATTGACAACTTTATGTGACTCAAGACATTCCCTGACATAGCTGAACTCACTTGAGATTAGAACACAATTTATGGACTCAATCATAGATGAGGCCCTGTTCCCATTCCACGTCTTGAGAGTAATCCCGAGGTTCCCCTACCAAAACGAAAGCAGACCTGACATCCCAGGGACTACAAGAGCGAGTTCCTGAGGTCCATGTCACAACTCGAGAAGGATCCCAAGCTTTCCGCCGCAACTCGAGAAAAACCACAAGATTCTGCACTCAAGGTGAGATGAGGAAAATTTCCCCTGCAGAGTCTCAAGAGAAATCCTACATTCCCCCTTGAAACGTGAATGGGTACTTGACACCCTTTAGGCAAATCAAGACATTCCCTGACATAGCTGTCCCCACGTGAGAGGAAAGCACAATTTATGGAATGAACTTGAGATTAGGCCCTATTCCCATTCCACGCCTTGAGTGTAATCCCAATGTTCCCATACCAAAACGAAAGGAGACCTGACTTCCCTGGGAATACACGAGGGAGTTGCTGAGGTACTTTTCGCAAATCGAGAAGGACCCCAAGCTTCCCACCGCAACTCGAGAAAAACAACAAGATTCTGCACTCAAGGTGAGATGAGGGAAATTTCCCCTGCAGAATCTCAAGAGAAATCCCTCATTCCCGCTGGAAACTCGAAAGGGTACTTGACACAATTTATGTGACTCAAGACTTTCCCTGACATAGCTCTCCGCAGTTGAGAGGAGAAAACAATTTATGGACTCAACTTGAGATGAGGCCCTATTCAGATTCCACGCCTTGAGAGTAATCCCGAGGTTCCCCTACATTACGAAAGAGACCTGACTTCCCAGGGAATACAGGAATGAGTTCCTGAGGTACCTGTCGCAATTCGAGTGGGACCCCAAGCTTCCCACCGCAACTCGAGAAAAACCACAAGATTCTGCACTCAAGGTGACATGAGGAAAATTTCCCCTGCACAGTCTCAAGAGAATTCCCACATTCCCGCTTGAAAGGCGAACGGGTACTTGACAATCTTTATGCGACACAAGACATTCCCTGACATAGCTGTCCCCACTTGAGAAGAGAACACATTTTTTGGACTCATCTTTAAAAGAGGCCCTATTCCCATTCCACTCCTCAAGAGTAATCCCGATATTCCCCTACCAAAGCGAAAGGAGACCTGACTTCCCAGGGAGTACACGAGCGAATTCCTGAGGTCCCTGTCGCAACTCGAGAAGGACCCCAAGCTTTCCGCCGCAACTCCAGAAAAACCACAAGATCCTGCACTCAATGTGAGATGAGGAAAATTTACCCTGCAGAGTCTCAAAGGAAATCCCACATTCCCGCTTGAAACGCAAACGAGTTCTTGACACCCTTTATGCGACTCAAGACATTCCCTGAAGTAGCTGTCCCCACTAGAGAGGAGAACCCAATTAATGGACTCAATTTTATGAGGCCCTATTCCCATTCCATGCCTCCAGAGTAATCCTTATGTTCCCCTTCCAAAACGAAATGAAACCTGACTTCCCAGGTACTACACCAGCGAATTCCTGAGACCCCTGTCGCAACTCAAGAAGGACCGCATGTTTCCGCCACAACTCGAGCAAAACCACAAGATTCTGCAGTCAAGGTGAGATGAGGAAAATTTCCCCTAGAGGGTCACAAAAGTTATCCCACATTACCGCCTGAAACTCGAACGGGTACTTGACACCCTTTTGCGAATCAGAACATTCCCTGGCATAGCTGTCTCCACTTGAGAGGAGAACACAGTTTATGGACTCAACTTGAGATGATGCCCTATTCCCATTCCACCCCTCGAGAGTAATCCCGATGTTCTCCTACCAAAACCAAAGCAGAATTGACTTTCCAGGGACTACACGAGCGAGTTCCTGAGGTCCCTGTCCCAACTCGAGAAGGACCCCAATCTTCCCGCCGCAACTCGAGAAAAACCACAAGATTGTTCACTCATGGTGAGATGAGGAATATTTCCCCTACAGAGTCTCAAGAGAAATCCCACATTCCCTTTTAAACTCAAACGGGCTCTTGACACTATTTCTGCGACACAAAAAAGACCCTTATAAGCTGTCCCCACTGGAGAGGAGCACACAATTAATGGACTCTTCTCTAGATGAGGCCCAATTCACATTCGATGCCTCGAGAGAAATCCCGAAGTAGCCTTTCCAACAGGAAAGGAGACCTGACTTCCCTGGGGCAACACGAGCGATTTCCTGAGATGCCCGTCGCAACCTGAAAGGGACCCCAAGCTTCCAGCCGCAACTCGAGAAAAACCACAAGATTCTCCCCTCAATGGGAGATGAGGAATATTTCTGCTGCAGAATCTCAAGAGAAATCACACATTCCCCCTTGAAACTCAAAAGGGTACTTTAAACCCATTCTTTGACACACAAAGATCCCTGACTAATCCGTCCCACTGGAGAGGAACACACAATTAAACGACTCAACACAAGATGATGACCAAATCACAGTCCACGCCACGATTGGAATCCCGAGGTTCCCCTTCCAACACGAATGGAGACCTGACGTTCCTGGGGCAAAAGGAGGGAATTGCTGAGGTCCCTGAAGCAATCGAGAAGGAGCCAAAGTTTCCCCCCGCAACTCGAGAAAAACCACAAGATTCTGCACTCAAGGTGAGCTGAGGAAAATTTCCCATGGAGAGTCCCAAGAGAAATCCCACATTCACTCTTGAAACTCGAAAGTGTCCTTGACACCCTTTATGTGACTCAAGACATTCCCTGACATAGCTGTCGCCACATGAGAGGAGAACAAAATTTATGTACTGAACTGTAGATGAGGCCGTATTCCCATTCCATGCCTCGAGAGTAATCCCGAAATCCCCTACCAAAACGAAAGGAGACCTGACTTCCCAGGGACTACACGAGTGAGTTCCTGATATCACTGTCACAACCCGAAAGGGACCCCAAGCTTCAAGCCACAACAGGAGAAAAACCACAAGATTCTCCCCTCAATGTGAGAGGAGGAACATTTCTGCTGCAGAGTCTCCAGAGAAATCACACATTACTTCTTGAAACTCGAGAGGCTACTTGAAACCCTTTCTGAAACACAAAAAGATCCCGGACTAAGCCGTCCCCACTGGAGAGGAGCACACAATTATCGGACTCAACACGAGAAGCAAATCACATTTCACGCCAAGATTGGAATCCCGATGTTCCCCTTCCAATATGATCGGAGACCTGCCATCCCTGGGATAACAAGAGCGAGTTTCTGAGGTCCCCATCGCAACTCGAGAAGGCCCCCAAGCTTCCTGCCGCAACTCCAGACAAACCACAAAATTGTGCACTCAAGGTGTGATGAGGAAACTTTTCCCATGCTAAGTCTGAAGAGAAATCCCACATTCCTGCTTGAAACTCGAAAGGGTACATGACACCCTTTATGCGACTCAAGACATTCCCTGACATAGCTGTCGCCACATGAAACGAGAAAAAAATTATGGACTCAAATTTAGATGAGGCCGTATTCCCATTCCATGCCTCGAGAGTAATCCTGAAATCCCCTACCAAAACCAAAGGAGACCTGACTTCCCAGGGACTACACGAGCGAGTTCCTGATATCACTGGCGCAACCCAAAAGGGACCCCAAGCTTCAAGCCGCAACACATTTCTGCTGCAGAGTTTCAAGAGAAATCACACATTCCTGCTTGAAACTCGATAGGGTGCTTGAAACCCTTTCTGAAACACAGAAAGATCCTGTATTAAGCCATCCCCACTGCAGAGGAGCACACAATTATCGGACTCAACACAAAATGAGAAGCAAATCACATTCCACGCCACGATTGGAATCCCGAGGTTCCCCTTACAACACGATTGGAGACCTGCCGTCCCTTTGATTACACGAGCGAGTTTCTGCGGTCCCCGTTGCAACTCGAGAAGGACCCCAAACTTCCCGCCGCAACTCGAGACAAACCACAAGATTGTGGACTCAAGGTGTGATGAGGAAAATTTTCCCATGCTGAGTCTGAAGAGAAATCCCACATTCCCGCTTGAAACTCGAACCAGGACTTGACACACTATATGCGACCCAAGACATTCCTTGACACAGCTGTCCCCACTGGAGAAAAGAACACAATTTATGGACTCAATTTTAGATGAGGCCGTATTCCCATTCTAGTCCTCGAGTGTAATCCCGAAGCTCTCCTTGCAAAAAGAAAAGTGACCTGACCTCCCTGAAGTAAACAGAGCTAGGTTCTGAGGGCACTGTCTCAACTTGAGAGGGACTACAAGCTTCCTGCATCAACTTGATAAAAACCACGAGATTCCCACATCAATGCGAGATGAGGAATATTCTGCTGCAGAGTCTTAAGGGAAAACCCACATTATCGCTTGAAATTCGAACGGGTACTTGACACCCTTTCTGCACCCATAAAAGTTCCCTGACTAAGCCGTCCCTACTGGAGAGGAGCACAAAATTTAAGGACTCATTTCTAGATGACTTCCATTTGCCATTCCACGCCCGAAGTTTCCCTTCCAACACGTAAGGAGACCTGACTTCTCTGGGGCAGGACCAGTGAGTAACTGCAGTCCCCGTCGCAATTCGAGAAGGACCCAAAGCTTCCCGCCGCAACTAGAGAAAAACCACAAGATTCTGCACTCAAGGCAAGATGAGGAAAATTTCCCATATACAGTCTCAAGAGAAATCCCACATTCCCTCTTGAAACTCGAACGGATACTTGACACCCTTTATGTGACTCAAGACATTCCCTGACATAGCTGTCCCCACTTGAGAGGAGAACACAATTTCTGGACTCAACTTTAGATGAGGCCCTATTCCCATTCCACGGCTCCAGAGTAATCCCAAAGTTCCCCTACCAGAGGCAAGGAGACCTGACTTCCCAGGGATAACACGAGCGTGTTCCTTGGGTGCCCGTTGTAAGTCGAAAAGGACCCCAAGCTTCCGCCTCAACTCGAGAAAAAACATAAGATTCTGCACTCAAGGTGAGATGAGGAAAATTTTCCCTGCAGAATCTCAAGAGAAATCCCACATACCCTTTTAAACTCTAACGGGCACTTGACATTATTCCTGAGACACCAAAAGGACCCTTACTAAGCCGTACCCACTGGAGAGGAGCACACAATTAACAGACTCATCATTCGATGAGGCCCAATTCACAATCGATGCCTCGAGTGAAATCCGAAAGTACCCTTTCCAACAGCAAATGAGACCTGACTACCCTGGGGCAACACGAGCGCTTTCCTGAGATCTCCATCACTCCCAAAAGGGACCCCAAGCATCCAGCCATAACTCGAGAAAAACCAGAAGATTCTCCCCTCAATGCGAGATGAGGAATATTTCTGCTTCAGAGTCTCAAGAGAAATCATATATTCCCACTTGAAACTAAAAGGGTACTTTAAACCCTTTCTTTGACACAAAATAGAACCCTGACTAATCCGTCCCCACTGGAGAGGAACACACAATTAACAGACTCAACAAAAGATGATGCCCAAATTACATTCCACGCCACGAGTGGAATCCCGAGGTTCCTCTTCCAACATAATTGGAGACCGGATGTCCATGGGGCAACATGAACGAATTCCTGAGGTACCGTCGCATTCAAGAAGGAGCCAAAGCATCCCGAAGCAACTCGGGAAAAAACGTAAGATTCTGAACTCAAGGTGAGCTGAGGAAAATTTCCCATGGAGAGTCCCAAGTGAAATCCCACATTCCCGCTGTAAACTCGAAAGGGTCCATGACACCCTTTATGTGATTCAAGACATTCCCTGACATAGCTGTCGCCACATGAGAGGAGAAAAATTTATGGATTCAACTTTAGATGAGGCCGTATTCCCATTCCATGCCTCGAGAGTAATCCTGAAATCCCCTACCAAAACCAAAGGAGACCTGACTTCCCAGGGAGTACATGATCGGGTTCCTGATATCACCGTTGCAACCTGAAAGAGACCCCAAGCTTCAAGCCGTAACATGAGAAAAACCACAAGATTCTCCCCTCAATGCGAGATGATGAACATTTCTGCTGCAGAGTCTCAAGGGAAATCACACATTCCTGCTTGAAACTCAATAGGGTATTGAAACCCTTTGTGAAACACAAAAAGAACCCAGACTAAGCCGTCCCCACTGGAGAGGAGCACACAATTATCGGACTCAACACAAAATGAAAAGCAAATCACATTCCATGCCATGATTGGAATACCGAGGTTCCCCTTCCAACACGATGGGAGACCTGCCTTCCCTGGGATAACACCAGCGAGTTTCTGAGGTCCCTGTCGCAACTTGAGAAGGACCATAAGCTCCACGCCGCAACTCGAAACAAACCACAAGATTGTGCACTCAAGGTGTGATGAAGAAAATTTTCCCATGCTTAGACTGAAGAGAAATCCCACATTTCCGCTTGAAACTCGAACCAGGACTTGACACACTATATGCGACCCAAGACATTCCTTGACATAGCTGTCCCCACTTGAGAGAAGAACACAATTAATGGACTCAATTTTATTATTATTTTTTTTATTTTTGAACTCAATTTTAGATGAGGCTGTATTCCCATTCTACTCCTTGAGTGTAATCCCGAAGATTTCCTTGCAAAAAGAAAAGTGACCTGACCTCCCTGAAGTAAAAGGAGCTAGGTTCTGAGGTCACTGTGTCAACTTGAGAGGTACTACAAGCTTCCCGCAGCAACTCGATAAAAACCACGAGATTCCCAAATCAATGCGAGATGAGGAATTTTCTGCTGCAGTGTCTCAAGGGAAAACCCACATTACCGCTTGAAATTCGAACAGGACTTTGACACCCTTTCTGAAACCATAAAAGATCCTTGACTAAGCCGTCCCTGCTGGAGAGGAGCACAAAATTTATGGACTCATCTCTAGATGACGTCCAATTGCCATTCCACGCCTCGAGAATGATCCCGAGATTTCCCTTCCAAAACACAAGGAGACCTGACTTCCCTGGGGCATGACCAGGAAGTAACTGAGTTCCCCGTCACAACTCGAGAAGGACCCCAAGCTTCCAGCCGCAACTCAAGAAAAAACACAAGATTCTGTACTCAAAGCGAGATGAGGAAAATTTCCCCTACAGAGTCTCAAGGGAAATCCTGTATTTGCGCTTGAAATTCAAACGGACACTTGACACCCTTTATATGACTCAAGACATTCCCTGACATAGCTGCCCCCACTTGAGAGAAGAACACAATTTATGGACTGAAATTTAGATGAGAACCTATTCCCATTTCATGCCTCAAGAGTAATCCCGATGTTCCCCTACCAAACGAAAGGAGACATTACGTCCCAGGGACTACACGAGCGAGTTCCTGAGGTCCCTGTCGCAACTCGAGAAGGACCCCAATCTTCCCGCCGCAACTCGAGAAGAACCACAAGATCCTGCAGTCAAAGTGAGATGAGGAAAATTTCCCCTTTGAATCTCAAGAGAAATCGCACATTTCTGCTTGAAACTTGAACGGGACCTTGACACCCTTTATGCAACTCAAGACATTCCCTGATAGCTGTCCTCACTTGAGAGGAGAACAAAATTTATGGACAAACGTTAGATGAGGCCCGATTCTCATTCCTCACCTCGTTAGTAATAACGATGTTCCCCTCCCAAAACGAAATGAGTCATGACTTTCCAGGGAATACACCAGCGAGTTCCTGCGGTCCCTGTAACAACTTGAGAAGGACCCCTAGCTTCCCACCTAAACTCGAGAAAAACCACAATATTCTACACTCAAGGTGAGATGTGGAAAATTTCCCCTGCAGAATATCCAGAGAAATCCCACATTCCCACTTGAAACGCGAAAAGTTTCTTGACACCCTTTAAGCGACTCAAGACATTCCCTGACATAGCTGTCCCCACTTGAGAGGAAAACACAATTCATGGACTCAACTTTACATGTGGCATTATTCCCATTCCACACCTCGAGAGTAATCCCGATGTTCCACTACCATAAGGAAAGGGGACCTGAATTCCCAGGGTCTACACGAGTGAGTTCCTGAGGTCTGTGTCACGACTCGAGAAAGACCCCAAGCTTCCCGCCACAGCTCGGAGAAAAACCAAAGATTCTGAACTCAAGGTGAGATGAGGAAAATTCCCCTGGCAGAGTCAAGAGATATCCAACATTCCCGCTTGAAACGCCAACAAGTAATTGACACCCTTTATGCGTCTTAAGACATTCCTTGACATAGCTGTCCCAATTTCAGAGGACACCACAATTTACTGACTCATCTTTAGATGAGGCCCTATTCCCATTCCACGCCTCGAGAGTAATCCCGATGTTCCCCTACCAAAACGAAACGAGACCTGACTTCCCAGGGACTACAGGAACGATTTACTGAGATCCCTGTCGCAACTCGAGAAGGAGGCCTAGCTTACCAAGCAAACAGGAGAAAAACCACAAGATTCTGCACTCAAGGTGAGATGAGGAAAATTTCAAATGCAGAGTCTCAGGAGAAATCCCACATTCCCTGTTGAAACGCAAACGGGTATTTGACACCCTTTATGCAACTCAAGACTTTCCCTGACATAGCTGTCCCCACGTGAAAAGATAACGAAATTTATGGACTCAAAATAGATGAGGCCCTATTCCCATTCCACACCTCGAGATTAATACCAATGTTACCCTACCAAAACAAAAGGAGACCTGACTTGCCTGGGACTCTACGAGTGAGTTCCAGAGGTCCTTGTCGCAAATCGAGAAGGACCCCAAGCTACCCGCCGCAACTCGAGAAAAAAACACAAGATTCTGCCTTAAAGGTGAGAAGAGGAAAATTTCCCCTGCAAAGTCTAAAGAGAAATCGCACATTCCCGCTTGAAACGCGAACGGGTACTTGACACCCTTTATGCGACTCAAGACATTCCCTGACATAGCTGTCCACACTTGAAAGGAAAACACAATTTATGCACTCAACTTGAGATGAGGCTGTATTCCCAATCCACTCATCGAGAGTAATCCCGATGTTCCCCTACCAAAAGGAGAGGCGACCTGACTTCCCTGGTACTACGCCAGCGAGTTCCTGAGGTCCCTGGCACAACTCGAGTAGGACCCCAAGCTTACCGCTGAAACTCGAGATAACCCACAAGATTCTGCACTCAAGTTGAGATGATGAAATTTCCCCCAGCAGAGTCAAGAGAAATCCCAAATTCCCGCTTGAAAGGATAATGGGTACTTGACAACCTTTATGCGACTCAAGATATTCCCTAACATAGCTGTCCCAATTTGAGAGGAGAACACAATTTAGGGATTCAACTTTAGATGAGGCAGTATTCCATTTCCATGCCCCGAGAGTAATCCCGATGTTCCCCTACCAAAACGAAAGGAGACCTGACTGCCTAGGGACTATTCTAGCGAGTTCCTGAGGTCCCTGTGGCAACTCGAGAAAGGACCGAAGCTTCCCACCGAAACAAGAAAAAAACCACAAGTTTCTGCACTCAAGATGAGACGGGGAAAATTTCTCCTGCAGAGTCTCAAGAGAAATCCAACATTCCCGCGAATGGGTACTTGACACCCTTTATGCCACTCAAGACATTCCCTGACAAAGCTGTCCATACTGGAGAGGAGAAAACAATTTTTGGACTCAAATTTAGATGAGGCCCTATTCCCATTCCATGCCTCGAGAGTATTCCCGATGTTCCCCTACCAAAAAGAAAGGAGACCTGACTTCCCAGGGACTACTTGAGCGAGTTCTGGAGGTCGCTTTCACATTCGAGAAGGGCCCCAAGCTTCCCGCCACAACAAGAGAGAAACCACAAGATTCTGCACTCAAGGTGACATGAGGAAAATCTCCCGTGCAGAGTCTCAAGAGAAATCCCACATTCCTGCTTAAAACACGAACGGGTAATTGACACCTTTTATGTGACACAAGACATTCCCTGACATAGCTGTCTGTACTTGAGAGGAAAACACAATTGATGGACTCAATTTTAATGAGGCCCTATTCCCCTTCCACGCCTCTCTTGTATCCCCATGTTCCCTACCAATTCGAAAGGAGACCTGACTTCCCAGGGACTACACGAGCGAGTTCCTGAGGTCCCTGTCGCAGCTCGAGAGAGACACCAAGCTTCACGCCGCAACTGGAGAAAAACCACAAGATTCTTCACTAAAGGTGAGATGAGGAAAATTTCCCCCACAATGTCTAAAGAGAAACCCCACATTCCAGCTTGAAATGCGAACGGATATTTGACACCCTTTATGTGACTCAAGACATTCCCTGACATAGGTGTCCACACTTGAGAGGAGAGAACAATTTATGGACTCAACTTTCGATGAGGCCCTATTCCCATTCCACGTTTCGAGAGTAATCCCGATGTTCCCCTACCAAAACAAAAGGAGACTTGACTTACCAGGGACTACACGAGCATGTTCTTGAGCTCCCTTTCCCAACTTGAAAAGGAACTCAAGCTTTGCGCCGCAACTGGAGAAAAGCCACAAGATTCTGCACTCAAGTTGAAATCAGGAAAATCTCCCCTGCAGAGTCTCAAGAGAAATCCCACATTCCTGCTTGAAACGCGCTCAGGTACTGGACACCCTTTATGCGACTCAAGACAATCCCTGACATAGCTGTCCCCACATGAGAGGGGAACACAATTTATGGACTCAACATTAATGAAGTTCTATTGCCCTTCTATGCCTTGAGAGTAATGCCGATATTCCCCTACAAACACGTAAGGAGATCTGATTTCCCAGGGACTACACTAGCGAGTTCCTGACGTCCCAGTCGCAAATTGAGGAGGGCCCAAACTTCCTGCCACAACATGTGAAAAACCACAAGATTCTGCACTCACGGTGAAAAGAGGACAATTTCCCCTGCAGAGTCTCAAGAGAAATCAAACATTACCAGTTGAAATGCGAACGGTACTTGACACCGTTTATACGACTCAAGACTTACCCTGATATTGCTGTCCCCTCTTGAGAGGAGAAGACAATTTATGGACTCAACTTTAGATGAGGCCCTATTCCCATTCACGCCTCGAGAGAAATCCCGATGTTCCCCTACCAAAACGAAAGGAGACCTGCCTTCCCAGGGACTACTTGAGGTCCCTTTCGTAACTCGAGAAGGACCCCAAGCTTCCAGCCACAACTCTAGAGACTTCACAAGATTCTGCACTCGAGGTGAAATGAGGAAATTTAACCCTGCAGAGTCTCAAAAGAAACCGCATATATCCGCTTGAAACTCGAACGGGTTCTTGACTCCATTTATGCGACTCAAGAGATTCCCCGACATAGCTTCCCCACTTGAGAGAAGAACACAATTTATGTACTCAACTTTAGATGAGGCCCTATTCCCATTACACACCATGAGATTAATCCCGATGTTCCCCTACAAAAACGAAAGGAGACCTGATTCCAGGGACTACACGAGCGAGTTCCTGGGGTCCCTGTTGCAAATTGAGAAGGGCACCATGTTTGCCGCAGCAACAGAAGAAAAACCACAAGGTTTTGCACTCAATGTGACATGAGGAAAATCTCCCTTGCAGAGTCTCAAGAGAAATCTCACATTCCCACTTGAAATGCGAACGGGTCCTTGACACCCTTTATGCGACTCAAGATATTCCCTGACATAACTGTCGGTACTTGAGAGTAGAACACAATTTATGGACTCAAATTTAATGAAGCCCTATTCCCCTTCCAGGCCTCACTGGTATTCCCGAATTCCCCTCCGAAAACGAAAGGAGACCTGACTTCCCAGGGACTTCAGAGCAAAACACTGAGGTCCCTGTCACCGCTCGAGAAAAACCACAAGATTCTGCGTTCAAGGTGAGATGAGGAAAATTTCCCCTGAAGAGTCTCAAGAGAAATCCCACATTCCCGCTTGACACGGGAAAGGGGAATTGACACTGTTTATGCGACTCAAGAGAATCCCTGACATCACTGTCCCTACTTCAGAGGAGAACACATTTTATGGACTCAAATATAGATGAGCCCTATTCCTATTCACCCCTCGAGAGTAATCCCGATGTTCCCCTACCAAAGCGAAAGGGGACCTGACTTCCCAGAGACTACACAAAGAGTTTCTGAAGTCCCTGTCACAGATAGAGAAGGGCCAAAAGCTTCCCGCCACAACACTAGAAAAAACACAAGATTCTGCACTCAAGGTGAGATGAGGAAAATCTCCCCTGCAGATTCTCAAGAGAAATCCCACATTCCTGCTTGAAAGACGAAAGTGTACTTGACTCCCTTTATGCAACACAAGACATTCCCTCACATAGCTGTCCCCACTTGAGAGTAGAAAACAATTTATGGACTCACCTTTAGATGTGGCCCTATTCCCATTCTACGCCTCTAGAATAATCCCAATGTTCCCTTACCAAACGAAAGACCTGACTTACAAGGGACTACAGGAGCGAGTTCCCGAGGTCCCTGGCGGAACTCAAAAAAGACCCCAAGCGTCCCGCCACAACTCGTGAAAAACCACAAGATTCTGCACTCAAGGTGAGATGAGGAAAATTCCCCTGGAGAGTCTCAAGAGAAATCCCACATTCCCGCTTGAAACGCGGACGGGTACTTGACACCCTTTATGCGACACAAGACATTCCCTGACATAGCTGTCCCCACTTGAGAGGAGAACAAAATTTATGGATTCGAATTTACATGAGGCCCTATTCCCATTCCATGTCTCGAGAGTAATCCCGATATTCCCTTACCAAAACGAAAGACCTGACTTCCCAAGGACTACACGAGCGAGTTCCTGAGGTCCCTGTCGCACCTCGAGAAGGACTCCAAGCTTCCCGCCGCAACTCGTGAAAAACCACAAGATTCTGCACGCAAGGTGAGATGAGGAAACTATCCAATGCAGAGTCTCAGGAGAAATCCCACATTCCCTGTTAAAACACGAAAGGGTACCGGACACCCTTTATGCGACTCAAGACATTCCCTGACATAGCTGTCTCTACTTGAGAGGAGAACACAATTTATGGACTCAACATTAGATGAGGCTCTATTCCCATTCCACGCCTTGAGAGTAATTCGTATGTTCCCCTACCAAAACGAAAGGAGACTTGATTCCAGGGACTGCACGAGCGAGTTCCTGGGGTCCCTGTTGCAAATCGAGAAGGGCACCAAGTTTGCCGCAGCAACAGAAGAAAAACCACAAGATTCTGCACTCAAGGTGACATGAGGAAAATTTCCCATGTAGCGTCGAAGTGATATCCCACATTCCTGCTTGACACGGGAAAGGGGAATTGACACCCTTTATGCGACTCAAGACAATCCCTGACATCGCTGTCCCTACTTGAGAGGAGGACACAATTTATGCACGCCTCAAGAGTAATCCTGATGTTCCCCTACCAAAACGAAAGTAGACCTGACTTCCCAGGGATGACACTAGCGAGTTTCTGAAGTCCCTGTCGCAAATTGAGAAGGGCCAAAAGCTTCTCGCCACAACACGAAAAAAAAAAACCACAAGATTCTTCACTCAAGGTGAGATGAGGAAAATCTCCCCTGTAGAGTCTCAAGAGAAATCCCACATTCCCGCTTGAAAGGCGAACGGGTCCTTGACACCCTTTATGCGACTCAAGACTTTCCCTGATATAGCTGTCCCCTCTTGAGAGGAGAAGACAATTTATGGACTCAACTTTAGATGAGGCCCTATTCCCATTCCACGCCTCAAGAGAAATCCCAATGTTCCCCTACCAAAACGAAAGGAGACGTGCCTTCCCAGGGACTACACGAGCCAGTTCCTGAAGTCCCTGTCACAACTCGAGAAGGGTCCGAAGCTTCCCGGCGCAACACGAGAAAAACGACACGATTCTGCACTCAAGGTGAGATGAGGAATATTTCACCTGCAGAGTCTCAAGGAAATCCCTCATTCCTGCTTGACACGAGAACGGGTACTTGACACCCTTCATGCGACTCAATACATTCCCTGACATAGCTGTCCCCACTTGAGAGGAGAACACAATTTATGGCCTCAACTTTAGATGAGGCCCTATTCCCATTCCACGGCTTGATAGTAATCCCGATGTTCCCCTACCAAAACAAAAGGAGACTTGACTTACCAGGGACTACACGATCGTGTTCTTGAGGTCCCTTTCGTAACTCGAGAAGGACCCCAAGCTTCCAGCCACAACTCTAGAGACGTCACAAGATTCTGCACTCGAGGTGAAATGAGGAAATTTAACCCTGCAGAGTCTCAAAAGAAACCGCATATTTCCGCTTGAAACTCGAACGGGTACTTGACTCCACTTAGGCGACTCAAGTGATTCCCCGACATAGCTTCCCCACTTGAGAGGAGAACACAATTTATGTACTCAACTTTAGATGAGGCCCTATTCCCATTACACACCATGAGATTAATCCCGATGTTCCCCTACAAAAACGAAAGGAGACCTGATTCCAGGGACTACACGAGCGAGTTCCTGCGGTCCCTGTTGCAAATCGAGAAGGGCACCATGTTTGCCGAAGCAACAGAAGAAAAACCTCAAGGTTCTGCACGCAAGGTGACATGAGGAAAATCTCCCATGTAGAGTCTAAGTGAAATCCAACATTCGTGCTTGACACGGGAAAGGGGAATTGACACCCTTTATGCGACTCAAGACAATCCCTGACATCGCTGTCCCTACTTGAGAGGAGGACACAATTTATGGACTCAAATTGAGAAGAGACCTATTTCATTCCACGCCTCAAGAGTAATCCCGATGTTCCCCTACCAAAATGAAAGTAGACCTGACTTCCCAGGGACGACACTAGCGAGTTTCTGAAGTCCCTGTCGCAAATTGAGAAGGGCCAAAAGTTTCTCGCCACAAAACGAAAAAAACCCACAAGATTCTTCACTCAAGGTGAGATGAGGAAAATCTCCCCTGCAGAGTCTCAAGAGAAATCCCACATTCCCGCTTGAAAGGCGAACGGGTCCTTGACACCCTTTATGCGACTCAAGACATTCCCTGACATAGCTGTCCATACTTGAGAGTAGAAAACAATTTATGAGGCCCTATTTCCCTACCAACCATCGCTAGTAATCCCAATGTTCCCCTACGGAAACGAAAGAAGACCTGACTTCCCTGGGACTCCACAAGCGAGTTCCTGAGGTCCCTGTCGCCACTCGAGGTGGACCCCAAGCTTCCCAAAGCAACTCGAGAAAAACCACATGATTCTGCACTCAGGTGAGATGAGGAAAATTTCCAATGCAGAGTCTCAGGAGAAATCCCACATTCCCTTTTGAAACGCGAACGTGTATTTTAACACCCTTTATGCGACTTAAGATATTCCCTGACATAGCTGTCCCCACTTGAAAGGAGAACACAATTTATGGGCTCAACATAGATGAGGCCCTATTCCCATTCTACGCCTCGAGACTAATACCAATGTTCCGCTACCGAAACGAAAGGAGACCTGACTCCCCAGAAACTACATGATCGAGTTCTTGAGGTCCCTGTTACAACTCTAGAAGGACACCAAGCTTCCCGCCTTCACTAGAGAAAAACCACAAGATTCTGCACTCAAGGTGAGATGGGGAAAATTTCCAATGCAGAGTCTCAGGAGAAATCCCACATTCCCTGTTGAAACGCGAACGGGTGCTGGACACCCTTTATGCCACCCAAGACATTCCCTGAAATAGCTGTCCCCACATGAGAGGAGAACACAATTTACGGACTCAACTTTAGATGAGGCCCTATTCCCATTCCACGCCTCGAGAGTAATCTGTATGTTCCCCTAACAAAACGAAAGGAGACCTGGCTTCACAGGGACTACACGAGCGAGTTCCAGAGGTCCCTGTCGCAAATCGAGAAGGACCCCAAGCTACCCGCCGCAACTAGAGAAAGAAACACAAGATTCTGCCTTGAAGGTGAGATGAGGAAAATGTTCCCTGAAGAGTCTCAAGAGAAATCCCATATTCCCACTTGAAACGCGAAAGGGTAATTGACACCCTTTATGCTGCTCAAGACATTCCCTGACATAGCTGTACGCACTTGAGAGGAGAACATAATTTATGGACTCAACATTAAATGGGCCCGTATTCCCATTCCATGCCTCGAGAGTAATCCCGATGTTCCCCTATCAAAACGAAAGGAGACCTGACTTCCCAGGGACACACGAGCGAGTTCCTGAGGTCCCTGTAGCAACTCGAGGACACCAAGCTTCCCCCCGCAAAACGAGAAAAAACAGAAGATTCTGCACTCAAGGTGAAATGAGGAAAATTTACCCTGCAGGATCTCAAGAGACCTCCCACATTCCCGCTTGAACTCAAATGGGTTGACTCCCTTTATATGACTCAAGACATTCCCCGACATAGCTCTTCCCACTTGAGATTATAACACAATTTATGGACTCAAATTTAGATGAGGCTCTATCCCCATTCCACACCACGAGAGTAATTCCGATGTTTCCCTACCAAAAGGAAAGGAGACCTGATATACCAGGGAATACCCGAGCGAGTTCCTCAGGTCCCTGCAACAACTCGAGAAGGACCCCAAACTTCCCGCCGCAACTCGAGAAAAACCACAACATTCTGCATTCAATGTGAGCTGAGGAAAATTTCCCCTGCAGAATCTCAAGAGAAATGCCACATTCAGGTTTGAAACACGAACGGTTACTTGACACGCTTTATGTGACTCAAGACATTCCCTGACACAGCTGTCCCCACTTGAGAAGAGAACACAATTTATGGACTCAACTTTAGATGAGGCCCTATTGCCTTTCCACGGCTCAAGAGTAATCCCGATGTTCCCCTACCAAAATGAAAGGACATCTGACTTCCCAGGGACTACAAGAGCGAATTCCTCAGGTCCATGTCGTAACTCACGAAGGACCCCAATTTTCCTGCCGCCTCTCGAGAAAAACCACAAGATTTTGCACTCAACGTGAGATGAGGAAAATTTCACCTGCAGAATCTCAAGAGAAATCTCACATTCCCACTTGAAGTGAAATGGGTACTTGACACCCTTTATGCCACTCAAGACATTCCCTGACATAGCTGTCCATACTGGAGAGGAGAAAACAATTTTTGGACTCAAATTTAGATGAGGCCCTATTCCCATTCCACGCCTCGAGAGCATTCCCGATGTTCCCCTACCAAAAAGAAAGGAGACCTGACTTCCCAGGGACTACTTGAGCGAGTTCCGGAGGTCGCTGTCACATTCGAGAAGGGCCCCAAGCTTCCCGCTGCAACAAGAGAGAAACCACAAGATTCTGCACTCAAGGTGACTAGAGGAAAATCTCCCCTGCAGAGTCTCAAGAGAAATCCCACATTCCTGCTTGAAACACGCTCAGGTACTGGACACCCATTTTGCGACTCAAGACATTCCCTGACAGCTGTCCCCACATGAGAGGGGAACACAGTTTATGAACTCAACATTAATGAAGCGCTATTGCCCTTCTATGCCTTGAGAGTAATGCCGATATTCCCCTACCAAAACGAAAGGAGACCTGACTTCCCAGGTACAACACGAGCGAGTTCCTGGGGTTGTTTCGCAACTCGAGAAGGTCCCCAAACTTCCCGCCGCAACTCGAGATAACCCAAAAGATTCTGCACTCAAGGTGAGATGATGAAATTTTCCCTGGCAGAGTCAAGAGAAATCCCAAATTCCCGCTTGAAACGCTAATGGGTACTTGACACCCTTCATGCGACTCAACTCATTCCCTGATATTGCTGTCCCCAAATGAGAGGAGAACACAATTTATGGACTCAACTTGAGATGAGGCCCTATCCCCATTCTATGCCTCTAGAGTAATACCAATGTTCCCTTACCAAACGAAAGGCCTGACTTCCAAGGTACTACAGGAGCGAGTTCCTGAGGTCCCTATCAGAACTCAAAAAGGAACCCAAGTTTCCCACCGCAACTCGAGAAAAACCACAAGATTCTGCACTCAAGGTGACATGAGGAAAATTCCCCCTGCAATCTCAAGAGAAAATCCACATTTCCGCTTGAAACGCTAGCGGGTACTTGACACCGTTTATGTGACTCAAGACATTCCCTGACATAGCTGTCCTCAATTGAAAGGAGAACACAAGTTATGGGCCAACAAAGATGAGGCACTATTCCCATTCCATGCCTCGATAGTAATACCAAAATTCCCCTACCAACACGAAAGGAGACCTGACATCCCAGAAACTACATAATCGAGTTCTTGAGGTCCCTGTTGCAACACTAGAAGGACCCCAAGCTTCCCGCCGCAACTCGAGAAAACCCACAAGATTCTGCACTCAAGGTGAGATGGGGAAAATTTCCAATGCAGAGTCTCAGGAGAAATCCCACATTCCCTCTTGAAACGCGAACGGGTACTGGACACATTTTATGCGACTCAAGACATTCCCTGACATAGCTGTCCCCACTTGAGAGGAGAACACAATTATGGACTCAACTTTAGATGAGGCCCTATTCCCATTCAACGCCTCGAGAGTAATCTCAATGTTCCCCTACCAAAACGAAAGGAGACCTGATTTCCCTGGGGCTACACGAGCGAGATCCTGAGTTCCCTGTCACAACTCGAGAAGGACCCCAAGCTTCCCGCCTCAACTCGAGAAAAACCAACAACACAGAATCCAACAACACATTAAGAAGATCATACATCATGAACAAGTGGGCTTTATCCCAGGAATGCAAGGATTCTTCAATATCCGCAAATCAATCAACGTAATACACCACATTAACAAACTGAAAAATAAAAATCATATGATTATCTCAATAGATGCAGAGAAAGCCTTCGACAAAATTCAACATCTATTTATGATAAAAACCCTCCATAAAGTGGGAATTGAAGGGACATACCTCAACATAATAAAAGTTATATATGAAAAAACCCACAGCAAACATTATCCTCGATGGTGAAAAACTGAAAGCATTTCCCCTAAAGTCAGGAACAAGACAAGGGTGCCCACTCTCACCACTACTATTCAACATAGTTCTGGAAGTTTTGGCCACTGCAATCAGAGCAGAAAAAGACATAAAAGGAATACAAATTGGAAAAGAAGAAGTAAAGCTTTCACTGTTCGCTGTTGACATGATCCTCTACACAGAAAACCCTAAAGACTCTACCAGAAAACTACTAGAGCTAATTAATGATTACAGTAAAGTTTCAGGATATAAAATCAACACACAGAAATCCCTTGCATTCCTATACACTAATAATGAGAAAATAGAAAGAGAAATTAAGGAAACTATTCCATTCACTCTTGCAACGAAAAGAATTAAATACTTAGGAATATATCTACCTAAGGAAACAAAAGACTTGTACATAGAAAACTATAAAACACTAGTGAAAGTAATCAAAGAGGACACGAATAGATGGAGAAATATATCGTGTTCGTGGATTGGAAGAATAAATATTGTGAAAATGAGTATACTACCCAAAGTAATTTATACATTCAATGCAATCCCTATCAAGCTACCAACAATATTTTTCACAGAACTAGAACAAATAATCTCACAATTTGTATGGAAATACAAAAAACCTCGAATAGCCAAAGCAATTTTGAGGAAGAAGAATGGAACTGGGGGAATTAACCTGCCGGACTTCAGGCTTTATTACAAAGCCACAGTCATCAAGACAGTATGGTACTGGCATAAAGACAGAAATATAGATCAATGGAACAAAATAGAAAGCCCAGAGATGAACCCACGCTCCTATGGACACCTTATCTTCGACAAAGGAGGCAAGAATATAAAATGGAGAAAAGACAGTCTCTTTAACAAGTGGTGCTGGGAAAACTGGTCAGCCACTTGTAAAAGAATGAAACTAGAACACTTCCTAACACCATACACCAAAATAAACTCAAAATGGATTAAAGATCTAAGTGTAAGACCAGAAACTATAAAACTCCTAGAGGAGAACGTAGGCAAAACACTCTCCGACATAAATCACAGCAGGATCCTCCAAGACCCACCTCCCACAATATTGGAAATAAAAGCAAAATAAACAAATGGGACCTAATTAAAATCAAAAGCTTCTGCACAGCAAAGGAAACTCTAAGCAAGGTGAAAAAACAGCGTTCAGAATGGGAGAAAATAATAGCAAATGAAGCAACTGATAAAGGATTAATCTCCAAAATATACAAGCAGCTCCTGCAGCTCAATTCCAGAAAACTAAGTGACCCAATCAAAAAATGGGCCAAAGAACTAAGCAGACATTTCTCCAAAGAAGACATAAAGATGGCTAACAAACACATGAAAAAATGCTCAACATCTCTCATAATCAGAGAAATGCAAATCAAAACCACAATGAGATACCATTTCACACCAGTCAGAATGGCTGCTATCCAAAAGTCTACATGCAATAAATGCTGGAGAGGGTGTGGAGAGAAGGGAACCCTCTTACACTGTTGGTGGGAATGCAAACTAGTACAGCCACTATGGAGAACAGTGTGGAGATTCCTCAAAAAACTGGAAATAGAACTGCCATATGATCCAGCAATCGCACTCCTGGGCATACACTCCGAGGAAAGCAGAATTGAAAGAGACACATGTACTCCAATGTTCATTGCAGCACTGTTTATAATAGCCAGGACATGGAAGCAACCTAGATGTCCACCTGCAGATGAATGGATAAGAAAGCTTTGGTACATATACACAATGGAGTATTTTTCAGCCATCAAAAAGAATGCATTTGAATCAGTTTTAATGAGGTGGATGAAATTGGAGCCTATTATACAGAGTGAAGTAAGCCAGAAAGAAGAACATCAATACTGTATATTAACGCATATATATGGAATTTAGAAAGATGGTAACCTGAACCCTGTATAAGAGACTGCAAAAGAGATATAGGTATATAGAACATTCTTTGGGACTCTGTGGGAGAGGGTGAAGGTGGGATGATTGGGGAGAATGGAATTGTAGCATGTATATTATCATAAGTAACCAGTCCAGATTCGACGCATAAATTTTCCTCTGTTCATTTCTTTGCATTTGTGCTTTTTCAATAAAAATACTTTTAACTGATGTAAAAAAAAAAAAAGAAGGTGATGTACGCATGTAAAGGGCAGAGTATAGGTACACATTGAGTACTTTGATAAACGTCACCCTCTTCTAGAAAAGTACAGACCTCTAAATTAAAATGGTTTTAAGAACAGCCAATTAAATTACAAAAGAAAATGTGCCAAATTTCTCTGCAATACACAGCAATTTATACAAATGTCTTAGCTTGCATTTAAAAAAATTCTCACTAGATGTGAGAAAGCATTTAAATTAGGCATCCTTTTCCATTATTACCTCAATCTCAAAAAAGAAAAAAAATGTTAAACTAGAGAAGGAGAACGATTCTGAATTCTGTTTTCAACATGTTTAATTAACTAATGAAGTTGGATTTAAATTGGCAATCCTTCCTACATCTCCATATTCCACAAAAGAAAAAGCAGTGGTAGCATGCTAACTTAATAAAGTTGCTATAAAAAGGAAAAAAAAAAAGAGAAAAACCACAAGATTCTTCACTCAAGGTGAGATGAGGAAAATTTCCCCTGCAGAGTCTGAAGAGAAATCCCACATTCCCGCTTGAAACGGGAAAGAGGAATTGATACCCTTTATGCAACTCAAGACAATCATGATATCACTGTCCCTACTTCAGAGGACAACACAATTTATGGACTCAACTTTAGATGAGGCCCTATTCCCATTCCACGGCTCAAGAGTAATCCCAATGTTCCCCTACCAAAACGAAAGGAGAACTGATTTCCCAGGGGCTACACGAGCGAGATCCTGAGGTCCCTGTGGCAACTCGAGAAGGACCCCAATCTTCCCGCCTCAACTCGAGAAAAACCACAAGATTCTGCACTCAAGGTGAGATAGGAAAATTTCCCCTGTAGAGGCTCAAGAGAAATCCCACATTCGCGCTACAAACGCGAACGGGTACTTGACACACTTTAGGCGACTCCAGGCATTCCCTGACAAGCTGTCCATACTTGAGAGGAGAACACAATGTATGGACTCAAATTTAGATGAGGTCCTATTCCCCTTCCACGCCTTGAGAGTAATCCCGATATTTCCCTACAAAACGAAAGGAGACTTGACTTCCCAGGGACTACACTAGCGAGTTCCTAAAGTCCCTGTCGTAAATCGAGAAGGGCCCAAAACTTCCTGCCACAATGCGAGAGAAAACAGAAGATTCTGCACTCATGGTGAGATGAGGAAAAGTTCCCCTGCAGAGTCTCAAGAGAAATCCCAAATTCCCGGTTGAAACCCGAACGGGTACTTGACACCCTTTATGCGACCCAAGACATTCCCTGACATAGCTGTCCCCTCTTGAGAGGAGAAAACAATTTATGGCCTCAAGTTTAGATGAAGCCTATTCCCATTCCATGGCTCGATAGTAATCCCGATGTTCCCCTACCAAAACGAAAGGAGACTAGAATTCCCAAGGACTACAAGATCGTGTTTTTGAGGTCCCTTTCGTAACTCGAGGAGGACCCCAAGCTTCCCGCCGCGACAAGAGAAAAACCACAAGATTCTGCACTCAAGGTGACATGAGGAAAATCTCCCCTGCCAGAGTCTCAAGAGAAATCTCACATTCCCGCTTGAAATGCAATCGGGCACTTGACACCCTTTATGCGACTCAAGACAGTCCCTCACATAGCTGTCCGTACTTGAGAGTAGAACACAATTTATGAACTCAACTTTAAAGAGGCCCTATTTCCCTTCCAGGCCTCGCTAGTAATCCCAAATTCCCCTACCAAAACGAAAAGTGACCTGACTTCCCAGGGACTACAGAGCGAGGTACTGAGGTCCCTGTTGCAACTCAAGAAGGGACCCAAGTTTCCCGCCGCAACTTGAGCAAAACCACAAGATTCTGCACTCAAGGTGAGATGAGGAAAATCTCCCCTGCAGAGTCTCAAGATAAATCCCACATTCCCTCTTGAGAGGTGAACGGGTACTTGACACCCTTTATGCGACTCAAGACATTTTCTGACATAGCTGTGCGTACTTGAGAGTAGAAAACAATTTACGGAGTCAACTTTAATGATGCCCTATTACCCTACCATGCACCGCTAGTAATCCCCATGTTCCCCTACCAAAAGGAAAGGAGACCTGATAATCAGGGGCTACACGACCGAGATCCTAAGGTCCCTGTCGCAACCTGAGAAGGACCCCAAGCATCCCGCCTCAACTCGAGAAAAACCACAAGATTCTGCATTTAAAGTGAGATGAGGAAAAGTTCCCCTGTAGAGTCACAAGAGAAATCCCACATTCCCGCTAGAAAGGTGATCGGGTACTTGACACACTTTGGCGAATCAAGACATTCCCTGACAAAGCTGTCCATACTTGACAGGAGAACACAATTTATGGACTCAACTTTAGATGAGGCCCTATTCCCCTCCCACGCCTTGAGAGTAATGCCGATATTCCCCTACCAAAACGAAAGGAGACCTGAATTCCCAGGGATTACACAAGCGAGTTTGTGACGTCCCTGTTGCAAATCGAGAAGGGCCCACAGCTTCCTGCCACAATACGAGAGAAACCACAAGATTCTGCACTCATGGTGAGATGAGGAAAATTTCCCCTGCAGAGTCTCAAGAGAAATCCCAATTTCCCGGTTGAAACCTGAACCCGTACTTGGCACCCTTTATGCGACTTAAGACATTCCCTGTCATAGCTGTCTGCACTTGATTGGAGAACACAATTTATGGCCTCAAATTTATATGAGGCCCTATTCCCATTCCATGGCTGGATAATAATCCTTATGTTGCCATACCAAAACGAAAGGAGACTTGAATTCCCAGGGACTACAAGAGCGTGTTTTGAGGTCCCTTTCGTAACTCGAGAAGGACCCCAAGCTTCCCGCCGCAAGAAGAGAAAAACCAAAAGATTCTGCCCTCAAGGTGACATGAGGAAAATCTCCCTTGCAGAGTCTCAAGAGAAATCTCACATTCCCGCTTGAAGTGGGAATGGGTACTTGACACCCTTTATGCGACTCAAGCCATTCCCTGACATAGCTGTCCGTACTTGAGAGTAGAACACAAATTATGGACTCAACAGTAATGAAGCCCTATTCCCCTTCCAGGCCTCGCTAGTAATCCCGAATTCCCCTACCAAAACGAAAGGAGACCTGACTTCCGAGGGACTACAGAGCGAGGTACTGAGGTCCCTGTCGCAACTCGAGAAGGGACCCAAGCTTCCCGCAGCGACTTGAGAAAAACCACAAGATTCTGCACTCAAGGTGAGATGAGGAAAATTTTCCCTGCAGCTTCTCAAGAGAAATCCCACATATTTGCTTGAAACGCGAACGGGTATGTGACACCCTTTATGCGACTAAAGACATTCCCTGTCATAGCTATCCCCACTTAAGAAGAGAACATAATTTATGGACTCAAGCATAGATGAAGCCCTATTCCCATTCCACGCCTCGAGTGTAATCCCGATGTTCCCTTACCAAAATGAAATGAGACCTGACTTCCCAGGGACTACACCAGCGAGTTCCTGAGGTCCCTGTCGGAACTCCAGAAAGACTCCAAGATTCCCGCCCCAACTCGATAAAAATCACAAGATTCGGCAGTAAAGGTGTGATGAGGAAAATTTCCCATGCAGAAACTCAAGAGTAATCAAACATTCCTGCTTGAAACGCAAATAATCACTTGACACCCTTTATGCGACTCAAGACTTTCCCTGACATAGCTCTTGCCACTTGCGAGGAGAACAGAGTGTATGGACTCCACTTTAGATGAGGCCCTATTCCCATTCCAATCCTCAAGAGTAATCCTGATGTTCCGCTAACAAAACGAAAGAAGAGCAGAGTACCGAGCAACACACGAGCGAGTTCCTGAGGTCCGTGTTGCAACTCGAGACGGACACCAAGTTTCCCGCCGAAACTCGAGAAAAACCACAATATTCTCTACTCAAGATGAGATGAGGACAATTTTGCCTGCAGCGTCTCAAGAGAAATCCCACATTCCTGATTGAAATGCAGTCGGGCAGTTGACACCCTTTATGCGACTCAAGACTTTCCCTGACATAGCTCTTGCCACTTGAGAGGAGAACACATTTTATGGACTCAAATTTAGATGAGGCCCTATTCCCATTCCACACCTCGAGAGTAATCCTGATGTTCCCCTAACAAAACGAAAGAAGAGCAGAGTTCCGAGGAACACACGAGCGAGTTCCTGGGGTCCGTGTCGCATCTCGAGAAGGACACCAAGTTTCCCGCCGAAACTCGCGAAAAACCACAATATTCTCTACTCAAGATGAGGTGAGGACAATTTCGCCTGCAGCGTCTCAAGAGAAATCCCACATTCCTGATTGAAATGCAGTCGGGGACTTGACACCCATTATGAGACTCAAGACATTCCCTGACATAGCTGTCCCCACTTGAGAGAAGAACACACTTTTTGGACGCAACTTTAGATGAGGCCCTATTCCCTTTCCATGCCTTGAGAGTAATTCCGATGTTCCCCTACCAAACTAAAAGGAGATCTGACTTCCCAGGGCCTACACCATCGACTTCCTGAGGTCCCTGTCGCAACTCCAGAAAGACCCCAAGCTTCCCGCCGCAACTCGAGAAAAAACACAAGATTAGACAGTAACGGAGAGATGAGGAAAATTTCCAATGCATAGAATCAAGAGTAATCCAACTTACCCACTTGAAACGTGAATCGGTACTTGACACCGTTTATGCCACTCAAGAATTTCCCTGACTTAGCTGTCGCTACTTGAGAGGAGAACATATTTTATGGATTTGAATTTGATGAAGCCCTAGTCCCATTGCACGCCTCGAGAATAATCCCGATGTTCCCCTACCAAAACGAAAGGAGACCTGACTTCCCAGGGACTATAGGAGCGAGTTCTTCAGGTCCCTGTCGCAACTCGAGAAGGACCCCAAGCTTCCCACTGCAACTCGAGAAAAACCTCAATATTCTCTCTTCAAGGTGAGGTGAGGAAAATTTCCCCTGCAGTCACAGGAGAAATCCCACATTCCCGATTGAAATGAGATTGGGCCCTTGACACCCTTTATGCGACTCAAGACATTCCCTGACATAGCTGTCCCCACTTGAGAGGAGAACACAATTTATGGACTCAACTTTAGATGAGGCCCTATTCCCATTCAACGCCTCTAGAGTAATCCCAATGTTCCCCAATCAAAACGAAAGGAGACCTGATTTCCCAGGGGCTACACGAGCGAGATCCTGAGTTCCCTGTCACAACTCCAGAAGGACCCCAAGCTTCCCGCCTCAACACGAGAAAAACCACAAGATTCTTCACTCAAAGTGAGATGAGGAAAATTTCCCCTGTAGAGTCTCAAGAGAAATCCCACATTCGCGCTACAAACGCGAACGGGTACTTGACACACTTTAGGCGACTCAAGAAATTCCCTGAGAAGGCTTTCCATACTTGAGAGAACACAATTTATGAACTCAAATTTAGATGAGGCCCTATTCCCCTTCCCCGCCTTGAGAGAAATCCCGAAATTCCCCTAACAAAACGAAAGGAGACTTGAATTCCCATGGACTACAAGATCGTGTTTTTGAGGTCCCTTTCATAACTCGAGGAGGACCCCAAGCTTCCCGCCGCGACAAGAGAAAAACCACATGATTCTGCACTCAAGGTGACATGAGGAAAATCTCCCCTGCAAAGTCTCAAGAGAAATCTCACATTCCCGCTTGAAATGTGAACGGGTACTTGACACCCTTTATGCGACTCAAGACATTCCCTGACATAGCTGTGCATACTTGAGAGGAGAACACAATTTATGAACTCAACTTTAATGAGGCCCTATTCCTATTCCACGCCTTGAGTGTAATCCTGATGTTCCCCTACCAAAATGAAAGGAGACCTGACTTCCCAGGGACTACACAAGCGAGTTACTGAGGTCCCTGTCGCAACTCCAGAAAGACCACAAGATTCCTGCCGCCACTCGATAAAAATCACAAGATTCGGCAGTAAAGGTGTGATGAAGAAAATTTCCCATGCAGAATCTCAAGAGTAATCCAACATTCCCGCTTGAAACGCGAATCATTACTTGACACCTATTATGCAACTCAAGTCTTTCCCTGACATAGCTCTTGACTTGAGAGGAGAACACAGTTTATGGACTCAAATTAAGATGAGGCCCTATTCCCATTCCATGCCTCGAGAGTAATCCCGATGTTCCCCTAATAAAAAAAAGGAGAACTGACTTCCCAGTGACAATACGAGCGAATTCCTGAGGTCCTGTCGCAACTCGTGAAAGACCCTAAGCATCCCGCCACAACTCGTGAAAAACCACAAAATTCTGCACTCAAGGTGAAATGAGGAAAATTACCCCTGCAGAGATTCAAGAGAAATCCCACATTCCCGCTTGAAATGCGATCAGGTACTTGACACCCTTTATGAGACTCAAAATATTCCCTGACATAGCTGTCCCCACTTGAGAGGAGAACACAATTTATGGTCTCAACTTTAGATGAGGCCCTATTCCCATTCCACGGCTTGAGAGTAATTCCGATGTTCCCCTACCAAAACGGAAGGAGACCTGATTTCCCAGGGGCTACACGAGCGAGATCCTGAGGTCCCTGTGGCAACTCGAGAAAGACCCCAATCTTCCCGCCTCAACTCGAGAAAAACCACAAGATTCTGCACTCAAGGTGAGATAGGAAAATTTCCCCTGTAGAGGCTAAAGAGAAATCCCACATTCGCGCTACAAAGGCGAACGGGTACTTGACACACTTTAGGCGACTCCAGGCATTCCCTGACAAGCTGTCCATACTTGAGAGGAGAACACAATGTATGGACTCAAATTTAGATGAGGCCCTATTCCCCTTCCACGCCTCGAGAGTAATCCCGATATTTCCCTACAAAACGAAAGGAGGCTTGACTTCCCAGGGACTACACTAGCGAGTTCCTAAAGTCCCTGTCGTAAATCGAGAAGGGCCCAAAACTTCCTGCCACAATGCGAGAGAAAACAGAAGATTCTGCACTCATGGTGAGATGAGGAAAAGTTCCTCTGCAGAGTCTCAAGAGAAATTCCAAATTCCCGGTTGAAACCCGAACGGGTACTTGACACCCTTTATGCAACCCAAGGCATTCCCTGACATAGCTGTCCCCTCTTGAGAGGAGAAAACAATTTATGGCCTCAAGTTTAGATGAGGCTTATTCCCATTCCATGGCTCAATAGTAATCCCGATGTTCCCCTACCAAAACGAAAGGAGATTTGAATTCCCAAGGACTACAAGATCGTGTTTTTGAGGTCCCTTTCATAACTCGAGGAGGACCCCAAGCTTCCCGCCGCGACAAGAGAAAAACCACATGATTCTGCACTCAAGGTGACATGAGGAAAATCTCCCCTGCAAAGTCTCAAGAGAAATCTCACATTCCCGCTTGAAATGCAAACGGGTACTTGAAACCCTTTATGCGACTCAAGACAGTCCCTCACATAGCTGTCCGTACTTGAGAGTAGAACATAATTTATGAACTCAAATTTAATGAGGCCCTATTTCTGTTCCAGGCCTGGCTAGTAATCCCGCATTCCTCTACCAAAACTAAAGGAGACCTGACTTCCCAGGGACTACAGAGCGAGGTACTGAGGTCCCTGTTGCAACTCAAGGGACCCAAGTTTCCTGCCGCATCTTGATAAAAACCACAAGATTCTGCACTCAAGGTGAGATTAGGAAAATCACCCCTGCAGAGTCTCAAGAGAAATCACACATTCCCTCTTGAGAGGTGAACGGGTACTTGACACCTTTTCTGCGACTCAAGACATTTTCTGACATAGCTGTCCGTACTTAAGAGTAGAAAACAATTTATGGAGTCAACTTTAACGATGCCCTATTACCCTACCACGCACCGCTATTAATCCCGGTGTTCCCCTACCAAAACGAAAGGAGACCTGATTTCCCAGGCCTATACGAACGAGATACTGTGGTCCCTGTTCCAACTTGAGAAGGACCCCAATCTTCCCGCCTCAACTCTAGAAAAACCACAAGATTCTGCACACAAGGTGAGATAGGAAAATTTCCCTGTAGAGTCTCAAGAGAAATCCCACATTCGCGCTACAAACGCGTACGGGAACTTGACACACTTTAGGCGACTCAAGACAATCCCTGACAAGCTGTCCATACTTGAGAGGAGAACACAATGTATGGACTCAAATTTAGATGAGGCCCTATTCCCCTTCCACGCCTTGAGAGTAATCCCGATATTTCCCTACAAAACGAAAGGAGACTTGACTTCCCAGGGACTACACTAGCGAGTTCCTAAAGTCCCTGTGGTAAATTGAGAAGGGCCCAAAACTTCCTGCCACAATGCGAGGGAAAACAGAAGATTCTGCACTCATGGTGAGATGAGGAAAAGTTCCTCTGCAGAGTCTCAAGAGAAATCCCAAATTCCCGGTTGAAACCCGAACGGGTACTTGACACCCTTTAGGCGACCCAAGGCATTCCCTGACATAGCTGTCCCCTCTTGAGAGGAGAAAACAATTTATGGCCTCAAGTTTAGATGAGGCCTATTCCCATTCCATGGCTCGATAGTAATCCCGATGTTCCCCTACCAAAACGAAAGGAGACTTGAATTCCCGTGGACTACAAGATCGTGTTTTTGAGGTCCCTTTCATAACTCTAGGAGGACCCCAAGCTTCCCGCCGCGACAAGAGAAAAACCACATGATTCTGCACTCAATGTGAGAGGAGGAAAATTTCCCCTGCAGAGTCTCAAGAGAAATCCCACATTCACGCATGAAACGATAACGGGTACTTGACACCGTTTCTGCAACATAAATAGGACCCTTACTAAGCAGTCCCCACTGGAGAGGAGCGCACAATTAACGGACTCATCTCTAGATGTGTCCCAATTCACATTCAATGCCTCGAGAGAAATCCCGATGTACCCTTTGCAACAGGAAAGGAGACCTGACTTCCCTGGGGCTACACGAGCGAGTTCCTGAGATCCCCGTCTCAGCCCGAAAGGGACCCCACGCTTTCAGCTGCAACTCGAGAAAAACCACAAGATTATCTCCTCAATGCGAGATGAGGAACATTTCTGCTGAAGAGTCTGAAAGGAAATCACCTTCCCACTTGAAACTGGAACGGGTACTTGACACCTTTTCTGCAACCATAAAAGTTCCCTGACTAAGCTGTCCTTACTGGAGAGGAGCACACAATTTACAGAGTCATATCTAGATGACTTCCAATTCTCATTCCACGCCTCGAGAATAATCGCGAAGTTTCCCTTCCAACACAAAATGAGACGTGACTTCCCTGGGGCAACACGAGTGAGTTACTGAGGTCCCCGTCAAAACTCGAGAAGGACCCCTAGTTTCCCCCCGCATCTCGTGAAAAACCACAAGATTGTGTACTCAACGTGAGATGAGGAAAATTTCCCTTGCAGAGTTTCAAGAGAAATCCCACATTCTCCCTTTAAACTCCAACGTGTACTTGACACCCTTTATGAGATTCAAGACATTCCCTGATATTGCTTTCCCCACTTGAGAGGAGAACACAATTTATGGACTCAACTTTATATGAGGCCCTATTCCGTTTCCACGCCTTAAGAGAAATCCCGATGTTCCCCTACCAATACGAAAGGAGACCTGACTTCCCAGCAAGTACACGAGCAAGTCCCTGAGTTCCCTGTCGCAACTCGAGAAGGAATGCATGCTTCCCGCCGCAACTCGAGAAAAAACACGATTCTGCACTCACGGTGTGATGAGGAAAATTTCCCCTGCAGAGTCTCAAAAGAAATCCCACATTCCCGCTTAAACTCGAACGGGTACTTGACACCATTTCTGTGACATAAATAGGACCCTTACTAAGCTGTCCGCACTGGAGAGGAGCACGCAATTAACGGACTCATCCCTAGATGTGTTTCAATTCATATTCCATGCCTCAAGAGAAATCCTGAAGTACCCTTTCCAAGAGGAAAGGAGACCTGACTTAACTGGGGCTACACGAGCGAGTTCCTGAGATCCCCGTCGCAACCCGAAAGGGACCCCAAGCTTTCAGCTGCAACTCGAGAAAAACCACAATATTCTCTCCTCAATGCGAGATGAGGAACATTTCTGCTGCAGAGTCTCAAGCGAAATCACACATTCCCGCTTGAAACTTGAAAGAGTACTTGAAACCCTTTCTGCAACACAAAGTTACCTGACTATGCCTTCCCCACTGGAGAAGAGCACACAATTAATGGACTCAACGCAAGATGAGACCCAAATCACATTCCACGGCTTGAGCGGAATAACGAGGTTCCCCTTCCAGTACAATTGGAGACCTGACGTCCCTCGGACAGCACGAGCGAATTCCCGAGGTCCCCGTCGCAATTGAGAAGGAGCTGAAGCTTCCGGCCTCATCTTGAGAAAAACCACAAGATTGTGCACTCAAGGTGAGATTAGGAAAATTTCTCCTGCAGAGACTCAAGAGAAATCTCACATTCCCACATGAAACTCGAATGGGTACATGACAAGCTTTATGCGACTCAAGATATTCCTGACACAGCTGTCCCCACTTGAGAGGAGAACACAATATATGGACTCAACATTAGTTGAGGCCCTATTCCCATTCCTTTCCTCGAGAGTTATCCCGAAGTTCCCCTACCAAAACAAGAGGAGACCTGACTTCTCAGGGACTACACGAGCGAGTTCCTGAGATCCCTGTTGCAACCCAAAAGGGACCCCAAGCTTCCAGCCACAACTCGAGTAAAACCAAAAGATTCTCCCCTCAATGCGAGATGAGGAATATTTTTGCTGCAGCGCCTCAAGAGAAATCACACATTCCTGCTTGAAACTCGAAAGGGTACTTGAAACCCTTTCTGTGACGCAAAAAGATCCCTGACTAAGCCGTCCCCACTGGAGAGGAGCACACAATTAACAGACTCAACACAAGATGAGACTGAAATCACATTCCATGCCACGAAAGGAATCCTGAGGTTACCCTTCCACACGATTGGTGACCTGACGTCCCTGGGAAAACACGAGTCAGTTCGTGAGGGCCCCGTCACAACTCGAGAAGGACCCCAAGCATCCCGCCTCAACTCGAGCAAAACCACAAATTCTGCACTCAAGGTGAGAATAGGAAAATTTCCCCTGCAGAGTCTCAAGAGAAATCCCACATTCCCGCTTGAAACGCGAACGGGTACTTGACACCCTTTATGCGACTCAAGACATTCCCTGACATAGATGTCCCCACTGGAGAGTAGAAAACAATTTATGGACTCAAATTTAGATGGGGCCCTATTCCCATTCTACTCCTTGAGTGAAATCCCGAGGCTCTCCTTGTAACAAGAAAAGTGACCTGACCTCTCTGAAGTAAAAAAAGCTAGGTTCTGAGGCCACTGTCCCAACTCCAGAGGGACTACAAGCTTGTCGCCACAACTCGATAAAACCACGAGATTTCCCCATCAAAGCGAGATGAGGAATTTTCTTCTGCAGAGTCTCAAGGGAAATCCCACATTCCCAAATGAAATTGGAACGGGTACTTTTCGCCATTTCTGCAACCATAAAAGTTCCCTGACTAAGCTGTCCCTACTGGAGAGGAGCACACAATTTACGGACTCATCTCTAGATGACTTCCAATTCCCATTCCACACCTCGAGAATAATTCCGAAGTTTCCCTTCCAACAGGAAATGAGACCTGACTTCCCTGGGGCAACACGAGCGAGTTACTGAGGTCCCCGTCGAAACTCGAGAAGGACCCCTAGCTTCCCGCCGCATCTCGTGAAAAACAAGATTGTGCACTCAACATCAGGTGAGGAAAATTTCCCTTGCAGAGTTTCAAGAGAAATCCCACATTCCCGCTTTAAACTCCAACGTGTACTTGACACCCTTTATGCGACTCAAGACATTCCCTGATATAGCTGTCCCCACTTGAGAGGAGAACACAGTATATGAACTCATCTTTAGATGAGGTGGTATTCCCATTCTATGCCTCGAGTGTAATTCTGAAGCTCTCCTTGCAACAAGATGAGTGACCTGACTTCCCTGAAGTGAAAAGAGCTAGGATCTGAAGTCACTGTCCCAACTCGAGAAGGACTACAAGCTTCCCGCCGCAACTCGATAAAAACCACGAGATTACCCCATCAATGCGAGATGAGGAATTTTCTGCTGCAGAATCTCAAGGGAATTCCCACATTCCTGCTAAAATTCAAACGGGTACTTGACACCGTTTCTGCAACCTTAAAAGCTCCCTTACTAAGCAGTCCCCACTGCAGAGGAGCACACAATTAACAGACTCATCTCTAGATGAGTCCAAATTCACATTCCATGCCCCAAGATAAATCCCGAAGTACCCTTTACAACAGGAAATGGGACCTGACTTCCCTGGGGCTACAGGAGCGATTTCCTGAGATCCCCGTCTTAACCCGAATGGGACCCCAAGCTTTCAGCTGCAACTCGAGAAGAACCACAAGATTCTCCCCTCAATGCGAGATGCGGAATATTTCTGCTGCAGAGTCTAAACAGAAATCACACATTTCTGCTTGAAACTCGAACTGGTACTTGACACGCTTTATGCGACTCAAAACATTTGCTGACATATCTGTCCCCACTGGAGAGGAGAACACAATTTAAGGACTCAAATTTAGATGAGGCCGTATTCCCATTCTACGCCTCGAGTGTAATCCCGAATCTCCCCTTGCAAAAAGAACAGTGAACTGACCTCCTTGAAGTAAAAAGAGCTAGGTTCTGAGGTCACTGTCACAACTCGAGAGCGTCTACAAGCTTCCCGCCGCAACTCGATAAAAATCACGAGATTCCCCCAGCAATGTGAGATGAGGAATTTTCTGCTGCAGAGTCTCAAGGGAAAACCCACATTCTCGCTTGAAATTCGAACGGGTAGTTGACACCCTTTCGGCAACCATAAAAGTTCCCTGACTAAGCAGTCCCTACTGGAGAGGAGCACACAATTTAAGGGCTCATTTCTAGATGACTTCCATTTGCCATTCCACGCCTCCAGAATAAACCCGAAATTTCCCTTCCAACATGCAAGGAGACCTGACTTCCCTGGGGCATGACCAGGGAATATCTGAGGGCCCCGTCGCAATTCGAGAAGGACTCCAAGCTTCATGCCACACCACAGAAAATCCACAAGATTCTGCACTCAAGGTGAGATGAGGAAAATTTCCCCTGCAGAGTCTCAAGAGAAATCCCGCATTCCCGCTTGAAACTCGAACGGGTACTTAACACACTTTATGCGACTCAAGACATTCCCTGACATAGCTCTCCCCACGTAAGAGGAGAACACTATTTATGGAGTCAACTTTAGATGATGCCCTATTCCCATTCCATGCCTGAAGGGTAATCTCGAAGTTCCCCTATCAGAAGAAAGGAGACCTGACTTCCCTTGGGCTACGCTAGCCGGTTCTTGAGATCCCCGTCTCAACCCGAAAGGGACCCCAAGCTTTCAGCTGCAACTCGAGAAAAACCACAAGATTCTCCCCTCAATGCGAGATGAGAAATATTTCTCCTGCAGAGTCTCAAGAGAAATCACCCATTCCCACTTGAAACTCGAAAGGGTACTTGAAACACTTTCTGTGACACAAAAAGTTCCCTGACTATGCCGTCCCCACTGGAGAGGAGCACACAATTTACGGACTCAACATTTGATGAGGCCCTATTCCCATTCCATGCTTCGAGAGTAATCCCGAAGCTCTTCTTGCAAAACGAGAGGAGACATGACTTCGCTGAAGCACCACGAGTGAATTCCTGAGGTCCCCGGCGCAACTTGAGGGGGTCCCCAAACTTCCTGCCACAACTTGAGAAAAACTACAAGATTCTACCTTAAGTGTGAGGTGAGAAATTTTCCGCTGCAGAGTCTCAAGAGACATCCCATAATTCCGCTTGAAACTCTTACGGGTACTTGACACCCTTTATGTGACTCAAAATTTCCATGAAATGGCTGCCTGCACGGAGAGGAGAACACAATTTACAGACTGATTCCTCGATGAGGCCATATTCTCTCGATGACTCCAGTTAATCCAGAAACTCTCTTGCAACACGAAAGGAGACCTGACTTCCATGAAGCAACACGAGCGAGTTCCTGTGGTCCCCGACATAGCTCGAGAGAGACCATATGCTTAGTGCCGCAACTCGGGAAAAATCAAAAGACTCCCCATCAATGTGAGACGAGGAATATTTCTGCTGCAGAGTCTCAAGAGAAACCCCACATTCCCGGTTTAAGTGCGAACGGATAGTTGACACCCTTTCTGCGACACAAAAAGCTCCCTGATTAAGCTGTCCCCACAGGAGAGGAGCACACAATTAACGGACTCATCTCTAGATGAGGCCCAATTCCCATTCCACGCCTCGACAGGAATCTCTAAGTTGCCCTTCCAACACGAAAGGAGACCTGACTTTCCAGGGCCCATGGGAGCGAGTTCCTGAGGTCCCCGTCCCAATTCGAGAGGGACTCCAAGGTTCCCACCGCAACTCAAGAAAAACCAAAACATTCTGCCCTCAAGGCATGATGAGGGACTTTTCTGCTGCAGAGTCTCAAGAGATATCCCACATTTCCGCTTGAAACTCGTACGGGTACTTGACACCCTTTATGCGACCCAAAACGTTCCCTGACATAGCTGTCCCCAGTACTGAGGAGCACACAATTTCCGGACTCAAACTTAGGTCATGCCCTGTTCCCATTCCACTCCTCGACAGTAATCCCGAAGCTGTCCTTGCAACACGAAAGGAGAACTGATGTACCTGAAGACCACGAGTGAGTTCCTGTGGTCCCCGTCGCAACTCGAGAGGGACCACAAGCTTCCCGCCACAACTCGAGAAAAACCAAAAGATTCAACCCTCAAGGCGAGATGAGGATCTTTTCCAATGCAGAGTCTCATTAAAATTCCACATTCCCGCTTGAAACTCGAAAGGGTACTTGACACACTTTATGCGACTCAAAACTTCCCCAACATAACCGGCCCCACTGAGGAAGAGCACACAGTTTACCTACACAGCGCTAGATTCAGCCCTACTCCTCTGCTGCGCCATGGGAAGAATACCGTGATTCTGTTCCAATGCGAAAGGAGACCCTACTTTCCAGGGACAACACCAGCAATATCCTGAGATCCCCGTCGTAACTCGAGAGAGACTACAAACTCCCCAACGCAACTGGAAAAAAACCAAAAGATTCGTCCATCAATGCGAGATGAGGAAATTTTCTGCTACAATGTCTCAAGAGAAATGCCACATTCCCGCTTGAAACTCGTAGGAGGACTTGACACCATTTATGCGACTCAAAACTTCCATGATATAACCGGCCCCACTCAGGAAGAGCACACAATTTACCTACACAATGCTAGATTCGGCGCTATTCCTCTGCTGTGCCACGGGAAGAATACTGTGGTTCCCCTTCCAACACGAATGGAGACCAGACTTCCCTGGGACAACACGAGAGAATTCCTGAGGTCCCCGTAGCAACTCCAGAGGAACCCGGAGCTTCCCGCCGTAACTCGAAATAAACCACAGGATTCCCCATCAATGAGAGATAAGGAAGTGTTCTGCTGCAGAGTCTCAAGAGAAATCCCACAATGCCGCTTGAAACCCGTAGGGGTACCTGACACCCTTTATGCGACTCAAAAAGTTCCCAGACATAGCTGTCCCCACTGGAGAGGAGAACACAATATACAGACTCATTCTTAGATGAGGCCCTATTCCCATTCCACGCCTGGAGAGTAATCCTGAAGCTCTCCTAGCAACACGAAAGGAGACCTGACTTCCCTGAAGCAATATGAGCGAGTTCCTGAGGTCCCAGTCATAACTCGTGATAGACTACAAGCTTCCCACCACAACTTGAGAGAAATCACAAGATTCTCCCATCAATGTGACTTGAGGAACTTTTCTGCTGCAGAGTCTCAAGAGAAATCCCACATTCTCGCTTGAAACTCGAACTGCTACTTGACACCCTTTCTGTGACACAAAAAGCTTCCTAATTAAGCCGAACCCACAGGGGAATAGCACACAATAACGAATTCATCTCTATATGAAGCCCAATTCCCATTCCACGCCTCCAGAGGAATCCTGAAATTCCTCTTCCAACACGAAAGGAGACCTGGCTTTCGTGGGGAAACACAAGCGAGTTCCTCAGTTCCCCATCACAATTCGAGAGGGACCCGAAGCTTCCCGCCACAACTCGAGGAAAACCAGAAAATTCTGCCCTCAAAGCGTGATGAGGAACATTTTCGTTGCAGATTCTCAAAATAAATCCCACATTCCAGCTTCCAACATGACAGGTAACTTTACATCCTGTATGCGACTCAAAAATTACACCGACATACCCCGCCCCAGTTGAGAGGAACACTGAGTTTCTTGCCACAACTGACAACGTGCCCCGTTATACAGTCTTGTTTTCCAGATGACAGTCGATTCACCTGCTTTGTCTGGAATGGAATCCGGACATTTCCGTCGCACACTAGGAGGAGGCCAGGACCACCTTGCACCTATGGAGGATCCACAGGGTTTCAAAACACAATTGGAAAAGGAACCGATGTCCCCACCCACTAGAGATATTGTATGATTCCACGGCACAGATACAAATGTATCCTCGAGTATCAACTCACAAGAAGAATGGAGACCTGACTCCCCGAGAATTCTCGATACAATCTCCAGTTACAAACTCAACTCGACTGTGGTCTAACACCCCTTTTACAAATCGAGAAGAAAGGGGAGTTCCATGCCTGAACACGAGAAGAGCCCCAGGTGAATGTTGAGAGCAACTCCAAGATGCATATCCCCACTGGAGAGGAACACACAGTTGACAAAATCAACACTAGATATGGCCCTATTCATCTGCTGCGTTTGGAGAGGAATCCCGAGGTTCCCCTTCCAACATTATAGGAGATCTTCCTTCACTGGGGCAACAAGAGTGATTTCCTGAGGTCCTCGTGACAACTCGAGAAGAACCCCAAGCTTCCTGCCGCAACTCGAGAAAAGCCACAAGACTCCCCCATCAATGTGAGATGAGGAAATTTTCTGCTGCAGAGTCTCAGGAGAATTCCCACATTCCCGCCTGAAACTCGAATGGGTACTTGACACCGTTTAGGTGACTCAAAAACTTCCCTGACATAGCAGTCTCCATAAATTGTGGAGCTCACTATTTATGGACTCAATGTTATATGAGGCCCTATTCCCATTCCACGCTTCAAGAGTAATCCCAAAGCTCTTCTTGCAAAAAGAAAGGAGATCTGACTTCGCTGAAGCAACAAAAGTGAATTCCTGAGGTCCCTGGCGCAACTAGAGAGGGACCCCAAGTTTCCAGGCACAACTCGAGAAAAACCACAAGATTCTACCCTCAATGTGAGATGAGAAAATTTTCCGCTGCAGAGTCTCAAGAGAAATTCCACATTTCCGCTTGAAACACTTACTGGTACTTGACACCCTTTATGCGACTCAAAACGTTCCATGATAAAGCTGCCCGCATGGAGAGGAGAACATAATTTACAGACTCATTCTTAGATGAGGCCCTATTCTCATTCCACGCCTCCAGAGTAATCCAGAAGCTCTCTTGCAACACAAAAGAAGACCTGACTTCCCTGAAGCAACATGAGCGAGTTCCTGAGGTCCCCGACGTAACTCGAGAGAGACCACATGCTTCCCGCTGCAAAGCAAGAAAAATCAAAAGATTCCCCATCAATGTGAGATGAGGAATATTTCTGCTGCAGAGTCTCAAGAGAAACCCCACATTCCCGGTTTAAGTGCGAACGGATAGTTGACACCCTTTCTGCGACACAAAAAGCTCCCTGATTAAGCTGTCCCCACAGGAGAGGAGCACACAATTAACGGACTCATCTCTAGATGAGGCCCAATTCCCATTCCACGCCTCGACAGGAATCTCTAAGTTGCCCTTCCAACACGAAAGGAGACCTGACTTTCCAGGGTCCATGGGAGCGAGTTCCTGAGGTCCCCGTCCCAATTCGAGAGGGACTCCAAGGTTCCCACCGCAACTCAAGAAAAACCAAAACATTCTGCCCTCAAGGCATGATGAGGGACTTTTCTGCTGCAGAGTCTCAAGAGAAATCCCACATTTCCGCTTGAAACTCGTACCGGTACTTGACACTCTTTATGCGACCCAAAACGTTCCCTGACATAGCTGTCCCCAGTACTGAGGAGCACACAATTTCCGGACTCAAACTTAGGTCATGCCCTGTTCCCATTCCACTGCTCAACAGTAATCCCGAAGCTGTCCTTGCATCACGAAAGGAGAACTGATGTCCCTGAAGACCACGAGTGAGTTCCTGAAGTCCCTGTCGAAACTTGAGTGGGACCACAGTCTTCCCGCCACAACTCGAGACAAACCAAAAGATTCAACCCTCAAGGCGAGATGAGGAACTTTTCCAATGCAAAGTCTCATTAAAATTCCACATTCCCGCTTGAAACTCGAAAGGGTACTTGACACCCTTTATGCGACTCAAAACTTCCCCAACATAACCGGCCCCACTGAGGAAGAGCACACAATTTACCTACACAACGCTAGATTCGGCCCTATTCCTCTGGTGCGCCACGGGAAGAATACTGCGGTTTCCGTTCCAACACAAATGCAGGCCAGACTTCTCTGGGACAACACCGGCAATATCCTGAGATCCCCATCGCAACTCAAGAGAAACTACAAGCTACCAGCCTGAGCTGGACAAAAACCAAAATATTCGCCCATCAGTGCGAGATGAGGAAATTTTCTGCTGCAGAGTCTCAAGAGAAATCCCACATTCCCGCTTGAAACTCGTTGGGGTACTTGACACCCTTTATGTGACACAAAAATTCCCTGACATAGCAGTCCCCACAGAAGAGGCGAACATAATATACAGACTCATTCTTAGATGAGGCCCTATTCCCATTCCACACCTCGAGGGTAATCCCGAAGCTTTCCTTGCAACACGAAAGGAGACCTTAATTCTAAGAAGCAAAACGAGCGAGTTCCTGAGGTCCCTGTCATAACTCGAGAGAGACTACAAGCTACCCGCTGCTATGAGTTCCCCCTCCAAGCGAGGTAGGTCCTGAGGATCTAGCAAAGCTCCAAGGTAAAACCGACTATGACATCACAACAGGACAGGATACCTGACACCCATGATGAGGCTATAGAAAAAGGCCTAATGAACGGCCTGATCACGACACGAGGACAGATTCCTCTTTTATAACTCGAAAGGAAAGCAGAATTCCATGCCTCAAATCGAAACGAAACCTAACCCCCCATTAAAACCTTCGTAGCAACTCCGAGATCCCTGTCGCCACTGGAGAGGAACACACAGTTGACCAACTCAACGCTAGATGCGGCCCTATTCCTCTGCTGTGCCTAGAGAGGAATCCCGAGGTTTCCCTTCCAACATGATAGGAGAACTGACTTCCATGGGAAAACACGAGAGAGTTTCTGAGGTCTGCGTCACAACTCGAGAAGAACCCCAAGTTTCCAGCCGCAACTCGAGAAAAACCACAAGATTATCCCTTCAATGCCAGATGAGGAAAGTTTTCATTGCAGAGTCTCAAGAGAAATCCCACATTCCTGCTTGAAATTCGAATGGGTACTTGACACCCTTTATGCGACTCAAAAACTACCCGACATAGCTGTCCCCACTGGAGAGGAGCACACGTTTTTCCGACTCAACAGCAGAGGAGGCCCTATTCCCATTCCACGTCTCAAGAGTAATCCCAAAGTACCCCTGTCAAGATGTCAGGAGACCTGAATTCCCTGAAGCAACATGAGCGATTTCCTAGGTTCCCTTCGCAACTGGAGAGAGATACGAAGCTTCCCTCCGCAACTCGAGAGAAACAACAAGATTTTGCCCTAAAGGCGAGATAAGGAGCATTTCCGTTGCAGATTCTCAAGGGCAGTCCCACGTTCCCGTTAGAAACTCCAGAAGGTTCTTAACATCCTTTATGTGACTGAAAAATTACACAGACCTACCCCATCCCAATCAAGAAGAACACCGAGTTTCCTGCCACAACTGACAAAGTGCCCTGTTGCCAGTTCTCTTTTCCAGATGACAGTCGATCCCACTGCTATGTCTGGAATGGAATCCGGACATTCCCGTGGCACAGTACAAGGAGGCCAGTACCACCTTGAAACTCGGGAATATCCACAGGGTTTCAAAACACAATTGGAAAAGGTACCGATGTCCCCACCCACTCGAGATATTGTCTGATTCCACTGAACAGATTCAAATGTATCCTCGAGGATCAACTCACAAGACGAGTGGAGACCTGACTCCCCGAGCATTCTCAATACAACCTCCAGGTACATATTCAACTCAACTGTGGCCTAACGCCCCTTTTACAAATCGAGAAGGAAGCGGAGTTCCAAGTCTGAAAACGAGAGGAGGCCTGACTCCCCAGGTGAAATTTGAGAGCAATCCTAAGAACTCTGTTGCTACTGGACAGGAATGCTGAGTTAAACCGACGCGAATCTAGATGCAGACCTCTTTCTTTGCAGCAACGCCAAGGAATCCTAAGTTTCCTCTTGCAAATAGAAAGGAGTTCTGACTTCCCAGAGACAACACGGGAGGCTCCCTGATATTCCCGTCGTTACTTGAGTGGATCACCAAACTTCCCATAGCAACTCGAGCAAAACCTCGAGATTCCTCTTTCAAAGCAAGATGAGGTTATTTTTTTTTCCTGAAACACATAAACAGAAGTCCCGAGTTCCTTTTCCAAATTCGATATGAGGCTTGACTGCCTTGATGCAACTTAATGGTCGCCCAGAAATACCAATCCCGATGAGAGAAGAAAACTGAATTTCCCCACCACAATTTAAGAGAAGGCCTGTGATCACACCTCAGCTGAAGATAATGGGACATTCCGCTTTCAAATGAAGAGAAATCCCAACTTCCACTCACACCACTTGATGAGTCCTGTCACATCTATTGACACTCGAGGGCAACCCAATAGATACTGCAGCAAGGTCAAAGGACTCCGAGTTCACACTCAACTAGAGATGAGTCATGTTGTGTTTGCAGCAGCTCCAGTGGAACACGGAGTATCAACTCCTAACGTGATCGGAGGCATTAATCCCCCGCTGAGCCTCTCGAAAAAGCCCAAATTTCCCACTCAAACAGATAGCGGGCCTGATAATCCTTTTACAGCTTGGGGGAAATCTTAGTTCCCTCCTCAACGAAGACTAGGCCTGACTCCCCAGGGGAACTTTCATAGCAACCCCAAGATCCCTGTGGCCACTGGAGAGGAAAACTGAGTTTACCCTCTCGAGTCTAAATGTGGCCCTCATGCCCTGCAACGACTCGAAAGGAATCACGAAGTTCCACTTACAACACGACAGGAGACCTGACTTCCATGAGGCAAAACTAGCGAGTCACAGTGGTTCCTGTCGTAACTCGAGAAGACCTCCAAGCTTCACGCCGCAATTCGAGAAAAACCATGAAATTCTGCACTCCACGTACAGGTCGCCCCTATCCACTAATTAAACTTTCTGGATGTTCCCGACGAACAATAGCCAATGAGACTTTCTCTGTTTCCAGTGAAAAGGGACTCGGGTGCAGCCTCCCTTTCAGCACCGATCCCCAGGTCGGGTTGACAGGGTTCTGATCTTCCATCTGTGAGCCGCAGGCCACAGGTATCCTCGTTTGGCCTTGGCTGTGTGAGCAGCTAAAGGGAGTTTAGTCTCGGCAGGCGCCCAACAGGCCTGTGGCTTTGGACCGCCAGAGGTGAGCATCTCAGCAGAAAGAAACAACCGTGCCAGAAGTGGAGTGGGATCCACCCTGAGGGTGGGCACTGATCGCCAAGAGATGCTCCTGTGGGACTTTGATGGGTCCTGCACACTCTTCTCCCAGAGAGCAAGAGAGATGTCTATGGGCTCTGCTAGGCCCTCAGCTCCTTCTTGTGGTCCCGAAGGCTGGTTGTCACCATCCAGAGCACCTAGCTCTGAGATGATGACCACCGCCACCTGCACTGTGTTCCCCTTTGCCCGCGTGTCCATGCGAAGTGTCAGGCCATCTCTTACCTGCACGAGACATGTGGATTTCCTCTCATTGGACCTGAATATGTTTCTTCTCTTTCCTTCCCGATCACTGATTTTCTCGAGGATATGGGGGCCAAAAGGATGGTGCTCTGAGGAACGCTTCTCCCTTTGTTGGTGTGGGTTTATCTTTCCATTTCTCCTGCCTGATTTATTGTTGTGAGTTTGTTTGTTCCGGCAGAAGAACTCAGCATTTCCCTTGTGCCTGAGGAGTCCCAATTACCACAGCACTGCCTACCTGGAGATTTTGAGCACATTTGCCAAGAGGCTTCGTTTGGCAGATGACATCTTGAAAGGACCTACACAGTCCTTTCAGATATCCAAAGGCTACTTCAAATGACATAGAAACGAGAATTCTAACGTTTGGTCTTCCAATATGTGGGGAGTCAGAGACTCCCCTGGAGAAGGGAAAAGCTACCCACTCCAGGATTCTGCTCTAGAGAATTCCACGGACTGTAGAATTCATGGGGATGCCAAGATTCTCACAATATTGAGAGACTGCAACTTTCAACTTCAGTCAGAGGAAAATCCAGTTTCCTTTCATTTCAGTGATTGGCATTGATTGTGGCCTCAAAAGGATGGGAAGAAATGCAGAGAAAAGTAGACTCAATGTTGTCAGGAGGGGGAGAGAGGAACGGGGAGTGCTTGCCATGAATCTAGGCTTTGCTGGGAAGTGGGGGGAATAGAATGAGGGTGTCTGAATGTAGACAGTGGTGATGCTTACAGAGCATTGTGAAGGCCTCCATATTCCCAGATGGCTTCAAGGGAGGAAAATTTATTGATACACACTTATGAGCAAAATATACATAAAGCCACAAAAAACATAAAAGATGAGAAGAAAGATGCCTAGGAGCCTGATGAAAATCAGCTCAGGGGAAGGGAATTCAATCTCCCCTGGGTGGGGAGAGAGTGGACGGCATCCACGGGGAACACACAGGGATGGAGGCTGCAGAGCCAACCGCACCCTTGGACCAGGTATTTGCCAAAAGGGCTCTGAGTCTATGTCCAGAACTGGGGCCTGTTCTCCCTGCAGGGGATGGACAGAAATGGTGTGCGTCTGAGTCCTTGGCAGGAGCCAGGACAGGCTGCCCCTGCCCAGGTGGTCACTCAGGCCCTGACTAGGGTTCTGCCGCCAAAGCCCAAGCAGGTGCAAGTGCACGTGGAGGTGGAGGTTCTGGAAGGTGGGGTAGGACATCAGGGCCTGGGGCTGGGGGTCCTGCAGGCACAGAGATCCAATGTGCTGAGGGTGCTGGCCAGTACCCGGCTTGCCCCGTGTCTTTGGGTGGGGAAGTCTCAGGTCTCGATCTCACCTCATTGGATCCCTGGGTCCTGCACCTGGAGCTCCCACCTCTGTAGGGACAGGTCTTGTTCGTGGAGGCTGGATAAGTTTGACGGCCAGAGCTAGAGCTTGGGGAAAAGAAGAGTTTGCCACAGGCCAGCCTTGCCATGTGCCTAAGTGGGCATGAAAGCTTCCCAGAGATGTGCTAAGAAGGCCCAGCATTGGTGTCTTCTCTGCAGTCTCCAAGATGGGTAGTTTGAGTCCAGCCTTTGGTCCAGGCCCAGCCTCAGCTCTTGAGGACTCATCCCTGTGTGGCTCAGCACCGCCTCCCCTCACTCACATGCAGCATCCCCAGCCGCCTCACCTCTGTGCTCTGCTGTGTTGGGTTCCAGGTCCTCCTGCTGCCTCCGAGGCAGGGCTTCTCAGCGCTCTGGTTTAGAGCTGGCTGTGCTGAGCTCAGTGGCAGCCTGAGACTGGGTACCCGGGTGTGTGCTGGGTGGTATCTGAGCAGCAGGCCTTGCCTGCTTCCTCTTCATCACCAGTTCGCCTGAGCCCTCCGTGGTCACGTTCACCTGGAGCCTGCACTGGGCCTCCAGGGCAGGGGGTGGTGCTCTGAAACCTCCCTCTTGGAGGTTGATGCGGTGTGCACCTCTGGGGCCACCTCGGGTGGGACGCTATGCAATGATAGTGACCACCAGCCAGCCCTGCTTCAATATTTCTGAGCTGAGCCTGGACATGATGTCTAAAGTTTCTGCCCGTCTGCCCTTCTGCTCCCAAAAAGAACAGATACGGGTGTCTGCTCAGTACCCACCGGGTAGGACGGAAACACCCCATGAGGATGTGAGGTCTGCCTGGGCACACGGCTCAGCCCGGACGCTCCCCATGCCACCCAGCATGCTCTCCCCTGTGGTGTGGACACAAGCGAACCACGGGCTCCTGACCCACATACGGCTGGGCTTGCCTGAGGCGGACACACCCCAAGAAACCCCCATCCACACACAAGGAAAGGCCTCAGGCTTCCCCATATGGGACGGGAGAGGTGGCCTGACCTGGCCTGGGTCTCCCCTGTTACCTTTCAGTTCCTTCTGGCAAAGGATCAGAGGCCTCTCTGGGGGCCCTGAGGCAGCGTCAAGTGCGTTCCCACACACTCTACCTGTGAGCTTGCCTGAGGCCCTGGCCTCTGGGCAGGGGCAAACAGCAGAACATCTTGAAATCAAGCGATCTGGCTGGGGGCTCCTCTCTGCTGGGGAGGCCTGGAAACCCGGGTTTCGGGTTCTGTTGCGTTGTGTTTCCAGGAAGTGATATCATTTCCTGCTTTCGTGGCCAAGGTCCATTCCACAAAGTTACCCAAAGGAACCTCTGTGTTCCTGGTTGTTCCCCCATGCCCTCAGGACACATGCAGGCAAATTGACACCCACACAGCACAACCCACAGCCTTGAGGAGCCCAGGGTGCAGTCAGGGCCTGAGCTCTGAGGACACAGCTGCTTTCAGCCCAGGTTCCTTCTTCTCAGAAGTGATGTGGCCCTGGGAAAGCCATGTGCCCCGCAGGGTTTCCACAGTCTCTCCATCTGCAGAGTGGGGATCACTTTCCGATTTCCTGCCTAGGTCTGTCAACCTACGAACAGTTCCAGTGCCTGTTCAAACTTTGGGCCGCTCTCACATGGAGCTAGGACACTGAGACTTCCCAATGGACGGATTCCACACAGGGCTGACCTAGCACAGAATGGGGCAGAATCAGGCCTAGATGGGCTCTGGGACCTTCGAAGATGAAGTTCCACTTCCTACCTATTTCTTGACCCCAGCATTGGGAGGACCGGAAGGTAATATTCAGACATCGCCGCCTCTGATATCAACATTCCTCGTCCTACTCAAATGTCGAACTCTGCCTCGAGGAATGTTGGAGCCTGCCCCAACAGTGGCTCCCCGCATACTTGTTTTTGAGTCTCATCATCTCGGGTCATTTTCCCCCTTTCAGGGGGAATTGGCACTGTTACTTTTCCCAAACTCAAGAGAGATTCATGCAAATACTGTGAAATCAATTCATTTACTTTCTCCATTGTTCAGTCTCTCTCCCTCGTTCCCTCTCTTTCTTGACCTTTCCAAATTCAGTCTGTCTCTTCCTCTCTGTGTTTCTCCTCTGGATGCTTGCATGCCTGAGAAATGCATGTACGCATGTATATTGTTGACCTATAGTTCAGTTCAGTTCAGTTCAGTCGCTTAGTCGTGTCCGACTCTTAGCAACCCCATGAACCACAGTACGCCAGGCCTCCCTGTCCATCACCAACTCAAGGAATTCACCCAAACTCATGTCCACCGAGTCGGTAATGCCATCCAGCCACCTCATTCTCTGTCGTCCCCGTCTCCTCCTACCCCCAATCGCTCCCAGCATCAGAGTCTTTTCCAGTGAGTCAACTCGTCGCATGAGGTGGCCAAAATGTTGGAGTTTCAGCTTTAGCATAAGTCCTTCCAATGAACACCCAGGATTGATCTCCTCTAGAACGGACTGGTTGGATCTCCCTGCAGTCCAAGGGACTCTCAAGAGTCTTTTCCAGCACCACAGTTCAAAAGCATCAATTCTTCGGCGATCAGCTTTCTTCACAGTCCAACTCTCATATCCATACATGACCACGGGAAAAACCATAGCCTTGACTATACGGAACTTGGTTGGCAAACTAATGTCTCTGCTTTTTAATATGCTATCTAGGCTGGTCATAACTTTCCTTCCAAGGTGTAAGCGTCTTTTAATTTCATGGCTGCAATCAGCATCTGCAGTGATTTTGGAGCCCAAAAAATAAAGTCTGACACTGTTTCGACTGTTTCTCCATCTACTTCCCAAGAAGTGATGGGACCAGATGCCATGATCTTCGTTTTCTGAATGTTAAGCTTCAAGACAACATTTTCACTCTCCTCTTTCACTTTCATCAATAGGCCTTTGAGTTCCTCTTCACTTTCTGCTATAAGGGTGGTGTCATCTGCATATCTGAGGTTATTGATATTTCTCCCAGCAATCTTGATTCAGCTTGTGCTTCTTCCAGCCCAGCGTTCCTCATGATGTACTCTGCATAGAAGTTAAATAAGCAGGGTGACAAAATACAACATTGACGTACTCCTTTTCCTATTTGGAACCAGTCTGTTGTTCCATGTCCAGTTCTAACTGTTGCTTCCTGACCTGCTTAAAGATTCCTCAAGAGGCAGGTCAGGTGGTCTGGGATTCCCATCTCTTTCAGAATGTTCCACAGTTTATTGTGATCCACACAGTCAAAGGCCTTGGCATAGTCAATGAAGCAGAAACAGATCTTTTCCTGGAACTCTCTTGCTTTCTCCATAATCCAGCGGATGTTGGCAATTTGATCTCTGGTGCCTCTGCCTTTTCTAAAACCTGCTTGAACATCTGGAAGTTCTTGATTCACATATTGCTGAAGCCTAGCTTGGAAAATTTTGAGCATGACTTTACTAGTGTGTGAGATGAGTGCAATTGTGCTGTAGTTTGAGCATTCTTTGGCATTGCCTTTCTTTGTGATTGGAATGAAGACTGATCTTTTCCAGTCCTGTGGCCATTGCTGAGTTTTCCAAATTTGCTGGCATATTGAGTGCAGCACTTTCACAGCATCGTCTTTTAGGATTTGAAATAGCTCAATTGGAATTCCATCACCTCCACTAGCTTTGTTTGTAGTGATGCTCTCTAAGGCCCACTTGACTTCACATTCCAAGATGTCTGGCTCCAGGTGAGTGATCATGCCATCGTGATTATCTTCGTCGTGAAGACCTTTTTTGTACAGTTCTTCTGTGTATTCTTGCCACCTCTTCTTAATATCTTCTGCTTCTGTTAAGTCCATAATATTTCTGTCCTTTATCGAGCCCATCTTTGCATGAAATGTTCCCTTGATATCTCTAATTTTCTTGAGAAGGTCTCTTGTTTTTCCTATTCTGTTGTTTTCCTCTGTTTCTTTGAATTGATCGCTGGGGAATTGTTGACCTAAGGTGAGGCTTTAGGGTTTCATTTCAAGTGAGGTAATGGTTTCGGGTGGGAGTTGGTGTTAGGGGAAAGGATATGTCTGGGGTTTGTTCTGGGAGACTTAGTGGTGTGAGTTCTCAGTCTCTTTTACGAAGGAACCCCTTCTCCGATATTCTGCTTGCAAATATTTTTTTGTGTTCAGATTGCTACCATTTTGATAAGTGAATGCTTATCTTTCTGATGCAAAGCTGTTCAGTGGATGGAAGCAAGTTGGTGTCTTTTGGTTTCCTCTTTCCTTGGCTTGAAGAGACCCAATTTTCTTCCCCTCCCACACACGTGTTGAGAAGTCCCTGACATTAACGAGCCAAAGGCCCTTGTTTCTTTCCAGGAGTTTCATCACTTCAGGTTTGTATTGACGTGTTTCCCTAAATCTGAAATGTTATGAGAACAATAGCTAATGTGATTGTTCAGATGGAACCATCTCCAATTCCCACGGCCTTTCGTTGCAGAGGCTCTAGTTCCCATTCGTATCACCTCCCCTCCTTTGGCATTGAGGAATTGACCGTTGATGCTTGGGTTTATTTCTGGAACCTCAATTCCATTCCATGTATCTGGTTCTGCGTGTTTGATTTCTTCCCAGTACCATGCTGTCCTGATGATCCTAGTGTGATACTCTAATTGGCTATCAGGCAGCCTACTATGTACATTTCAGGGCTTTGTGGCAGATTGCATTGACTATTTTGACTCCTTTGTTTTTCCATAGATATTCTGGAATTCTTTGGTTATAATGACCTGAGAACACCCATTGGTATTTTGAGAGGAATAGCGTGGAAACTCTGGATTGCCCCACGGTGGGGTTTGGGGGGAGGGGGAAGTGATATCATCTTACCAGGAGGAATTCCTCTGATCCGTGAGCACAGCTTATTTTCCATTGGATTGTTGGACTTCACCTTCTTTCATCAATCTCTTGCAGTTTTCTGAGAAGAAGGGCTTCCCTCCTGGGTTAGGTTGACTCCTAGCTATTGCCTTTCAGGGAATGTCACTGTCGGTGGGGTTGATAATTGCCTTCTTCTAAGCGTTTGCTGGAAGTGTTAGAAATGCCAAGGATTTTTCTTTCCCTTCCTCACTGTCCATTTCTCTGAGACTCCAGGTAGAACAGGCCTATTCCAGGGTCCCATGGGGCTCGGGGAATGCAGCTAGACCGTATTTCTCAGGCCTCAGTGCTGGGCATCATCCAGTGTACTCTCTCTGTCCCTTCCTTCTCCTGGTGTCTCCTTCAGGCCCATTTGTGTTCATGTCATTTGTGTATTAAGAGCCAAATCCTGCCTAAGCTCTGTGTATGCAAACAGTTGTCTCCCAGCTTAGGATGTGTCATTTACGCTTTTGAGATGGTTTTTCCCAGAGTCCAAATCTTGGATTTGACAAAGTTCACTGTGTTCCCTTGTTACTCTTTGTGTAGTGTCTTTCTGTATTGTGTGTGAAGACACAGAACTCATGCTAATCTCTGCTCCATTTCCTTCTGGATTTTTGAACCGTTTTGCATGGAACATATGTCTAGGAATCATTTCACGTGCATTTGTTGAGAGGTGTCAAGTTTCCATGGACATGCATGTCATCCCCTCTGGTTTCCAAATGTGTTGCTCCTAAACTCTTTTGGATATCTTCTCGGAAGATGGGGTGTTTTTCAGCTTGCATTTCCACAGAAGAATGGATTCAGCAGTTCTAGCTCAGGGACGCTGTGTCCATTGAAAAGGGAGTTGGGTGCGGCCTCCCTTTCAGCACCAATCCCAAGTTCAGGTTGACAAGGCTCTGAACTTCCATCTGCGATCCAGATTCCACAGGCATCCTTGTGTGCCCTTGGCTGTGTGAGCAGCTGAAGGGAGTTTCGTCTCCAAAGGCGCCCAGCAGGCCTACAGCTTCAGACCGCCAGAGGTGAGCATCTCAGAGGACAGGAGCCACCGTGCCAGAAGTGGAGTGGGATCCACCCTGAGTTTGGACACTAATCGTCAAGTGATGTTCCTGTGGGACTATGATGGGTCCACCACACTCTTCTCCCACATAGCGAGAGAGATGTCTATGGGATCTGTTAGGCCCTCCACTCCCTCTTGTGGTTCCGAAGGCTGGTTGTCACCATCCTGAGCACCTAGCTCTGAGATGATGGCCACCTCCACCTACAATGTATGTCCCTTTTCCCACGTGTCCATGCAAAGTGTCAGGCTATCTCTGAGCTACACTAGCCATGTGCTTTGCCTGTCATTGGACCTGCACATGTTTCTTCTGGTTCATTCCTTATAACTGATTTTCTTGAGGATGTGGATGCCACAAGGATGGTTTGTCTTTCTCTGGCATTGTGTTCTGAGGAACACTTCTCCCTTTGTTGGTGTGGGTTTATCTTTCCATTTATCCTGCATGGTTTATTGTTGTGAGTTTGTTTGTATCGGCGGAAGAACTCAGCCTTTCACTTGTGCCTGATGCGTCCCACTTACAACAGGACGACCTACCTGGAGATTCTGAGCACATTTGCCGTGACGACTTCATTTGGCAGATGATATCTTGAAAGAACCTACACAGTCCATTCAGATATCCAAAGGCTCCTTCAAATGACACAGAAACCAGAATTCTCCAGTTTGGTCTTCCAATATGTGGGGAGTCAGAACAATCCCCTGGAGAAGGGAAAAGCTACCAACTCCAGGTTTCTGGCCTAGAGAATTCCATGGACTGTAGAATTCATGGGGGTGCCAAGACTCTAACAATACTGAGAGACTATAACTTTCACCTTCAGTCAGACCAAAATCCAGTTTCCTCTCTTTTTAGTGATTGGCATTGATTGGGGATACCGAAATGATGGGAAGAAATGCATAGAGAAGTAGACTCAATGTTTTCAGGTGGGGGAGAGAGGAACGGGGAGTGCTTGCCATGAATCCAGGCTTTGCTGGGAAGTGGGAGGAGGATAGAATGAGTGTTTCAGAATGTAGACAGTGGTGATGCTTACACAGCATTGTGAAGGCCTCCATCTTCCCAAATGGCATCAAAGAAGGAAAATTTATTGGCACACACTTGTGAGCAAAATATACAGAAAGCCATAAAAGACATAAAAGATGAGAAGAAAGATGCCTAGAAGCCTGATGAAAATTAGCTCAGGAGAAGGGAAGTCTATTTCCCCTGGGTGGGGAGGGAGTGGACGGCGTCCACGGGGAACACACAGGGATGGAGGCTGCAGAGCCAACTGCGCCCCTGGACGATGTGTTTGCTGAAAGGGCTCTGGAAGTCTGTCCAGAGCAGGGACCTGTTCTCCCTGCAGGGGTGGGACAGGCATGGTGGGCGTCTGAGTCTTTGGCTGCAGCCAGGGCAGGCTGCCCTTTTGCAGGTGGTCACTCAGCCCCTGACTCGGGTTCTGCTGCCAAAGCCCAAGCAGGTGCATGTATACGTGAAGGTGGAGGTTCTGGAAGGCATGGTGAGACATCAGGGCCTGGGGCTGGGAGTCGTCCAGGTACAGAGTTCCGATGTGCTCAAGGGACTGTCAAGTACCCGGTTCGCCCTGTAGCTTTGGGAGGGTTGTCTTAGGTCTCGATCTCCCCTCATTGGATCCCTGCATCCTGCACTTGGAGCTCCCACCTCTGTAGGGCCGGGTCTTGTACGTGGAGGCTGGCTGAGTTTCATGGCCAGAGCTACAGCTGGGAGAGAAGAAGAGTTTGCCAAATGCCAGCCTTGCCATGAGCCTAAGGGGACATGAAGGATTCCTAGAGATTCGCTAAGAAGGCCCTGCTTCGGAGTCTTCTCTGCAGTCTCCAAGATGGGTGGTGTGAGGCCAGCCTTTGGTCCAGGCCCAGCCCCACTCTGGGGGACTCCTCCCTGTGTGGCTAAGCACCGCCTCCCCACACTCACATGCAGCAGCCCCAGGAGCCTCAACTCTGTGCTCTGCACTGCTGGGCTCCAGGCTCTCCTGCTGCCTCCAAGGAAGGGCTTCTCGGAGCTCTGGGTCAGAGCCGGGTGTGCTGAGCTCCGTGGCAGCCTGAGACTGGTTCCCGGAGTGTGTGCTTGGTGGTGTCTGTGCAGCAGGCCTTGCCTGCTTTCTCTTCTTCGCCAGTTTGGCTGAGCCCTCCATGGCCACGCTCACCTGGAGCCTGTACTGGGCTTCCTGGGCAGGGGGCTGGTGCTCTGAACCCTCCCTCAGGGTGATGATAGGGGTGTTCCCCTCAGGGGCCATTTCGGGTGGGACGCTCTACAATGACAGTGACCATCAGAAGCACTCCTTCGATATTTCTGAGCTGTGCCTGGCCAGGATGGCTGCTGCCTCTGCCCATCTGCCCTTCTGCTCCCAGAAAGCGCAGAGACGAGTGTCTGCTCAGATACGCAATCGGGAGGACAGAGATACCCCTGAGGGAGTGAGGTCAGCCTGGGCAGCCAGCTCTGCCTGGATGCTTCCCATGCCACCAGCTTGCTCCCCCCTGTGGTGTGGACAAAAGCGACCCACGAGCTCCTGACCAATATGCAGCTGGGCTTGCTTAAGGCAGACACACCCCGAGAAACCCCCATCAACACACAGGCAAAGGCCTCAGGCTTCCCCATGTGGGACGGGAGAGGTGGCCGGACCCGGCCTGGGCCTCCCTGTTACCTTTCTGTTCCTTAGGGCAAAGGGCCAGAGGCCTCTCCGGGATCCCTGAGCCAGCGTCATCCACGTTCCCACATTCTCTGCCTGTGAGTTCGCCTGAGGCCCCGGCCTCTGGGCAGGGGCAAACAACAGAACATCTTGAAAGCAAGTGATCTGTCTGGGGACTCCTCTCCACTGAGGAGGCCTGGATATCAGGGTTGCCGGTTCTGTTGGGTTCTGTTGCCAGGAAGTTACATCATTTCCTGGTTCTTGGCTGAGGTCACTTCCACAAAGCTCCCCAAGGGAACCTCTGGGTTTCTGGCTGTTTCCCCACGCCCTTAGGCCACGTGCAGGCACAGTGACACACACAGCCCACCCCACAGCATTGGGGAGACCTGGGTGCAGCCAGGGCCTGAGCTCTGAGGACACAGCTGCTTTCAGCCCAGGCTCCTTCTCAGAAGTGAAGTGGCCCTGGGCAAGGCATGTGCCCTGCAGGTTTTCCCCACTCTCTCCATCTGCAGAGTGGGGGTCACTCTCCCACTTCCTGCCTAGGTCTGTCAGCCTATCAACAGCTCCAGTGCCTGTTCAAACATTGGGCCGCTATCACATGGAGCTTGGACACTGAGACCTCCCAAAGAATGGATTCCACACAGGGCTGACCTAGCACAGAATGGGGCAGAATCAGGCCTGGATGGGCTTTGGGACCTGGGAAAAGGCAGTCCCCTTTCTGCCTATTTCTTGACCCCTGCATTTGGAGGACCGGAAAGTCATATTCAGACATCACCCCCTCTGATATCAACCTTCCCCATCCTCCTCAATTGCCCCACTCGGACTCGAAGGCTGGGGCAGTCTGCCCCAACCGTGGCTCCCCGCATCCTCGTCCTTGAGTCTCATCATCTTGAGTCATTTTCCCCCTTGGGGGAAAAGCACAGTCATTGTTTCCAACCACAAGAGAGATTCATGCAAATTCTATGAAATCGAATCATTTCCTCTCTCCATTGTTCAGTCTCTCTCCCTCGTTCCCTCTCTTTCTTGACCTTTCCAAATTCAGTCTGTCTCTTCCTCTCTGTGTCTTTCCTCTGGATGCTCGCATGCATGTGAATGCATGGACGCATGTATGTTGTTGAACTTGTTTGAGGCTTTAGGGTTTCGTGTCGAGTGAGTTAAAGGTTTGTCGTTGGATTTGGTGTTAGGGGAAGGGATAGGTCTGGGGTTTGTTCTGGGAGACGCGTAGGAACCCCTTCTCAGATATTGTGCTTGCTAATATTCTTTTTTGTTCAGTTTGTTACCATTTTGATTTGTGAATGCTCAGCTTTTCTGATTCAAATCTGTTCAAGTGGATGGAAGCCCGTGGCTGTCCTTTGGTTTACTGTTTCCTTGACTTGAAGGGACCCAATTTTCTTCCCCCCCACCCACACATGTTGAGAAGTCCATGACATGAAGGAGCCTATGGCCCGTGCTTATTTCCAGGAGTTTCATCCCTTCAGGCTTTGCGTTGATGTGTTTCACTGAATCTGACATGTTCTGAGACCAAAAGCCAATGTGATTGTTCAGATGGAACCATCTCCAATTCCCACGGCCTTTCATTGCAGAGGCTCTTGTTCTCATTCGTATCACCTCCCCTCCTTTGGCGTCGAGGAATTGACCATAGAAGTTTGGGTTTATGACTGGACCCTCAATTCCATTCCATGGATCTGGTTCTGCGTGTTTGATTTCTTCCCAGTACCATGCTGTCCTGATGATCCTAGTGTGATAGTCTAATTGGCTATCAAGAATCCTGCTATGTCCATTTCAGGGCTTTGTGGCAGATTGCATTGACTCTTTTGACTCCTTTGTGTTTCCATAGACATTTTGGAATTCATTGGTTATAATGCCCTGAGAACAGCCGTTGTTGTTGTTTTTTTTTTTTTATTTTTATTGGAGGCTAATTATTTTACAATATTATATTGGTTGGTTTTGCCAAACATTGACATGAATCCGCCTCAGGTGTACATGAGGTCCCTCTCCCGAACCCCCCTCCCACCTCCCTGCTTCCTTTATTTTCCCTCTGGGTCATACCAGCCCTGAACATCCTGTAACATGCCTCTACCCTGAACTGGTGATTCGTTTCACATAAGATAATATATATGTTTCAATGCCATTCTCCCAAACCATCCCATCCTCACCCTCTCCCACAGAATCTCTACGACTAATTTATACATCTGTTTCTCTTTTGCTGTCTCGTATATGGGGTTATCATTTGCATCTTTCTAAATTCCATATATATGCGTTAGTATATTGTATTTGTGTCTTTCTTTCTGGCTTACTTCACTCTGTATAATAGGCTCCAATTTCATCCACCTCCTTAGAACTGATTCAAATGCATTCTTTTTAACGGCTGATTAATACTCCATTGTGTATATGTACCAAAGCTTTATTATCCATTCGTCTGCAGATGGACATGTAGGTTGCTTCCATTTCCTGGCTATTATAAACAGTGCTGCAATGAACATTGGAGTACATGTGTCTCTTTCAATTCTGGTTTCCTTGGTGTGTATGCCCAGGAGTGTGATTGCTGGATCATATGGCATTTCTATTTCCAGTTTTTTGAGGAATCTCCACACTGTTCTCCATAGTGGCTGTACTAGTTTGCATTCCCACCAACAGTGTAAGAAGGTTCCCTTTTTTCCACAACCTCTCTAGCATTTATTGCATGTAGACTTTTGGATAGCAGCCATTCTGACTGGTCTGAAATGGTATCTCATTGTGGTTTCGATTTGCATTTCTCTGATTATGAGAGATGTTGAGCATTTTTTCATGTGTTTGTTAGCCATCTTTATGAATTCTTTAGAGAAATGTCTGTTTAGTTCTTTGGCCCATTTTTTGATTGGCTCATTTATTTTTCTGGAATTGAGCTGCAGGAGCTACTTGTATATTTTGGAGATTAATCCTTTATGAGTTGTTTCATTTGCTATTATTTTCCCCCATTCTGAAGGCTGTCTTTTCACCTTGCTTAGAGTTTCCTTTGCTGTGTATAAGCTTTTGATTTTAATTAGGTCCCATTTGTTTATTTTTGCTTTTATTTCCAATATTGTGGGAGGTGGGTCTTGGAGGATCCTGCTGTGATTTATGTCAGAGAGTGTTTCGCCTACATTCTCCTCTAGGAGTTTTATAGTTTTTGGTTTTACGTTTATCTCTCTAGTCTATTTTGAGTATATTTTGGTATATAGTGTTAGGAAGTATTCTAGTTTTATTCTTTTACAAGTGGCTGACCAGTTTTCCCAGAACCACTTGTTAAAGAGACTGTCTTTTCTCCATTTTATATTCTTGCCTCCTTTGTCAAAGATAAGATATCCATAGGTGCGTGGATTTATTGCTGGGCTTTCTATTTTGTTCCAATGATCTATGTTTCTGTATTTATGCCCGTACCATACTGTCTTGATGACTGTGGCTTTGTAGTAGAGCCTGAAGTCCGGCAGGCTAATTCCCCCAGTTACATTTTTCTTCCTCAAGATTGCTTTGGCTATTCGAGGTTTTTTGTATTTCCATACAAATTGTGAGATTATTTGTTCTAGTTCTATGAAAAATATCGTTGGTAGCTTGACAGGGATTGCATTGAATGTATAAGTTACTTTAGATATTATACTCATTTTAACAATATTTATTCTTCCAATACACGAACATGGTATATTTCTCCATCTATTAGTGTACTCTTTGATTATGTTCACTAGTGTTTTATAGTTTTCTGTGTACAAGTCTTTTGTTTCCTTAGGTAAATACATTCTTAAGTATTTAAATCTTTTCGTTGCAACAGAGAATGGAATAGTTTCCTTAATTTCTCATTCTATTTTCTCATTATTAGTGTAAAGGAATGCAAGTGATTTCTGTGTGTTGACTTTATATCCTGCAACTTTACTGTATTCATTGATTAGGTCTAGTAGTTTTCTGGTAGATTCTTTAGGGTTTTATGTGTAGAGGATCACGTCATCAGCGAACAGTGAAAATTTTACTTCTTCTTTTCCATTTTGTATTCCTTTTATGTCTTTTTCTGCTCTTCTTGCTGTAGCCAAAACTTCCAGAACTATGTTGAATAGTAGTGGTGCGAATGGGCACCCTTGTCTTATTCCTGACATTAGGGGAAATGCTTTCAGTTTTTCACTATTGAGGATAACGTTTGCTGTGGGTTTGTCATATATAGCTTTTATTATATTGAGATATTTCCCTTGTATTCCCACTTTCTGGAGGGTTATTATCATAAATGGATGCTGTTTTTTGTCAAAGGCTTTCTCTGCATCTATTGAAATAATCATATGATTTTTAGTTTTCAGTTTGTTAATGTGGTGTATTACGTTGATTGATTTGTGGATATTGAAGAATCCTTGCATTCCTGGTATAAGCCCACTTGGTCATGATATATGATCTTCTGAATGTGTTGTTGGATTCTGATTGCTAGAAGTTTGTTAAGGATTTTTGCATCTATGTTCATCAGTGACATTGGCCTGTAGTTTTCTTTTTTGTGGGATATTTACAAGGTTTTGGGATTAGGGTGATGGTGGCCTCATAGAATGAGTTTGGAAGTTTCCCTTCTTCAGCAATTTTCTGGAAGAGTTTGAATAGAATAGGTGTTAGCTCTTCTCTAAATTTTTGGTAGAACTCAGCCGTGAAGCCATCTGGACCAGGGCTTTTTTTTGCTGGAAGATTTTTTATTATAGCCTCTAGTTCCGAGCTTGTGATGGGTCTATTCAGATTTTCTATTTCTTCCTGGTTCAGTTTTGTAAAGTTGTACTTTTCTTGGAATTTGTCAATTTCTTCCAGGTTATTCATTTTATTGCCATATAATTGCTGATAGTATTCTCTAATAATCCTTTGTATTTGTGTAGCCGTTGGTATTTGGAGAGGAATAGCGTGCGACCTCTGGACTCCACCAAGTTGGGGGTTGGGGGGAGGGGGAAGTGACATTTTCTTACCAGGAGAAATTCTTCTGATACTGGAGCACAGTTTATTTTTCATTGGATTGGTGGGCTTCACCTTCTTTCATCCATCTCTTGCAGTTCTCTTAGAAGAAGGGCTTCCCTCCTGGGTTAGATGGACCCCTAGCCATTGCCTTTCAGGAAATGTCACTGTCGATGGGGTTGATACTTGCCGTCTCCTTCTAAGCATTTGCTGTTAGTATTAGAAATGCCAACGATTTCTCTTCACCTTCCTCACTGTCCATCTCTCTGAGCCTCCAGGTTGAACAGGCCTAGTCCAGGGTCCCACGGCTATTGGGGAGTGCAGCTAGACCGTGTTTCTCAGGCCTTCATTGTTGGGCATCATTCGGTATACTCTCCATGTCCCTTCCTTCGCCTGGTTTCCCTGCAGACCTCTCCTTCAAGCTTGTGTTCATGTCGTTTGTGTATTAGGAGCCAAATTCTGCCTACGTTCCGTGTATGCACACAGCTGTCGTCCCGCTTGGGATATGTTGTTTGTGTTTTTCAGACGGTCTTTCCCAGAGCCCAAATCTTGGATTTGACAAAGTTCACTGTGTTCCCTGGTTACTCTTTGTGTAGTGCCTTTTGGTATTGTGTGTGAAAACTCAGAGCTCATGTCTAATGTCTGCTCCATTTCCTTCTGGATTTGTGAACCATTTTGCATGGAACGTATGTCTAGGAATCATTTGAAGTGCATTTGTCGACAGGTGTTAATTTTCCATGGACATGCATGTCATCCCCTCTGGTTTCCAATGTGTCACTCCTAAACACTTTTGGAGACCTTCTCGGAAAGATGGGTGTTTTTCAGCTTGCATTTCCACAGTTGAATGGATTCAGCAGCTCTAGAAGCAAGGACACTTTGTCCAGTGAAAGGGGGAGTCAGGTGCGGCCACCCTTTCAGCACCGATTCCCAAGTCTGGTTGAGAGGGCTCTGATCTTCCATCATTGAGCCAGAAGCCACAGGCATCCTTGTGTGCCCTTGGACATGTGAGCGGCTTAAGGGAGTTTCGTCTGCGCAGGCACCAAGCAAGCCTGCGGCTTTGGACCACCAGAGGTGAGCATCTCAGAAGACAGGATCAACCGTGCAAGAAGTGGAATGGGATCCAACTTGAGGGTGGGCACTGATCGCCAAGAGATGTTCCAGTGGGACTTTGATGGGTCCAGCACATTCTTCTGGCAGAGAGCGAGACAGATGTCTATGGGCTCTGCTGGCCCTCTATTCCCTCTTGTGGTCCCGAAGGCTGGTTGACACCAACCTGAGCAACTAGCTCTGAGATTATGAGAACCGCCACCTGCACTGTGTTTCCCTTTGCCCGCGTGTCCATGCGAAGCATCAGGCCATCTCTGAGCTACACTAGCCATGTGCATTGCCTCACATTGGACTTGCACATGTTTCTTCTGTTTCTTTCCCGATCACTGATTTTCTCGAGCATGTGGGGGCTACGAGGATGGTGGATCTGGCCTTGTGTTCTGTGGAACACTTCTCCCTTTGTTGGTTTGGGTTTATCATTCCATTTCTCCTACCTGGTTTATTGTTGTGAGTTTGTTTGTGCCAGCGGAAGAACTCAACATTTCCCTTGTGCCTGAGTTGTCCCACTTACAACAGCATTGCCTACCTGCAGATTCTGCGCACATTTGCCGAGAGGGCTCCGTTTGTCAGATAACATCTTGAAAAGACCTACATGGTCCTTTCAGATACCCAAAGGCTACGTCAAATGACATAGGGACCAGAATTCTCCAGTTTGGTGTTCCAATATGTGGGGAGTCAGAACAATTCACTGAGAAGGGAAAAGCTACCGACTCCAGGATTCTGACCTAGAGAATTGCATGGATTGTAGAATTCATGGGGATGCCAAGTCTCTAACAATGCCGAGAGACTAAAACTTTCGCCTTCAGTCAGAGCAAAATCCAGTTTCCTTTTATTTCAGTGATTGGCATTGATTGGGGAACTCGAAAGGATGGGAAGAAATGCAGAGAGAAGCAAGCTCAAAGTTGTCAGTCGGGGAGAGAAGAACGGGGAGTGCTTGCCATGAAACCAGGCTTTGCTGGGAACTGGGGGGATAGAATGAGGGTGTCTAAATGTAGACAGTGGTGATGTTTACACAGCATTGTGAAGGCCTCCATATTCCCAAATGGCATCAAGGAAGGAAAATTTATTGACACACAGTTGCTTGCAAAATATACAGAAAGCCATAAAAGACATAAAAGATGAAAAGAAAGATGCCTAGGAGCCTGATGAAAATCAGCTGAGGGGAATGGAAGTCAATCTCCCCTGGGTGGGGAGCGAGTGGATTTCTGCCACGGACAACACGCAAGGATGCAGGCTGCAGAGTCAACCGCGTCCCTGGACGAGGTTTTTGATGAAAGAGCTCTGGGTCTCTGTCCAGAGCATTGGCCTGTTCTCCCTGCAGGGGTGGGACAGGCATGTCGGACGTCTGAGTCCTTGGCAGGAGACACGGCAGGCTGCCCTTTTGCAGGTGGTCACTCAGGTCCTGACTCGGGTTCTGCCGCCAAAGCCCGAGCAGGTGTAAGTTCACGTGGAGGTGGAGGTTCTGGAAAACAGGATGGGATATCAGAGCCTGGGGCTCTGGTTCGTGCAGGCACAGAGTTCGGATGTGCTGACGGTGTTAGCCAGTACCCGGCTCGCCCCATTTCTTTTGGAGGGGACGTCTCAGGTCTCAATCTCCCCTCAGTGGATCCCTGGGTGCTGCACCTGGAGCTCCAAACTCTGTAGGGACTCGTTTTGGACGTGGAGGCTGGCTGAGTTTGACGGTCAGAGCTAGAGCTGGTGGAGAAGAAGAGTTTGCCACAGGACAACCTTGCCATGTGCCTAAGTGGGTACGAAAGCTTCCTAGAGATTCTATAAGAAGGCCTAGCATCGGAGTCTTCTCTGCAGTCTCCAAAATGTGTGGTGTGAGGCCAGCCATTGGTCCCGGACCAGCCCCAGCTCTGGGGGACACCTCCCTGTGTGGCTCAGAACTACCTCCCCACACTCACATGCTGCAGCCACAAATGCATCATCTGTTTGCTCTGCCCTCCCGGGTTCCAGGTCCTACTGCTACCTCCAAGGCAGGGCTTCTCAGAGCTCTGGGTCAGGGCAGGCTCTGCTGAGTTCCGTGGCAGCCTGACACTGGGCCCCGGGGTGCGTGCTGGGTGGTGTCTGTGTAGCAGGCCTGGCCTGCTCCGTCTTCATTGCCAGTTGGGCTGAGCCCTCCGTGGCCACCCTCACCTGGAGCCTGGACTGGGCCTCCCGGGGAGGGGGCTGGTGCTCTGAGCCCTCCCTCTGGGAGGTGGAAGGGGTGTGCCCCTCAGGGGCCACCTCGGGTGGGATGCTCTGCAATGATAGAGACCATCAGCCAGCCCTGCTTTGATATTTGTGAGCTGAGACTGGCCAGTATGGCTGCTGCATCTGCCCGTCTGCCCTTCTGCTCCCAGAAGGAGCAGCGAAAAAGATATGCTGAGATACCCACCCAGGAGGACGGAGATACACCCGAGGGCGTGAGGTCAGCCTGGTCCACCAGCTCTGACTGGACGCTCCCCATGATAGGCAGCCTGCTCTCTGCTGGGGTGTGGACCCAAGCAGTCAAAGGGCTCCAAACCCACATGTAGCTGGGCTTGCTTGAGTCAGACACACGCCGAGAAAACCCCTTCCACACACAGGGAAAGGCCTCAGGCTTCCCCGGGTGGGATGGGAGAGGTGGCAGGACCCTGTATGCATACACTGAGCTTAGGCAGGATTTGGCTGTTAATACACAAATGACATGAACACAAAGGAGCCTGAAGGAGAGGTCTGAAGGGACACCAGGCGAAGAAAGGGACGCGGAGAGTACACCAAATGATGCCCAGAACTGAGGCTCTGATCCACAGGGTCTAGGTGCACTCCCCGAGGCTTGTGGGACCCTGGACTAGGCCTGTTCTACCTGGAGGCTCAGAGAGATGGACAGTGAGGAAGGGGAAGAGAAATACTCGGCATTTCTAACACTCACAGCAAACGCTTAGAAGACGGCAATTATCAACCCCACTGACAGTTACATTCCCTGAAAGGCAATAGCTAGGAATCCATCTAAACCAGGAGGGGAGCCCCTCTTCTCTGAGAACTGCAAGAGATGGATAAAAGAAGGTGAATCCCACGAATCCAATGGAAAATAGCTGTGCTCAAGGATCAGAAGAATTCCTCCTGGTAAGATGATATCAATTCCCCCTCCCCCGGACCCCCACTGTGGGGCAATCCAGAGGATCCACTCTATTTCTCTCAAAATACCAACGGCTTTTCTCAGGGCATTATAACCAAAGAATCCAAAATGTCTATGGAAACACAAAGGAGTCAAAAGAGTCAATGCAATCTGCCGTAAAGCTCTGAAATGGACGTAGCAGGCTGACTGATTGCCAATTAGACTCCCAGACTAGGATCATCAGGACAGCATAGTACTGGGAAGAAATTAAACACGCAGAACCAGATCCATGGAATGGATTTGAGGTTCCAGACGTAAACCCAAGCTTCTACGGTCAATTCCTCGACACCAAAGGAGGGGAGGTGATACGAATGGGAAAAAGAACCTCTGCAAGGAAAGGCCATGGGAATTGGAGATGGTTCCATCTGAACAATCATATTGGCTTTTGGTCTCATAACACGTCAGATTCAGTGAAACACATCAATGCAAAGCCTGAAGTGATGAAACTCTTGGAAATAAGCACGGGCCATAGGCACCTTAATGTCAGGGACTTCTCAACATGTGTATGGGGGTGGAAGAAAATTGGGTCTCTTCAAGTCAAGGAAATAGTAAACCAAAGGACACCCACCAGCTTCCATCCACTTGAACAGCTTTGCAACAGAAAAGCTAAGAATTTGCTAATCAAAATGGTAACAAACTGAACAAAAAAGAATATTAGCAAGCAGAATATCGGAGAAGGGGTTATTATGTAAGAGACTGAGAACTCACACCACTAAGTCTCCCAGAACAAACCCCTGATCTAGCCCTTCCCCTAACACCAATTCCAACCCCAAACCTTTAACTCACTCTACACGAAACACTAAAGCCTCACCCTAGGTCAACTGTTTACATGCATACATACATTCACATGCATTCAAGCATCCACAGGAGAGACACAGAGAGGAAGACAGACTGAATTTGGAAAGGTCAAGAAAGAAACGGAACGCGGAAGAGAGACTGAACCAGGGAGAGAGGAAATGAGTCGATTTCACAGAATTTGCATGAATCTCTCTTGAGGTTGGAAACATTGACAGTGCGTATTCCCCCTGCAAGTGGTAAAATGGCACAAGATGATGAGATTCAAAGACAAGTATGCGGGGAGCCACTGTTTGGGCAGACACCCCCACTCCTCGAGGCTGAGGGGGACACTTGAGTAGGACAAGGAAGGTTGATATCAGAGGGGGCGATGTCTGAATATGACCTTCTGGTCCTCCCAATGTGGGGGTCAAGAAATAGGCAGGAAGCAGACTGCCTTTTCCCAGGTCCCAGAGCCCATCCAGGCCTGATTCTGCCCCATTCTGTGCTAGGTTAGCCCTGTGTGAAATCTGTCCTTTGGGAAGTCTCAGTGTCCAAGCTCCATGTGATAGAAGCCCAAAGTATGAAAAGGAACTGGAGTTGTTAGTAGGCTGACAAACCTAGGAAGCAGATGGGAGAGTGTTCCCCACTCTGAAGATCAAGAGACTGGGTTACCCTATGGAGCACATGCCTTGCCCAGGGCCACATCATTTCTGAGAAGAAAGATCCTGGGCTGAAAACATCTGTGTCCTCAGAGTTCAGGCCCTGGCTGCACCCAGGTCTCCCCAATGCTGTGGGGTGGGCTGTGTGGTTTCACTGTGCCTGCATATGGTCTAAGGACGTGGGGGAACAGCCAGAAACGCAGAGGTTCCCTTGGGGAGCTTTGTGGAAGGGACCTCGGCCACGAACCAGGAAATGATGTCACTTCCTGGCAACAGAACCCAACAGAACCCACAAACCGGGTATCCAGTTCTCCCCAGCGGAGAGGAGCCCCCAGCCAGATCGTTTGCTGTCAAGATGTTCTGCTACTTGCCCTTGCCCAGATGCTGCCGGGACCTCAGGCGAGCTCACAGGCAGACTGTATGGGCACGCGGTTGACACTGGCTCAGCACCCCCGCCCCCCGAGAGTCCTCTGGCCCTTTGCCCAAAGGAACAGAAAGGTAACAGGGGAGCCCCAGGCCAGGTCCGGCCACCTCTTCTGTCCCACCCGGGGAAGCCTGAGGCCTTTCGCTGCGTGTAGATGGGGGTTTTTCGGGGTGTGTCTGCCTCAAGCAAGCCCTACCGCATGTGGGTCAGGAGACAATGTGTCACTTGTGTCCACACCCCAGGGGAGAAAAGGCTGGGTGGCATGGGGAGTGTCCAGACAGAGCCGCGTTCCCAGGCTGACCTCACACCCTCAGGGATGTCTCTGTCCTCCCGGGTGGGTAGCTGAGCAGATCTTTGTCTTTGCTCTTTCTGTGAGCAGAAGGGCAGACAGGCAGAGGCAGCAGCCATACTGGCCAACCTCAGCCCAGAAATATCGAAGCAGGCCTGGCTGATGGTCAATATCATTGCAGAGCGTCCCACCCGAGTTGGCCCCTGAGGGGCACACCCCATCCACCTCCCTGAAGGAGAGCTCAGAGCACTAGCCCCCTGCCCAGGAGGCCCAGTGCAGGCTCCAAGTGAGCGTGGCCAAGGAGGGCTCAGCCCAACTGACGATGAAGACGGAGCGGGCAAGGCCTGCTACCCAGACACCACCCAGCATGCACCCCGGGGCCCAGTCTCAGGCTGCCACAGAGCTCCGCAGAGCCGGCCCTGACCCAGAGCTCTAAGAAGCCCTGCACCTGAGGTATCCGGAGGACCTTAAACCCAGAACGGCATAGCACAGACGTGAGGCGGCTGGGACTGCTGAACATGAGTGTAGGGATTCAGTGCTGAGCCACACAGGTAGGAGTCCCCCAGAGCTGGGGCTGGGCCAGGACCAAAGGCTAGCCTCACACCACCCATCTTGGAGACTGCAGAGAAGACTTCGATGCTGGGCCTTCTTAGCGAATCTCTAGGAAGCTTTCGTGCCCACTTAGGCACATGGCAAGGCTGACCTGTGGCAAACTTTTCTTCTCCCCCAGCTCTAGCTCCGGCCGTCAAACTCAGCGAGCCTCCACCTCCAACACCTGTCCCTACGGAGGTGGGAGCTCCAGGTGCAGGACCCAGGGATCCACTGAGCGGGGTTCGAGACCTGAGACGTACCCTCCCAAAGACATGTGGCCAACCGGGTATTGGCAGGCACACTCAGCACATCGGATCTCTGTGCCTGCACAACCCACAGCCCCAGGACCCGATGTCTCACCCCGTTTCCAGATCCTCCACCTCAACGTGCACTTACACCTGCTCGGGCATTGGTGGCAGAACCTGAGTCAGGGTCTGAGTGACCACCGGCACAAGGGCAGCCTGCCCTGGCTCCTGCCAAGGACTCAGACACCCACCATGACGGTCCCACCCCTGCAGGGAGAAAAGGCCCCTGCTCTGGACAGAGACCCAGAGCCCGTTCAGCAAACACCTCGTCCAGGGGCGCGTTTGGTTCTGCAGGCTCCATCCCTGTGTGTTCCCTGTGGATGCCGTCCACTCCCTCCCCACCCAGGGGAGACTGACTTCCTTTCCCCTGAGCTGATTTTCATCAGGCTCCTAGGCATCTTTCTTCTCATCTTTTATGTCTTTTATGGCTTTCTGTATATTTTGCTCACAAGTGTGTGTCAATAAATTTTCCTTCCTTGATGCCATTTGGGAATATATAGGTCTTCACAATGCTGTGTAAGCATCACCACTGTCTACATTCGGACACCCTCATTCTATCCCCCAACCCACTTCCCAGCAAAGCCTGGATTCATGGCAAGCACTGCCCGTTCCTCTCTCCCCCGCCTGACAGCATTGAGTCTACTTCTTTCTGCAATTCTTCCCATCCTTTCGGGGTCCCCAATCAATGCAATCACTGAAATGAAAGGAAACTGGATTTTTCTGTGACTGAAGGTGAACGTTATAGTCTCTCAGTATTGTTAGAGTCTTGACATGCCCATGAATTCTACAGTGCATTGAATTCTCTAGGCCAGAATCCTGGAGTGGGTAGCTTTTCCCTTCTCTGGGGGATTGTTCTGAGTCCCCACATATTGGAAGACCAAACTGGAGAATTCTGGTTTCTATGTCATTTGAAGGAGCCTTTGGGTATATGAAAGGACAGTGTAGGTCCTTTCAAGATGTCATCTGCCCATTGAAGCCCTCTCGATAACTGCTCAGAATTTCCAGGTAGGCAGTGCTGTTGTAAGTGGAACACCTCAGACACAAGGAAATGCTGAGTTCTTCTCCCGGCTCAAACAAACTCACAACAATAAACCAGGCAGGAGAAATGGAAAGATAAATCCACACCAACAAAGGGAAAACTCTTCCTCAGAACACAAGGCCAGAAAAAGACCCACCATCCTTGTGGTCCCCACATGCTCGAGAAAATGTATGATCGGGAAGGAAACAGAAGAAACATATGCAGGTCGAATGAGAGGCAATGAACATGGCTAGTGTAGCTCAGAGACAGCCTGATGCTTTGTGTGGACATGTGGTCAAAAGGAAACACAGGGCAGGTGGCAGTGGTCATCATCTAGAGCTAGGTGCTCATCATGGTGACAATCAGCCTTCGGGATCACAAGAGGGAGTGGAGGGCCTAGCAGAGCCCATAGATATCTCTCTCGCTATCTGGGAGAAGAGTGTGCCGGACCCATCAAAGTCCCATAGGAGCATCTATTGACGATCAGTTCCCACCCTCAGGGTGGATCCCACTCCACTTCTGGAAAAGTGGCTCCTGTCTTCTGAGATGCTTACCTCTGGCGGTCCGAAGCCACAGGCCTGCTGGGCGCCTGCTGAGACGAAACTCCCTTCAGCTGCTCACACAGCCAAGGGCACACAAGGATGCCAGTGGCCTGTGGCTCACAGATGGAAGATCTGCCCCCTGACAATCCGACCTGGGTATTTGTGCTGAAAGGGAGGCCACAGCCGACTCCCTTCATTGGAGTCAGCACCCCTCTGCTAGAGCTGCTGAATCCATTCAACTGTGAAAACGCAAGCTGAAAAACACCCATCTTTCCGAGAAGTTCTCCTAAAAAGTTTAGGAGCAACGCATTTGGAACCCAAAGGGGATGACATGCATGTCCATGGAAACTTGACACCTCTCAACAAATGCACTTCAAATGATTCCTAGACGTACGTTCCATGGAAAATGGTTCACAAAACCAAAAGGAAATGAAGCAGACTTTAGACATGAGCTCTGTGTCTTCACACACAATACAGAAAGACACTACACAAAGAGTAACCAGGGAACACAGTGAACTTGTCTAACCAATAATTGGACTCTGGGAAAAATGGTCTGTAAAACGCAAACGACACATCCCAAGCTGGGAGACAACTGTTTGCATACACAGAGCTTAGGCAGATTTAGCTTCTAATACACAAGTGAGATGAACACAAAGGAGCCTGAGGGAGAGGTCTGAAGGGACACCAGGCGAAGGAAGGGACCTGGAGAGTACACCGAATAATGCCCAGCACCGAGCACCTGAGAAACATGATCTAGCTGCACTCCCTGAGCCTCTGGGGACCCTGGACTAGGCCTGTTCTACCTGGAGGTTCAGAGAGATGGACAGTGAGGAAGGGGAAGAGAAATACTTGGCATTTCTAACATTTACAGCAAACGCTTAGAAGGAGAAGGCAAGTATCAACCCCACCGACAGTGACATTTCATGAAAGGCAATAGCTTGGAGTCCATCTAACCCGGGAGGGAAGCCCCTCTTCTCAGAGAACTGCAAGAGATGGATGAAAGAAGGTGAAGCCCACCAATCCAATGGAAAATAAGCTGTGCTCCCGGATCAGAAGAATTCCTCCTGGTAAGATGATGTCACTTCCCCTTCCCCCCAACCCCCACCGTGGGGCAATCCAGAGGTTGCATGCTATTTCTCTCAAAATACCAAAGGCTGTTCTCAGGGCATTATAACCAAAGAATTCCAAAATGTCTGTGGAAACAGAAAGGAGTCAAAATAGTCAATGCAATCTGCCACAAAGCCCTGAAATGTACATAGCAGGCTGCCTGATAGCCAATTAGACTATCACACTAGGATCATCAGGACATCATGGTACAAACATGCAGAACCAGATCCATGGAATGGAATTGAGGGTCCAGAAATAACCCCAAGCTTCTACAGTCACTTCATTGACGCCAAAGGAGGGGAGGCGATATGAATGGGAACAAGAGCCTCTGCAACGAAAAGCTGTGGGTATTGGAGATGGTTGCATCTGAATAATCACATTGGCTTTTGGTCTCATAACACCTCAGATTCAGTGAAACACATCAATGCAAATCCTGAAGTGATTAAACTCCTGGAAATAAGCACGGGCCATAGGTTCCTTAATGTCAGGGACTGCACGACATGTGTGTGGTGGCAGAAGCAAAATTGCATCTCTTCAAGTCAAGGAAACAGGAAACCAAACAACATAAACTAGCTTCCATCCACTTGAACAGCTTTGAAACAGAAAAGCTTAGCATTCACAAATCAAAATGGTAACAAACTGAACACAAAGGAATACTTGCAAGCAGAATATAGAAGAAGGGTTTCCTAAGTAAAAAAGACAAGAACTCACACGACTAAGTCTCACAGAACAAACCCCAGACCTATCCCTTCCCCTAACCTCAACTCCATCCCCAAACCTTTACCTCACTGGAAAGGAAACCTTGAAGCCTCACTCTAGGTCAACAATATACATGCTTACATTCATTCACAGGCACGCGAGCATCCACAGCAGAGACACAGAAAGGAAGATACAGAATGAATTTGGAAAGTTCAAGAAAGACAGAAGGAGGGAGAGAGACTGAACAATGGAGAGAGGAAAGAGTCGATTCCACAAAATTTGCATGAATCTCTCTTGAGTTTTGAAACAATGACAATGCCTATTCCCCCTGCATAGGGGAAAATGACCCAAGTTGATGAGGCTCAAAGACAAGGATGCGGGGAGCCACTTTTGGGGCAGCCTCCCCCACCCCTCGAAGATGAGTGGGGAACTTGAGCAGGAGGATGAAAGTTGATATCCGAGGCAGCGATGGCTGAATGTGACTTTCCGGTCCTCCCAATGAGGGGGTCACGAAATAGGCAGGAAGGGGACTGCCTTTTCCCAGGTCCCAGAGCCCATCTAGGCCTGATTCTGCCCCATTCTGTGCTAGATCAGCCCTTGTTTGTACCAACGGAACAACTCAGACTTTCCCTTATGCCTGCAGTTTCCCACTGAAACAGCACTGCCTACCTGGAGATTCTGAGCACATTTGCCGAGAGGGCTTCATTTGGCAGATGACTTCTTGAAAGGACCTACACGGTCCTTTCAGATACCCAAAGGCTACTTCAAATGAAATAGAAACCAGAATAATCCAGTTTGGTCTTCCAACATATGGGGACTAAGAACAATTGCCTGGAGAAGGGAAAAGCTACCCACTCCAGGATTCTGGCCTAGAGAATTCCATTAGAATTCATGGGAATGCCAAGACTCGAACGATACTGAGAGACTATAACTTTCACCTTCAGTCAGACCAAAATAAAGTTTCCTATCTTTTCAGTGATTGGCATTGATTGGGGACCCCGAAAGAATGGGAAGAAATGCAGAAAGAAATAGACTCAATATTGTCATGTGGGGGAGAGAGGAACGGGCAGTGCTTGCTATGAATCCAGGCTTTGCTGTGAAGTTAGGGAGGGGGGAGAATGAGGGTGTCCGAATGTAGACAGTGTTGATCCTTACACAGCATTGAAGGCCTCCATATTCGCAATGGCATCAAGGAAGGAAAATTTATTGACACACACTTGTGAGCAAAATATACACAAAGCCATAAAAGACATAAAAGATGAGAAGAAAGATTCCTAGAAGCCTGATGAAAATGAGCTCAGGGGAAGGGAAGTCAATCTCCCCTGGGTGGGGAGGGAGTGGACGGCGTCCATGGGGAACACACAGGGATGGTGTCTGCAGAGCCAACTGCACCCCTGGGTAAGGTATTTGCCGAACGGGCTCTGGGCCTCTGTCCAGAGCAGGGGCCTGTTCTCCCTGCAGGGGTTGGACAGTCATGGTGGGCATCTGAGTCCTTGGCAGGAGCCAGGACAGGCTCCTTCTGTGCAGGTGGTCAATCAGGCCCTGACTTTAGTCCTGCCACCAAAGCCCGAGCAGGTGCAAGTGCCGGTCGAGGTAGAGGCTCTGGAAGGCGTGGTGTGACATCAGGGCCTGGGGCTGGATGTCATGCATGCAGAGATCCGATGTGCTGAGGGTGCTGACCAGTACATGGCTGGCCCCATATCTTTGGGTGGGGACGTCTCAGGTCTCGATCTCCCCTCAGTGGATCCCTGGGTCCTGCACTTGGAGTTCCCACCTCTGTAGGGACAAGTCTTAGACATGGAGGCTGGCTGAGTTTGACGGCCAGAGCTAGAGCTGGGGGAGAAGAAAAGTTTGCCACAGGCCAGCCTTGCCATGTGCCTAAGTGGGCACGAAAGCTTCCTAGAGATTCGCTAAGAAGGCCCAGCATCGGAGTCTTCTCTGCAGTCTCCAAGATGGATAGTTTGAGGCCAGCCTTTGGTCCAGGTCTAGCCCCAGCTCTGTAGGACTCCTCCCTGTGTGGCTCAGCACCGCCTCCCCACACTCACATGCTCTGACGTGCTGGGCTCCAGGTCCTACTGTTGCCTCTGAGGCAGGGCTTCTTGGAGCTCTGTGTAAGAGCCAGCTGTGCTCAGCTCCGTGACAGCCTTAGACTGGGCCCCGGTTTGTGAGTTGGGTGGTGTCTCACAGCAGGACTTGCCAGCCTCCTCTTCATTGCCAGTTGGGCTGAGCCCTCCGTGGCCATGCTCACCTGGAACCTGCACTGGGCCTCCAGGTCACGGGGTGGTGCTCTGAACCCTACCTCTGGGAGGTGCATGGGGTGTGCCCCTCAGAGGCCACCTCGGGTGGGACGCTATGCAATGATAGTGACCATCAGCCAGCCCTGCTTCGATATTTCTGAGCTGAGCCTGGCCAGGATGTCTAATGTTTCTGCCCGTCTGCCCTTCTGCTCCCAGAAAGAACAGAGATGAATGCCTGCTCAGATACCCACCAGGGAGGATGGAGAGCCCCCGCCAAGGGCTTGAGGTCAGCCTGGGCACACGGCTCTGCCTGGACGCTCACCATGCCACCAAGCGTGCTCTCCCCTGGGGTGTGGACACAAGCGGTCCACGGGCTCCTGACCCAACTGTGGCTGGGCTTGCTTGAGGCAGACACAGCCTGAGAAACCCCCATCCACACACAGCGAAAGGCCTCAGGCTTCCACGGGTGGGACGGGAGAGGTGGGCGGACCCGGCCTGGGGCTCCCCTGTTACCTTTCTGTTCCTTCGGGCAAAGGGCCAGAGGACTCTCGGAGGGGCCCTGGGCCAGCGTCAACGGCCTTCCCACACTCTCTGCCTGTGAGTTCGCCTGAGGACCCGGCCTCTGGGCAGGGGCAAACAGCAGAACATCTTGACAGCAAGCGATCTGGCTGGGGGCTCCTCTCCACTGGGCAGGCCTAGATACACGTGTTGTGGGTTCTGTTGCCAGGAAATGACATCATTTCCTGGTTCGTGGCCTAGGTCCCTTCCACAAAGTTCCCCAAGGGAACCTCTGGGTTTCTGGATGTTCTCCCATGCCCTTATGCCACGTGCAGGCACAGTGACACACATTCAGCCCACCCCACAGCCTTTGGGAGACCTGGGTGCAGCCAGGGCCTGAGCTCTGAGGACACAGCTGCTTTCAGCCCAGGTTCCCTCTTCTCAGAAGTGATGTGGTCCTGGGCAAAACATGTGCCCCCTTTGGTTTCCCCAGTCTCTCCATCTGCAGAGTGGGGGTCACTCTTCCATCTCCTCCCTAGGTCTGTCATCCTACAAACAGCTCCAGTGCCTGTTCAGACTTTCGGCTGCTATCACATGGAACTAAGACACTGAGATTTCCCAAAGGACGGATTCAACACAGGGCTGACCTAGCACAGAATGGGCAGAATCAGGCCTGGATGGGCTCTGGGACCTGGGAAAAGTCAGTCCCCTTTCTGCCTATTTCTTGACCCCTGCATTGGGAGGACTGGAAAATCATATTCACACATTGTGACCTCTGATATCAACCTTCCTCGTCCTATTCAAGTGTCCCACTCAGCCTCGAGGCCTGGGGAAGCTGCCCCAACAGTGGTTTCCCGAATCCTTGTCTTTGAGACTCATCAACTTGGGTCATTTTCCCCCTTGCAGGGGGAATAGGCACTGTCATTGTTTCCATCCTCAAGAGAGATTCATGCAAGTTCTGTGAAATTGACTCATTTCCTCTCTCTATTGTTCAATCTCTCTCCCTCGTTCCGTCTCTTTCTTGATCTTTCCAAATTCATTCTGTATCTTCCTTTCTGTGTCTCTCCTGTGGATGCTCGCATGTCTGTGAATGCATGTAAACATGTATATTGTTGACCTAGGGTGAGGCTTTATGGTTTCGTGTCGAGTGAGATAATGGTATCGGGTTGGATTTGGTGTTAGGGGAAGGGATAGGTCTGGGTTTTTTTCTGGGAGACTTAGTTGTGTGAGTTCTCAGTCTCTTTTACGTAGGAACCCCTTCTCCGATATTCTGTTTGCAAATATCCTTTTGTGTTCAGTTTGTTACCATTTTGATTTGTGAATGCTTAGGTTTTCTGTTGCAAAGCTGTTCAAGTGGACGGAAACTCGTGGGTGTCCTTTCGTTTCCTGTTTCCTTGACTTGAAGAGACCCTACTTTGCTTTTCCACCCACATATGTTGAGAAGTCCCTGACATTAAAAGCCTATGTCCTGTGCTTTTTTCCAGGAGTTTCTTCACTTCAGGCTTTGCTTTGATGTGTTTCACTGAATCTGACGTGTTCTGAGACCAAAAACCAACGTGATTGTTCAGGTGGAACCATCTGCAATTCCCACGGTCTTTCGTTGCACAGACTCTTGTTCCCATTCTTATCGCCTCCCCTCCTTTGGCGTCGAGGAATTGACCGTAGAAGCTTGGGTTTATGTCTGGACCCTCAATTCCATTCCATGGATCTGGTTCTGCATGTTGGATTTCTTCCCAGTACCATGCTGTCCTGATGATCCTAGTGTGATAATCTAATTGGCTATCAGCAGCCTGCTATATACATTTCAGGTTTTTGCGGCCGATTGCATTGACTCTTTTGACACCGTAGTGTTTCCATAGACATTTAGGAATTCTTTGGTTTTTATGCCCTGAGAGCAGCCATTTTTATTTTGAGAGGAATAACGTGGAACCTCTGGAATGCCCCACAGTGTGGGTCCGGGGGAGGGGGAAGTAACATCATCTTATCATGAGTAATTCTTCTGATCCATGAGCACAGCTTATTTTCCATTGGATTGGTGGGCTTCACCTTCTTTCATCCATCTCTTGCCGTTCTCTGAGAAGAGGGGCACCCCTCCTGGGTTAGATGGATTCTTAGCTATTGCCTTTCAGGGAATTTACTGTCGGTGGGGTTGATACTTGCCTTCTCCTTCTAAGCGTTTGCTGTGAGTGTTAGAAATGCCGAGGATTTCTCTTCCCCTTCCTCACTGTCCATCTCTCTGAGCCTCCAGGTGGAAGAGGCCTAGCCCAGGGTCCCACGGGGCGATACATCTTGAGTAGAGATGGACACCTCAGGAACTCGCTCGGATGGCTTCAGGAAAACCAGGATCCCTTTTGTGTTGGAAGGGGATCTTCGGGATTACTCTCGAGCCGTTTATGGGGAATCGGCCTCTTCTCAAGTTGAGTGCATAAAGTGTGTTCTCCTCTCCAATGGGGATGGCAGTTTGAGGGGACTTTCTGAGTCGCATAGAGAGTGTCAAGTACACTTTTGCCTTTCCAGAGGGAATGTGGGATTACTCTTGAGATTCTGCATTGCAAAATTCCTCATCTCGAATTGACCAGAAAATTTTGTGGTGAGTCTCGAGTTACAGCGCTAAGCTGAGAGTACTTCTTGAGTTGCGATGGGAACCTCAGGAACTCGCTCAGGTTTCTTCAAGGAACTCAGGTCCCCTTTTGTGTTGGAAGGGGAACTTCCGAATTACTGTAGAGCTGTTAAATGGGAATAGGGCCTCTTCTTGAATTGAGTCCATAAAATGTGTTCTCGTCTCCAATGGGGATGGCTGTTTGAGGGAACTTTCTGAGTCGCATAAAGGGTGTCAAGTACCCTTTTGCCTTTGAAGAGTGAATGTGGGTTATCTCTTGAGATTCTGCAGCAGAAATTTTCCTCATCTCGCATTGAAGGGATAATTTTGTGGTGTTCCTCAATTTGCGGCGGGAAGCTGGGGGTACTTCTCGAGTTGCCACGGGGACCTCAGGAACTCGCTCGGGTTGCTTCAGGGAAGTCAGGTCCTCTTTGTGTTGGAAGGGGAGCTTTGGGATTACTCTCGAGATGTTAAATGGGAAGTGGCCTCTTCTCGATTTGAATCCATAAAGTGTGTTCTCCACTCCAATGGGGACGGCAGGTTGAGGGAACATTCTGAGTTGCATAAAGGTTTTCAAGTACCCTTTTGCATTTCAAGTGGGAATGTGGGATTTCTGCTGAGATACTGCAGCGCAAAATTTCCTCTTCTTGCATTGAGGGGATAATTTTGTGGTGTTTCTCGAGTTGCGGTGGGAATCTTGGGGTACAACTCGAGTTGTGACGGGAACCTCAGGAACTTGCTCGGGTTGCTTTAGGAAAGTCAAGTCCCCTTTTGTGTTGGAAGGGGAACTTACGGAATACTCTAGAGCCATTAAATGGGAATGGGGCCCCTTCTCGAGTTGAGTGCATAAAGTGTGTTCTCGTCTCCAATGGGTACGGCTGTGTGAGGGAACTTTCTGAGTCGCATAAAGGGTGTAAAGTATGGGAGAGACGGGAGAGACCCCAGCCACGGCCGTGCAGAAGTGAGAGACGCCTGCCCTGCCTGCGCAGATGCGAGAGACGCCGGCCCTTTCCACGGAGTCCCGAGAAACACTGACTATACCCGAGCAGACGTGAGAGTCGCCGGCCCCAGCGCACCGACATTCAAAGATGCATGGCCGTGAGGATCTATCCAACGCCTGAGGCCAGGGCAGGCAGCCGAGAGGAGTTACCCCACGTTCAATAGGCTGTGGCTGTGCGGGTGAGGGCCGAGAGGAGCTAATCACGTTCAAGGTCAGGAGGGGTGGCCTTGAGGAGATACCCCTCATCCAAGGTAAGGGGCAGCGGCTGCGCTTTCTTGGAGCAGCTGTGAAGAGATATCCCACACCCAAGGAAAGAGAAACCCAAATAAGATGGTAGGTATTGCGAGGGGGAATCAGAGGGCAGACACACTGAAGTCATAATCACAGGAAACTAGTCGATCTGATCACATGGACCACAGCCGAATGTGGTCCACTGGAGAAGGGAATGGCAAACCACTTCAGTATACTTACCTTGAGAACCCCATGAACAGTATCAAAGGGCAAAATGACAGGATACTGAATGAGGAATTCCCCAGGTCGGTAGGTGCCAAGTATGCTACTGGAGATCAGGGGAGAAATAACTCTAGAAGGAATGAAGGGATGGAGCAATAGCAAAGTCAGTACCCAGTTGTGGATGTGACCAGTGATAGAAGCAAGGTCCGGTGCTGTAAAGAGCAATTTTGCATAGGAACCTGGAATGTTAGGTCCATGAAACAAGGCAAATTGGAAGTGGTCAAACAGGAGATGGCAAGAGTGAACATAGACATTCTAGGAATCAGGGAATTAAAATGGACTGGAATGGGTGAATTTAACTCAGATGACCACAATATCTACTATTGTGGGCAGGAATCCCTTTGAAGAAATGGAGTAGCCATTATGGTCAACAAAAGAGTCCGAAATGCAGTACTTGGATGCAATCTTAAAAACGACAGAATGATTTCTGTTCGTTTCCAAGGCAAACCATTCAACATTTCAGTAATCCAGGCCTATGCCCCAACCAGTAACGCTGAAGAAGCCGAAGTTGAACGGTTCTATGAAGACCTGCAAGACCTATTAGATTTAACACCCAAAAAAGATGTCCTTTTCATTATAGGGGAATGGAATACAAAAGTAGGAATCAAGAAACACCTGGAGTAACAGGCAAATTTGGCCTTGGAGCATGGAATGAAGCAGGGCCAAGGCTAATAGAGTTTTATCAAGAGAACACACTGGTCATAGCAAACACCCTCTTCAAACAACACAAGAGAAGACTCTACACGTGGACATCACCAGATTGTCAACACCAAAGTCAGATTGATTATATTCTCTGCAGCCAAAGAAGGAGAAGCTGTATACTGTTAGCAAAAACAAGACCAGGACCTGACTGTGGCTCAGATCATCAACTCCTTATTGCCAAATTCAGACTTAAATTGAAGAAAGTAGGGAAAACCCCTAGACCATTCATATGTGACCTAAATCAAATCCCTTATGATTATACAGTGGAACTGAGAAATAGATTTAAGGGACTAGATCTGACAGATAGAGTGCCTGATGAACTCTGGACGGAGGTTCGTGACACTGTACAGGAGACAGGGACCAAGAGTATCCCCATGGAAAAGAAATGCAAAAAAAGCAAAATGGCTGTCTGAGGTGGCCTTACAAATAGCTGTGAAAAGAAGAGAAGCGAAAAGCAAACGAGAAAGGGAAAGATATAAGCATTAGAATGCAGAGTTCCAAAGAATAGCAAGGAGACATAAGAAAGCCTTCCTCAGTGAACAATGCAAAGAAATAGAAGAAAACAACAGAATAGGAAAAACAGGAGATCTCTTCAAGAACATTAGAGATTCCAAGGGAACATTTCATGCAAAGATGGGCTCGATAAAGGACAGAAATGGTATGGACTTAACAGAAGCAGAAGATATTAAGAAGTGGTGGCAAGAATACACAGAAGAACTGTACAAAAAAGATCTTCACGGCCAGGATAGTCAAGAAAATGTGATCACTGACCTAGAGCCAGACATCTTGGAATGGGAAGTCAAGTGGGCCTTAGAAAGCATCATTAAGAACAAAGGTAGTGGAAGTGATGGAATTCCAGTTGAGCTCTTTAAAATCTTGAAAGAAGATGCTGTGAAAATGCTGCACTCAATATGCCAACAAATTTGGAATACTCAGCAGTGGCCACAGGACTGGAAAAAGTCAGTCTTCATTCCAATCCCAAAGAAAGGCAATGCCAAAGATTGCTCAAACTACAGCACAATCACACTCATCTCACACGCTAGTAAAGTCATGCTCAAAATTCTCCAAGCCAGGCTTCAGCAATATGTGATCCCTGAACTCACAGATGTTAAAGTAGGTTTTAGAGAAGGCAGAGGCACCAGAGATCAAATTGCCAACATCCGCTGGATCATGGAGAAAGCAAGAGAGTTCCAGGAAAACATCTATTTCTGCTTCATTGACTTGCCAAAGCCTTTGACTGTGTGGATCACAATAAACTGTGGAAGATTCTAAAAGAGATGGGAATACCAGACCACCTGACTTGCCTCTTGAGAAACCTGTATGCAGGTCAGGAAGCAACAGTCAGAACTGTACATGCAACAACAGACTGGTTCCAAATAGGAAAAGGAGTACGTCAAGGCTGTATATTGTCACCTTGCTTATTTAACTTATATGCAGAGTACATCATGAGAAACGCTGGGCTGGAAGAAGAACAAGATCGAATCAAGATTGCTGGGAGAAATATCAATAACCTCAGATATGCAGATGACACCACCCTTATGGCAGAAAGTGAAGAGGAACTCAAAAGCCTCTTGATGAAATTGAAAGAGGAGAGTGAAAAGGTTGTCTTGAAGCTCAACATTCAGAAAACAAAGATCATGGCATCTGGTCCCATCACTTCACGGGAAATAGATGGAAAAACAGTGGAAACAGTGTCAGACTTTATTTTTTGGGGCTCCAAAATCACTGCAGATGCTGATTGCAGCCATGAAATTAAAAGGCGCTTACTCCTTGGAAGGAAAGTTATGACCGACCTAGATAGTATATTAAAAAGCAGAGACATTACTTTGCCAACCAAGGTCCGTCTAGTCAAGGCTATGGTTTTTCCCGTGGTTGGAGAGTTGGACTGTGAAGAAAGCTGATCGCCGAAGAATTGATGCTTTTGAACTGTGGTGTTGGAGAAGACTCTTGAGAGTCCCTTGTACTGCAAGAAGATCCAACCAGTCCATTCTAAGGGAGATCAATCCTGGGTGTTCATTGGAAGTACTGATGCTAAAGCTGAAACTACAATACTTTGGCCAACTCAGGCAATGAGTTAACTCACTGGAAAAGATTCTGATGTTAGGAAAGGTTGGGGGCGGGAGGAGAAGGGGATGACAGAGAATGAGATGGCTGGATGGCATCACCAACTCTGTGGACATGAGTTTGAGTGAATTCCAGGAGATGGTGAAGGACAGGGAGGTAAGGCTTACAATTATACATGGGGTCGCGGAGATTCGGACAGGACTGAGCGACTGAACTGAACTGAATAAATTGTGTCAAGAACCCTTTTGCCTTCCAGGTTGGAATGTGGGATTTCTCTTGTATGTGCAGCACAAAATTTCCTCATCTCGCATTGACAGGATAATTTTGTGGTGTTTCTCGAGTTGCGGTGGGAAGCTTGGGGTTTATCTCGACTTGTGATGGGGACCTCAGGAACTCGCTCATGATGCTTCAGGGAAGTCAGGTCCCCTTTTGTGTTGGAAGGAGAACTTCGGGATTACTCTTAAGCTGTTAAATGGGAATAGAGCCTCTTCAAGAGTTCAGTCCATAAATTGTGTTCTCCTCTCCAATGGGGACGGCTGTGTTAGGGAACTTTCTGAGTCGCATAAAGGGATTCAAGTACCTGTTCACCTTTCAAGCGGGAATGTGGGATTTCTCTTGAGATTCGGCAGCTGAAAACTTCCTCATCTCGCATTGAGGGGATGATTTTGTGGTGTTTCTCTACTTGTGGCGGGAAGCTCGGGATTCCTCTCGAGTTGCGATGGGGACCTCAGGAACTCGCTCGTGTTGCCCCAGGGAAGTCAGGTCTTCTATCCTTTTTGAAGGGGAACCTTGAGATTCCTGTATAAGGAGCAGCAGAGGTATAGAGCCGCATCTAGCGTTGTGTCGGTCAACTGTTTGTTCTTCTCCAGTGGAGACAGGTATCGCGTGGTTTTTCTCAATATTCTCCAGGGTATTCAGGCCTCGTCTCTTGTTCAGGCCTGGAACTTCGCTTTCTTCTCGAGTTGTAATACGGTTGATGGGCCACTTTAGAGTTGCATTTGTACCTGGAGATTGTATAGAGTATGCTCGTGGAGTCAGGACTCCATTCTTCCTGTGCGTTGATACTCGAGGAAACATTTGAACCTGTGCAGTAGAATCAGACAGAACATCTCTACTGGGTGGTGACATCTGTACCTTTTCCACTTGTGTTTTCAAAACCGGTTATCCTCCCGAGTTTCAAGGTTGTACCTGCCTACACGTCCTGTGCGACCAGAACGTCTGGATTCCATCCCAGATAAAGCAGAGGAATCAACTCTCATCTGTAAAAGAGAAGTGGAAAACGGGGCATTTTGTCAGAGTGGCAAGAAACTTGGTGTTCCTCGGGATTGGGGCTGTGTATGTCGGTTTAGTTTTTAGTCACATTAAGGATGTTAAGTAACCTGTCGAGTTTCAAGTGGGAATGTGGAATTTCTCTTACCGAATCTGAAACGGAAATGTTGTTCATCTCGCCTTGAGGGCACAATCTTGTGGTTTTTCTTGAGTGTCGGTGGGAAGCTTCGGCTTCCTCTCGATTTGCAACGGGGACCTCAGGTAATCCCCCGTGTTGCTTCTGAGAAGTCAGTTTCCCTTTGTGTTGGAAGGGGAACTGTGGGATTACTCTCGAGCAGTTCAATGGGAATAGGGCCTCTTCTCGAGTTGAGTCCGTAAATTATGTTCTCCTCTCCAATGGGGACGGCTGTGTTAGGGAACTTTCTCAGTCGCATAAAGGGTGTCAAGTTCCCATTCTCCTTTCAAGCGGTAATGTGGGATTTCTCTTGAGATTCTGCTGCCCAAAATTTCCTCATCTCGTATTGAGGCCATATTTTTGTGGTGTTTCTAGAGTTTCGATGGGAAGCTGTGGGTATTTCTCTAGTTGTGACCGGGACCTCAGGAACTCTCTCGGGTTGCTTCAGGAAAGTCAGCTCTCCTTTTGTGTTGGAAGGGGAACTTCCGGATCACTCTCCAGGCGTTAAACGGGAATAAGTCCTTCACTCAGATTGAGTCCAAATAGTGTGTTTTCCTCTCCAATGGGAACGGCTGTGTGAGGGAAATTTCTGAGTCGCATAAAGGGTGTCAAGTACCCTTTTGCCTTTCAAGTGGGAATGTGGAATTTCTCTTGAGATACTGCCACGCAAAATTTCCTCATGTCGCATTGAGGCCATATTTTTGTGGTTTTTCTGGAGATTTGGCGGGAAGCTGGGGTTACTTCTCGAATTGAGACGGGGACCTCAGGAACTCGCTCGGGTTGCTTCAGGGAAGTCAGGTCCCCTTTTGTGTTGGAAGGGGAACTTCTGGATTACTCTCGAGCCATTAAATGGGAGTAGGGCCTCTTATCATGTTGAGTCCATAAAGTGTTTTTTCCTCTCCAATCGGGACATATGTGTGAGGGGACATTCTGTGCCACATAAAGGGTGTCACTACCATTTTGCCTTCCAATCGGGAATGTGGTTTTTCTCTTGAGATCCTGCAGCACAAAATTACCTCATCTCGCACTGAGCTGATAATTTTGTGGTGTTTCCCAAGAAGCGGCGGGAAGCTTGCAGTAATGTTCGAGGTAAATCTCGGGAACTCATTCCGGTTGTTAAAGGGAAGTCAAGTCCCCTTTTGTGAAGCAAGTGGAAATTCGGGATTACTTTCACGACGTTAAATGGGAAAAGGGCCTCTTCTCGAGGTGAGGCCATAAAGTGTGTTCTCCTCTCAAATGGGGACGGCTGTGTGAGGGAACTTTCTGAGCCCCATTAAGGATGTCAAGTATCCTTTTGCCTTTCAACAGGGAATGTGGGATTTCTCCTGAGATTCTGCAGCGCACAATTTCCTCATCTCGAATTGAGGGGATAATTTTGTTGTTTTTTTCTAGTGTCTACGGGAATCTTGGGGTACTTCTCGAGTTGCGACGAGGACCTCATGAACTCGCTCGGGTTGCTTCAGGAAAGCCAGTTCCCCTTTTGTGTTGGAAGAAGAACTTCCAGGTTACTCCAGAGGCATTAAATGGGAATAGAACCTCTTCTCGAATTTAGTCCATAAGGTGAGTTCTACTCTCCAATCGGGAATGCTCTTTGAGGGAACTTTCTGAGTCGCATAAGGGGTGTCAAGTACACTTATGCGTTTCAAGCGGGAATGTGGGAATTCTCTTGAAATTCTGCAGCCCGAAATTTCCTCATTTCGCTTTGAGGGGATAATTTTGTGGTGTTTCTCGAGTTGCGGTGGGAAGCTGGAGGTGCTTCTAGAGTTGCAACAGGGACCTCAGGAACTCGCACCGGTTGCTTCAGGGAATTAGGTCACCTTTTTTGTTGGAAGGGGAACTTCCAGATTACTCTCGAGCCGTTAAATGGGAATCGGACCTCTTATCGAGTTTAGTCCAAAAAGTGTGATTTCCTCTGCAATGGGGCGGCTGTTTGAGGGAACTTTCTGAGTCGCACAAAGTTTGTCAAGTAGCCTTTTGCCTTTCAAGCTGGAATGTGGGTCATTTCTTGAGATCTGCAGCCAAAAATTTCCTCATTTGGCTTTGAGGAGATAATTTTGTGGTGTTTCTCGAGTTGGGGTTAGCTGGGTGTACTTCTCCAGTTGCCAGGGGGACCTCAGCTACTCGCTCATGTTGCTTTAGGGAAGTCAATTCCCCTTTTGTGAAGGAAGGGGAATTTCGGGAATACTATCGAGCCATTACATGGGAATAGGGCCTCTTTTCGAGTTGAGTCCATAAAGTGTGTTCTCTTCTCCAATGGGGACAGCTGTGTGAGGGAAATTTCTGAGTCACATAAAGGGTGTAAAGTACAGTTTTGCCTTTCCAGCGGGAACGTGGGATTTCTTTTGAATTGTGCAGTTCAAAATTTCCTGATCTAGCATTGAGGGGAAAATTTTGTGGTGTTTCTCGTGTTGCGGCGGGAAGCTGGGGGTAATTCTCGAGTAGCGAAGAGGACCTCAGGAACTCACTCAGGTTGCTTCAGGGAAGTCAGGTCCCCTTTTGTGTTGGAAGGGGAAATTCGGGATTACTCTCGAGCCGTTAAATGGGAATAGGGCCTCTTCTCGAGTTGAGTCCATAAATTGTGTTCTCCTCTCCAATGGGGACGACTGTGTGAAGGAATTTTCTGAGACTCACCCGTCGGCACAGACCCGATAGACCCCGGCCCCACCCGCACAGATGCGAGAGATGCCGGCCCCGGAGCAACCGACCATGCAAAGATGCGCGGCCATGAGGAGCTACCCCACGCCTGAGGCCAGGGCAGGCGACCGAGAGGAGGTACCCCAATTTCAATAGGTGGTGGCTGTGCGAGGGAAGGCCGAGAGGATCTACTCACGTTCAAGGTCAGGAAGGGTGGCCTTGAGGACATACCCCTCATCCAAGGTAAGGTGCAGGAGCTGCGCTTTCTTGGAGCAGCTGTCAAGAGTTATCCCACAACCAAGGTAAGAGAAACTAAATAAGATGGTAGGTATTGCGAGGGGGCATAAGAGGGCAGACACACTGAAATCATAATCACAGGAATCTAGTCATTCTGATCACATGGACCATAGCCAAATGTGGTCCACTGGAGGAGGGAATGGCAAACCACTTCAGTATACTTGCCTTGAGAACCCCATGAACAGTATCAAAGGGAAAAATGACAGGATACTGAATGAGGAATTCCCCAGGTCGGTAGGTGCCCAGTATGCTACTGGAGATCAGTGGAGAAATAACTCTAGAAGGAATGAAGGGATGGAGCAAAAGCAAAACCAGTACCCAGTTGTGGATGTGACTGGTGATAGAAGTAAGGTCCGGTGCTGTAAAGAACTATATTGCATAGGAACATGGAAATTTAGGTCCTTGAATCAAGGCAAATTGGAATGGTCAAACAGGAGATGGCAAGAGTGAACATAGACATTCTAGGAATCAGTGAATTAAAATGGACTGGAATGGGTGAATATAACTCAGATGACCATTATATCTACTACTGTGGGCAGGAATCCCTTAGAAGAAATGGAGAAGCCATCATGGTCAACAAAAGAATCCAAAATGCAGTACTTGGATGCAATCTTAAAAAGGACAGAATCATTTCTGCTCGTTTCCAAGGCAAACCATTCAAAATTACAGTAATCCAGGCCTATGCCCCAACCAGTAACGCTGAAGAAGCCAAAGTTGATAGGTTCTATGAAGACCTACAAGACCTTTTAGAACTAACACCCAAAAAAGATGTCCTTTTCATTCTAGGGGACTGGAATGCAAAAGTAGGAATTCAAGAAACTCCTGGAGTAACAGGCAAATTTGCCCTTGGAGCACGGAATGAAGCAGGGCCAAGGCTAATAGAGTTTTGTCAAGAGAACGCACTGGTCATAGCAAACACCCTCTCCCAACAACACAAGAGAAGACTCTACACGTGGACATCACCAGACGGTCAACACCGAAATCAGGTTGATTATATTCTTTGAAGCCAAAGATGGAGAAAATGTATACAGCTAGCAAAAACAAGACCAGGAGCGGACTGTGGCTCAGATCATGTACTCCTTATTGCCAAATTCAGAATTAAATTGAAGAAAGTAGGGAAAACCCCTAGACCATTCAGATATGACCTAAATCAAATCCCTTATGATTATACAGTGGAAGTGAGAAATAGATTTAAGGGACTAGATCTGATTGATAGAGTGCCTGATGAACTCTGGACGGAGGTTCGTGACATTGTACAGGAGACAGGGACCAAGAGCATCCCCATGGAAAAGAAATGCAAGAAAAGCAAAATGGCTGTCTGAGGTGGCCTTACAAATAGCTGTGAAAAGAAGAGAAGCGAAAAGCAAAGGAGAAAGGGAAAGATATAAGCATTAGAATGCAGAGTTCCAAAGAATAGCAAGGAGAGATAAGAAAGCCTTCCTCAGTGATCTATGCAAAGAAATAGAGGAAAACAACAGAATAGGAAAAACAAGAGACCTCTTCAAGAACATTAGAGATTCCAAGGGAATATTTCATGCAAAGATGGGCTCGATAAAGGACAGAAATGGCATGGACCTAACAGAAGCAGAAGATATTAAGAAGAGGTGGCAAGAATACACAGAAGAACTGTTCAAAAAAATTTTCACGACCAGGATAGTCACGAAAATGTGATCACTGACCTAGAGCCAGACATCTTGGAATGTGAAGTCAAGTGGGCCTCAGAAAGAATCACTACGAACAAAGCTACTGGAAGTGATGGAATTCCAGTTGAGCTATTTCAAATCTTGAAAGATGATGATGTGAAAGTGCTGCACTCAATATGCCAGAACATTTGGAAAACTCAGCAGTGGCCACAGGACTGGAAAAGATCAGTCTTCATTCCAATCCCAAAGAAAGGCAATGCCAAAGAATGCTCAAACTACAGCACAATTGCACTCATCTCACATGCTATTAAAGTCATGCTCAAAATTCTCCAAGCCAGTCTTCAGCAATACGTGATCCGTGAACTCCCAGATGTTCAAGCGGGTTTTAGAAAAGGCAGGGGCACCAGAGATCAAAATGCCAACATCGGCTGGATCATGGAGAAAGCAAGAGAGTTCCAGAAAAAACATCTATTTCTGCTTCATTGAGTATGCCAAAGCCTTTGACTGTGTCGATCACAATAAACTGTGGAAAATTCTGAAAGAGATGGGAATATCAGACCACCTGAGCTGCCTCTTGAGAAACCTGTATGCAGGTCAGGAAGCAACACTCAAAACTGTACATGAAACAACAGACTGGTTCCAAATAGGAAAATGATTACGTCAAGGCTAATTGCTAATTTGACTTATATGCAGGGTACTTCATGAGAAATGCTGGGCTGGAAGAAGAACAAGCTAGAATCAAGATTGCTGGGAGAAATATCAATACCTCAGATATGCAGATGACACCAAACTTAGGGCAGAAAGTGAAGAGGAACTCAAAAGCCTCTTGATGAAAGTGAAAGAGGAGAGTGAAAATTTGCCTTGAAGCTCAACATTCAGAAAACAAATATCATGGAATCTGGTCCCATCACTTCACTGGAAATAGATGGAAAAACAGTGGAAACTGTGTCAGACTTTATTTTTTTGGGCTCCAAAATCACTTCAGATGCTGATTGCAGTCATGAAATTAAAAGGCGCTTACTCCTTGGAAGGAAAGTTATGACCAACCTTGATAGTATATCAAAAAGCAGAGACATTACTTTGCCAGCAAAGGTCCGTCTAGTCAAGGCTATGGTTTTTCCCGTGGTCATGTAAGTATGTGAGAGTTGCACTGTGAAGAAAGCTGATCGCCGAAGAATTGATGCTTTTGAACTGTGGTGTTGGAGAAGACTCTTGAGAGTCCCTTGTACTGCAAGAAGATCCAACCACTCCATTCTAAGGGAGATCAATCCTGGGTGTTCATTGGAAGGACTGATTCTAAAGCTGAAACTGCAATACTTTTGCCAACTCATGAGACGAGTTGACTCACTGGAGAAGATTCTGATGCTAGGAAAGGTTGGGAGCGGGAGGAGAAGGGGACGACAGAGAAAGAGATTGCTGGATAGCATCACCGTTTCTGTGGACATGAGTTTGAGTGAATTCTGGGAATGGGTGATGGACAGGGAGGCCTGGCGCACAGTGATCTATTGGGTCGTGGAAAGTCTGAAAAGACTGAGCGACTGAACTAAACTGAATAAAGTGTGTCAAGTACCATTTTGCCTTTCAGGCGGATATGTGGAATTTCTCTTGATTGTGCAGTGCAAAATTTCGTCATCTCGCCTTGAGGGGATAATTTTGTCGTGTTTCTCGAGATGCGGCGGGAAGCTGGGTGTAATTCTCGAGTTGCGACGGGGACCTCAGGAATTCGCTCGGGTTGCTTCAGAGAAGTCAAGTTCACTTTTGTGTTGGAAGGGGAACTTCCGGATTACTCTCCAGCTATTAAATGGGAATAGGGCCTCTTCTCAAGTTGAGTCCAAAAACTGTGTTCTCCTCTCCAATGGGAACTGCTATGTCAGGGAACATTGTGAGTCACATAAAGGGTGTCAAGTAACATTTTTCCGTTCAAGCGGGGATGTGGGATTTCTCTTGAGTTTCTGCAGAGCAAAATTTCCCCATCTCCCATTGAAGGATAATTTTGAAGTGTTTCTCGAGTTGCAGCAAGAAACTGCGGGTTCTTCATGAATTGCGATGGGGACCTCAGGTATTCGCTCGGTTTGCTACAGAGAAGTCAGGTCCCTTTTTGTGTTCGAAGGGGAACTTCGGGATTACTCTCGAGACGTTAAATAGGAATTGGCCTCTTCTCGAGTTGAATTCATAAAGTGTGTTCTCCTCTCCAATGGGGATGGCTGAGTGAGGGAACTTTCTGAGTCGCATAAAGGGTGTCCAGTACCCTTTTGCCTTCCAAGTGGGAATGTGGGATTTCTCTTGGGCTTCTGCAGCATAAAATTTCCTCATCACGCATTGAGGAGTTAATTTTGTGGTGTTTCTCTAGTTGCGTCGGGAAGCTGGGATTACTTTTAGAGTTGCGACGGGGACCTCAGCAACTCACTCGGGTTGCTTCAGGGAAGTCAGGTCCCATTTTGTGTTGGAAGGTGAACTTCGGGATTATTCTGGAGCCGTAAAATGGGAATAGGGCCTCCTCTCTAGTTGAGTCCGTAAAGTGTGTTCTCCTCTCCAATGGGGACTAACAGTGTTAGGGAAATTTCTGAGTCGAATTATTGTTGTCAAGTACCCTTTTGCCTTTCAAGCTGAAATGTGGGATTCTTCTTGAAATCTGCTGCGCAATATTTCCTCATCTCGCATTAAGGGTATAATTTTCTGGTGTTTCTCGAGTTACGGCGGGAAGATTGGGGTATTTCTTGAGTTGCGACGGAGACCTCAGGAACTCACTCGGGTTGCTTCAGGGAATTCAGGCCCCATTTTGTGTTGGAAGGGGAACTTCCAGATTACTCTCGAGCTATTAAATGGGAATAGGGCCTCTTCTCGAGTTGAGTCCATAAAGTGTGTTCTCCTGTCCAATTGGGACGTCTGTGTGAGGGAAATTTATGTGTCGCATAAAGAGTGTCAAGTACCCTTTTGATTTTCAGGCGAGAATGTGGGATTTCTCTTGAATAGTGCTGTGCAAAATTTTCTCATCTCGCATTGAGGGGATAATTTTGTGGTGTTTCTCGAATTGCGGCGGGAAGCTGGGGTACATCTCGAGTTGCGACGGGGACCACAGGAACTCACTCGAGTTAATTCAGGGAAGTCAGGTCCCCTTTTGTGCTGGAAGGGGAACTTTCGGATTACTCTCGAGCCCTTTAATGGGAATAAGGCCTCTTCTCGAGTTGATTCCATAAAGTGTGTCCTCCTCTCCAATGGGGCCGGATGTTAGGGAAGTTCCTGAGTGGCAAAAACTGTGTCAAGTACACTTTTGCCTTTCAAGCGGGAATGTGGGATTTCTCTTGAGATTCTGCAGCGCAAAATTTCCTCATCTCGCATTGAGGGGATAATTTTGTGGTGTTTCTCGAGTTGCGGCAGGAACCTGGGGGTACTTGTCGAGTTGCGACGGGGACCTCAGGACATCGCTCGGGTAGCTTCAGCGAAGTCAAGTCTCCTTTTGTGCTGGAAGGGGAACTTCCAGATTATTCTCGAGCCCTTTAATGGAAATAGGGCCTCTTCTCGCTTAGAGTCCATAAAATGTGTTCTCCTCTCCACTGAGGACGGATGTTAATGACATTCTGAGTCTCCTAAAAGGATTCAAGTGCCCTTTTGCCTTTCAAACGGGAATGTGGTATTTCTCTTGAGATTCTGCAGCGCAAAATTTCCTCATCTTGCATTGAGGGGATAATATTGTGGTGTTTCTGTAATTGTGGTGCGAACCTGCGGTACTTCTCGAGTTGCTATGGGGACCTCAGTAACTCACTCGAGTTACTTCAGGGAAGTCAGGTCCCCTTTTGTGCTGGAAGGGGAACTTCTGGATTACTCTCGAGCCCTTTAATGGGAATAGGGCCTCTTCTCGAGTTGACTCCATATAGTGTGTTCTCCTCTCCAATGGGGACAGATATTAGGGAACTGTCTGAGTGGTATAATGTGTGTCAAGTACAGTTTTGTCTTTCAAACGGTAATGCGGGATTTCTCTTGAGATTCTGTAGCGCACAATGACCTCATCTCACGTTGAGGTGGTAACTTTGTGGTGTTACTCGAATTGCCGCGGGAAGCTGGAGGTACTTATCGAGTTGCGTCGAGACCTCAGGAATTCACTCGAGTTACTTCAGGGTAATCAGGTCCCCTTTTGTGCTGGAAGCGGACCTTCCGGATTACTCTCAAACCCTTTAATGGGAATAGGGCCTCTTCTGGAGTGTTGTCCATAAAGTCTGTTCTACTCTCGAATGTTTAAGGATGTTAGGGAACATTCTGAGTGGCATAAAGTGTGTCAAGTACACTTTTGCCTTTCAATCGGGAATGTGGGATTTCTCTTGAGATTCTGCAGCGCAAAATTACCTCATCTCGCATTGAGGGGATAATTTGGTGGTGTTTCTCGAGTTGCGGCGGCAAGCACGGTGTACTTGTTGAGTTGCGACGGGGACCTCAGGACCTCGCTCGGGTTGCTTCGGGAAGTCAAGTCCACTTTTGTGTTGGAAAGGGAACTTCCGGATTACTCTCGAGCTATTAAATGGGTATATTGCCCCTTCTCGATTTGAGTCCGTAAATTGTGTTCTCCTCTCCACTGAGGACGGATGTTACGGACCATTCTGAGTCGCCTCAAGGGAGTCAAGTACCCTTTTGTCTTTCAAGTGGTAATGTGGAATTTCTCTTGAGATTCTGCAGTGCAAAATTTTTTCAGCTCGCATTGAGGGTTTAATTTTGTGGTGTTTCTCTAATTGCGGCGGGAAGCTGGGGGTACATCTCGAGTTGCGACGGGGACCTCAGTAACTCGTTCGGGTTTATTCAGGGAAGTCAGGTCCCGTTTTGTGTTGGCAGGAGAACTTCCGGTTTACTTTCGAGCCTTTAAATGGGAATAGGAGCTTATCTCGAATTGAGCCCCAAAAATGTGTTCTCCTCACGTATGCGGATAGCTGTGTGATGGAACTATCTGATTCGCATAAAGGGTGTCAGTACCCTTTTGCCTTTCAAGCGGGAATGTGGGATTTCTCTTGAGATTCTGAAGCGGAAAATGAACTCATCTCGCATTGAGGGGATAATTTTTTGGTGTTTCTTCAATTGCGGCGGGAAGCAGTGGGTACTTCGAGAGGTGAGAGGGGGACCTCAGGAGCTCGCTCGGGTTGCTTCAGGGAAGTGAAGTCCCCTTTTGTGCTGGAAGGGGAACTTCCAGATTACTCTCGAGCCCTTTAATGGGAATAGGGCCTCTTTTCGAGTTGAGTCCATAAAGTAAGTTCTCCTCTCCAATGGGGACGGATGTTAGCGAACTTTCTGAGTGGCATACAGTTTGTCATGTACCCTTTTGCCTTTCAAGCGTGAATGTGAGATTTCTCTTGAGGTACTGCATCAGAAAATTACCTCATCATGCACTGAGGGGATAATTTTGTGGTGTTTCTCGAGTTGCCGCGGGAAGCTGGGCTTACTTCTCGAGTTGCGACCTGGTCCACCCGAACTCGCTCGGGTTGCTTCCAGGAAGTCAGGTCCCCTGTTGTGTTGGAAGGGGCACTTCCGGATTATTCTCGAGCCATTAAATGGAAATAGGGAATCTTCTCGATTTGAGTCCATAACGTGTGTTCTCCTCTCCACTGCGGACGGATGTTAATGACCATTCTGAGTCGCCTAAAGGGAGTCAAGTACTCTTTTGCCATTCAAGCGGGAATGTGGGATTTCTCTTGTGATTCTGCAGCGCAAAATTTCTTCATCTCGCATTGTGGGGTAATTTTTTGTTGTTTCTCGAATTGCAGTGGGAAGCTGGGGGTTCTTCTCGAGTTGCAATGGGGACCTCAGGAACTCATTCGAGTTACTTCAGGGAAATCAGGTCCCCTTTTGTGCTGGAAGGGGAACTTCCGGATTACTCTCGAGCCGTAAATGGGAATATTGCCTCTTCTCGATTTGAATCCATAAAGTGTGTTCTCCTCTCCACTGAAGATCAATTTTAGAGAGCATTCTGAGTGGCCTAAAGGAAGTCACGTACCCTTTTGCCTCTCGGGCGGGAATGTGGGATTTCTCTTGAGTTTCTGCAGCGCAAAATTTCATCATCTTGCATTGAGGGGATAATTTTGTGGTGTTTCTCGAATTGCGGCAGGAAGCTGGGGGTACTTCTCTTTTTGCGACCGGGACCTCAGAAACTCACTCGAGTTACTTCAGGGAGGGAAGGTCCCCTTTTGTGGTGGAGGGGAAACTTCGGGATTACTCTCGAGAACTTTAATGGGAATTGGGCCTCTTCTGTAGTTGAGTCCATAAAGTGTATTCTCCTCTCCAATGGGGACGTATGTTAGGGAAATTTCTGAGTGGCATAAAGTGTGTCAAGTACCCTTCAACCTTTCAAGCTGGAATGTGGGATTTCTCTTGAGATTATGCAGCAAAAAATTTCCTCATCTCGCATTGAGGGGATAATTTTGTGGTGTTTCTCAACTTGCGGTTGCAAGCACGGTGTACTTGTGGAGTTGCGACGGTTACTGCAGTAACTCGCTGGGGTTCCTTCAGGGAAGTCATGTCCCCTTTTGTATTAGAAAGGGAACTTCCGGATTACTGTCGAGCCGTAAATGGAATATTGCCTCTTCTCGACTTGAGTCCATAAAGTGTGTTCTCCGCTCCACTGAGGACAGATATTAGGGACCATTCTGAGTCGCCTAAAGGGATTCAAGTACCCTTTTGCCTTTCAAATGGGAATGTGGGATTTCTCTTGAGATTCTGCAGTGCAAAATTTCCTCATCTCGCATTGAGGGGATAATTTTGCGATGTTTCTCGAGTTGCGGTGGGAGGCTGGCGGTATTTCTCGAGTTGAGACGGGGACCTCAGGAACTCACTCAAATTACTTCGGTAAGTCAGGTCCCCTTTTGAGTTGTAAGGGGAACTTCCGGATTACTCCTGGGCCCTTAAATGGGAATAGGGCCTCTTCTTGATTGTAGTCCATTAAGTGTGTTCTCCTCTCCACTGAGGACGAATGTTAGGGAACTTTGTGAGTGGCATAAAGCGTGTCAAGTACCCTTTTGCCTTTCAAGCGGGAATGTGGGATTTCTCTTGAGATTCTGAAGCGCAAAATGAACTCATCTCGCATTGTGGGTATAATTTTGTGGTGTTTCTCGAATTGTGGCGGGAAGCTGGGGTACATCTCGAGTTGCGACAGGGACACAGGAACTCACTCGAGTTACTTCAGGGAGGTCAGGTCCCCTTTTGTGCTGGAAGGGGAACTTCGGGATTACTCTCAAGCCCTTTAATGGGAATAGGGCCTCTTCTCGAGTTGACTCCATAAAGTGTGTTCTCCTCTCCACTGAGGACGGATGTTACGGACCATTCTGAGTCGCCTCAAGGGCATCAAGTACCCTTTGCCTTTCAAGTGGTAATGTGAGATTTCTCTTGAGATTCTGCAGTGCAAAATTTTTTCAGCTCGCATTGAGTGTTTAGTTTTGTGGTGTTTCTCTAATTGCGGCGGGACGCTGGGGGTACTTCTCGAGTTGCGACGGGGACCTCAGTAACTCGTTCGGGTTTATTCAGGGAAGTCAGGTCCCGTTTTGTGTTGGAAGGAGAACTTCCGATTTACTTTCGAGCCTTTAAATGGGAATAGGTGCTCATCTCGATTTGAGCTCCAAAAATGTGTTCTCCTCACGTATGCGGATATGTGATGGAACTATCTGATTCGCATAAAGGGTGTCAAGTACCCTTTTGCCTTTCAAGCGGGAATGTGGGATTTCTCTTGAGATTCTGAAGCGCAAAATGAACTCATCTCGCATTGAGGGGATAATTTTTTGGTGTTTCTCCAATTGCGGCGGGAAGCAGTGGGTACTTCTGGAGGTGAGACGGGGACCTCAGGAACTCGCTCGGGTTGCTTCAGGGAAGTGAAGTCCCCTTTTGTGCTGGAAGGGGAACTTCCACATTACTCTCGAGCCCTTTAATGGGAATAGGGCCTCTTTTCGAGTTGAGTCCATAAAGTAAGTTCTCCTCTCCAACGGGGACGGATGTTAGCGAACTTTCTGAGTGGCATACAGTGTGTCTTGTACCCTTTTGCCTTTCAAGTGTGAATGTGAGATTTCTCTTGAGGTACTGCATCAGAAAATTACCTCATGTTGCATTGAGGGGATAATTTTGTGGTGTTTCTCGAGTTGCCACGGGAAGCTGGGCTTACTTCTCGAGTTGCGACCTGGTCCACCCGAACTCGCTCAGGTTGCTTCCAGGAAGTCAGGTCCCCTGTTGTGTTGGAAGGGGCACTTCCGGATTACTCTCGAGCCATTAAATGGAAATAGGGAATCTTCTCGATTTGAGTCCATAACGTGTGTTCTCCTCTCCACTGGGGACGGATGTTAATGATCATTCTGAGTCACCTAAAGGGAGTCAAGTACCTTTTGCCATTCAAGCGGGAATGTGGGATTTCTCTTGAGATTCTGCAGTGCAAAATTACCTCATCTCGCATTGAGGGTAAAATTTTGTGGTGTTTCACGAGTTGCGGTGGAGGAAGTGGGTACTTCTCGAGTTGCGACAGGACCTCAGGACCTCGCTCGGGTTGTTTCAGGGAAGTCAAGTCCACTTTTTTGTTGGAAGGGCAATTTCCGGATTACTCTCGAGCCGTTAAATGGGAATATTGCCTTTTTCAACTTGAGTCTATAAAGTGTGTTCTCCTTTCCACTGAGGACGCATGTTAGGGGCCATTCTGAGCCGCCTAAACGGAGTCAAGTACCCTTTTGCCTTTCAAGCGGGAAACTGAGTTTTCTCTTGAGATTCTGCAGCACAAAATTTCCTCATCTCACATTGAGGGGATAATTTTGTGGTGTTTCTCGAATTGCGGCGGGAAGCTGGGGTACATCTCGAGTTGCGACGGGGACCACAGGAACTCACTCGAGTTGCTTCAGGGAAGTCAAGTCCCCTTTTGTGTTTGAAGGGGCACTTCCGGATTTCTCTTGAGCCGTTAAATGGGAATATTGACTCTTCTCGCTTTCAGTCCATAAAGTGTGTTTTCCTCTCCACCGAGGACGGATGTTAGAGATCATTTGTAGTCGCATAAATGTAGTCAAGTACCACTTTGCCTGGCAAACGGGCATGGGGGATTTCTCTTGAGATTCTGCAGCGAAAAATTTCCTCATTTCACATTGATTTGATAATTTTGTGTTGTTTCTCGAATTGTGTTGGGAAGGTGGGTTAATTCTCGAGTTGCGACAGGGAACTCAGGATCTCGCTCCGGTTGCTTCAGCGAAGTCAAGACCCCTTTTGTGCTTGAAGGGGAACTTCCGGATTACTCTCGAGCCCTTTATTGGGAATAGGGCCTCCTCTCGAATTGAGTCCACAAAGTGTGTTCTCCTCTCCAATGGGGACGGCTGTGTGAGGGAACTTTCTGAGTCAAATATAGGGTGTCACGTCCCTTTTTGCCTTTCAAGAGGGAATGTGGTATTTCTCTTGAGATTCTGCATCGCAAAATTTCCTCCTCTCGTATTGAGTGGATAATTTTGTGGTGTTTCTCGATTTGCAGCAGGAAGCTGGGGGTACTTCTCGAGTTGCGACGGGGACCTCAGGAACTTGCTCGGGTTGCTTCAGGGAAGTCAGGTCCCCTTTGGTTTTGGAAGGGAAACTTCCGGTTTACTCTCTTGCCCTTAAATGTGAACAGGGGCTCATCTCGAATTGAGTCCATAAAGTGTGTTCTCCTCTCCAATAGAGACGGCTGTGTGAGCGAACTTTCTGAGTCGAATAAAGGGTGTCAAGTACATTTTTGCCTTTCAAGAGGGAATGTGGTATTTCTCTTGAGATTCTGCATCGCAAAATTTCCTCATCTCCCTTTGAGGGGAAAATTTTGTGGTGTTTCTCGAGTTGCGGCGTGAAGCTGGGGTTACTTTTCGAGTTGCGACAGGGACCGCAGGAACTCGCTCGGGTTGCTTCAGGGAAGTCAGGTCCCCTTTTGCGTTGGAAGGGGAACTTCCGGTTTACTCTGGAGCCGTTAATTGGAATAAGTAGTCATCTCGAATTGAGTCGATAAAATGTGCTCTCCTTCCCAATGCGGACTGATTTTAGTGAAATTTCTCAGTCGCAAAAACGGTGTCAAGTACACTTTTGCCTTTAAAGGTGGAATGTGGAATTTCTCTTCAGATTCTGCAGTTCAAAATTTCCTCATCTCGCATTGAGGGGATAATTTTGTGGTGTTTCTCGAATTGTGGCGGGAAGTTGGGGGTACTTCTCGAGTTGTGACGGGGACCTCTGGAACTCGCTCAGTTTGCTTCAGGGAATTCAGGTCCCCTTTTTTGTTGGAAGGGGAACTTCCGGTTTGCTCTCGAGCCCTTCAATGTGAACAGGGGCTCCTCTCGAATTGAATCCATAAAGTGTGTTCTCCTCTTCAATGGGGACGGCTGTGTGAGGGAACTTTCTCGGTCGAATAAAGGGTGTCAAGTACCTTTTTGCCTTTCAAGAGGGAGTGTGTTATTTCTCTTGAGATTCTGCATCGCAAAATTTCCTCATCTCACACTGAGGGGATAATTTTTTGGTGTTTCTTGAGTTGCAGCAGCAAGCTGAAGGGTACTTCTCGAGTTGCGATGGTGTCCTCAGGAAATCCCTCGGGTGGCTTCAGGGAATTCAGGTCCGCTTTCGTGTTCAAAGGGGAAATTCCGTTTGACTCTCAATCCCTTAAATGTGAACAGGGGCTCATCTCGAATTGAGTCCACAAAGTGTGTTCTCCTCTCCAATGGGGACGGCTGTGTGAGGGAACTTTCTGAGTCGAATATAGGGTGTCAAGTCCCTTTTTGCCCTTCAAGAGGGAATGTGGTATTTCTCTTGAGATTCTGCATCGCAAAATTTCCTCCTCTCGCATTGAGGGGATAATTTTGTGGTGTTTCTCGATTTGCAGCAGGAAGCTGGGGGTACTTCTCGAGTTGCGACGGGGACCTCAGGAACTCGCTCGGGTTGCTTCAGGGAAGTCAGGTCCCCTTTGGTTTTGGAAGGGAAACTTCCGCTTTGCTCTTGAGCCCTTAAATGTGAATAGGGGCTCATCTCGAATTGAGTCCATAAAGTGTGTTCTGCTCTCCAATGGGGACGGTAGTGTGAGGGAACTTTCTGAGTCGAATAAAGGGTGTCAAGTACCTTTTTGCCTTTCAAGAGGGAATGTGGTATTTCTCTTGAGATTCTGCATCGCAAAATTTCCTCCTCTCGCATTGAGGGGATAATTTTCTGGTGTTTCTCGAGTTGCGGCGGGAAGCTGGGTGTACTTTTCGAGTTGCAATGGGGACCTCAGGAACTCGCTCTGGTTTCTTCAGGGAAGTCAGGTCCCCTTTGGTGTTGGAAGGGGAACTTCCGGTTTGCTCTCGAGCCCTTAAATGTGAGCACGGGCTCATCTCTAATTGAGTCCATAAAGTGTGTTGTCCTCTCCAATGGGGACGGCTGTGTGAGGGAATTTTCTGAGTCGAATAAAGGGTGTCAAGTACCTTTTTGCCTTTCGAGAGGGAAAGTGGTATTTCTCCTGAGCTTCTGCATTGCAAAATTTCCTCCACTCGCTTTGAGGGGATAATTTTGTGGTGTTTCACGAGTTGCAGCGGGAAGCTGTGGGTACTGCTCGAGGTGCGACGGGGACTTCAGGAACTCGCTTCGGTTGCTTCAGGGAAGTCAGGTCCCCTTTGGTGTTGGAGGGGGAACTTCCGGTTTGCTCTCGATCCCTTAAATGTGAACAGGGGCTCATCTCGAATTGAGTCCATAAAGTGTGTTCTCCTCTCCAATGGGGATGGCTGTGTGAGGGCACTTTCTGAGTCGAATAAAGGGTGTCAAGTACATTTTTGCCTTTCAAGAGGGAATGTGGTATTTCTCCTGAGCTTCTGCATCACAAAATTTCCTCCATTCGCATTGAGGGGATAATTTTGTGGTGTTTCATGAGTTGCGGCGGGAAGCTTCGTTTCCTTCTCGAGTTGCGACGGGGACCTCAGGAACTGGCTCGGGTTGCTTCAGGGAAGTCAGGTCCCCTTTGGTGTTGGAAGGGGAACTTCCGGTTTGCTCTCGAGCCCTTAAATGTGAACAGTGGCTCATTTCGAATTGAGTCCATAAAGTGTGTTCTCCTCTCCAATGGGGATCGATGTGTGAGGGCACTTTCTAAGTCGAATAAAGGCTGTCAAGTCCCTTTTTGCCTTTCAAGAGGGAATGCGGTATTTCTCTTGAGATTCTGCATCGCAAAATTGCCTCATCTCGCATTGAGGGGATACTTTTTTGGTGTTTCCCGAGTTGCGCCGGGAAGCAGGGGGTACTTCTCGAGTTGCGGTGGGGACCTAAGGAACTCGCTCGGGTTGCTTCAGGGAAGTCAGGTGCCCTTTTGAAGTTGGAAAGGGAACTTCCAGGTTCCTCTCGATGCCTTAAATGTGAACAGGGGCTCATTTCGAATTGAGCCCATATTGTGTGTTCTCCTCTCCAATGGGGACGGCTGTAAGGGAACTTTCTGAGTCGAATAAAAGGTGTCAAGTCCCTTATTGCCTTTCAAGAGGGAATGTAGTATTTCTCTTGAGATTCTGCATCGCAAAATTTCCTCCTCTCGCATTGAGGGGATAATTTTGTGGTGTTTCTCGAGTTGCGGCGGGAAGCTGGGGGTACTTCTCGAGTTGCGACGGGGACCTCAGGAATTCGCTCGGGTTGCTTCAGAGAAGTCAGTTCCCCTTTGATGTTGGAAGGGATACATCCGGTTTGCTCTCGAGCCCTTAAATGTGAACAGGGGCTCATCTCTAAGTGAGTCCACCATGTTTGTTCTCCTCTCCACTGAGGATGGATGTTAGGGAACATTCTGAGTCGCATAAGGGAGTCAAGTATCCTTTTGCCTTTCAAGGGGGAATGTGGGATATCTCTTGAGATTCTGCAGCGCAAAATTTCCTCATCTCACATTGTGGGGAGAATTTTGTGTTGTTTGTCGAGTTGTGATGTGGACCTCAGAAACTTACTCGAATTACTTCATGGAATCAGGTCCCTTTTGTGCTGGAAGGGGAACTTCCAGAATACTCTTGAGCCCTTTAATGGGAATAGGACCTCTTCTCCAGTTGAGTCCATAAAGTTTGTTATCTTCTCCAATGGGGACGGATATTATTAAACTTTGAGTGGCATAAAGTGTGTCAAGTACGTTTTTGCCTTTCAAGCGGGAATGTGGGATTTCTCTTGAGATTCTGCAGCGCGAAATAACCTCATCTCGCATTGAGGGGATAATTCTGTGGTGTTTCTCGAGTTGCGGCGGGAAGCTGGGGGTACTTCTCCATTTCAGGCGGGGAACTCAGGAACTCGCTCAGGTTGCTTCAGGGAAGTCAAGTCCCCTTTTGTGTTGGAAGGGGAACTTCCCGAATACTCTCGAGCCATTAAAAGGGAATATTGCCTCTTCTCCATTTGTGTCCATAAAATATGTTCTACTCTCCACTGAGGATTGATGTTAGGGAATATTCTGAATCGCATAAATGGAGTCAAGTACCCTTGTACCTTTCAAGCGGGAATGTGGGATTTCTCTTGAGATTCTTCAGCGCAAAATTTCCTCATCTCGCATTGAGGGGATAATTTTTTGGTGTTTCTCGAATTGAGGCGGGAAGATGGGTGTACTTCTGGAGTTGCGACGGGGACCTCAGGAACTCACTCCAGTTACTTCAGGGAAGTCAGGTACCCTTTAGTTCTTGAAGGGGAACTTCCGAATTACTCTGGAGCCCTTTAAATGAAATAGGGCCTCTTCGCGAGTTGAGTCCATAAAGTGTGTTCTCCTCTCCAATGGGGAAGGATTTTAGGGAACTTTCTGAGTGACATAAAGAGAGTCAAGTATGCTTTTGCCTTTCCATTGGGAATGTGGGATTTCTCTTCAGATTCTGCAGCGCAAAGTTTCCTCATCTAGCATTGAGGGGATAATTTTGTGGTGTTTCCCGAATTTCTGCGGGAAGCTGGGGGTACTTCCCGAGTTTCAACGGGGACCTCAGGAACTCACTGGAGTTACTTCAGGGAAGTCAGGTCCACTTTTGTGCTGGACGTGGAACTTCCAGATTACTCTCGAGCCCTTTAATGGGAACAGGGGCTCTTCTGGAGTTGAGTCCATAAATTGTGTACGCCTCTGCAATGGGGATGGATTTTAGGGAACTTTCTGAGGGGCATAAAGTATGCCAAGTTCCCTTTTGCCTTTCAAGCCGGAATGTGGGATTTCCCTTGAGATTCTGCAGGGCAAAATTACCTCATGTCGCATTGAGGGGATACTATTGTGTTGTTTCTCGAGTTGTGGTGGGAAGTAGGGGATACTTCTGGAGTTGATACGGGAACCTAAGAACTCTCTCGGGTTGCTCCAGGGAAGTCAAGTTCCCTTTTGTGTTGGAAGGGGAAATTCTTGATTACTTTTGAGCCTTTATATGGGAATATTGCCTCTTCTCGATTTGAGTGCATGAAGAGTGTTCTCCTCTCCACTGAGGATGGATGTTAGGGAACATTCTGAGTCGCATAAAGGGAGTCAAGTACCCTTTTGCCTTTCAAGCAGGAATGTGGGATTTCTCTTGAGATTCTGCAGCAAAAATTTTCCTCATCTCGAATTGAGGGGATAATTTTGTGGTGTTTCTCCAGTTGCGTCGGGAATAGCGGGTATTTCTCGACTTGAGGCGCGGACCTCAGGAACTCGCTCCGGTTGCTTCAGGGAAGTCAAGTCCCCTTTTGTGTTGGAAGGGGAACTTCCGGATTACTCTCGAGACGTTAAAAGGGAATATTGCCTCCTCTCCATTTGAGTCCATAAAATGTTTTCTCCTCTCCACTGAGGACAGATGTTAGGGAACATTCTGAGTCTTATAAAGGGAGTCAAGTACACTTTTGCCTTTCAAGCGTGAATGTGGGATTTCTCTTGAGATTCTGCAGCGTAAAGTTTCCTCATCTCGCATTGAGGGGATAATATTATGTTGTTTCTGGAGTTGTGGTGGGAAGCATGGGGTACTTCTCGAGTTGAGCCGGGAACCTCAGGAACTCGCTCGGGTTGCTTCAGGGAAGTCAAGTCCTTTTTTGTGTTGAAAGGGGAACTTCTTGATTACTCTCTAGCCTTTAAATGGGAATATTGCCTCTTTTCGATTTGAGTCCATGAAGTGTGTTTTCCTCTCCACTGAGGAAGGATGTTAGGGAACATTCTGAGTCGCATAAAGGGAGTTAAATACCCTTTTGCCTTTCAAGTGGGAATGTGGGATATCTCTTGAGATTCTGCAGAGCAAAATTTCCTCCTCTCTTTGAGGTGATAATTTTGTGATGTTTCTCAAATTTGACGGGTTGCTGGGGGTACTTCTGAAGTTGCGATGGGAACCTCAGGGACTCACTCGAGTTACTTCAGGCAAGTCAGGTCCCCTTTTGTGCTGCAAAGAGAACTTACGGATTACTCTCGAGCTCTTTAACGGGAATAGGGCCTTTTCTGGGGTTGAGTCCATAAAGTGTGTTCTCCTCTCCAATGGGGACGGATGTTAGGGAACTTTCTGAGTGGCATAAAGTGTGTCAAGTACCCTTTTGCCTTTCAAGCGGGAATGTGGGATTTCTCTTGAGATTCTGCAGCACAAAATTTCCTCATCTCGAATCGAGGAGATAATTTTGTGGTGTTTCTCAAATTCGGGCGGGAAGCTGGGGGTACTTTTCCAGTTGTGGCTGGGACCTCGGGAACTCGCTTGGTTGCTTCAGGGAAGTCAAGTCCCCTTTGTGTTGGAAGGGGAACTTACGGATTATTCTCGAGCCGTTAAAAGGGAGTATTCCCTCTTTTCCATTTGAGTCCATAAAATATGTTCTCCTCTCCACTGAGGATGGATGTTAGAGAACATTCTGAGTCGCATAAAGGGAGTCAAATACAATTTTGTCATTCAAGCGGGAATGTGGGATTTCTCTTGAGATTCTGCAGTGCAAAATTTCCTCATCTCGCACTGAGGGGATAATATTGTGTTGTTTCTCGAGTTGGGGCGGGAAGCAGGGGCTACTTCTGGAGTTGAGATGGGAACCTCCGGAACTCGCTCAGGTTGCTTCAGGGAAGTCGAGTCCTTTTTTTGTTGGAAGGGGAACTTCTTTATTACTCTCGAGTCTTTAAATGGGAATATTGCCTCTTTTCGATTTGAGTCCACGAAGTGTGTTTTCCTCTCCACTGAGGACGGAAGTTAGGGAACATTCTGAGTCGCGTAAAAGGGAGTCAGGTACCCTTATAACTTTCAAGCGGGAATGTGGGATTTCTCTTGAGATTGTACAGCGCAAAATTACCTCATCTCTCATGGAGGGGATAATTTTGTGGTGTTTCTTGAGTTGCGGTGGGAAGCAGGGAGTACATTTCGAGTTGGGACGGGGACCTCAGGAACTCACTCTGGTTTCTTCAGGGAAGTCAAGTCCCCTTTTGTCTTGAAAGGGGAACTTCCGAATTTTTCTCGAGCCGTTAAATAGGAATATAGCCTCTTCTCGATTTGAGTCCATGAAGTGTGTTCTCCTCTCAAATGAGGACGGTTTTAGGGGCCATCCTTAGTCGCCTAAAGAGAGGCAAGTACCATTTTGCCTTTCAAGCAGGAATGGGGTATTTCTCTTGAGATTCTGCAGCGCAAAATTTCCTCATCTCACATTCAGGGGATAATTTTGTGGTGTTTCTGGTATTGCGGCGGGAACCTGGGGTTACTTCTCCAGTTGCGATGACCTCAGGAACTCACTCGAGTTACATCAGGGAATCAGGCCCCTTTTGTGCTGGAAGGAGAACTTCCGGATTACTCTTGAGCGCTTTAATGGGAATAGGGCCTCTTCTGGAGTTGAGTCCATAAAGTGTGTTATCCTCTCCACTGAGGAAGGATGTTAGGGACCATTCTGAGTCGCCTAAATGGAGTCAAGTAAAATTTTGCCTTTCAAGCGGAAATGTGGGATTTCTCTTGAGATTCTGCAGCGCAAAATTTCCTCATCTCGCATTGAGGGGATAATTTTGTGGTGTTTCTCGAATTGCGGCGGGAAGCTGGGGGTACTTCTGGAGTTGCGACGGGGACCTCAGGAATTCACTCGAGTTACTTCAGGGAAGTCAGTTCACATTTTGTGCTGGAAGGGGAACTTCCGGATTACTCTGGAGCCCTTTAAATGGAATAGGGCTTCTTCTCCAGTTGAGTCCATAAAGTGTGTTTTCCTCTCCAATGGGGATGGATGTTAGGGAACTTTCTGAGGGGCATAAAGTGTGTCAAGTTCCCTTTTGCCTTTCAAGTGGGAATGTGGGATTTCTCTTGAGATTCTGCAGCGCAAAATTTCCTCATCTCCCATTGAGGGGATAATTTTGTGGTGTTTTTCGATTTGAGGCAGGAAGCAGGGGGTACTCCTAGAGTTGCAGCGGGGACCTCAGGAACTCACTCGTGTTACTTCAGGGAAGTCAGGTCCCCTTTTGTGCTGGAAGGGAAACTTCGGGATTACGCTCGAGCCCTTTAATGGGAATAGGGGCTCTTCTGGATTTGAGTCCATTAAAGTGTGTATGCCTGTTCAATGCGGACGGATGTTAGGGAATTTTCTGAGGGTCATAAAGTGTGTCAAGTTCCCTTTTGCCTTTCAAGAGGTAATGTGGGATTTCTCTTGAGATTCTGCAGCGCAAAATTTCCTCTTCTCGCATTGAGGCGATAATTTTGTGGTGTTCCTCGAGTTGCGGCGGGAAGCAGGGGTACTTCTCTAGTTGCGGCGGGGACCTCAGGAACTCGCTCCGCTTGCGTCAGCGAAGTCAAGTCCTCTTTTGTGTTTGAAGGGGAACTTCTTGATTACTCACGAGCCTTTAAATGGGAATATTGCCTCTTCTCGATTTGAGTCCATGAAGTGTGTACTCCTCTCCACTGAGGACTAATGTTAGGGAACATTCTGAGTCGCATAAACGGAGTCAAGTTCCCTTTTGCCTTTCAAGCAGGAATGTGGGATTTCTCTTGAGATTCTGCAGCGAAAATTTTCCTCATCTCGCATTGAGGGGATAATTTTTTGGTGTTTCTCGAGTTGTGGCAGGAAGCAGCGAGTACTTCTCTAGTTTCGGCGGGGACCTCAGGAACTGGCTCGGGTTGCTTCAGGGAAGTCAAGTCCCCTTTTGTGCTGGAAGGGGAACTTCCGGATTACTCTAGAGCCCTTAAAAGGGAATGTTGCCTCTTCTCCTTATGAGTAGATAAAATATGATCTCCTCTCCACTGACGATGGATGTTACAAAATATTCTGAGTCGTATAAAGGGAGTCAAGTACCCTTTTGCCTTTCAAACGGGAATGAGGGATTTCTCTTGAGATTCTGCAGCGCAAAATTTCCTCATCTCCCATTGAGGGGATAATTTTGTGGTGTTTCTCGAATTGCGGCGGGAAGCTGGGGTTACTTCTGGAGTTGCGACGGGGAACTCAGGATCTCACTCGAGTTACATCAGGGAAGTCAGGTCCACTTTTGTGCTGGAAGGGGAACTACCGGATTACTCTCAAGCGCTTGAATGGGAATAGGGCCTCTTCTCGAGTTGAGTCCATAAAATCTGTTGTTCTCTCCAATGGGGACGGATGCTAGGGAACTTTGTGAGTGGCATAAAGTGTGTCAAGTAAGCTTTTGCCTTTCAATGGTAATGAGGATTTTCTTTTGAGATTCTGTAGCGCAAAATTTCCTCATCTCTCATTGAGGGGATAATTTTGTGGTGTTTCTCCAGTTGTGGTTGGAAGCAGGGAGCACTTCACTAGCTATGGCGGGGACCTCAGGAACTCGCTTGGGTTACTTCAGGGAAGTCAAGTCCCCTTTTTTTTGGAAGGGGAACTTCCGGATTACTGCCGAGACGTTAAAAGGGAATATTGCCTCCTCTCCATTTGAGTCCATAAAATATGTTCTCTCCACTGAGGATGGATGTTAGGGAACATTCTGCGTCGCCTAAAGGGAGTCAAGTACCCTTGTGCCTTTCAAGCGGGAATGTGGGATTTCTCTTGAGATTCTGCAGTGCAAAATTTCCTCATCTCGAATTGAGGGGATAATTTTGTGGTGTTTCTCGAGTTGCGATGGGGACCACAGAAACTTACTCGAGTTACTTCAGGGAATCAGGTCCCATTTCTGCTGGAAGGGGAACTTCCGGATTAGTCTCGAGCCGTTAACTGGGAATAGGGCCTCATCTCAAATTGAGTCTAATAAGTGTGTTCTCCTCTCCAATGGGGAAGGATGTGTGAGGGAACTTTCTGAGTGGCATAAAGGGTGTCAAGTACCCTTTTGCCTTTCAAGAGTGAATGTGGTATACTTCTTGAGATTCTGTAGCCCAAAATTTCCTCATCTCGCATTGAGGGGATTATTTTGTGGTGTTTCTCGAGTTGCAGCGAGAAGCTGGGTGTACTACTCGAGTTGCGACGGGGTCCTCAGGAACTCGCTCGGGTTGCTTCAGGAATGTCAGGTCCTCTTTTGTATTGGAAGGGGAATTCCGGTTTACTCTGGAGCCATTAAATGGGAATAGGGGGTCATCTCTAATTGAGTCCATAAAGTGTGCTCTCCTATCCAATGGGGATGGATGTTAGGGAACTTTCTGAGTGGCATATAGTGTGTCAAGTACCCTTTTGCATTTCAATCGGGAATGTGGGATTTCTCTTGAGATTCTGCAGCGCAAAATTTCCTCATCTCGCATTGAGGGGATAATTTTGTGGTGTTTCTCCAGTTGTGGCAGGAAGCAGGGAGTACTTCTCTAGTTGCGGCAGGGACCTCAGGAACTCGCTGGGGTTGCTTCAGGGAAGTCAAGTCCCCTTTTGTGTTGGAAGGGGAACTTCCGGATTACTCTCGAGCTGTTAAATGGGAATAATGCCTCTTCTCGATTTGAGTCCATAAAGTGTGTTTTCCTCTCCACTGAGGAAGGTTGTTAGGGAACATTCTGAGTCGCCTGAAGGGAGTCAAGTACCCTTTTGCCTTTCAAGCGGGATTGTGGGATTTCTCTTGAGATTATGCAGCACCAAATTTCCTGATCTCGCATTGAGGAGATAATTTTGTGGTGTTTCTCGAATTGCGGCGGGAAGCTGGGGGTACTTCTGGAGTTGCGACGGGGACCTCAGGAATTCACTCGAGTTACTTCAGAGAAGTCAGTTCACATTTTGTGCTGGAAGGGGAACTTCCGGATTACTCTGGAGCCCTTTAAATGGAATAGGGCCTCTTCTCCAGTTGAGTCCATAAAGTGAGTTCTCCTCTCCAATGGGGATGGATGTTAGGGAACTTTCTGAGGGGCATAAAGTGTGTCAAGTTCCCTTTTGCCTTTCAAAGGGGAATGTGGGATTTCTCTTGAGATTCTGCAGCGCAAAATTTCCTCATCTCGCATTGAGGGGATAATTTTGTGGTGTTTCTCGAATTGTGGCTGGAAGCTGGGGGTACTTCTGGAGTTGCGACGGGGACCTCAGGATCTCACTCGAGTTACTCCAGGGAAGTCATGTCCCCTTTTGTGTTAGAAGGGGAACTTCCGGAATACATTGGAGCCGTTAAATAGGTATATTGCCTCTACTCGACTTGAGTCCATAAAGTGTGTATGCCTCTCCAAAGGGGACGAATGTTAGGGAACTTTCAGAGTGGCATAAACTGTGTCAAGTTCCCTTTTGCTTTCAAGTGGGAATGTGGGATTTCTCTTGAGATTCTGCAGTGCAAAATTACCTCATCTCGCACTGAGGGGATAATATTGTGTCGTTTCTCGTGTTGGGGCAGGAAGGAGGGGGTACTTCTGAAGTTGAGACGGGACCCTCAGGAACTGGCTCAGGTTGCTTCTGGGAAGTCAAGTCCTTTTTTGTGTTGGAAGGGGAACTTCTTGATTCCTCTCCTTTAAATGGGAATATTGCCTCTTTTTGATTTGAGTCCATGAAGTGTGTTTTCCTCTCCACTGAGGACGGATGTTAGGGAACATTCTGAGTTGCCTAAAGGGAGTCAAGTACCCTTTTACCTTTCAATAGGGAATGTGGGATTTCTCTTGAGATTCTGTAGCGCAAAATTTCCTCATCTCGCATTGAGGGGATTATTTTGTGGTGTTTCTCGAGTTGCAGCGGGAAGCTGGGTGTACTACTCGAGTTGCGACGGGGACCTCTGGAACTCGCTCGGCTGGCTTCAGGGAAGTCACGTCCCCTTTTGTATTGGAAGGGAAATTTCGGTTTACTCTGGAGCCCTTAAATGGGAATAGGGGCTCATCTCGAATTGAGTCCATAAAGTGTGTTCTCCTATCCATTGTTGACGGATGTTAGGGAACTTTCTGAGTGGCATATAGTGTGTCAAGTACACTTTTGCCTTTCAATCGGGAATGTGGGATTTCTCTTGAGATTCTGCAGCACAAAATTTCCTCATCTCGCATTGAGGGGATAATTTTGTGGTGTTTCTCAAGTTGTGGCAGGAAGCAGGGAATGCTTCTCTAGTTGTGGCGGGGACCTCAGGAACTCGCTCGGGTTGCTTCATGGAAGTCAGGTCCCCTTTTGTGTTGGAAGGGGAACTTCCGGATCACTCTCGAGCTGTTAAATGGGAATAATGCCTCTTCTCGATTTGAGTCCATAAAGCGTGTTTTCCTCTCCACTGAGGAAGGTTGTCAGGGAACATTCTGAGTCGCCTAAAGGGAGTCAAGTACCCTTCTGCCTTTCAAGCGGCAACGTGGGATTTCTCTTGAGATTCTGCAGCGCAAAATTTCCTCATCTCGCATTGAGGGTATAATTTTGTGGTGTTTCTCGAATTGCGGCGGGAAGCTGGGGGTACTTCTGGAGTTGCGAAGGGGACCTCAGGAATTCACTCGAGTTACTTCAGGGAAGTCAGTTCACCTTTTGTGCTGGATGGGGAACTTCCGAATTACTCTCGACCCTTTAAATGGAATAGGGCCTCTTCTCCAGTTGAGTCCATAAAGTGAGTTCTCCTCTCCAATGCGGATGAATGTTAGGGAACTTTCTGAGGAGCATAAAGTGTCTCAAGTTCCCTTTTATCTTTCACTTGGGAATGTGGGATTTCTCTTGAGATTATGCAGCACCAAATTTCCTCATCTCGCATTGAGGAGATAATTTTGTGGTGTTTCTCGAATTGCGGCGGGAAGCTGGGGGTACTTCTGGAGTTGCGACGGGGACCTCAGGAATTCACTCGAGTTACTTCAGGGAAGTCAGTTCACCTTTTGTGCTGGAAGGGGAACTTCCGGATTACTCTGAAGCCCTTTAAATGGAATAGGGCCTCTTCTCCAGTTGAGTCCATAAAGTGAGTTCTCCTCTCCAATGGGGATGGATGTTAGGGAACTTTCTGAGGGGCATAAAGTGTGTCAAGTTCCCTTTTGCCTTTCAAAGGGGAATGTGGGATTTCTCTTGAGATTCTGCAGCGCAAAATTTCCTCATCTCGCATTGAGGGGATAATTTTGTGGTGTTTCTCGAATTGTGGCTGGAAGCTGGGGGTACTTCTGGAGTTGCGACGGGGACCTCAGGATCTCACTCGAGTTACTCCAGGGAAGTCATGTCCCCTTTTGTGTTAGAAGGGGAACTTCCGGAATACATTGGAGCCGTTAAATAGGTATATTGCCTCTACTCGACTTGAGTCCATAAAGTGTGTATGCCTCTCCAAGGGGACGAATGTTAGGGAACTTTCAGAGTGGCATAAACTGTGTCAAGTTCCCTTTTGCTTTCAAGTGGGAATGTGGGATTTCTCTTGAGATTCTGCAGTGCAAAATTACCTCATCTCGCACTGAGGGGATAATATTGTGTCGTTTCTCGTGTTGGGGCAGGAAGGAGGGGGTACTTCTGAAGTTGAGACGGGACCCTCAGGAACTGGCTCAGGTTGCTTCTGGGAAGTCAAGTCCTTTTTTGTGTTGGAAGGGGAACTTCTTGATTCCTCTCCTTTAAATGGGAATATTGCCTCTTTTTGATTTGAGTCCATGAAGTGTGTTTTCCTCTCCACTGAGGACGGATGTTAGGGAACATTCTGAGTTGCCTAAAGGGAGTCAAGTACCCTTTTACCTTTCAATAGGGAATGTGGGATTTCTCTTGAGATTCTGTAGCGCAAAATTTCCTCATTTCGCATTGAGGGGATTATTTTGTGGTGTTTCTCGAGTTGCAGCGGGAAGCTGGGTGTACTACTCGAGTTGCGACGGGGACCTCTGGAACTCGCTCGGCTGGCTTCAGGGAAGTCACGTCCCCTTTTGTATTGGAAGGGAAATTTCGGTTTACTCTGGAGCCCTTAAATGGGAATAGGGGCTCATCTCGAATTGAGTCCATAAAGTGTGTTCTCCTATCCATTGTTGACGGATGTTAGGGAACTTTCTGAGTGGCATATAGTGTGTCAAGTACACTTTTGCCTTTCAATCGGGAATGTGGGATTTCTCTTGAGATTCTGCAGCACAAAATTTCCTCATCTCGCATTGAGGGGATAATTTTGTGGTGTTTCTCAAGTTGTGGCAGGAAGCAGGGAATGCTTCTCTAGTTGTGGCGGGGACCTCAGGAACTCGCTCGGGTTGCTTCATGGAAGTCAGGTCCCCTTTTGTGTTGGAAGGGGAACTTCCGGATTACTCTCGAGCTGTTAAATGGGAATAATGCCTCTTCTCGATTTAAGTCCATAAAGCGTGTTTTCCTCTCCACTGAGGAAGGTTGTCAGGGAACATTCTGAGTCGCCTAAAGGGAGTCAAGTACCCTTCTGCCTTTCAAGCGGCAACGTGGGATTTCTCTTGAGATTCTGCAGCGCAAAATTTCCTCATCTCGCATTGAGGGTATAATTTTGTGGTGTTTCTCGAATTGCGGCGGGAAGCTGGGGGTACTTCTGGAGTTGCGAAGGGGACCTCAGGAATTCACTCGAGTTACTTCAGGGAAGTCAGTTCACCTTTTTTGCTGGATGGGGAACTTCCGAATTACTCTCGACCCTTTAAATGGAATAGGGCCTCTTCTCCAGTTGAGTCCATAAAGTGAGTTCTCCTCTCCAATGCGGATGAATGTTAGGGAACTTTCTGAGGAGCATAAAGTGTCTCAAGTTCCCTTTTATCTTTCACTTGGGAATGTGGGATTTCTCTTGAGATTCTACAGCCCAAAATTTCCTCATCTCGCATTGAGGAGATAATTTTGTGGTGTTTCTCGAATTGCGGCAGGAAGCAGGGAGTACTTCTAGAGTTGCGGCGGGGACCTCAGTAACTCACTCTAGTTACTTCTTGAAGTCAGGTCCCCTTTTTTGCTGTAAGGGGAAATTCCGAATTACCCTTGATCCCTTTAATGGGAATAGGGGCTCTTCCGGATTTGAGTCCATAAAGTGTGTATGCCTCTCCAATGGGAACGGATGTTAGGGAACTTTCTGAGGGGCATAAATTGTGTCAATTTCCCTTTTGCCTTTCAAGTGGGAATGTGGGATTTATCTTGAAATTCTGCAGCGCAAAATTTCCTCATCTCGAATTGAGGGGATTATTTTGTGGTGTTTCTTGAATTGCGGCGGGAAGCTGGGGGTACATCTCGAGGTGCCATGTGGACTTCAGGAACTCACTCGAGTTACTTCAGGGAAGTCAGGTCCCCTTTTTGCTGGAAGGGGAATTTCCGGGTTACTCTGGAGCCGTAAAATGGGAATATTTCCTCTTCTCGATTTGAGTTCATAAAGTGTGTTCTCCTCTCCATTGTGGACAGATGTTAGGGAACATTCTGAGTCGTATAAAGGGAGTCAAGTACCCTTTTGCCTTTCAAGCGGAAATGTGGGATTTCTCTTGAGATTATGCAGCACAAAATTTCCTCATGTCTCATTGAGGGGATAATTTTGTGGTGTTTCTCCTATTGCGGAGGGAAGCTAGGGTTACTTCTCGAGTTGCGAAGGGGACCTCAGGAAATCACTCGAGTTATTGCAGGGAAGCCAGTTCCCCTTTTGTGCTTAAGGGGAACTTCCGGATTACTCTCGAGCCCTTTAATGGGAATAGGACCTCTTCTCAATTTGAGTCCATAAAGTGTGTTCTCCTCTCCAATGGAGACGGATATTAAGGAAATTTCTGAGTGGCATAAAGTTTGTCAAGTACACTTTTGCCTTTCCAGCGGGAATGGGTGATTCGTCTTGAGATTCTGCAGCACAAAATTACCTCATCTCTCATTGAGGGGATAATTATGTGGTGTTTCTTGAGTTGCAGTGGGAAGCAAGGGGTACATTTCGATTTGCGACGGGGACCTCAGCAACTCACTCCGGTTTCTTCAGGGAAGTCAAGTCCCCTTTTTTGTTGAAAGTGGAACTTCCGAATTTCTCTCGAGCCGTTAAATAGGAATATTGCCTTTTCTCGATTTGAGTCCATAAAGTGTGTTCTCCTCTCAAATGAGGAAGGTTTTAGGGGCCATTCTTAGTCGCCTAAAGAGAGTCAAGTACCCTTTTGCCTTTCAAGCGGGAATGTGGTATTTCTCTTGAGATTCTGCAGCGCACAATTTCCTCATCTCGCATAGAGGGGATAATTTTGTGGTGTTTCTCGAGTTGCGGTGGGAGGCTGGGGGTGCTTCTCGAGTTACAACGGGGACCTCAAGAAGTCGCTCGGGTTGCTTCAGGGAAGTCAGTTCCCCTTTTGTGTTGGAAGGGGAACTTCCAGTTTACTTTCGAGCTGTTAATTGGGAATAGGGATTCATCTGGAGTTGAGTCCAAAAAGTGTTTTCTCTTCTCCAATGGGTACAGCTGTGTGAGCGAACTTTCTGAGTCGCATAAAGTGTGTCAAGTAACATTTTGCCTTTCAAGCGGGTATGTGGGACTACTCTTGAGATTTTGGAGCGCAAAATTTCCTCATCTCGCATTGAGGGGATAATTTTGTTGTGTCTCGAGTTTCGGCTTGGATCTGGGGGTACTTCTCGAGTTGCAACGTGGACCGCAGGAACTCGTTCGGGTTGCTGCAGGGAAGTCAGGTCCCCTTTTTTTGGAAGTGGAACTTCCGGATTACTCTCGAGCCCTTAAATGGGAATAGAGCCTCTTCTAGATTTGAGTCCATAAAGTGTGTTCTCTGCTCCAATAAGGACGGGTGTTAGGAAACTATCTGAATCGCATAAAGTGTGTCTAATGCCGTTTTGCCTTTCAAGCGGGAATGTAGGATTTCTATTTAATTGTGCAGTGCAAAATTTCCTTATCTCACATTGAGCGGATAATTTTTTGGTGTTTCCCCTTTTGAGGTGAGAAGCTGGGGGTATTTCTCGAGTTGCGACAGGGACCTCAGGAACTCGCCTGTGTTGCTTCAGGGAAGTTAGTTACCCATTTCTGCTGGAACAGGAATTTCGGGATTTCTCTCGAGCCGTTAAATGGGAATAGGGCCTCTTCCCAAGTTGAGTCCATAAATTGTGTTCTCCTCTCCAATGGGGACGGCTGTGTGAGGGAATTTTCTGAGTCACATAAAGGGTGTCAAATACAGTTCTGCCTTTCCAGCGGAACGTGGGATTTCTCTTGAATTGTGCAGCGGAATATATTCCTGATCTCGCATTGAGGGGATAATTTTGTGGTGTTTCTAGAGTTGCGGCGGGAAGCTGGTTGAACTTCTCAGGTAGCGAAGAGGACCTCAGCAATTCACTCTGTCTGCTTCAGGGAAGTCAGGAACCCTTTTGTGTTGGAAGGGGAATTTCGGGATTACTGTTGAGCCTTTAAAAGGGAATAGGGCCTCTTCTCGAGTTAAGTCCGTAAAGTGTGTTCTCCTCTCCAATGGGGACGACTGTTTGAGGGAATTTTCTGAGTCTCACCCTGCTGTGCAAACGGGAGAAATACCAGCCCCACCCACGCAGACACAGAGAGATGCCGGCCCAGGTGGCTGAGACGCCAGAGACACGGGCCTTGCCGGCGCAGACGCGAGAGAGGCCTTCCCCGCCCGCGCAGATGCGAGACACAGGCCAGGCCCACACAGATGCAAGAGAACCCGGCCCCGCCCGTGCAGACTCCAGAGACCCCAACCCCGCCCGCGAAGACGTGAGAGACCCGGCCCCACCTGCTCAGACGCTATTGTCACTGGCGCCGCCCGTGCAGACACAAGAGAAGCCGGCCCCGCCTGCGCAGATGCGAGAGACCCCGGCCCTGCCCACCAGACGCAGGATACGCAGGCCCCGCCCGGGCAGACTGGAGAGAGGCTGGCCCTGGCGCAACCGACCATGCAAAGATGCCCGGTGGTGAGGAGCTACCCCACGCCTGAGGCCAGGGCAGGTACCCCACCTCCAATAGGTGGTGGCTGTGCAGGGGAGGGTCGAGAGGAGGTACTCACGTTCAAGGTCAGGAGGGGCGGCCTTAAGGACATACCCCTCATCCAAGGTAAGGTGCAGCAGCTGTGCTTTCTTGGGGCAGCTGTGAAGAGATATCCCACAACCAAGGAAAGAGAAACTCAAATCAGATGGTAGGTATTTCGAGGGGGCATCAGAGGGCAGACACACTGAAATCATAATCACAGGAATCTAGTCGATCTGATCACATGGACCACAGCCGAATGTGGTCCACTGGAGAAGGGAATGGCAAACCACTTCAGTATATTTGCATTGAGAACACCATGAATGGTATCAAAGGGCAAAATGACAGTATACTGAATGAGGAATTCCCCAGGTCGGTAGGTGCCCAGTATGCTACTGGAGATCAGTGGAGAAATAATTCTAGAAGGAATGAAGGGATGGAGCAAAAAGCAAAACCAGTACCCAGTTGTGGATGTGACCGGTGATAGAAGCAAGGTCCGGTGTTGTAAAGAGCAATATTGCATAGGAATCTGGAAAGTTAGGTCCATGAATCAAGGCAAATTGGAAGTGGTCAAACAGGAGATGGCAAGAGTGAACATAGACATTCTAAGAATCAGTGAATTAAAATGGACTGGAATGGGTGAATTTACTTCAGATGACCATTATATATATACTACTGTGGGGAGAAATACCTTAGAAGAAATGGAGTAGCCATCATGGTCAACAAGAGACTCCGAAATGCAGTACTTGGATGCAATCTTAAAAACGACAGAATAATTTTTGTTAGTTTCCAAGGCAAACAATTAAACATTACAGTAATTCAGGCCTATGCCCCAACCACTAACGCTGAAGAAGCCGAAGTTGAACGGTTCTATGAAGACCTACAAGACCTTTTAGAACTAACACCCAAAAAAGATGTCCTTTTCATTATAGGGGACGGGAATGCAAAAGTAGGAAGTCAAGAAACACCTGGAGTAACAGGCAAATTTGGCCTTGGAGCACGGAATGAAGCAGGGCCAAGTCTAATAAAGTTTTGTCAAGAGAAGGCACTGATCATAGCAAACTCCCTCTTCCAACAACACAAGAGAAGTCTCTACACGTGGACATCACCAGATGGTCAACACCAAAATCAGATTGATTATATTCTTTGCAGCCAAAGACAGAGAAGCTGTATACAGTTAGCAAAAACAAGACCAGGAGCTGACTGTGGCTCAGATCATGAACACCTTATTGCCAAATTCAGACTTAAATTAAAGAAAGTAGGGAAAACCCCTAGACCATTCAGATATGACCTAAATCAAATCCCTTATAATTATACAGTGGAAGTGAGAAATAGATTTAAGGGACTAGATCTGATAGATAGAGTGCCTGATGAACTCTGGATGGAGGTTCGTGACATTGTACAGGAGACAGGGACCAAGAGCATCCCCATGGAAAAGAAATGCAAAAAAAGCAAAATGGCTGTCTGAGGTAGCCTTACAAATAGCTGTGAAAAGAAGAGAAGCGAAAAGCAAAGGAGAAAGGGAAAGATATAAGCATTAGAATGCAGAGTTCCAAAGAATAGCAAGGAGAGATAAGAAAGCCTTCCTCAGTGATCAATGCAAAGAAATAGAGGAAAACAACAAAATAGGAAAAACAAGAGATCTCTTCAAGAACTTTAGAGATTCCAAGGGAATATTTCATACAAAGATGGGCTCGATAAAGGACAGAAATGGTATGGACCTAACAGAAGCAGAAGATATTAAGAAGAGGTGGCAAGAATATACAGAAGAACTGTACAAAAAATATCTTCACGACCAGGATAGTCACGAAAATATGATCACTGACCTAGAGTCAGACATCTTGGAATGTGAATTCAAGTGTGCCTTAGAAAGCAACACTACTAACAAAGCTAGTGGAAGTGATGGAATTCCAGTTGAGCTATTTCAAATCTTGAAAGATGATGCTGTGAAAGTGCTGCACTCAATATGCCAACAAATGAAAACTCAGCAGTGGCCAAAGGACGGGAAAAGGTCAGTCTTCATTCCAATCCCAAAGAATGCTCAAACTACCACACAATTGCACTCATCTCACACGCTAGTTCAGTCATGCTCAAAATTCTCCAAGCCAGGCTTCAGCAATATGTGATCCGTGAACTCCCATATGTTCAGGCAGGTTTTAGAAAAGGCAGAGGCACCAGAGATCAAATTGCCAACATCCGCTGGATCATGGAGAAAGCAACAGAGTTCCAGAAAAACATCTATTTCTGCTTCATTGACTATGCCAAAGCCTTTGACAGTGTCGATCACAATAAACTGTGGAAGATTCTAAAAGAGATGGGAATACCAGACCACCTGACCTGCCTCTTGAGAAACCTGTATGCAGGTCAGGAAGCAACAGTCAGAACTGTCCATGGAACAATAGACTGGTTCCAAATAGGAAAAGGAGTACGTCAAGGCTGTATATTGTAATCTTGCTTATTTTAATTATATGCAGAGTGCATCGTGAGAAATGCTGGGCTGGAAGAAGAACAACTGGAATCAAGATTGCTGGGAGAAATATCAATAACGTCAGATATGCAGATCACAGCACTCTTAGGGCAGAAAATGAAGAGGAACTCAAAATCCTCTTGATGAAAGTGAAATAGGAGAGTGAACAGGTTGGCTTGAAGCTCAACATTCAGAAAACAAAGGTCATGGAATCTGGTCCCAACACTTCACGGGAAATAGATGGAAAAACAGTGGAAACAGTGTCAGACTTTATTTTTTTGGGCTCCAAAATCACTGCAGATGCTGATTGCAGCCATGAAATTAAAAGGCGCTTACTCCTTGGAAGGAAAGTTATGACCAACCTTGATAGTATATTAAAAAGCAGAGACATCACTTTGCCAAAAAAGGTCCATTTACTTAAAGCTATGGTTTTTCCCGTGATCATGTATGGATGTGAGAGTTGGACTGTGAAGAAAGCTGATCGCCGAAGAATTGATGCTTTTGAGCTGTGGTATTGGAGAATACTCTTGAGAGTCCCTTGGACTGCAAGAAGATCCAACCAGTCCATTCTAAGGGAGATCAATCATTGGGGTTCATTGGAAGGACTGATGCTAAAGCTGAAACTGCAATACTTCGGCCACCTCATGCGATGAGTTGACTCACTGGAAAAGATTCTGATGCTAGGAAAGGTTGGGGGCTGGAGGAGAAGGGGACGACAGAGAATGAGATGGCTGGATAGCATCACCGCCTCTGTAGCCATGAGTTTGTGTGAACTCCGGGAGTTGGTGATGGACAGGGAGGCCTGTCGTACAGTGATCCATGGGGTCGCGGAGAGTCGGACACGACTGAGGGACTGAACTGAACTGAACTGAATAAAGTGTGTCAAATACCCTTTTCCATTTCAGGCGGGAATGTGGGATTTCTCTTGAAATTCTGCAGCTCCAAATTTCCTCATCTCGCATTGAGGGGATAATTTTGTGGTGTTTCTCGAATTGCAGTGGGAAGCTGAGTGTATTCCTCGAGGTGCGAACGGGACCTCAGGAACTCACTCGAGTTACTTCAGGGAAGTCAGATCCCCATTTGTGCTGGAAGGGGAACTTCCGGATTACTCTCGAGCCGTTAAATGGGAATATTGCCTCTTCTCGATTTGAGTCCATAAAGTGTAATCTCCTCTCCAATGAGGACGGATGTTAGGGACCATTCTGATTCGCCTAAAGGGCGTCAAGTACCCTTCTGCCTTTCAAGCGGGAATGTGGGATTTCTCTTGAGATTCTGCAGTGCAAAATTTGCTCATCTCGCATGGAGGGGGTAATTTTTTGGTGTTTCACGAATTGGGTCACGAATTGGGTTGGTACTTCTGCAGTTGCGTCGAGTACCTCTGGAACACACTCGAGTTACTTCAGGGAAGTCTGGTCCCATTTTGTGCTGGAAGGGGAACTTCCGTATTAAACTCGAACCCTTTAATGTGAATAGGGCCTTTCTCGAATAGAGTCCATAAAGTGTTTTCTCCTCTCCAATGGGGACGGAGGTTAGGGAACATTCTCAGTGTCATAAAGTGGGTTAAGTACCCTTTTCCCGTTCAAGCGGGAATGTGGGATTTCTCTTGACATTCTGCAGCGTAAGTTTTCCAAATCTCGCATTGAGGGGATAATTTTGTGGTGTTTCTCGAGTTGCGGCGGGAAACTGGGGGTACTTCTCCAGTTGCGACGGGGACCTCAGGAACTCACTGGAGTTACTTGAGGGAAGTCAGGTCTCTTTTTGTGCTGAAGGGGAACTTCCGGATTACTCTTGAGCCCTTTAATGGGAAAATGCCCTCCTGTTGAGTTGAGACCAAAAAGTGTGTTCTCCTCTCCAATGGGGATGGATGTTAGGGAAATTTCTGAGTGGCATAAAGACTGTCAAGTACCCTTGTGCCTTTCTAGCGGGAATGAGGGATTTCTCTTGAGATTCTGCAGCACAAAATTCCCTCATCTCCCATTGAGGGGATAATTTTGTGGTGTTTCTCGAGTTGCGACGGGAAACTAGGGGTACTTCTCCAGTTGCGACAGGGACCTCCGAAACTCACTCGGGTTGCTTCAGGGAAATCAGGTCCCCTTTTGCGTTTGAAGGGGAACTTCAGGTTTACTCTTGAGCTGTTAAATGGGAATAGGGGCTCTTCTCTAATTGAGTCCATAAAGTGTGTTCCCCTCTCCACTTAGAATGATGTTAGTGACATTTCTCAGTCGCATAAAGGGTTTCAAGTACCCTTTTGCCTTTCAAGAGGGAATGTGGTATTTCTCTTGAGATTCTGCATCGCAAAATTTCCTCATCTCGCATTGAGGGGATAATTTTGTGGTGTTTCTCGAGTTGCGGCGGGAAGCTGGGGGTGCTTCGTGAGTTGCGATGCGGACCTCAGGAACTCGAAGACGTTGCTTAAGGTAAGTGAGGTCTCCTTTGGTGTTGGAAGGGGAACTTCCGGTTTACTCTCGATCCGTTAAATGAGAATAGGGGCTCATCTCGAATTGAGTCCATAAAGTGTGTTCTCCTGTCCAATGGGGACGGCAGTGTGAGTGAATTTTCTGAGTCGCATAAAGGGTGTCAAGTACCCTTTTGCCTTTCAAGAGGGAATGTGGTATTTCTCTTGAGATTCTGCAGGGCAAAATTTCCTCATGTCGCATTGAGTGGATAATTTTGTGGTGTTTCTCCAGTTGTGGCGGAAAGCTGGGTGTACTTATTAAGTTGGGATAGGGACCTCAGAAACACGATCGTGTTGCTTCAGGGAAGTCAGGTCTCCTTTGGTGATGCAAATGGGAACTTGTGGTTTACTCTCGAGCCGCTAAATGGGAATAGGGCCTCATCTTGAATAAAGTCCATAAAATTTGTTCTCCTGTCCAATAACGACGGCTGTGTGAGGGAACTTTCTGATTCGCATAAAGGGTGTCAAGAACTGTTTTGCCTTTCAAGAGGGAATGTGGTATTTCTCTTGAGATTCTGCAGCGCAAAGTTTCTTCATCTCGCATTGAGGCGATAATTTTGTGGTGTTTCTGAAGTTTCGGCGGAAGCTGAGAGTACTTCCCGAGTTGCAACGGGGACCTCAGGAACTCACTCGGGTTGCTTAGGGATGTCAAATCCCTTTGGTTTTGGAAGGTGAACTTCCAGTTTGCTCTCGAGACCTTAAAAGGGAACAGGGGCTCTTCTCGAACTGAGTCCATAAAGTTGTTCTCCTCTCCAATGGGGACGGCTGTGTGAGGGTACTTTCTGAGTCAAATAAAGGGTGTCAAGTACCTTTTTGCCTTTCAAGACTGAATGTGTTATTTCTCTTGAGATTCTGCATCGCAAAATTTCCTCATCTCGCATTGAGTGGATAATTTTGTGGTGTTTCTCGAGTTGAGGCGGGAAGCTGGGGGTATTTCTCGAGTTGCGACGGGGACCTCAGGAACTTGCTCGGGTTGCTTCAGGGAACTCGGGTCCCCTTTGGTGTTGGAAGGGGAACTTCCGGTTTCCTCTTGAGCCCTTAAATGTGAACAGGGGCTCATCTCGAATTGAGTCCATAAAGTGTGTTCTCCTCTCCAATGGGGACAGCTGTGTGAGGGAACTTTCTGAGTTGAATAAAGGGTGTCAAGAACCTTTTTCCTTTCAAGAGGGAATGTTGTATTTCTCTTGAGATTCTGTCTCTCAAAATTTCCTCATCTCGCATTAAGGGGATAATTTTGTGATTTGTCTCGAGATGCGGCGGGAAGCTGGGGGACATTCTCGAGTTGCGACGGGGACCTCAGGAACTCGCTGGGGTTGCTTGAGGGAAGTCAGGTCCCCTTTGGTGTTGGAAGGGGAACTTCCGGTTTTCTCTCGAGCCCTTAATTGTGAACAGGGGCTCCTCTCGAATTGAGTCCAAAAAGTGTGTTCTCCTCTCCAATGGGGACGGCTGTGTGAGGGAACTTTCTGATTCGAATAAAGGGTGTCAAGAACATGTTCGCCAATCAAGAGGGAATGTGGAATTTCTTTTGATATTCTGCAGCACAAAATTTCCTCATCTCGCATTGAGGGGATATTTTGTGGGGTTTCTCGAGTTGCGGCGGGAATCTGGGGGTACTTCTCCCGTTTCGATGGGGACCTCAGGAACTCGCTAGGGGTGCTTCAGGGAACTCAGGTCCCCTTTGTTGTTGGAGGGGACTTCTGGTTTCCTCTCGAGCCCTTAAATGTGAACAGGGGCTCATCTCGAATTGAGTCCATAAAGTGTGTTCTCCTCTCCAATGGGGACGGCTGTGTGAGGGAATTTTCTGAGTCGAATAAAGGGTGTCAAGTAACCCTTTGCCTGTCAAGAGGGAGAGTGGTATTTCTCTTGAGATTCTGCATCCTAAAATTTCCTCATCTCGCATTCAGGGGATAATTTTGTGGTGTTTCTCGAGTTTCGGCGGGAAGCTGGGGGGTACTTCTCGAGTTGCAAAGGGAACCTCAGAAACTCGCTCGTGTTGCTTCAGGGAAGTGAGGTCCCCTTTGGTGTTGGAAGGGGAACTTTCGGTTTGCTCTCAAGCCCTTAAATGTGAACAGGGGCTCATCTCGAATTGAGTCCATAAAGTGTGTTCTCCTCTCCAATGGGGACGGCTGTGTGAGGGAACTTTCTGAGTCGAATAAAGGGTGTCAAGTACCTTTATCCTTTCATGAATGAATGTGGTATTTCTCTTGAGATTCTGCATCGCAAAATTTCCTCATCTCGCATTGAGTGGATAATTTTGTGTTGTTTCTCGAGTTGAGGCGGGAAGCTGGGGGTATTTCTCGAGTTGCGACGGGGACCTCAGGAACTTGCTCGGGTTGCTTCAGGGAACTCGGGTCCCCTTTGGTGTTGGAAGGGGAACTTCCGGTTTGCTCTTGAGCCCTTAAATGTGAACAGGGGCTCATCTCGAATTGAGTCCATAAAGTGTGTTCTCCTCTCCAATGGGGACGGCTGTGTGAGGGAACTTTCTGAGTTGAATAAAGGGTGTCAAAAACCTTTTTCCTTTCAAGAGGGAATGTTGTATTTCTCTTGAGATTCTGTCTCGCAAAATTTCCTCATCTCGCATTAAGGGGATAATTTTGTGATTTGTCTCGAGATGCGGCGGGAAGCTGGGGGAAATTCTCGAGTTGCGACGGGGACCTCAGGAACTCGCTGGGGTTGCTTGAGGGAAGTCAGGTCCCCTTTGGTGTTGGAAGGGGAACTTCCGGTTTTCTCTCGAGCCCTTAATTGTGAACAGGGGCTCCTCTCGAATTGAGTCCAAAAAGTGTGTTCTCCTCTCCAATGGGGACGGCTGTGTGAGGGAACATTCTGATTCGAATAAAGGGTGTCAAAAACATTTTCGCCAATCAAGAGGGAATGTGGTATTTCTTTTGAGATTCTGCAGCACAAAATTTCCTCATCTCGCATTGAGGGGATATTTTGTGGGGTTTCTCGAGTTGCGGCGGGAATCTGGGGGTACTTCTCCCGTTTCGATGGGGACCTCAGGAACTCGCTAGGGGTGCTTCAGGGAACTCAGGTCCCCTTTGTTGTTGGAGGGGAACTTCCGGTTTCCTCTCGAGCCCTTAAATGTGAACAGGGGCTCATCTCGAATTGAGTCCATAAAGTGTGTTCTCCTCTCCAATGGGGACGGCTGTGTGAGGGAATTTTCTGAGTCGAATAAAGGGTGTCAAGTAACCCTTTGCCTGTCAAGAGGGAGAGTGGTATTTCTCTTGAGATTCTGCATCGCAAAATTTCCTCATCTCGCATTGAGGGGATAATTTTATGGTGTTTCTCGAGTTGCGGAGGGAAGCTGGGGTACTGCTCGAGTTGCAAAGGGAACCTCTGGAACTCGCTCAGGTTGCTTCAGGGAAGTCAGGTCCTATTTGATGTTGAAACGGTAACTTCTGGTTTGCTCTCGAGCGCTTAAATGTGAACAGGGGCTCATCACGAATTGAGTCCATAAAATGTGTTCTCCTCTCCAATGGGGCCGGCTGTGTGTGGGAACTTTCTGAGTCGAATAAATGGTGTCAAGTAGCTTTTTGCCTTTCAAGAGGGAATTTGGTATTTCTCTTGCGATTCTGCATTGCAAAATTTCCTCATCTCGCATTCAGGGGATAATTTTGTGGTGTTTCTCGAGTTTCGGCGGCAAAATGGGGTGTACTTCTCGAGTTGCAAAGGGAACCTCAGGAACCCGCTCGGGTTGCTTCAGGGATGTCAGGTCCCCTTTGGTGTTGGAAGGGGAACTTCCGGTTTGCTCTCGAGCCCTTTAATGTGAACAGGGGCTCATCTCGAATTGAGTCCATAAAGTGTGTTCTCCTCTCCAATGGGGACGGCTGTGTGAGGGAACTTTCTGAGTCGAATAAAGGGTGTCAAGTACCTTTATCCTTTCAGGAAGGAATGTGGTATTTCTCTTGAGATTCTGCATCGCAAAATTTCCTCATCTCGCATTGAGTGGATAATTTTGTGGTGTTTCTCGAGTTGAGGCGGGAAGCTGGGGGTATTTCTCGAGTTGAGACGGGGACCTCAGGAACTTGCTCGGGTTGCTTCAGGGAACTCGGGTCCCCTTTGGTGTTGGAAGGGGAACTTCCGGTTTGCTCTTGAGCCCTTAAATGTGAACAGGGGCTCATCTCGAATTGAGTCCATAAAGTGTGTTCTCCTCTCCAATGGGGACGGCTGTGTGAGGGAACTTTCTGAGTTGAATAAAGGGTGTCAAGAACCTTTTTCCTTTCAAGAGGGAATGTTGTATTTATCTTGAGTTTCTGTCTCGCCAAATTTCCTCATCTCGCATTAAGGGGATAATTTTGTGATTTGTCTCGAGTTGCGACGGGGACCTCAGGAACATGCTGGGGTTGCTTGAGGGAAGTCAGGTCCCCTTTGGTGTTGGAAGGGGAACTTCCGGTTTGCTCTCGACCCCTTAATTGTGAACAGGGGCTCCTCTCGAATTGAGTCCAAAAAGTGTGTTCTCCTCTCCAATGGGGACGGCTGTGTGAGGGAACTTTCTGATTCGAATAAAGGGTGTCAAGAACATTTTCGCCAATCAAGAGGGAATGTGGTATTTCTTTTGAGATTCTGCAGCACAAAATTTCCTCATCTCGCATTGAGGGGATATTTTGTGGGGTTTCTCGAGTTGCGGCGGGAATCTGGGGGTACTTCTCCCGTTTCGATGGGGACCTCAGGAACTCGCTAGGGGTGCTTCAGGGAACTCAGGTCCCCTTTGTTGTTGGAGGGGAACTTCCGGTTTCCTCTCGAGCCCTTAAATGTGAACAGGGGCTCATCTCGAATTGAGTCCATAAAGTGTGTTCTCCTCTCCAATGGGGACGGCGGTGTGAGGGAACTTTCTGAGTCGAATAAAGGGTGTCAAGTAACCCTTTGCCTGTCAAGAGGGAGAGTGGTATTTCTCTTGAGATTCTGCATCGCAAAATTTCCTCATCTCGCATTGAGGGGATAATTTTATGGTGTTTCTCGAGTTGCGGAGGGAAGCTGGGGTACTGCTCGAGTTGCAAAGGGAACCTCTGGAACTCGCTCAGGTTGCTTCAGGGAAGTCAGGTCCTATTTGATGTTGAAACGGTAACTTCTGGTTTGCTCTCGAGCGCTTAAATGTGAACAGGGGCTGATCACGAATTGAGTCCATAAAATGTGTTCTCCTCTCCAATGGGGACAGCTGTGTGTGGGAACTTTCTGAGTCGAATAAATGGTGTCAAGTAGCTTTTTGCCTTTCAAGAGGGAATTTGGTATTTCTCTTGCGATTCTGCATCGCAAAATTTCCTCATCTCGCATTCAGGGGATAATTTTGTTCTGTTTCTCGAGTTTCGGCGGCAAAATGGGGTGTACTTCTCGAGTTGCAAAGGGAACCTCAGGAACCCGCTCGGGTTGCTTCAGGGAAGTCAGGTCCCCTTTGGTGTTGGAAGGGGAATTTCCGGTTTGCTCTCGAGCCCTTAAATGTGAACAGGGGCTCCTCTCGAATTGAGTCCATAAAGTGTGTTCTCCTCTCCAATGGGGACGGCTGTGTGAGGGAACTTTCTGATTCGAATAAAGGGTGTCAAGAACATTTTCGCCAATCAAGAGGGAATGTTGTATTTCTTTTGAGATTCTGCAGCACAAAATTTCCTCATCTCGCATTGAGGGGATATTTTGTGGGGTTTCTCGAGTTGCGGCGGGAATCTGGGGGTACTTCTCCCGTTTCGATGGGGACCTCAGGAACTCGCTAGCGGTGCTTCAGGGAACTCAGGTCCCCTTTGTTGTTGAAGGGGAACTTCCGGTTTCCTCTCGAGCCCTTAAATGTGAACAGGGGCTCATCTCGAATTGAGTCCATAAAGTGTGTTCTCCTCTCCAATGGGGACGGCTGCGTGAGGGAACTTTCTGAGTTGAATAAAGGGTGTCAAGAACCTTTTTCCTTTCAAGAGGGAGAGTGGTATTTCTCTTGAGATTCTGTCTCGCAAAATTTCCTCATCTCGCATTAAGGGGATAATTTTGTGATTTGTCTCGAGATGCGGCGGGAAGCTGGGGGAAATTCTCGAGTTGCGACGGGGACCTCAGGAACTCGCTGGGTTTGCTTGAGGGAAGTCAGGTCCCCTTTGGTGTTGGAAGGGGAACTTCCGGTTTGCTCTCGAGCCCTTAATTGTGAACAGGGGCTCCTCTCGAATTGAGTCCAAAAAGTGTGTTCTCCTCTCCAATGGGGACGGCTGTGTGAGTGAACTTTCTGAGTTGAATAAAGGTTGTCAAGTACCTTTATCCTTTCATGAATGAATGTGGTATTTCTCTTGAGATTCTGCATCGCAAAATTTCCTCATCTCGCATTGAGTGGATAATTTTGTGGTGTTTCTCGAGTTGAGGCGGGAAGCTGGGGTATTTCTCGAGTTGAGATGGGGACGTCAGGAACTTGCTCGGGTTTCTTCAGGGAACTCGGGTCCCCTTTGGTGTTGGAAGGGGAACTTCGGGTTTGCTCTTGAGCCCTTAAATGTGAACAGGGGCTCATCTCGAATTGAGTCCATAAAGTGTGTTCTCCTCTCCAATGGGGACGGCTGTGTGAGGGAACTTTCTGAGTTGAATAAAGGGTGTCAAGAACCTTTTTCCTTTCAAGAGGGAATGTTGTATTTCTCTTGAGATTCTGTCTCGCAAAATTTCCTCATCTCGCATTAAGGGGATAATTTGGTGATTTGTCTCGAGATGCGGCGGGAAGCTGGGGGAAATTCTCGAGTTGCGACGGGGACCTCAGGAACTCGCTGGGGTTGCTTGAGGGAAGTCAGGTCCCCTTTGGTGTTGGAAGGGGAACTTCCGGTTTTCTCTCGAGCCCTTAATTGTGAACAGGGGCTCCTCTCGAATTGAGTCCAAAAAGTGTGTTCTCCTCTCCAATGGGGACGGCTGTGTGAGTGAACTTTCTGAGTTGAATAAAGGTTGTCAAGTACCTTTATCCTTTCATGAATGAATGTGGTATTTCTCTTGAGATTCTGCATCGCAAAATTTCCTCATCTCGCATTGAGTGGATAATTTTGTGGTGTTTCTCGAGTTGAGGCGGGAAGCTGGGGTATTTCTCGAGTTGAGATGGGGACGTCAGGAACTTGCTCGGGTTGCTTCAGGGAACTCGGGTCCCCTTTGGTTTTGGAAGGGGAACTTCGGGTTTGCTCTTGAGCCCTTAAATGTGAACAGGGGCTCATCTCGAATTGAGTCCATAAAGTGTGTTCTCCTCTCCAATGGGGACGGCTGTGTGAGGGAACTTTCTGAGTTGAATAAAGGGTGTCAAGAACCTTTTTCCTTTCAAGAGGGAATGTTGTATTTCTCTTGAGATTCTGTCTCGCAAAATTTCCTCATCTCGCATTAAGGGGATAATTTTGTGATTTGTCTCGAGTTGCGGCGGGAAGCTGGGGGAAATTCTCGAGTTGCGACGGGGACATCAGGAACTCGCTGGGGTTGCTTGAGGGAAGTCAGGTCCCCTTTGGTGTTGGAAGGGGAACTTCCGGTTTTCTCTCGAGCCCTTAATTGTGAACAGGGGCTCCTCTCGAATTGAGTCCAAAAAGTGTGTTCTCCTCTCCAATGGGGACGGCTGTGTGAGGGAACTTTCTGATTCGAGTAAATGGTGTCAAGAACATTTTCGCCAATCAAGAGGGAATGTGGTATTTCTTTTGAGATTCTGCAGCACAAAATTTCCTCATCTCGCATTGAGGGGATATTTTGTGGGGTTTCTCGAGTTGCGGCGGGAATCTGGGGGTACTTCTCCCGTTTCGATGGGGACCTCAGGAACTCGCTAGGGGTGCTTCAGGGATCTCAGGTCACCTTTGTTGTTGGAGGGGAACTTCCGGTTTCCTCTCGAGCCCTTAAATGTGAACAGGGGCTCATCTCGAATTGAGTCCATAAAGTGTGTTCTCCTCTCCAATGGGGACGGCGGTGTGAGGGAACTTTCTGAGTCGAATAAAGGGTGTCAAGTAACCCTTTGCCTTTCAAGAGGGAGAGTGGTATTTCTCTTGAGATTCTGCATCGCAAAATTTCCTCATCTCGCATTGAGGGGATAATTTTATGGTGTTTCTCGAGTTGCGGAGGGAAGCTGGGGTACTGCTCGATTTGCAAAGGGAACCTCTGGAACTCGCTCAGGTTGCTTCAGGGATGTCAGGTCCCATTTGATGTTGAAACGGTAACTTCTGGTTTGCTCTCGAGCGCTTAAATGTGAACAGGGGCTCATCACGAATTGAGTCCATAAAATGTGTTCTCCTCTCCAATGGGGACGGCTTTGTGTGGGAACTTTCTGAGTCGAATAAAGGGTGTCAAGTAGCTTTTTGCCTTTCAAGAGGGAATTTGGTATTTCTCTTGCGATTCTGCATTGCAAAATTTCCTCATCTCGCATTCAGGGGATAATTTTGTGGTGTTTCTCGAGTTTCGGCGGCAAAATGGGGTGTACTTCTCGAGTTGCAAAGGGAACCTCAGGAACTTGCTCGGGTTGCTTCAGGGAAGTCAGGTCCCCTTTGGTGTTGGAAGGGGAACTTCCGGTTTGCTCTCGAGCCCTTAAATGTGAACAGGGGCTCATCACGAATTGAGTCCAAAAAGTGTGTTCTCCTCTCCAATGGGGACGGCTGTGTGAGGGAACTTTCTGATTCGAATAAAGGGTGTCAAGAACATTTTCGCCAATCAAGAGGGAATGTTGTATTTCTTTTGAGATTCTGCAGCACAAAATTTCCTCATCTCGCATTGAGGGGATATTTTGTGGGGTTTCTCGAGTTGCGGCGGGAATCTGGGGGTACTTCTCCCGTTTTGATGGGGACCTCAGGAACTCGCTAGGGGTGCTTCAGGGAACTCAAGTCCCCTTTGTTGTTGGAGGGGAACTTCCGGTTTCCTCTCGAGCCCTTAAATGTGAACAGGGGCTCATCTCGAATTGAGTCCATAAAGTGTGTTCTCCTCTCCAATGGGGACGGCGGTGTGAGGGAACTTTCTGAGTCGAAAAAGGGTGTCAAGTAACCCTTTGCCTGTCAAGAGGGAGAGTGGTATTTCTCTTGAGATTCTGCATCGCAAAATTTCCTCATCTCGCATTGAGGGGATAATTTTATGGTGTTTCTCGAGTTGCGGAGGGAAGCTGGGGTACTGCTCGAGTTGCAAAGGGAACCTCTGGAACTCGCTCAGGTTGCTTCAGGGAAGTCAGGTCCTATTTGATGTTGAAACGGTAACTTCTGGTTTGCTCTCGAGCGCTTAAATGTGAACAGGGGCTCATCACGAATTGAGTCCATAAAATGTGTTCTCCTCTCCAATGGGGACGGCTGTGTGGGAACTTTCTGAGTCGAATAAAGGGTGTCAAGTAGCTTTTTGCCTTTCAAGAGGGAATTTGGTATTTCTCTTGCGATTCTGCATTGCAAAATTTCCTCATCTCGCATTCAGGGGATAATTTTGTGGTGTTTCTCGAGTTTCGGCGGCAAAATGGGGTGTACTTCTCGAGTTGCAAAGGGAACCTCAGGAACTCGCTCGGGTTGCTTCAGGGATGTCAGGTCCCCTTTGGTGTTGGAAGGGGAACTTCCGGTTTGCTCTCGAGCCCTTAAATGTGAACAGGGGCTCATCTCGAATTGAGTCCATAAAGTGTGTTCTCCTCTCCAATGGGGACGGCTGTGTGAGGGAACTTTCTGAGTCGAATAAAGGGTGTCAAGTACCTTTATCCTTTCAGGAAGGAATGTGGTATTTCTCTTGAGATTCTGCATCGCAAAATTTCCTCATCTCGCATTGAGTGGATAATTTTGTGGTGTTTCTCGAGTTGAGGCGGGAAGCTGGGGGTATTTCTCGAGTTGAGACGGGGACCTCAGGAACTTGCTCGGGTTGCTTCAGGGAACTCGGGTCCCCTTAGGTGTTGGAAGGGGAACTTCCGGTTTGCTCTCGAGCCCTTAAATGTGAACAGGGGCTCATCTCGAATTGAGTCCATAAAGTGTGTTCTCCTCTCGAATGGGGACGGCTGTGTGAGGGAACTTTCTGAGTTGAATAAAGGGTGTCAAGAACCTTTTTCCTTTCAAGAGGGAATGTTGTATTTATCTTGAGTTTCTGTCTCGCAAAATTTCCTCATCTCGCATTAAGGGGATAATTTTGTGATTTTTCTCGAGTTGCGACGGGGACCTCAGGAACTCGCTGGGGTTGCTTGAGGGAAGTCAGGTCCGCTTTGGTGTTGGAAGGGGAACTTCCGGTTTGCTCTCGAGCCCTTAATTGTGAACAGGGGCTCCTCTCGAATTGAGTCCAAAAAGTGTGTTCTCCTCTCCAATGGGGACGGCTGTGTGAGGGAACTTTCTGATTCGAATAAAGGGTGTCAAGAACATTTTCGCCAATCAAGAGGGAATGTGGTATTTCTTTTGAGATTCTGCAGCACAAAATTTCGTCATCTCGCATTGAGGGGATATTTTGTGGGGTTTCTCGAGTTGCGGCGGGAATCTGGGGGTACTTCTCCAGTTTCGATGGGGACCTCAGGAACTCGCTAGGGGTGCTTCAGGGAACTCAGGTCCCCTTTGTTGTTGGAGGGGAACTTCCGGTTTCCTCTCGAGCCCTTAAATGTGAACAGGGGCTCATCTCGAATTGAGTCCATAAAGTGTGTTCTCCTCTCCAATGGGGACGGCGGTGTGAGGGAACTTTCTGAGTCGAATAAAGGGTGTCAAGTAACCCTTTGCCTGTCAAGAGGGAGAGTGGTATTTCTCTTGAGATTCTGCATCGCAAAATTTCCTCATCTCGCATTGAGGGGATAATTTTATGGTGTTTCTCGAGTTGCGGAGGGAAGCTGGGGTACTGCTCGAGTTGCAAAGGGAACCTCTGGAACTCGCTCAGGTTGCTTCAGGGAAGTCAGGTCCTATTTGATGTTGAAACGGTAACTTCTGGTTTGCTCTCGAGCGCTTAAATGTGAACAGGGGCTGATCACGAATTGAGTCCATAAAATGTGTTCTCCTCTCCAATGGGGACAGCTGTGTGTGGGAACTTTCTGAGTCGAATAAAGGGTGTCAAGTAGCTTTTTGCCTTTCAAGAGGGAATTTGGTATTTCTCTTGCGATTCTGCATCGCAAAATTTCCTCATCTCGCATTCAGGGGATAATTTTGTGGTGTTTCTCGAGTTTCGGCGGCAAAATGGGGTGTACTTCTCGAGTTGCAAAGGGAACCTCAGGAACCCGCTCGGGTTGCTTCAGGGAAGTCAGGTCCCCTTTGGTGTTGGAAGGGGAATTTCCGGTTTGCTCTCGAGCCCTTAAATGTGAACAGGGGCTCCTCTCGAATTGAGTCCATAAAGTGTGTTCTCCTCTCCAATGGGGACGGCTGTGTGAGGGAACTTTCTGATTCGAATAAAGGGTGTCAAGAACATTTTCGCCAATCAAGAGGGAATGTTGTATTTCTTTTGAGATTCTGCAGCACAATATTTCCTCATCTCGCATTGAGGGGATATTTTGTGGGGTTTCTCGAGTTGCGGCGGGAATCTGGGGGTACTTCTCCCGTTTCGATGGGGACCTCAGGAACTCGCTAGGGGTGCTTCAGGGAACTCAGGTCCCCTTTGTTGTTGAAGGGGAACTTCCGGTTTCCTCTCGAGCCCTTAAATGTGAACAGGGGCTCAACACGAATTGAGTCCATAAAGTGTGTTCTCCTCTCCAATGGGGACGGCTGTGTGAGGGAACTTTCTGAGTTGAATAAAGGGTGTCAAGAACCTTTTTCCTTTCAAGAGGGAGAGTGGTATTTCTCTTGAGATTCTGTCTCGCAAAATTTCCTCATCTCGCATTAAGGGGATAATTTTGTGATTTGTCTCCAGATGCGGCGGGAGGCTGGGGGAAATTCTCGAGTTGCGACGGGGACCTCAGGAACTCGCTGGGGTTGCTTGAGGGAAGTCAGGTCCCCTTTGGTGTTGGAAGGGGAACTTCCGGTTTGCTCTCGAGCCCTTAATTGTGAACAGGGGCTCCTCTCGAATTGAGTCCAAAAAGTGTGTTCTCCTCTCCAATGGGGACGGCTGTGTGAGTGAACTTTCTGAGTTGAATAAAGGTTGTCAAGTACCTTTATCCTTTCATGAATGAATGTGGTATTTCTCTTGAGATTCTTCATCGCAAAATTTCCTCATCTCGCATTGAGTGGATAATTTTGTAGTGTTTCTCGAGTTGAAGCGGGAAGCTGGGGTATTTCTCGAGTTGAGATGGGGACGTCAGGAACTTGCTCGGGTTGCTTCAGGGAACTCGGGTCCCCTTTGGTGTTGGAAGGGGAACTTCCGGTTTGCTCTTGAGCCCTTAAATGTGAACAGGGGCTCATCTCGAATTGAGTCCATAAAGTGTGTTCTCCTCTCAAATGGGGACGGCTGTGTGAGGGAACTTTCTGAGTCGAAAAAGGGTGTCAAGTAACCCTTTGCCTGTCAAGAGGGAGAGTGGTATTTCTCTTGTGATTCTGCATCGCAAAATTTCCTCATCTCGCATTGAGGGGATAATTTTATGGTGTTTCTCGAGTTGCGGAGGGAAGCTGGGGTACTGCTCGAGTTGCAAAGGGAACCTCTGGAACTCGCTCAGGTTGCTTCAGGGAAGTCAGGTCCTATTTGATGTTGAAACGGTAACTTCTGGTTTGCTCTCGAGCGCTTAAATGTGAACAGGGGCTCATCACGAATTGAGTCCATAAAATGTGTTCTCCTCTCCAATGGGGACGGCTTTGTGTGGGAACTTTCTGAGTCGAATAAAGGGTGTCAAGTAGCTTTTTGCCTTTCAAGAGGGAATTTGGTATTTCTCTTGCGATTCTGCATTGCAAAATTTCCTCATCTCGCATTCAGGGGATAATTTTGTGGTGTTTCTCGAGTTTCGGCGGCAAAATGGGGTGTACTTCTCGAGTTGCAAAGGGAACCTCAGGAACTCGCTCGGGTAGCTTCAGGGATGTCAGGTCCCCTTTGGTGTTGGAAGGGGAACTTCCGGTTTGCTCTCGAGCCCTTAAATGTGAACAGGGGCTCATCTCGAATTGAGTCCATAAAGTGTGTTCTCCTCTCCAATGGGGACGGCTGTGTGAGGGAACTTTCTGAGTCGAATAAAGAGTGTCAAGTACCTTTATCCTTTCAGGAAGGAATGTGGTATTTCTCTTGAGATTCTGCATCGCAAAATTTCCTCATCTCGCATTGAGTGGATAATTTTGTGGTGTTTCTCGAGTTGAGGCGGGAAGCTGGGGGTATTTCTCGAGTTGAGACGGGGACCTCAGGAACTTGCTCGGGTTGCTTCAGGGAACTCGGGTCCCCTTTGGTGTTGGAAGGGGAACTTCCGGTTTGCTCTCGAGCCCTTAAATGTGAACAGGGGCTCATCTCGAATTGAGTCCATAAAGTGTGTTCTCCTCTCGAATGGGGACGGCTGTGTGAGGGAACTTTCTGAGTTGAATAAAGGGTGTCAAGAACCTTTTTCCTTTCAAGAGGGAATGTTGTATTTATCTTGAGTTTCTGTCTCGCAAAATTTCCTCATCTCGCATTAAGGGGATAATTTTGTGATTTGTCTCGAGATGCGGCGGGAAGCTGGGGGAAATTCTCGAGTTGCGACGGGGACCTCAGGAACTCGCTGGGGTTGCTTGAGGGAAGTCAGGTCCCCTTTGGTGTTGGAAGGGGAACATCCGGTTTGCTCTCGAGCCCTTAATTGTGAACAGGGGCTCCTCTCGAATTGAGTCCAAAAAGTGTGTTCTCCTCTCCAATGGGGACGGCTGTGTGAGGGAACTTTCTGATTCGAATAAATGGTGTCAAGAACATTTTCGCCAATCAAGATAGAATGTGGTATTTCTTTTGAGATTCTGCAGCACAAAATTTCGTCATCTCGCATTGAGGGGATATTTTGTGGGGTTTCTCGAGTTGCGGCGGGAATCTGGGGGTACTTCTCCAGTTTCGATGGGGACCTCAGGAACTCGCTAGGGGTGCTTCAGGGAACTCAGGTCCCCTTTGTTGTTGGAGGGGAACTTCCGGTTTCCTCTCGAGCCCTTAAATGTGAACAGGGGCTCATCTCGAATTGAGTCCATAAAGTGTGTTCTCCTCTCCAATGGGGACGGCGGTGTGAGGGAACTTTCTGAGTCGAATAAAGGGTGTCAAGTAACCCTTTGCCTGTCAAGAGGGAGAGTGGTATTTCTCTTGAGATTCTGCATCGCAAAATTTCCTCATCTCGCATTGAGGGGATAATTTTATGGTGTTTCTCGAGTTGCGGAGGGAAGCTGGGGTACTGCTCGAGTTGCAAAGGGAACCTCTGGAACTCGCTCAGGTTGCTTCAGGGAAGTCAGGTCCTATTTGATGTTGAAACGGTAACTTCTGGTTTGCTCTCGAGCGCTTAAATGTGAACAGGGGCTGATCACGAATTGAGTCCATAAAATGTGTTCTCCTCTCCAATGGGGACAGCTGTGTGTGGGAACTTTCTGAGTCGAATAAAGGGTGTCAAGTAGCTTTTTGCCTTTCAAGAGGGAATTTGGTATTTCTCTTGCGATTCTGCATCGCAAAATTTCCTCATCTCGCATTCAGGGGATAATTTTGTGGTGTTTCTCGAGTTTCGGCGGCAAAATGGGGTGTACTTCTCGAGTTGCAAAGGGAACCTCAGGAACCCGCTCGGGTTGCTTCAGGGAAGTCAGGTCCCCTTTGGTGTTGGAAGGGGAATTTCCGGTTTGCTCTCGAGCCCTTAAATGTGAACAGGGGCTCCTCTCGAATTGAGTCCATAAAGTGTGTTCTCCTCTCCAATGGGGACGGCTGTGTGAGGGAACTTTCTGATTCGAATAAAGGGTGTCAAGAACATTTTCGCCAATCAAGAGGGAATGTTGTATTTCTTTTGAGATTCTGCAGCACAAAATTTCCTCATCTCGCATTGAGGGGATATTTTGTGGGGTTTCTCGAGTTGCGGCGGGAATCTGGGGGTACTTCTCCCGTTTCGATGGGGACCTCAGGAACTCGCTAGGGGTGCTTCAGGGAACTCAGGTCCCCTTTGTTGTTGAAGGGGAACTTCCGGTTTCCTCTCGAGCCCTTAAATGTGAACAGGGGCTCATCTCGAATTGAGTCCATAAAGTGTGTTCTCTTCTCCAATGGGGACGGCTGCGTGAGGGAACTTTCTGAGTTGAATAAAGGGTGTCAAGAACCTTTTTCCTTTCAAGAGGGAGAGTGGTATTTCTCTTGAGATTCTGTCTCGCAAAATTTCCTCATCTCGCATTAAGGGGATAATTTTGTGATTTGTCTCGAGATGCGGCGGGAAGCTGGGGGAAATTCTCGAGTTGCGACGGGGACCTCAGGAACTCGCTGGGGTTGCTTGAGGGAAGTCAGGTCCCCTTTGGTGTTGGGGAACTTCCGGTTTGCTCTCGAGCCCTTAATTGTGAACAGGGGCTCCTCTCGAATTGAGTCCAAAAAGTGTGTTCTCCTCTCCAATGGGGACGGCTGTGTGAGTGAACTTTCTGAGTTGAATAAAGGTTGTCAAGTACCTTTATCCTTCATGAATGAATGTGGTATTTCTCTTGAGATTCTTCATCGCAAAATTTCCTCATCTCGCATTGAGTGGATAATTTTGTAGTGTTTCCCGAGTTGAGGCGGGAAGCTGGGGTATTTCTCGAGTTGAGATGGGGACGTCAGGAACTTGCTCGGGTTGCTTCAGGGAACTCGGGTCCCCTTTGGTGTTGGAAGGGGAACTTCCGGTTTGCTCTTGAGCCCTTAAATGTGAACAGGGGCTCATCTCGAATTGAGTCCATAAAGTGTGTTCTCCTCTCCAATGGGGACGGCTGTGTGAGGGAACTTTCTGAGTTGAATAAAGGGTGTCAAGAACCTTTTTCCTTTCAAGAGGGAATGTTGTATTTCTCTTGAGATTCTGTCTCGCAAAATTTCCTCATCTCGCATTAAGGGGATAATTTTGTGATTTGTCTCGAGATGCGGCGGGAAGCTGGGGGAAATTCTGGAGTTGCGACGGGGACCTCAGGAACTCGCTGGGGTTGCTTGAGGGAAGTCAGGTCCCCTTTGGTGTTGGAAGGGGAACTTCCGGTTTTCTCTCGAGCCCTTAATTGTGAACAGGGGCTCCTCTCGAATTGAGTCCAAAAAGTGTGTTCTCCTCTCCAATGGGGACGGCTGTGTGAGTGAACGTTCTGAGTTGAATAAAGGTTGTCAAGTACCTTTATCCTTTCATGAATGAATGTGGTATTTCTCTTGAGATTCTGCATCGCAAAATTTCCTCATCTCGCATTGAGTGGATAATTTTGTGGTGTTTCTCGAGTTGAGGCGGGAAGCTGGGGTATTTCTCGAGTTGAGATGGGGACGTCAGGAACTTGCTCGGGTTGCTTCAGGGAACTCGGGTCCCCTTTGGTGTTGGAAGGGGAACTTCGGGTTTGCTCTTGAGCCCTTAAATGTGAACAGGGGCTCATCTCGAATTGAGTCCATAAAGTGTGTTCTCCTCTCCAATGGGGACGGCTGTGTGAGGGAACTTTCTGAGTTGAATAAAGGGTGTCAAGAACCTTTTTCATTTCAAGAGGGAATGTTGTATTTCTCTTGAGATTCTGTCTCGCAAAATTTCCTCATCTCGCATTAAGGGGATAATTTTGTGATTTGTCTCGAGTTGCGGCGGGAAGCTGGGGGAAATTCTCGAGTTGCGACGGGGACCTCAGGAACTCGCTGGGGTTGCTTGAGGGAAGTCAGGTCCCCTTTGGTGTTGGAAGGGGAACTTCCGGTTTGCTCTCGAGCCCTTAACTGTGAACAGGGGCTCCTCTCGAATGGAGTCCAAAAAGTGTGTTCTCCTCTCCAATGGGGACGGCTGTGTGAGGGAACTTTCTGATTCGAGTAAATGGTGTCAAGAACATTTTCGCCAATCAACAGGGAATGTGGTATTTCTTTTGAGATTCTGCAGCACAAAATTTCCTCATCTCGCATTGAGGGGATATTTTGTGGGGTTTCTCGAGTTGCGGCGGGAATCTGGGGGTACTTCTCCCGTTTCGATGGGGACCTCAGGAACTCGCTAGGGGTGCTTCAGGGATCTCAGGTCACCTTTGTTGTTGGAGGGGAACTTCCGGTTTCCTCTCGAGCCCTTAAATGCGAACAGGGGCTCATCTCGAATTGAGTCCATAAAGTGTGTTCTCCTCTCCAATGGGGACGGCTGTGTGAGGGAACTTTCTGAGTCGAATAAAGGGTGTCAAGTAACCCTTTGCCTTTCAAGAGGGAGAGTGGTATTTCTCTTGAGATTCTGCATCGCAAAATTTCCTCATCTCGCATTGAGGGGATAATTTTATGGTGTTTCTCGAGTTGCGGAGGGAAGCTGGGGTACTGCTCGATTTGCAAAGGGAACCTCTGGAACTCGCTCAGGTTGCTTCAGGGATGTCAGGTCCCATTTGATGTTGAAACGGTAACTTCTGGTTTGCTCTCGAGCGCTTAAATGTGAACAGCGCCTCATCACGAATTGAGTCCATAAAATGTGTTCTCCTCTCCAATGGGGACGGCTTTGTGTGGGAACTTTCTGAGTCGAATAAAGGGTGTCAAGTAGCTTTTTGCCTTTCAAGAGGGAATTTGGTATTTCTCTTGCGATTCTGCATTGCAAAATTTCCTCATCTCTCATTCAGGGGATAATTTTGTGGTGTTTCTCGAGTTTCGGCGGCAAAATGGGGTGTACTTCTCGAGTTGCAAAGGGAACCTCAGGAACTCGCTCGGGTTGCTTCAGGGAAGTCAGGTCCCCTTTGGTGTTGGAAGGGGAACTTCCGGTTTGCTCTCGAGCCCTTAAATGTGAACAGGGGCTCATCTCGAATTGAGTCCATAAAGTGTGTTCTCCTCTCCAATGGGGACGGCTGTGTGAGGGAACTTTCTGAGTCGAATAAAGGGTGTCAAGTACCTTTATCCTTTCAGGAAGGAATGTGGTATTTCTCTTGAGATTCTGCATCGCAAAATTTCCTCATCTCGCATTGAGTGGATAATTTTGTGGTGTTTCTCGAGTTGAGGCGGGAAGCTGGGGTATTTCTCGAGTTGAGACGGGGACCTCAGGAACTTGCTCGGGTTGCTTCAGGGAACTCGGGTCCCCTTTGGTGTTGGAAGGGGAACTTCCGGTTTGCTCTTGAGCCCTTAAATGTGAACAGGGGCTCATCTCGAATTGAGTCCATAAAGTGTGTTCTCCTCTCCAATGGGGACGGCTGTGTGAGGGAACTTTCTGAGTTGAATAAAGGGTGTCAAAAACCTTTTTCCTTTCAAGAGGGAATGTTGTATTTCTCTTGAGATTCTGTCTCGCAAAATTTCCTCATCTCGCATTAAGGGGATAATTTTGTGATTTGTCTCGAGATGCGGCGGGAAGCTGGGGGAAATTCTCGAGTTGCGACGGGGACCTCAGGAACTCGCTGGGGTTGCTTGAGGGAAGTCAGGTCCCCTTTGGTGTTGGAAGGGGAACTTCCGGTTTGCTCTCGAGCCCTTAATTGTGAACAGGGGCTCCTCTCGAATGGAGTCCAAAAAGTGTGTTCTCCTCTCCAATGGGGACGGCTGTGTGAGGGAACTTTCTGATTCGAGTAAATGGTGTCAAGAACATTTTCGCCAATCAAGAGGGAATGTGGTATTTCTTTTGAGATTCTGCAGCACAAAATTTCCTCATCTCGCATTGAGGGGATATTTTGTGGGGTTTCTCGAGTTGCGGCGGTAATCTGGGGGTACTTCTCCCGTTTCGATGGGGACCTCAGGAACTCGCTAGGGGTGCTTCAGGGATCTCAGGTCACCTTTGTTGTTGGAGGGGAACTTCCGGTTTCCTCTCGAGCCCTTAAATGTGAACAGGGGCTCATCTCGAATTGAGTCCATAAAGTGTGTTCTCCTCTCCAATGGGGACGGCTGTGTGAGGGAACTTTCTGAGTCGAATAAAGGGTGTCAAGTAACCCTTTGCCTTTCAAGAGGGAGAGTGGTATTTCTCTTGAGATTCTGCATCGCAAAATTTCCTCATCTCGCATTGAGGGGATAATTTTATGGTGTTTCTCGAGTTGCGGAGGGAAGCTGGGGTACTGCTCGATTTGCAAAGGGAACCTCTGGAACTCGCTCAGGTTGCTTCAGGGATGTCAGGTCCCATTTGATGTTGAAACGGTAACTTCTGGTTTGCTCTCGAGCGCTTAAATGTGAACAGGGGCTCATCACGAATTGAGTCCATAAAATGTGTTCTCCTCTCCAAAGGGGACGGCTGTGTGTGGGAACTTTCTGAGTCGAATAAAGGGTGTCAAGTAGCTTTTTGCCTTTCAAGAGGGAATTTGGTATTTCTCTTGCGATTCTGCATTGCAAAATTTCCTCATCTCACATTCAGGGGATAATTTTGTGGTGTTTCTCGAGTTTCGGCGGCAAACTGGGGTGTACTTCTCGAGTTGCAAAGGGAACCTCAGGAACTCGCTCGGGTTGCTTCAGGGAAGTCAGGTCCCCTTTGGTGTTGGAAGGGGAACTTCCGGTTTGCTCTCGAGCCCTTAAATGTGAACAGGGGCTCATCTCGAATTGAGTCCATATAGTTTGTTCTCCTCTCCAATGGGGACGGCTCTGTGAGGGAATTTTCGAAGTCGCATAAAGGGTGTCAAGTACCCTTTTGCCTTTCAAGAGGGAATGTGGTATTTCTCTTGAGATTCTCCAGCGAAAATTTCGTCATCTCGCATCAAGGGGATAATTTTGTGGTGTTTCTTGAGTATCGGCGGGAAGCTCGGGGTACTTCTCGAGTTGGGATGGGGACCTCATGAACTACCTCGGATTGCCTCAGGGAAGTCAGTTCTCCTTTTGTGTTGGAAGGGGAACTTCCTGTTTACTCTCGAACCGTTAAATGGGAATAGGGGCTTATCTCGCATTGAGTCCATTAAGTGGGTTCTTCTCTCCAGAGGGGACTGAAGTTAGTGAAATTTCTATGTCGCATAAAGGGGTTAAAGTACCCTTTTGCCCTTCAAGAGGGAATGTGGTATTTCTCTTTATATTCTGCAGCGTAAAATTTCCTCATCTCACATTGAGGGGATATATTTGTGGTGTTTCTCGAGTTGCGGCGGGAAGTTGGGGGTACTTCTCGAGTTGTGACAGGGACCTCAAAACTCGCTCGGATTGCTTCAGGGAAGTCAGGTCCGATTTGTGTTAACAGGGGAACTTCCGGTTTACACTGGCGCCGTTAAATGCGAATATGTACTCATCTCGAATTGAGTCCATAAAGTGTGTTCTACTCTCCAATGGGGATGGCTGTGTTAAGGAACTTTCTGAGTCTCATAAAGGGTGTCAAGTACCCTTTCGCTTTCAAGAGGGAATATGATATTTCACTTAAGATTTTGCCAGCACAAAAATTCTTCATCTCGCATTGAGGGGTAAATTTTGTGGTGTTTCTCCATTTGCGCCGGGATGCTTGGGGTACTTCTCGAGTTGCACCAGGGACTTCAGGATCTCGCTCGGGTTTCTTCAGGGATGGTAGGTCCCCATTTGTGTTTGAAGGGGAACTTCCGGTTTACTCTCGAGCCCTTAATGCGAATAGGGTCTCATCTTGAATTGAGTCCATAAAGTGTGTTCTTCTCTCCAGAGGGGACTGATGTTAGTGAAATTTCTATGTCGCATAAAGGATTTAAAGTACCCTTTTGCCTTTCAAGAGGGAATGTGGTATTTCTCTTTAGATTCTGCAGCGTAAAATTTCCTCATCTCACATTGAGGGGATATATTTGTGGTGTTTCTCGAGTTGCGGCGGGAACTGGGGGTACTTCTCGAGTTGTGACGGGGACCTCAAAACTCGCTCAGGTTGCTTCAGGGAACTCAGGTCCGATTTGTGTTGACAGGGGAACTTCCGGTTTACTCTGGAGCCGTTAAATGAGAATATGTACTCATCTCGAATTGAGTCCATAAAGTGTGTTCTACACTCCAATGGGGACGGCTGTGTGAGGGAATTTTCTGAGTCGCATAAATGGTGTCAGGTACCCTTTTGCCTTCAAGAGGGAATGTGGTATTTCTCTTGAGATTCTGCAGCGCAAGATTTCCTCATCACGAATTGAGGGGATAATTTTGTGGTGTTTCACGAGTTGAGGCGGGAAGGTGGGGGAACTTCTCTAGTTGCGACGGGGATCTCAGGAACTCACTCGAGTAACTTCAGGGAAGTTCCCGTTACAGCACCAGTTTGTGCTGTAAGGGGAATTTCTGGTTTACTCTCGAGCACTTTAATGGGAATAGGGTGTCTTCTTGAGTTGAGTCCATAAAGTGTGTTCTCCTCTGCAATGGGGACGGATGTTAGGGAACTTTTTGAGTGTCATAAAGTGTTCAAGTACCCTTTTGCCTTTCAAGTGGGAATGTCGGATTTATCTTGAGATTCTGCAGCGCAAAATTTCCTCATCTCGCATTGAGGGGATAATTTTGTGGTGTTTCTCGTGTTGCGGCGGGAAGCAGGTGGTAATTCTGAGTTGCCTCGGGAACCTCAGGAAATCTCTCCAGGTACATCTGGGAAGTCAGATCCCCTTTTGTGCTGGAAGGGGAACTTCCGGAATACTCTCGAGCCCTTTAATGGGAATAGGGCCTCTTCTCGAGCTGGGTCCAAAAAGTGTCTTCTCCACTCCAATGGGGAGGGATGTTAGGGAACTTTCTGAGTGGCATAAAGTGTGTAAAGTACTCTTTTGCCTTTCAAGCGGGAATGTGGGATTTCTCTTGAGATTCTGTAGTGCAAAATTTCCTCATCTCGATTTGAGTGGATAATTTGGTGTTGTTTCTTGAGTTGCGGCAGTAAACAGGGGGTACTTTTGAGTTGCGCCTGGAAACTCAGGAACTTGCTCCAGTTGCTTCGGGAAGTCAAGTTTCCTTTTGTGTTGGAAGGGGAACTTTCACATTACTCTCGAGCCGTTAAATGGGAATATTGCCTCTTTTCGACTTGAGTCCATAAAGTGTGTTCTCCTCTCCACTGAGGACGATGTTAGGGACCATTCTGAGTCGCCTAAAGGGAGTAAAGTACACTTTTGCCTTTCAAGCTGGAATGTGGGATTTCTCTAGAGATTCTACAGCGCAAAATTTCCTCATTTCGCATTGAAGGGATAATTTTGTGGTGTTTCTCGAATTGCTCCGGGAGCTGGGGATAATTCTCGAGTTGTGATGGGGACCTCAGGAACTCACTCGAGTTACTTCAGGGAAGTCAGATCCCCTTTTGTGCTGGAAGGGGAACTTCTGGATTACTCTTGAGCCCTTTAATGGGAATAGGGCCTTTCTTGAGTTGAGTCCAAAAAGTGTCTTCTCCTCTCCAATGGGGACTGATATTACTGAAATTTTTGAGTGGCATAAAGGGTGTCAAGTACACTTTTGCCTTTCAAGTGGGAATGTGGTTTTTCCCTGGAGATTCTCAGTGCAAAATTTCCTCATGTCGCATTGAAGGGATAATTTTGTGGTGTTTCTCGAGTTGCAGCAGGAAGCTGGGGGTACTTCTCGAGTTGCGACGGGAACCTCAGGAACTCGCTCGGGTTGCTTCGGGGAAGTCAAGTCCCCTTTTCTGTTGGAAGGGGAACTTCCGGTTTACTCTTGAAAGTTAAATGGGAATAGGGCCTCATCTCGAATTTAGTCCATAAAGTGTGTTCTCCTCTCCAATGGGGACTGATGTTAGTGAAATTTCTGAGTCGCATAAAGGGTGTCAAGTACGCTGTTGCCTTTCAAGACGGAATGTGGGATTTCTCTTGAGATTCTGCAGCGCAAAATTTCTTCATCTCGCATAGAGGGGATAATTTTGTGGTGTTTCTCGAGTTGCAGGACGAATCTGGGGGAACTTTCTGATTTGCGACGGGGACCTCAGGAACACGCTCGGGTTGCTTCAGGGAATTCAGGTCCCATTTTGTTTCGGAAGGGGAACTTCCGCTTTACTCTTGAGCCGTTAATCGGGAATATGGCCTCATCTCGAATTGAGTCCATAAAGTGTGTTCTCCTCTCCAACGGGGACGGCTGTGTGAAGGAACTTTCTGAGTCGCATAAAGGGTGTCAAGTACCCTTTCGCTTTCAAGAGGGAAAGTGATATTTCACTTGAGATTTTACAATGCAAAAATTCTTCATCTCGCATTGAGGGGATAATTTTGTGGTGTTTCTCAATTTGCGCCGGGATGCTGGGGGTACTTCTCGAGTTGCGACGGGGACCTCAGTATCTCGCTCAGGTTTCTTCAGGGAAGGCAGTTCCCCTTTTGTGTTTGAAGGGGAGCTTCCGGTTTACTCTCGAGCCCTTAATGCAAATAGGGTCTCATCTCGGATTGAGTCCATAAAGTGTGTTCTTCTCTCCAGCGGGGACTGATGTTAGTGAAATTTCTATGTCGCATAAAGGGGTTAAAGTACCCTTTTGCCCTTCAAGAGGGAATGTGGTATTTCTCTTTATATTCTGCAGCGTAAAATTTCCTCATCTCACATTGAGGGGATATATTTGTGGTGTTTCTCGAGTTGCGGCGGGAAGTTGGGGGTACTTCTCGAGTTGTGACAGGGACCTCAAAACTCGCTCGGGTTGCTTCAGGGAAGTCAGGTCCGATTTGTGTTAACAGGGGAACTTCCGGTTTACTCTGGCACCGTTAAATGGGAATATGTACTCATCTCGAATTGAGTCCATAAAGTGTGTTCTACTCTCCAATGGGGACTGCTGTGTGAGGGAACTTTCTGAGTCGCATAAATGGTGTCAAATACCCTTTTGCCTTCAAGAGGGAATGTGGTATTTCTCTTGAGATTCTGCAGCGCAAAATTACCTCATCTCGCATTGAGGGAATGATTTTGTGGTGTTTCTCGAGTTGTGGCGGGAAGCAGTGGGTACTTCTCGAGTTGTGACAGGGGCCTCAGGAACTCACTCGGGTTGCTTCAGGGAAGTCAAGTCACCTTTTGTGTTGGAAGGGGAACTTCTGGTTTACTCTCGAGCCTTTAAATGTGAATATTGCCTCCTCTCAATTTGAGTCCTTAAAGTGTGTTCTACTCTCCACTGAGGACGGATGTTAGGGAACATTCTGAGTCGCATAAAGAGAGTCAAGAACCCTTTTGCCTTTCAAGCGGGAATGTGGGATTTCTCTTCAGCTTCTGCAGTGCAAAATTTCCTCATCTCGCATTGATGGGATATTTTTGTGGTGTTTCTCGAGTTGCGGCTGGAAGAAGTGGTTACTTCCTACTTGCGACGGGGACCTCAGGAACTCACTTGAGTTACTTCAGGGAAGTCAGGTCCCCGTTTGTGCTGGAAGGGGAACTTCCACATCAATCTCGAGCCCTTTAATGGGAATATTACCTCTTCTCGATTTGAGTCCATAAAGTGTGTTCTCCTATCCACTGAGGACGATGTTAGGGAACATAATGAGTCGCCTAAAGGGAGTCAAGTACCCTTTTGCCTTTCAAGCGGGAATGTAGGATTTTTCCTGAGATTCTGCAGCGCAATTTCCTCATCTCATATTGAGGGGATAATTTTGTGCTGTTTCTCGAGTTTCCACAGGAAGTTTGGGGAACTTCTCGAGTTGCGACGGAAACCTCAGGAACTTGCTCGGGGTTCTTCAGAGAAGTCAGGTCCGCTTTTGTGTTGGTAAGGGAATTTTAGGATTACTCTCCTTCCGTTAAATGGGAATAGGGCCTCTTCTCGAGTTGAGTCCATAAAGTGTGTACGAGTCTACATGGGGACGGCTGATTGAGGGAACTTTCTGAGTCCCATAAAGCGTGTCAAGTACCCTTTTGCCTTTCAAGTGGGAAATGGCATTTCTCTTGATATTCTGCAGAGCAAAATTTCCTCATCTCGCATTGAGTGGATAATTTTAAGGTGTTTCTTGAGTTGCGGCGGGAAGCTGGGGGTAGTCTCGAGTTGCGAAGAGGACCTCAGAAACTCACTCAGGTTGCTTCAGGGAAGTCAGGTCCCCTTTTGTTTTGGAAGGGGAACTTCGGGATTACTCTCTAGCCGTTAAATGTTAATAGGGCCTCTTCCCAAGTTGAGTTAATAAATTGTGCTCTCCTCTCCAATGGGGACACCTGTGAGAGGGAACTTTCTGAGTCCATAAAGGGTGTCAAGTACAGTTTTGCCTTTTCAGCCGGACGTGGGATTTCTCTTGAATTGTGCAGCGCAAAATTTCGTGATCTCACATTGAGAGGATAATTTTTTGGTGTTTCTCGTGTTGCAGCGGGAAGCTGGGGAAACTTCTCGAGTCGCGAAGAGGACTTCAGGAATTCACTCTGGTTGCTTCAGGGAAGTCAGGTCCCCTTTTGTGTTGGAAGGGGAATTTCAGGATTACTCTCGAGCCTTTAAATGCGAATTGCGCCTCTTTTCAAGTTAAGAGCATAAAGTGTGTTCTTCTCTCCAATGGGGACGACTGTGTGAGGGAATTTTCTGAGTCTCACCTGATGGCGCAGACGCAAGAAATGCCATCCCCTCCTGCGCAGATGCAAGAGAAGCCTTCCCTGCCTGCGCAGACGCGAGAGACACCGGCCCCGCCCCTGCAGACCCGCGAGAACCCGGCCCCTTCCACACAGATGCGAGTGACACTGGCCCCGTCCGCGCAGCAGCGAGAGAAGCTGGCTCCACCCGTGCAGACCCGCTAGACCCGGGCCCCTTCCGCACAAATGCGAGTAACACTGGCCCTGCCCGCAAAGACCCGAGAGTCACACGGCCCCGCCCGCTCAGACCCTAGAGTCCTGGGCCCCTCCCACGCAGACGCAAGAGATCAGGCCCCACCCTCCCAGACGCAAGAGATGCCCAGTCGCAAGAGACGCTGGCCTCGCCCGCGCAGACGCCAGAGACGCAGGCCCTGGCGCAACCGACCGTGCAAAGATGCCCGACCATGAGGAGTTACCCCACGCCTGAGGCCAGGGCAGGCGGCCAAGAGGAGGTACCCCACGTCCAATTGGTGGTGGCTGTGCGGGGGAGGGCCGAGAGGAGCTACTCACGTTCAAGGTCAGAAGGGGCAGCCTTGAGGACATACCCCTCATCTTAGGTAAGGTGCAGCAGCTGCGCTTTCTTGGAGCAGCTGTGAAGAGATATCCCACTCCCAAGGTAAGAGAAACTCAAAGAAGATGGTAGGTATTGCGAGGGGGCATCAGAGGGCAGACACACTGAAATCATAATCACAGGAATCTAGTCGATCTGATCACATGGACCACAGCCGAATGTGGTCCACTGGAGAAGGGAATGGCAAACCACTTCAGTATACTTGCCTTGAGAACCCCATGAACAGTATCAAAGGGCAAAATAACAGGATACTGAATGAGGAATTCCCCACATCGGTAGGTGCCCAGTATGATACTGGAGATCAGTGGAGAAATAACTCTAGAAGGAATGAAGGGATGGAGAAAAAGCAAAACCAGTACCCAGTTGTGGATGTGACCGGTGATAGAAGCAAGGTCCGGTGTTGTAAAGAGCAATATTGCATAGGAACCTGGAAAGTTAGGTCCATGAATCAAGGCAAATTGGAAGTGGTCAAACAGAAGATGGCAAGAGTGAGCATAGACATTCTAGGAATCACGGAATTAAAATAGACTGGAATGTGTGAATTTAACTCAGATGACCATTATATCTACTACTGTGGGCAGGAATCCCTTAGAAGAAATGGAGTAGCCATCATGGTCAACAAAAGAGTCCGAAATGCAGTACGTGGATGCAATCTTAAAAACGACAGAATGATTTCTGTTCGTTTCCAAAGCAAACCATTCAACATTACAGTAATCCAGGCCTATGCCCCAACCAGTAACACTGAAGAAGCCGAAGTTGAACGGTTCTATGAAGACCTACAAGACCTTTTAGAACTAACACCCAAAAAAGATGTCCTTTTCATTCTAGGGGACGGGAATGCAAAAGTAGGAAGTCAAGAAACACCTGGAGTAACAGGCAAATTTGGCCTTGGAGCATGGAATGAAGCAGGGCCAAGGCTAATAGAGTTTTGTCAAGAGAACGCACTGGTCATAGCAAACACCCTCTTCCAACAACACAAGAGAAGACTCTACACGTGGACAGCACCAGATGGTCAACACCAAAATCAGATTGATTATATGCTTTGCAGCCAAAGACAGAGAAGCTGTATACAGTTAGCAAAAACAAGACCAGGAGCTGACTGTGGCTCAGATCATGAAATCTTTATTGCCAAATTCAAACTTAATTTGAAGAAAGTAGGGAAAACCCCTAGACCATTCAGATATGACCTCAATCAAATCCCTTATAATTATACAGTGGAAGTGAGAAATAGATTTAAGGGACTAGATCTGATAGATAGAGTGCCTGATGAACTCTGGATGGAGGTTCGTGACATTGTACAGGAGACAGGGACCAAGAGCATCCCCATGGAAAAGAAATGCAAAAAAAGCAAAATGGCTGTCTGAGGTGGCATTACAAAGAGCTGTGAAAAGAAAAGAAGCAAAAAGCAAAGGAGAAAGGGAAAGATATAAGCATTAGAATGCAGAGTTCCAAAGAATAGCAAGGAGAGATAAGAAAGCCTTCCTTAGTGATCTATGCAAAGAAATAGAGGAAAACAAGAGAACAGGAAAAACAGGAGATCTATTCAAGAACATTAGACATTCCAAGGGAACATTTCATGCAAAAATGGGCTCGATAAAGGACAAAAATCGTATGGACCTAACAGAAGCAGAAGATATTAAGAAGAGGTGGCAAGAATACACAGAAGAACTGAACAAAAGAGATCTTCACGACCAGGATAGTCACGAAGATGTTATCACTGACCTAGAGCCAGACATCTTGGAATGTGAAGTCAAGTGGGCCTTAGAAAGAATCACTACTAACAAAGCTAGTGGTGGTGATGGAATTCCAGTTGAACTATTTCAAATATTGAAAGATGATGCTGTGAAAGTGCTACACTATGTATGCCAACAAATTTGGAAAACTCAGCAGTGGCCACAGGACTGGAAAAGGTCAGTCTTCATTCCAATCCCAAAGAAAGGCAATGCCAAAGAATGCTCAAACTACCGCACAATTGCACTCATCTCACACGCTAGTAAAGTCATGCTCAAAATTCTCCAAGCCAGGCTTCAGCAATATGTGATCTGTGAACTCCCAGATGTTCAAGCAGGTTTTAGAAAAGGCAGAGGCACCAGAGATCAAATTGCCAACATCCGCTGGATCATGGAGAAAGCAAGAGATTTCCAGAAAAACATCTATTTCTGCTTCATTGACTATGCCAAAGCCTTTGACTGTGTGGATCACAATAAACTGTGGAAGATTCTGAAAGAGATGGGAATACCAGACTACCTGAGCTGCCTCTTGAGAAACCTGTATGCAGGTCAGGAAGCAACACTCAGAACTGAACATGGAACAACAGACTGGTTTCAAATACGAAAAGGATTACGTCAAGGCGATATATTGTCACCTTGCTTATTTAACTTATATGCAGAGTACATCATGAGAAATGCTGGGCTGGAAGAACAAGTTGGAATCAAGATTGCTGGGAGAAATATCAATAACCTCATATATGCAGATGACACCACCCTTTGGGCAGAAAGAGAAGAGGAACTCAAAAGCCTCTTGATGAAAGTGAAAGAGGAGAGTGTAAAGGTGGGCTTGAAGTTCAACATTCAGAAAACAAGGATCATGGAATCTGGTTCCATCAGTTCACTGGGAAATAGATGGAAAAACAGTGGAAACAGTGTCAAACTTTATTTTTTGGGGCTCCAAAATCACTGCAGATGCTGATTGCAGCCATGAAATTAAAAGGGGCTTATTCCTAGGAAGGAAAGTTATGACCAACCTTGATAGTATATTAAAAAGCAAGACATTACTTTGCCAACAAAGGTCCGTCTAGTCAAGGCTATGGTTTTTCCTGTGGTCATGTATGGATGTGAGAGTTGGACTGTGAAGAAAGCTGATCACCGCAGAATTGATGCTTTTGAAATGTGGTATTGGAGAAGACTCTTGAGAGTCCCCTGTACTGCAAGAAGTTCCAACCAGTCCATTCTAAGGGAGATCAATCCTGGGTGTTCATTGGAAGGACTGATACTAAAGCTGAAACTACAATACTTTGTCAACCTCAGGCGACGAGTTGACTCACTGGAAAAGATTCTGATGATATGAAAGTTTGGGGGCGGGAGGAGAAGGGGACGACAGAGAATGAGATGGCTTGATAGAATCACTGACTCTGTGGACATGAGTTTGAGTGAACTCCGGGAGCTGGTGATGGACAGGGAGGCTTGGCGAACAGTGATTCATGGGGTCGCGGAGAGTTGGACACGACTGAGCGACTGAACTGAACTGAACTGAAAAAAGTGTGTCAAGTACCCTTTGCCTTTCAAGAGGATAGTGGGATTTCTCTTGAGATTCTGCAGAGCAAATTTTCCTCATCTCGCATTAAATGGATAATTTTGTGGTGTTTCGCGAATTGTGGCGGGAAGCTGGTGGTTCTTCTCTAGTTGCGATGGGGACCACAGGAACTCACTGGAGTTACCTCAGGGAAGTCAGGTCCGCTTTTGTGCTGGAAGGAGAACTTCTGGAATACTCTTGAGCCCTTTAATGTGAATAGGGCCTCTTCTCGATTTCAGTCCGTAAAGTCTGTTCTCCTCTCCAATGGGGACTGAGTTTAAGGAACTTTCTGAGTCACCTAAAGGGAGTCATTACCCTTTTGCCTTTCCAGTGGGATGTGGGATTTCTCTTGAGATTCTGCAGCGCAAAATTTCCTCATCTCGCAGTGAGGGGATAATTTTGTGGTGTTTCTCGAGTTGCGGGGTGAAGCTGGGGGTACTTCTCGAGTTGAGACTGGATCTGAGGAACTCGTTCGGTTTGTTTCAGGGGAGTCAGGTCCCCTTTGTTGTTGGAAGAGGAACTTCCGGTTTACTCTCAAGCCGTTAAATGGGAATATGGGCTCATTTCGAATTGAGTCAATAAAGTGTGTTGTCTCCAAAGGGGACTGATGTTAGTGAAATTTCTGAGTCACATAAAGGGTGTCAAGTACCCTTTTGCCTTTCAAGAGGGAATGTGGTATTTCTCTTGAGATTCTGCAGCGAAAAATTTCCTCATCTCGCATTGAGGGGATAATTTTTTGGTGTTTCTCGAGCTGCGGCGGCAAGCTGAGGGTACTTCTCAAGTTGCGTCGGGGACCTCAGGAACTCGCTCAGCTTGCATCACGGAAGTCAGGTCCCCTATGGTGTTGGAAGGGGAACTTCCGGTTTACTCTCAAGACGTTAAATGGGAATAGGGGCTCATCTCGAATTGAGTCCATAAAGTGTGTTCTCCTGTCCAATGGGGACGGCTGTGTGAGGGAACTTTCTGAGTCGCATGAAGGGTGTCAAGTATCCATTTGCCTTTCAAGAGGGAATGTGGTATTTCTCTTGAGATTCTGCTGCGCAAAATTTCCTCATTTCGCATTGAGGGGATAATTTTGTGGTGTTTCGCGAGTTGCGGCGGGAAGCTGGGAGTACATCTCCAGTTGCGACGGGAGCTGAGGAACTCTCTCGGTTTGCTTCAGGGAACTCAGGTCCCCGTTGGTGTTGGAAGGGGAACTTCCGGTTTACTCTCTAGCCCTTCAATGTGAATAAGGCCTGTTCTCGAATTGAGTCCATAAAGTGTGTTCTCCTCTGCAATGGGGACGGTTGTGTGAAGGAAATTTCTGAGTCACATAACGTTTGTTAAGTACACCTCTGCCTTTCAAGAGGGAATGTGGTATTTCTCTTGATATTCGTCAGTGCAAAATTTCCTCATCTCGCATTGAGGGGATATAGTTGTGGTGTTTCTCGAGTTGCAGCGGAAAGCTGTAGCTACTGCTCGAGTTGCGACGGGGACCACAGGACCTCGCTCGGGGTGCTTCAGGGAAGTCAGGTCCCCTTTTGTGTTGGAAGGGGAACTTGCGGTTTACTTTCGAGCCGTTAAATGGGAATAGGGCTCTTCTCGAATTGAGTCCATAAACTGTGTTCTCCTGTCCAATGGGGACTGATGTTAGTGAAATTTCTGAGAGCATAAAGGGTGTCAAGTACCCTTTGGCCTTTCAAGAGGGAATGTGGTGTTTCTCTTGGATTCTGCAGCGCAAATATTCCTCATCTCGCACTGAGGGGATAATTTTGTTGTGTTTCTCGAGTTGTGGCGGAAAGCTGGGGGTACTTCTTGAGTTGCGTTGGGGACCTCCGGAACTAGCTCGGGTTGCTCCAGGGAAGTCAGTTCTCCTTTGGTGTTGAAAGGCGAACTTCCGATTTACTCTGGAGATGTTAAATGGGAATAGTGGCTCATCTCGTATTCAGTCCATAAAATGTGTTCTCCTCTCCAATGGGGAATGATGTTAGTGAAATCTCTGAGTCGCCTAAAGGTGTCAAGAACCCTTTTGCCTTTCAAGAGGGAATGTGGTATTTCTCTTGAGATAATGCAGTGCAAAAATTCATCATCTCGCATTGAGGGGATAATTTTGTGGTGTTTCTCGAGTGGCAGGGGGAAGCTGGGGGTATTTCTCGAGTTGCGACGGGGACCTCAGGAAATCGCTCGGGTTGCTTCAGGGAAGTTAGTTCCTCTTTTGTGTTAGAAGGGGAACTTCCTCTTTACTTTCGAGCCGTTAAATGGGAAAAGGGGCTCATCTCAAATTGAGTCCATAAAGTGTGTTCTCCTCTCCAATTGAGTCTCTCGAACTCAGGTTCCCCGTTGGAAGGGGAACTTCCGGTTTACTCTCTAACCCTTCAATGTGAATAGGGCCTGTTCTCGAATTGAGTCCATAAAGTGTGTTCTCCTCTTCAATGGGGACGGTTGTGTGAAAGAAATTTCTGAGTCACATAACGTATGTTAAGTACACCTCTGCCTTTCAAGAGGGAATGTGGTATTTCTCTTGAGATTCTGCAGCGCAAAATTTCCTCATCTCCATGTAGGTGATAATTCTGTGGTGTTTCTCGAGGTGCAGCGGGAAGGTTGGGGTACTGCTCAAGGTGCGACAGGGACCTCAGGAACTCGCTCTGGTTGCTTCAGGGAAGTCAGGTCCCCTTTTGTGTTGGAAGGGGAACTTCTGGTTTACCATCTAGACGTTAAATGGGAATAGGGGCTCATCTCGAATTGAGTCCATAAAGTGTGTTCTCCTCTCCAATGGGAACAGCTGAGTGAGGGAACTTTCTGAGTGGCATAACGGGTGTCAAGTACTCTTTTGCCTTTCAAGAGGGAATGTGGTATTTCTCTTCAGAATCTGCAGTGCAAAATTTCCTCGTCTTGCATTGAGGGGATAATTTTGTGGTGTTTCTCGATTTTCGGCGGGAAGCTGGGAGTACTTCTCGAGTTGTGAAGGGGACCTCAGGACCTCGCTCGGGTTGCTTCAGGTGAGTCAGGTCCCCTTTGGTGTTGGAAGGGGAACTTCCGGTTTACTCTCGAGCCGTTAAATGGGAATAGGGGCTCATCTCAAATTGAATCCATAAAGTGTGTTCTCCTCTCCAATGGGGACTGATGTTAGTGAAATTTCTGAGTCGCATAAAGGGTGCCAATTAACCTTTTGCCTTTCAAGAGCGAATGCGGTATGTCTTTAGATATTCTGCAGTGCAAAATTTAATCATCACGCATTGAGGGGTTAATTTTGTGGTGTTTCTCGAGTTGCGGCAGGAAGCTGGGGGTACTTCTCGAGTTGCAACGGATTCCTCAGGAGCTCGGTCGGGTTGCCTCAGGGAAGTCAGGTCCCCTTTGGTGTTGGAAGGGGAACTTCCGGTTTACTCTCGAGCCGTTAAAGGGGAATAGGGACTCATCTTGAACTGAGTCCATAAAGTGTGTTCTCCTGTCCAATGGGGACGGCTGTTTGAGGGAACTTTTTGAGTCGCATAAAGGGTGTTAAGAACCCTTTTGCCTTTCAAGAGGGAATGTGGTAATTCTCTTGAGATTCTACAGCACAAAATTTCCTCATCTCACATTGAGGGGATATTTTTGTCGTGTTTCTCCTGTTGCGACGGGAAGGTGGGGGTACTTCTCGAGTTGCGACGGGGACCTCAGAATTCGCTCGGATTGCTTCAGGGAAGACAAGTACCCTTTGTTGTTGGAACGGGAACTACCGGTTTACCTCAAGCTGTTATACGGGAATAGGGGCTCATGTCGAATTGAGTCCATAAAGTGTGTTCTCCTGACCAATGGGAACGGCTGTGTGAGGAACATTTCTGAGTCGCATAAAGGGTGTCAAGTACCCTTTTGCCTTTCAAAAGGGAATGTGGTATTTCTCCTCAGAATCTGCAGCGCAAAATTTCCTCATCTCGCATTGAGGGGATAATTTTGTGGTGTTTCACAAGTTGTGGCGGGAAGCTGGGGGTACTGCTCGAGTTGCGACGGGGACCTCAGGAACTCGCTCGGGTTGCTTCAGGGAAGTCAGGTCCCCTTTGGTGTTGCAAGGGGAACTTCCGGTTTACTCTCGAGCCATTCAATGGGTATAGGGCATCATCTCGAATTGAGTCCATAAAGTGTGGTCTCCTCTCTAATGGGGACACATGTTAACGAAATTTTCAGTCGCATAAAGTGTCAAGTACACTTTTGAATATCAAGCTGGAAAGTTGTATTTCTCTTGAGATTCTGCAGCACAAATTTCCTCATCTCCATTTAGCTGATAATTTTGTGGTGTTTCTCGAGTTGCGGCGGGAAGTTAGGGGTACTGCTCGAGGTGCGACAGGGAACTCAGGAACTCGCTCTGGTTGTTTCAGGGAAGTCAGGTACCCTTTGTTGTTGAAAGGGGAACTTTCGGTTTACTCTCGAGCTGTTAAATGGGAATAGGGGCTCATGTCGAATTGAGTCCATAAAGTGTGTTCTCATGTCCAATGGGAACAGCTGTGTGAGGGAAATTTCAGAGTCGTATAAAGGGTGTCAAGTACCCTTTTACCTTTCAAGGGGGAGTGTGGTATTTCTCTTGAGATTTTGCAGCACAAAATTTCCTCATCTCCATTTAGGTGATAATTTTGAGGTGTTTCCCGATTTTCGGCGGGAAGCTGTGTGTACTTCTCGAGTTGCGAAGGGGACTCCAGGAACTCGCTTGGGTTGCTTCAGGGAAGTCAGGTCCCCTTTGTTGTTGGAAGGGGAACTTCCGGTTTCCTCTCGAGCTCTTAAATGGGAATAGGGGCTCATGTCGAATTGAGTCCATAAAGTGTGTTCTCCTGTCCAGTGGGAACGGCTGTGTGAGGGAAATTTCAGAGTCGCATAAAGGGTGTCAAGTACCCTTTTACCTTTCAAGAGGGAGTGTGGTATTTCTCTTGAGATTTTGCAGCACGAAATTTCCTCATATTGCATTGAGGGGATAATTTTGTGCTGTTTCAAGAGTTGCGGCGGGAAGCTGGGGGTAATGCTCGAGTTGCGACGGGGACCTCTGGACCTCGCTCTGGTTGCTTCAGGGGAGTCATGTCCCCTTTGGTGTTGGAAGGGGAACTTCCGGTTTACTCTCGAGCCGTTAAATGGGAATAGGAGCTTATCTCAAATTGAGTCCATAAAGTGTGTTCTCCTCTCCAATGGGGACTGATGTTAGTGAAATTTCTGAGTCGCATAAAGGGTGTCAAGTATCCTTTTGCCTTTCAAGAGCGAATGTGGTATGTCTCTAGAGATTCTGCAGCGAAAAATTTCCTCATCTCGCATTGAGGGGATAATTTTGTGGTGTTTCTCGAGTTGCGGCGGGAAGCAGCGGGTACTTCTGGAGTTGCGACGGGGTCCTCAGGAACTCGCTCTGGTTGCTTCAGGGAAGTCAAGTCCCCTTTTTTGTTGGAAGGGGAACTTCCAGATTACTCTCGAGCTGATAAATGGGAATATTGCCTCTTCTCGATTTGAGTCCATAAAGTGTGTTCTCCTCTCCAATGAGGCCGGATGTTAGGGAACATTGTGAGTCGCATAAAGGGAGTCAAGTACGCTTTTGCCTTTCAAGTGGAAAGTGGGAGTTCTCTTGAGCGTCTGCGGCGCAAAATTCCCTCACCTCACATTGAGGGGATAATTTTGATGTGTTTCTAGAGTTGGGACGAGGAACTCAGGAACTCAATCGAGTTATTTCAGGGGAGTCAGGTCCCATTTTGTGTTGTACTGGGAACTCCGGATTTCTCTCCAGCCGTTAAATGGGAATATTGCCTCTACTCGATTTGAGTCCATAAAATGTGCTCTCCTCTCCAATGAGGACGGATGTTAGGGACCATTCTGAGTCGCCAAAAGCGAGTCAAGTAACCTTTTGCTTTTCAAGAGTGAATGTGGGATTTCTCTTGAGATTCTGCAGCACAAAATTACCTCATCTCGCATTGAGGGGATAATTTTGTGGTGTTTCTTGAGGTGCGGTGGGAAGCAGGGGGTATATCTCTTGAGTTGCTACGGGGACCTCAGGAACTCACTCTGTTTGCTTCAGGGAAGTCAAGTCCCCTTTTGTGTTGGAAGTGGAAATTCCGGATTAGTCTAGAGCCTTTAAATGGGAATATTGCCTCTTCTCGATTTGAGACCATAAAGTGTGTTCTCCTCTCCACTGAAGACGGATGTTAGTGACCATTCTGAGTCGCCTAAAGGGAGTCAAGTACGCTACTGAGTTTCAAGCGGGAATTTACGATTTCCCTTGAGATTCTCCAGTGCATAATTTCCTCATCTCGCATTGAGGAGTTAATTTTGTGGTGTTTCTCGAATTGCGGCGGGAAGCTGGGTGTACTTATTGAGTTGCAACGGGAACCTCAGGAACTCACTCGAGTTACTTCAGGGAAGTCAGGTCCCGTTTTGTGCTGGAAGGGGAACTTCCGGATTACACTCGAGCCCTTTAATGGGAATAAGGCCTCTTCTCGAGTTGAGTTCATAAAGTGTGTTCTCCTCTTTAATGGGGATGAAGATTCGGGAACTTTCAGAGTGGCATAAAGTGTGTCAACTACCCTTTTGCTTTTCAAGAGTGAATGTGGGATTTGTCTTGAGATTCTGCAGCGCAAAATTACCTCATCTCGCATTGAGGGGATAATTTTGTGGTGTTTCTCGAGTTTTGGCTGGAAGCGGGGGTACTTCTCGAGTTGCGACGTGGACCTCAGGAACTGGCTCGGGTTGCTTCAGGGAAGTCAGGTTCCCTTTTGTGTTGGAAGGGGAACTTCCGGTTTACTCACGAGTCCTTTAATGGGAATACTGCCTCTTCTCGAATTGAGTCTATAAAGTGTGTACTCTTCTCCACTAAGGACAGATGTTAGGGACCATTCTGTGTCGCCTAAATGGAATCAAGTACCCTTTTGCCTTATATGCGGGAATGTGGGATTTCCTTTGAGATTCGGCAGCGCAAAATTACCTCATCTCGCATTGAGGGGATAATTTTGTGGTGTTTGTCGAGTTGCGGCAGGAAGCAGGGAGTACTTCTCAAATTGATACGGGGACCTCAGTACCTCCCTCGGATTGCTACTGGGAAGTCAAGTCCCGTTTTGTGTTGAAAGGCGATCTTCCGGATTACTCTCGAGCTGTTAAATGGGATAATTGCCTCTACTCGATTTGAGTCCATAAAGTGTGTTCTCCTCTCCACTGAGGACGATGTTAGGGACCATTCTGAGTCGCCTGAAGGGAGTCAAGTACCCTTTTGCGTTTCAAGCGGGAATGTGCTATTTCACTTGAGATTCTGCAGCGCAAAATTTCCGCATCTCGCATTGAGGGGATAATTTTGTGGTGTTTCTAGAATTGCGGCGGGAATTTGGGGATACTTCTTGAGGTTCGACGGGGACCTCAGGAACTCAATGAGTTACTTCAGGGAAGTCAGGTCCCCTTTTTTTCTGGAAGGAGAACTTCCGGATTACTCTCGAGCCATTCAATGGGAATAGGGCCTCTTCTCGTGTTGAGTCCATAAAGTGTGTTCTCCTCTCCACTGGGGACAGAAATTAGGGAAATTTCTGAGTGGCATAAAGTGTGTCAAGTACGCTTTTGCCATTCAAGCAGGAATGTGGGATATGCCTTGAGATTATGCAGCGCAAAATTTCTTCATCTCGAAATGAGCGGATAATTTTGTGGTGTTTCTCGAGTTGCGGCGGAAATCAGAGGGTACTTCTCGAGTTGCGACGGGGATCTCAGGAACTCGCTCGGGATGCTTCAGGGATGTCAAGTCCCCTTTTGTGTTGGAAGGGGAACTTCCAGATTACTCTAAAGCCGTTAAATGGGAATATTGCCTCTTCTCCATTTGAGCCCATAAAGTGTGTTCTCCTCTCCAGTGAGGACGGACGTTAGGGACGATTCTGAGTTGCCTAAATGGAGTCCAGTACCCTTTTGACTTTCAAGGGGGAGTGTGGAATTTCTCTGGAGATTCTGCAGCGCAAAATTTCTCATCTCGCTTTGAGGGGATAATTTTGTGGTATTTCTGGAATTGCGGCTGGAAGCTACGGGTACTTATTGAGTTGCGCCGGTGACATCAGCAACTCACTCGAGTTACTTCAGGGAAGTCAGGTACCCTTTTGTGGTGGAAGGGGAACTTCCGGATAACTCTCGAGCCCTTTAATGGGAATAGGGACACTTCTAGATTTGAGTCCTTAAAGTTTGTTCTCCTCTCCAATGGGGCCTGATGTTAGGGAACTTTCTGAGTGGCATAAAGTGTGTCAAGTACCAGTTTGCCTTTCAAGCGGGAATGTGGGATATGTCTTGAGTTTATGCAGGGCAAAATTACCTCATCTCGCATTGAAGGTATAATTTAGTGGTGTTTCTCGAGTTTCGGCGGGAAACAGGGGGTACTTCATGAGTTGTGACGGGGACCTCAGAAACTCGCTCCCGTTGCTTCAGGGAAGTCAAGTTCCCTTTTGTGTTGGAATGGGAACTTCCGGATTACTCTCGAGCCGTTAAATGGGAATATTGCCTGTTCTATATTTGAGTCCATCAAGTGTGTTCTCCTGTCCAGTGGGGACGGCTGTGTGAGGGACCTTTCTGAGTCGCATAAAGAGTGTCAAGTAACCTTTTGCCTTTCAGGAGCCAATGTGGTATTTGTCTTGAGATTCTGCAGCGCAAAATTTCCTCATCTAGCATTGAGGGGATAATTTTGTGGTGTTTCTCGAGTTGGGGTGGGAAGCTGGGTGTACTTCTTGAGTTGCGACAGATACCTCAGGAACTCGCTAGGGTTCCTTCAGGGAAGTCAGGTCCCCTTTTGTGTTGGAAGGGGAACTTCTGGTTTAATTTCGAGCTGTTATTTCGGAATAGGGCCTCATCTCAATTTGAGTCCATAAAGTGTGTTCTCCTCTCCACTGAGGACGGATGTTAGGGACCATTCAGAGTCGCCTAAACGGAGTCAATAATCTTTTGACTTTCAAGTGGGAAGGTGGGATTTCCCTTGAGATTCCGCAGCGCAAAATTTTCTCATGTCGCATTGAGGGGATAGTTTTGTGGTGTTTCTTGAATTGCTGCGGGAAGCTGGGGTTACTTCTCGAGTTCCGACGAGGACCTCAGGAACTCACTTGAGTTACTTCAGGGAGGTCAGGTCCCTTTTTTTGTTTGAAGGGGAACATCCGGATTACTCTCGAGCCCTTTAATGGAAATAGAGATTCTTCTCGAGTTGAGTCCGTAAAGTTTGTTCCCCTTCCAATGGGGAAGGATGTTAGGGAACTTTCTGAGTGACATAAAGGGAGTCAAGTACCCTTTTGCCGTTCAAGAGGGAAAGTGGGAGTTCTCTTGAATTTCTGCGGCGCAAAATTCCCTCACCTCTAATTGAGGGCATAACTTTGTGGGGTTTATCGAGTTGGGACAAGGAACTCAGGAACTCAATCGAGTTATTTCAGTGTAGTCAGGTCCAATTTTGTGTTGGACGGGGAACTCTGTATTTCGCTCCAGCCATTAAATGGGAATATTGCCTCTACTCGATTTGAGTCCATAAAATGTGTTCTCCTCTCCAATGAGGACGGATGTTAGGGACCATTCTGAGTCGCCAAAAGGGAGTCAAGTACCCTTTTGCCTTTCAAGCGTATATGTGGGATTTTTCTTGAGATTCTGCAGCGCAAAATTACGTCATTTCGCATTGAGGGGATAATTTTGTGGTGTTTCTCGAGGTGCGGTGGGAAGCAGGGGGTATATCTCTTGAGTTGCTCCGGAGACTTCAGGAACTCGCTCTGTTTGCTTCAGGGAAGTCAAGTCCCCTTTTGTGTTGGAAGTGGAACTTCCGGATTACTCTAGAGCCTTTAAATGGGAATATTGCCTCTTCTCGATTTGAGTCCATAAAGTGTGTTCTCCTCTCCACTGAGGACGGATGTTAGTGACCATTCTGAGTCGCCTAAAGGGAGTCAAGTATGCTTTTGCGTTTCAAGCGGGAATGTGCGATTTCCCTTGAGATTCTCCAGCGCATAATTTCCTCATCTCGCATTGATGGGTTAATTTTGTAGTGTTTCTCGAATTTCATCGGGAACCAGGGGGTACTTATAGAGTTTTGACGGGGACCTCAGGATCTCACTCGAGTTACTTCTGGGAAGTCAGGTCCCCTTTTGTGCTGGAAGGGGAACTTCTGGATTACTCTCCAGCCCTTTAATGGGAATAGGGCCTCTTATCGAGTTGAGTCCATAAAGTGTGTTCTCCTCTCCAGTGGGGACGGATGTTAGGGAAATTTCTGAGTGGCATAAAGTGTGTCAAGTACCCTATTGCCTTTCAAGCGGGAATGTAGGATTTCTCTTGAGATTCTGCAGAGCAAATTTTCCTCATCTCGCATTGAGGGGATAATTTTGTGGTTTTTCTCGAATTGCGGCGGGAGGCGGGGTGAAATCCTGAGGTTGTGACGGGGACCTGAGGAACTCAAAGGAGTTACTTCAGGGATGTCAGGTCCCCTTTTGTGTTGGAAAGGGAACTTCCGGATTACTCTCAAGCCGCTAAATGGGAATATTGCCTCTTCTCAATTTGAGTCCATAAAGTGTGTTCTCCTCTCCTCTGAGGATGGACATTAGGGAACATTCTGAGTCGCCTCAAGTGATTCAAGTTCCCTTTGGTCTTTAAAGCGGGAATATAGGATTTCTCTTGTGATTGTGCCGTGCAAAATTCCCTCATCCTGCATTGAGGCGATACATTTGTGGTGTTTGTAGAGTTGCGTTGGGAAGTAGGGAGTAATTCTTGAGTTGCGACGCGGACCTCAGGAACTCGCTCGTGTTGCTTCAGGAAAGTCAAGTCCCCTTTTGTGTTGGAAGGGGAACTTCCGGATTACCCTCAAGCCACTAAATGGGAATATTGCCTGTTTTCAATTTGAGTCTATAAAGTGTGTTCTCCTCTCCACTGGGGACATTGATAGGGACCATTCTGAGTCGCCTAAAGGGATTCAAGTACACTATTGCCTTGAAGCGGGAATATGGGATTTCTCTTGAGATTCAGCAGCGCAAAATTTGTGGTGGTAAGCTGCGGGTACTTCTCGAGTTGCAACGGGGAACTCAGGAACTCTCTCGAGTTACTTCAGGGTAGTCAGGTCCACTTTTGTGCTGGAAGGGGAACTTCCGAATTACTTTCGAGCCCTTTAATATGAATAGGTCCTCTTCTCGACTTCAGTCCTTAAAGTGTGTTCCCATCTCCAATGGGGACGGATTTTAGGGAACTTTTAGAGTCGCCTAAAGGGAGTCAATTACCCTTTTGCCTTTCAAGCGGGAATGTCGGTTTTTTCTTGAGATTCTGCAGCTTAAAATTACCTCATTTCGCATTGAGAGGATAATTTTGTGGTGTTTCTCGAATTGCGGCGGGAAGCTGTGGGTAATACTGGAGTTGCGACAGGGACCTCAGGAACTCGCTCGGCTTGCTTCAGGGAAGTCAGGTCCCCTTTGGTGATGGCAGGGGTACCTCAGGTTTACACTCGAGCCGTTAAATGGTAATATGGACTCATCTCGAATAGAGACCGTAAAGTGTGTTCTCCTCGCCAATGGTGACGGCCGTGTGAGGGAACTTTCTGAGTCGCATAAAGGGTGTAAATTACCCTTTTGACTTTCAAGAGGGAATGTGGTATTTCTCTTGAGATTCTGCAGCGCATAATTTCCTCATCTCCAATTGAGGGGATAATTTTGTGGTGTTTCTCGAGTTGCGGCGGGAAGCTGGGGGTCCTTCACAAGTTGCGACGGGGACCTCAGGAATTCGCTCGGGTTTCTTTAGTGAAGGCAGGTCCACTTTTGTGTTGGAAGGGGAACTTCTGTATTACTCTCGAGCCTTTAAATGGGAATAGGGTCTCTTCTCGAATTGAGTCCATAAGTTGTGTTTCCTCTCCAAAGGGGACAGATGTTAGTGAAATTTCTGAGTCGCATAAACGGTGTCAAGTACCCTTTTGGCTGTCACGAGGGAATGTGGTATTTCTCTTGAGATTCTGCAGCGCAAAATTTCGTCATCTAGCATTGAGCGGATAATTTTGTGGTGTTTCTTGTGTAGTGACGAGAAGCTGGTGGTAGTTTTCGATTTGCGACGGGGACCTCAGGAACTCACTCAGGTTTCTTCACGGAAGGCAGGTCCTCTTCTGTGTTGGAAGGGGAACTTCCGGTTTACTCTCGAGCCGATAAATGGGAATAGGGCCTCATCTCGAATTGAATCCTTAAAAATGTGTTCTCCTGTCCAATGGGGACAGCTGTGAGGGAACTTTCTGAGTCGCATTAAGGGTGTCAAGTACACTTTTGCCTTTCAAGATGCAATGTGGTATTTCTCTTGAGATTCTGCAGCGCAAAATTTCCTCATCTCGCATTGAGGGGATAATTTTGTGGTGTTTCTCAAGTTGCAGCGGGAAGCTGGAGGTACTTCTCGAGTTGCGGCCGGGACCTCAGGAACTCGCTCTTGTTGATTCATGGATGTCAAGTCCCCTTTTGTGTTGGAAGGGGAACTTCCGGATTACTCTCATGTCTTCAAATTGGAATATTGCCTCTTTTCGCTTTAACTCCATGAAGTGTGTTCTCCTCTCCACTGATGACGGATGTTAGGGAACATTGTGAGTCGCATAAAGGGTGTCAAGTACCCTTTTGCCTTTCAAGCGGAAATGTGGGATTTCTCTTGCGTTTCTGCAGCACAAAATTTCCTCATCTCGCATTGAGGGGATAATTTGGTAGTGTTTCTTGAGTTGTGGATGGAAGCAGGGTGTATTTCTCGAGGTGCAATGGGAATCTAAGGAGCACGTTCCTGTTGCTTCAGGCAAGTCAAGTACCCTTTTTTGTTGGAAGGGTAACTTCCGGATTACTCTCGTGCCCTTTAATGGGAATATTGCCTCTTCTTTATTTGCATCCATAAAATGTATTCTCCTCTCCATTGAGAACTGATGTTAGGGGCCATTCTGAGTCGCATAAAGGGAGTCAAGTACCCTTTTGCCTTTCAAGCGGGAATGTGGAATTTCTCTTGAGATTCTGAAGCGCAAAATTTCCTCATCTCGTTTTGAAGGGATAAAATTGTGGTGTTTCTCGAATTGCGGTGGGAAGCTGGGGTACTTCTCGAGTTGCTACAGGGACCTCAGGAACTCACTCGAGTTTCTTCAGCGTAGTCAGGTCGCCTTGGGTGCTGGAAGGGGAACATCCGGTTTACTCTCGAGCCCTTTAATGGGAATAGGGCCTCTTCTCCAGTGGAGTCCATAAAGTGTGTTCTCCTCTCCAATGGGGACGGATGTTAGGGAACTTTCTGAGTCGCATAAAGTGTGTCAGGTATCCTTTTGACTTTCAAGCGAGAATCTGGGATTCCTTTTGAGATTCTTCATGGCAAATTTACCTCATCTCGCATTGAGGGGGTAATTTTGTGATGTTTCTCGAATTGAGGCGGGAATCTGGGGGTGCTTCTCGAGCTGTAACGGGGATCTCAGGAACTCACTCGTGTTGCTTCAGGGAAGTCAAGTCCCCTTTTGTGTTGGAAGGGGAACTTCAGAATTACTCTTGAGCTGTTAAATGAGAATATTGCCTCTTCTCGATTTGAGTCCATAAAATGTGTTCTCCTCTCAAATGAGGACGGATGTTAGGAAACATTCTGAGTCGCTTAAAGGGAGTCAAGTACCCTTTTACCTTTCAAGGGGGAATGTGGGATGTCTCTGGAGATTCTCCAGTGCAAAATTTCCTCATCTCGCATTGAGGGGTTAATTCTGTGGTGTTACTTTTCGAGTTGTGATAGGGACATAAGGAAATCACTCGAGTTACTTCAGGGAAGTCAGGACCCCTTTTGTGCTGGATGTGGAACTTCTGGATTACTCTCGAGCCCTTTAATGGGAATAGGGCCTCTTCTCGAGTTGAATCCATAAAGTTTCTTCTCATCTCCAAAGGGGACCAATGTTAGGGAACTTTCTGAGTGGCATAAAGTTTGTCAATACCCTTTTGCCTTTCAAGCGGGATTGTGGGATTTCTCTTGAGATTCTGCACCGCAAAATTTCCTCATCTCGCATTGAGGGGATAATTTTGTGGTGTTTCTCGAGTTGCGGCGGGAAGCAGGGAGTACTTCTTGAGTTTCGGCGCAGACCTCAGGACCTCGCTCGGGTTGCTTCAAGGAAATCAAGTCCACTTTTGTGTTGGAAGGGGAACTTCCTGTTTATTCTCGAGCCATTAAATGGGAATAGGTCCTCATCTCGAATTGAGTCCATAAAGTGTGTTCTCCTCTCCAATGGGGACGGCTGTGTGAGGGAACTTTCTGAGTCGAATAAAGGGTGTCAAGTACCTTTTTCCTTTCAAGAGGCAATGTGGTATTTCTGTTGGGATTCTGCAGCACAAAATTTCCTCATCTCGCATTGAGGGGATAATTTTGTTGTGTCTCGAGTTTCGGCTTGGCGCTGGGGTGCTTCTCGAGTTGCGACGGGAACCTCAAGAACTCCTTCGGGTTGCTTCAGGCAAGTCCGTCCCCTTTTTTGATGGAAGGGGAACGTCCGGATTACTCTCGAGCCCTTAAATGTGAATAGGGCGTCTTCCAGAGTTGAGTCCATAAAGTGTGTTCTCCTCTCCAATGGGACGGGTGTTAGTGAACTATCTGAATCGCATAAAGTGTGTCTAGTACCCTTTTGCCTTTGAAGTGGGAATGTGGGATTTCTTTTGAATTCTGCAGTGCAAAATTTCCTCATCTCGCCTTGAGTGGATAATTTTGTGGTGTTTCCCCTGTTGAGGCGGGAAGCTGGGGTTATATCTCAACTTGTGACGGGGACCTCAGGAACTCTCTGGTGTTGCTTCAGGGAAGTCAGGTACTCTTTTGTGTTTCAAGGGGAATTTCGGGATTTCTCTTGAGCCGTTAACTGGTAATAGGGCCTCTTCCCACGTTGAGTCTATAAATTGTGTTGTCGTCTCCAAAGGGGACGCCTGTGTGAGGGAATTTTCTGAGTCGCATAAAGGGTGTCAAGTACAGTTTTGCCTTTCCAGCGGAACGTGGGATTTCTCTTGAATTGTGCAGCGCAAATTTTCCTGATCTCACATTGAGGGGATAATTTTGACATGTTTCTCGAGTTGCGGCGGGAATATGGTTGAACTTCTCGAGGAGTGAAGAGGACCTCAGGAATTCACTCTGGTGCTTCAGGGAAGTCCGGTCCCCTTTTGTGTTGGAAGGGGCATTTTGGGATTACTGTTGAGCCTTTAAATGGGAATAGGGCCTCTTCTCGAGTTAAGTCCATAAAGTGTGTTCTCCTCTCCAGTGGGGACGACTGTTTGAGGGGATTTTCTGAGTCTCACCCGGCTGTGCAGACGGGAGAGGTACCAGTCTCACCCGCACAGACACCAGAGACATCGGCCCCGGGGGCTGAGACGCGAGAGACACCGGCCCCGCCCCCGCTGACGCAAGAGACGCCTTCCCCGCCCTCGCAGTCGCGAGAGACACAGGCCCAGCCGGTGCAGACACAAGAGACCCTGGCCACGCTCTCGAAGACGTGAGACACCCTGGCTCCGCCCGCACAGATGCGAGAGACCCTTGCCCCGCCCCTTGCAGACGCGCCCGGGCCCCACCCACCCAGATGCGGGATACGCAGACCCCACCTGCGCAGACGCGAGAGACACAGGCCTTGGCGCAACCGACCATGCAAAAATGTGCGGCCGTGAGGAGCTACCCCATGCCTGAGGCCAGGGCAGGCGAGAGGAGGTACCCCACCTCCAATAGGTGCTGGCTGTGCGGGGGAGGGCCGAGAGGAGGTATTCACATTCAAGGTCAGGAGGGGTGGCCTTGAGGACATACCCCTCATCCAAGGTAAGGTGCAGCAGCTGTGCTTTCTTGGAACAGCTGTCAAGAGATATCCCACACCCAAGGTATGAGAAACTCAAATAAGCTGGTAGGTATTGTGAGGGGGCATCAGAGGGCAGACACACTGAAATCATAATCACAGGAATCTAGTCGATCTGATCACATGGACCACAGCCGAATGTCGTCCAGTGGAGAAGGGAATGGCAATCCACTTCAGTATACTTGCCTTGAGAAGCCCATAAACAGTATCAAAGGGCAAAATGACAGGATACTGAATGAGGAATTCCCCAGGTCTGTAGGTGCCCAATATGCTACTGGAGATCAGTGGAGAAATAACTCTAGAAGGAATGAAGGGATGGAACAAAAGCAAAACCAGTACCCAGTTGTGGATGTGACCGGTGATAGAAGCAAGGTGCGGTGCTGTAAAGAGCAATATTGCATAGGAACCTGGAAAGTTAGGTCCTTGAATCAAGGCAAATTCGAAGTGGTCAAACATGAGATGGCAAGAGTGAACATAGACATTCTAGGAATCAGTGGATTAAAATGGATTGGAATGCGTGAATTTAACTCAGATGACGATTATATTTATACTACTGTGGGCAGGAATCCCTTAGAAGGAATGGAGTAGCCATCATGGTCAACAAGAGACTCCAAAATGCAGTACTTGGATGTAATCTTAAAAAGGACAGAATCATTTCTGTTAGTTTCCAAGGCAAACCATTCAACATTACAGTAATCCAAGCCTGCGCCCCAACCAGTAACACTGAAGAAGCCGAAGTTGAACGGTTCTATGAAGACCTACAAGACCTTTTAGAACTAACACCCAAAAAAGATGTCCTTTTCATTTTAGGGGACTGGAATGCAAAAGTAGGAAGTCAAGAAACACCTGGAGTAACAGGCAAATTTGGCCTTGGAGCACGGAATGAAGCAGGGCCAAGGCTAATAGAGTTTTGTCAAGAGAACGCACTGGTCATAGCAAACACCCTCTTCCAACAACACAAGAGAAGACTCTACACGTGGACATCACCAGATGGTCAAAACCGAAACCAGATTGATTATATTCTTTGCAGCCAAAGACAGAGAAGCTATATACAATTAGCAAAAACAAAACAAGGAGCTGACTGTGGCTCAGATCATGAACTCCTTATTGCCAAATTCAGACTTAAATTGAAGAAAGTAGGGAAAACCCCTAGACCTTTCAAATATGATCTAAATCAAATCCCTTATGATTATACAGTGGAAGTGAGAAATAAATTTAAGGGACTAGATCTGACAGATAGAGTGCCTGATGAACTCTGGACGGAGGTTCGTGACATTGTACAGGAGAAAGGGACCAAGAGCATCCCCATGGAAAAGAAATGCAAAAAAAGCAAAGTGGCTGTCTGAGGTGGCCTCAGAAATATCTGTGAAAAGAAGAGAAGTGAAAAGCAAAGGAGAAAAGGAAAGATATAAGCATTAGAATGCAGAGTTCCAAAGAATAGCAAGGAGAGATAAGAAAGCCTTCCTCAGTGATCAATGCAAAGAAATAGAGGAAAACAAGAGAATAGGAAAAACAAGAGATCACTGCAAGAACATTAGAGATACCAAGGGAACATTTCATGCAAAGATGGGCTCGATAAAGAACAGAAATGGTATGGACATAAAAGAAGCAGTAGATATTAAGAAGAGGTGGCAAGAATACACAGAAAACTGTACAAAAAAGATCTTCTCGACCAGGATAGTCACGAAAATGTGATCACTGACCTAGAGCCAGACATCTTTGAATGTGAAGTCAAGTGGGCCTTAGAAAGCATCACAACGAACAAAGCTAGTGGAGGTGATGGAATTCCAGTTGAGCTCTTTCAAACCTTGAAACATGATGCTGTGAAAGTGCCGCACTCAATATGTCAACAAATTTGGAAAACTCAGCAGTGGCCACAAGACTGGAAAAGGTCAGTCTTCATTCAAATCCCAAAAAAAGGCAATGCCAAAGAATGCTCAAACTATCGCACATTTGCACTCGTCTCACACGCTAGTAAAGCCATGCTCAAAATTCTCCAAGCCAGGCTTCAGCAATATGTGATCCTTGAACTCCCAGATGTTCAAGTAGGTTTTAAAAAAGGCAGAGGCACCAGAGATCAAATTGCCAACATCCGCTGGATCATGGAGAAAGCAAGAGAGTTCCAGAAAAACATCTATTTCTGCTTCATTGACTATGCCAAAGCCTTTGACTGTGTGGATCACAATAAACTGTGGAAGATTCTGAAAGAGATGGGAATACCAGACCACCTGACCTGCTTCTTGAGAAACCTGTATGCAGGTCGGGAAGCAACAGTCAGAAGTGTACATGGAACAACAGACTGGTTCCAAATAGGAAAAGGAGTACGTCAAGGCTGTATATTGTCACTTTGCTTATTTAAATTATATGCAGAGTGAATCATGAGAAATGCTGGGCTGGAAGAAGCACTAGGTGAAATCAAGATTGCTGGGAGAAATATCAATAACCTCAGATATACAGATGACACCACCCTTAGGGCAGAAAGTGAAGAGGAACTCAAAAGCCTCTTGATGAAAGTGAAAGAGGAGAGTGAAAAGGTTGGCTTGAAGCTCAACATTCAGAAAACAAAGGTCATGGAATCTGGTCCCAACAATTCACGGGAAATAGATGGAAAAACAGTGGAAACAGTGTCAGTCTTTATGTTTTTGGGCTCCAAAATCACTGCAGATGCTGATTGCAGCCATGAAATTAAAAGGCACTTACTCCTTGGAAGGAAAGTTATGACCAACCTTGATAGTATATTAAAAATCAAGGACATCACTTTGCCAACCAAGGTCCGTCTAGTCAAGGCTATGGTTTTTCCCGTGGTCATGTATGGATGTGAGAGTTGGACTGTGAAGAAAGCTGATCGCCGAAGAATTGATGCTTTCGAACTGTGGTTTTAGAGAAGACTCTTGAGAGTCCCTTGTACTGCAAGAATATCCAACCAGTCCATTCTAAGGGAGATCGATCCTGGGTGTTCATTGGAAGGACTGATGCTAAAGCTGAAACTGCAACACTTTTGCCACTTCATGTGATGAGTTAATTCACTGGAAAAGATTCTGATGCTAGGAAAGGTTTGGGGCGGGAGGAGAAGGGCAAGACAGAGAATGAGTTGGCTGGATAGCATCACCGATTCTATGGACATGAGTTTGAGTGTACTCCGGGAGTTGGTGATGGACAGCGAGGCCTGGGGTACAGTGAATCATGGGGTCGCGGAGAGTCGGACACGACTGAGCGACTGAACTGAACTGAACTGAATAAAGTGTGTCAAATAACCTTTTCCCTTTCAGGCTGGGATGTGGTTTTTCCCTTGATTGTGCAGTTCAAAATTTCCTCATATCTCATTGAGGGGATAATTCTGTGGTGTTTCTCGAGATGCGGCCGGAAGCTGAGGGTACTTCTCGAGTTGCGACGGGGACCTCAGTAATGAGCTCGGGGTGCTTCAGGGAAGTCAGGTTCCCTTTTGTGTTTGATGGGGAACTTCGGGATTTCTCTTTAGCCGTTAAATGGGAATAGGGACTCTTCTCGAGTTGAGTCAATCAAGTGTGCTCTCCTCTCCAATGGGGACGGATTTTAGGGAAAGTTCTGAGTCCCATAAAGTGTTTTAAGTACCCTTTGGCTTTTCCAGCGGGAATGTGGGACTTCTCTTGAGATTCTGCTGTGCAAAATTACCTCATCTCGCATTGAGGGGATAATTTGGTGGTGTTTCTTGAATTGCGGCGGGAAGCAGGGGGTACTTCTCGAGTAGTGATGGAGACCTCAGGAACTCTCGCGAGTAACTTCAGGGAAGTCAGGTCCAATTTTGTGTGGAAGGGGAAATTCCGGATTATTCTCGAGCTGTTCAATGGGAATATAGGCTCTTCTCAATTTGAGTCCATAAAGTGTTTCTCCTCTCCACTCAGGACGGATGTTAGGGAACATTCTGAGTCGCCTAAAGAGAGTCAAGTACCCTTTTGCCTTTCAAGTGGCAATGTGAGATTTCTCCTGAGATTCTGCAGCGCAAATTTCTTCATCTCGCATTGTGGGATTAATATTGTGGTGTTTCTTGAATTGCGGCAGAAAGCTTTGGGTACTTCTCGAGTTGCTACGGGGACCTCAGGAACTCATTCAAGTTACTTCAGGGAAGTCAGGTCCACTTTTGTGCTGGACGGGTATCTTCCGGATTACTCTTGAGCCCTTGAATGGGAATAAGGCTTCTTCTCGATTTGAGTCCATAAAGAGTGTTCTCCTCTCCAATGCGGACGGATGTTAGGGAACTTTCTGAGTGGCATAAAGTGTGTCAAGTACCCTTTGGCCTTTCTAACGGTAAAGTGGGATTTCTCTTGAGATTCTGCAGCGCAAAATTTCCTCATCTCGCATTGAGGGGATAATTTCGTGGTGTTTCTCAAGTTGCGGCTGGAAGAAGTGGGTACTTCTCGAGTTGCGAACGGGACCTCAGGAACTCGCTCGGGTTGCTTCAGGAAAGTCAAGTCCCCTTTTGTGTTGGAAGGGGAACTTCCGGATTAATCTCCAGCAGTTAAATGGGAATATTGCCTCTTCTCGATTTGAGTCCATAAAGTGTGTTCTCCTCTCCACTGAGGACGGATGTTATAGACCATTCGGAGTCGCCTCAAGGAAGTCAAGTACCCTTTTGCCATTCAAGCCGGAATGTGGAATTTCTTTTGAGATTCTGCGGCGCAAAATTACCTCATCTCGCATTGAGGGGATAATTTTGTGGTATTTCTTGAATTGCGGCAGGAAGCAGTGGGTACTTCTCCTGTTGCGACCCGACCTCAGGAACCCGCTTGGGTTGTTTCAGGAAAGTCAGGTCCCCTTTTGTGATGGAAGGGGAACTCCCGGATTACTCTCGAGCCGTTAGATGGGAATATTGACTCTTCTCGATTTGAGTCAATAAAGTGTGTACTCCTCTCCACTGAGGACGGATTTAAGGACCATCCTGAGTCGCCTCAAGGGAGTCAAGTACATTTTGCCTTTCAAGCGGGAATGTGGGATTTCTCTTGAGATTCTGCAGCGCAAAATTACCTCATCTCGCATTGAGGGGATAATTTTGTGCTGTTTCGGGTGTTGCGGCAGGAAGCACTGGGTACTTCTCGAGTTGCGACGGGGACCTCAGGAACTCGCTGCGGTTGCTCCAGGGAAGTCAAGTCCCATTTTGTGTTGGAAGGGGAACTTCCGGATGACTCTCGAGCCGCTACATGGGAATATTGCGTCTTCTCCATTTGGGTCCATAAAGTGTGTTCTCCTCTCCACTGAGGACGGATATTAGGGACCATTCTGAGTCGCCTATATGGAGTCAAGAACACTTTTGCCTTTTAAGCGGGAATGTGGGATTTCTCTTGAGATTCTGCAGTGCAAAATTTCCTCATCTCGCATTGACGGGATAATTTTGTGGTTTCTCTCGAATTGCGGTCGGAAGCTGGGGGTACTTCTGCAGTCGTGACGGGGACCTCAGGAACTCACTCGAGTTACTTCAGGGAAGTCAGGTCCCCTTTTGTGCTGGAAGGGGAACTTCCGGTTTACTCTCGAGCCCTTTGATGGGAATAGGGCCTCTTCTTGAGTTGAGTACATAAAGTGTGTTCTCCTCTCCAATGGGGACGGATGTTAGGGAACTTTCTGAGTGGCATAAAGTGTGTCAAGTACCCTTTTGCATTTCAAGATGGAATGTGGGATGTCTCTTGCGATTCAGCAGCGCAAAATTCCCGCATTTCGCACTTAAGGGTTAATTTTGTGGTGTTTCTCGAGTTGCGGCGGGAAGCAGGGGGTACTTCTCGAGTTGTGACGGGGACCTCAGGTTCTCGTTCCGGTTGCCTCAGGGAAGAGAAGCACCCTTTTGTGTTGGAAGGGGAACTTCCGGATTACTCTCGAGCCATTCAATGGGAATATTGCCTCTTCTTGATTTGAGTTAATAAAATGTGTTCTCCTCTCCACTGACGACAGATGTTAGGGACCATTCTGAGTCGCCTAAAGGGAGTCAAGTACCCTTTTGTCTTTCAGGAGAGAATGTGGGATTTCTCTTGACATTTTCAGTGCAAATTTCCTCATCCCGTATTGAAGGGATAATTTTGTGATGATTCTCGAGTTGAGAAGGGGACCTCAGCAAATCACTCGAGTTACTTCAGGGAAGTCCGTTCCCCTTTTGTGCCTGAAGGGGAACTTCCAGATTATTCTCGAATCCCTTTAGTGGGAATAGGGCCTCTTCTCGTTTGAGTCCATAAAGTGTGTTCTACTCTCCACTGGGGACGGATATTAGGGAACTTTCTGAGTTGCATAAATTGTGTCAAGTACCCTTTTGCCTTTCAAGCGGGAATGTGGGATTTCTCTTGAGATTCTGCAGCGAAAAATTACCTCATCTCGCATTGAGGGATAATTTTGTGGTGTTTCTCAAGTTGCGGCGGGAAGCAGGGGGGTATACCTCGAGTTGCTATGGGGACCTCAGGAACTCGCTCGGGTTGCTTCAAGGAAGTCATGTCCCCTTTTGTGTTGAAAGACGAACTTCCTGAATACTCTCGAGCCGTTAAAAGGAAATATTGCCTCTTCTCCATTTGAGTCCATAAAGTGTGTACTCCTCTCCACTGAGGATGGATGTTAGGGACCATTCTGAGTCGCCTAAAGGGAGTCAAATACCCTTTTGCCTTTCAAGCGGGAATGTGGGTTGTCTCTTGTGATTTTGCATCGCAAAATTTCCTCATCTCACATTGAGGGGATAATTTTGTGGTGTTCCTCCAGTTGCGGTGGGAAGCTGGGGATACTTCTCGACTTCTGACGGGGACCTCAGGAACTTGCTCATGTTGGTTAAGGGAAATCAGTTCCCCTTTTGTGAATGAAGGGGAACTTGGGGATTACTATCGAGCCATTAAATGGGAAAAGGGCCTCTTCTCGAGTTGAGTCCATAAAGTGTGTTCTCCTCTCCAATGGGGATGACAGTTTGAGGGAACTCTCTGATTCCCGTAAAGAATTTCAAGAATCATTTTGCCTTTCAAGCGTGAATGTGGAATTTCTCTTGAGATTCTGCAGGTCAAAAATTCTTCATCTCGCATTGAGCGATTAATATTGTGGTTGTTCTCGAATTGCGGTAGGAAGCTGGGGGTACTTCTCGAGTTGCTACGGGACCTCAGGAACTCATTCGAGTTTCTTCAGGGAAGTCTGGTCCACTTTTGTGCTGGACGGAGATCTTCCAGATTACTCTTGCGCCCTTGAATGGGAATAAGGCTTCTTCTCGATTTGAGTCCATAAAGAGTGTTCTCCTCTCCAATGCGGACGGATGTTAGGGAACTTTCTGAGTGGCATAAAGTGTGTCAAGTACCCTTTGGCCTTTCTAACGGTAAAGTGGGATTTCTCTTGAGATTCTGCAGCGCAAAATTTCCTCATCTCGCATTGAGGGGATAATTTCGTGGTGTTTCTCAAGTTGCGGCTGAAAGAAGGGGGTACTTCTCGAGTTGCGAACGGGACCTCAGGAACTCGCTCGGGTTGCTTCAGGAAAGTCAAGTCCCCTTTTGTGTTGGAAGGGGAACTTCCGGATTAATCTCCAGCAGTTAAATGGGAATATTGCCTCTTCTCGATTTGAGTCCATAAAGTGTGTTCTCCTCTCCACTGAGGACGGATGTTATAGACCATTCGGAGTCGCCTCAAGGAAGTCAAGTACCCTTTTGCCGTTCTAGCCGGAATGTGGAATTTCTTTTGAGATTCTGCGGCGCAAAATTACCTCATCTCGCATTGAGGGGATAATTTTGTGGTATTTCTTGAATTGCGTCGGGAAGCTTGGCTACTTCTTTAGTTGCGACGGGGACCTCAGGAACTCACTGGAGTTACTTCAGGGAAGTCAGGTCCCCTTTTGTGATGGAAGGGGAACTTCCGGATTACTCTCGAGCCTTTTAATGGAAATAGGTCCTCTCATCGAGTTGAGTCCGTAAAGTGTGTTCTCCTCTATAATGTGGATGGCTGTGTGAGGGAACATTCTGAGGTGCATAAATGGTGTCAAGTAACCTCTTGCCTTTCAAGTGGAAATGTCGGATTTCTCTTGAATTGTGCAGTGCAAAGTTTACTCATCTCGCTTTCAGGGGATAATTTTGTGGTGTTTCTCGAGTTGAGGCAGGAAGCTCTGCGTATTTCTCAAGTTGCGACTGGGTCCTCAGGAACTCGCTCAGGTTGCTTCAGGGAAGTGAGGTCCCCTTTTATGTTGGAAGGGGAATTTCGGGATTACTCTCGAGCCGTTAAATGGGATTTGGGCCTCTTCTCCAGTTGAGTCTAAAAATTGTGTTCTACTTTCCCATGGTGTCGGCTGTGTGAGGGAAATTTCTGAGTCGCATAAAGGATATCAAGTAACCTTTTGCTTTTCAAGCGGGAATGTGGGATTTCTCTTGAGATTCTGCAGCGCAAAAATTCCTCATCTCTCATTGAGGGGATAATTTTGTGGAGTTTCTCGAGTTGCACGGGAAGCTGGGTGTACTTCTCGAGTTGCGACCTGGTCCACCCGAACTCGCTCGAGTTGCTTCAGGCAAGGCAGGTCCCCTTTTGTGTTGGAAGTTCACTTCCGGAATACTCTGGAGCCATTAAATGGGAATAGGGAATCTTCTCGATTTGAGTTCATCAAGTGTGCTCTTCTCTCCAATGGGGACGCCTGTGTAAGGGAACTTTCTGAGTCGCATAAAGGGTGTCAACTAAACTTTTGCCTTTCAAGCGGCAATGTGGAATTTCTCTTGACATATTGCAGCGCAAAGTTTCCTCATCTGACATTGAGGGGATAATTTTGTGGTGTTTCTTGACTTGCAGCGGGAAGCTGGGGGTTCTTCTCCTGTTGCGACGGGGACCTGAGGAACTCGCTCGGGTTGCTTCAGGGAAGTCAGGTCCCTCTTTTTGTTGGAAGGGGATATTCTGGATTACTCTCGAGCCATTAAAAGGGAATAGGGCCTTTTTCACGAGTTGAGTCCATAAATGTGTTTTCCTCTCCAATGGGGACGTCTGTTTGACTGAAGTTTCTGAGTCCCATAAAGGAAGTCAAGTATCCTTTTGCCTTTCAAGTGCGAATGTGGATTTTCCCTTCAGATTCTGCAGTGCAAAATTTCCTCATCTTGCATTCAGGGAATAATTTTGTGACGTTTCTCGAGTTGCGGCGGGATGCCGGAAGTAATCTCGAGTTGCTACGGGGACTACAGGAACTCTCTCTGGTTGCTTCAGGGAAGTAAGGTCCCCTTTTGTGCTGGAAGGGGAAATTCCGGATTACTCTCGAGCCGTTAAATGGGAATATTGCCTCTTCTCGATTTGAGTCCATAAATTGTGTTCCCTTCTCCACTGAGGACTGATGTTAAGGACCATTCTGAGTCGCCTAAAGGGAGTCAATACCCTTTTGCCTTTCAAGCGGGAATGTCGGATTTCTCTTGAGATTCTGCAGCGAAAAATTTCCTCATCTCGCAAGGAGGGGAAAATTTTGTGGTGTTTCTCGAATTCCGGTGGGAAGCTGGGAGTATTTCTTGATTTGCTTCGGGGACCTCAGGGACTCACTTGAGTAACTTCAGGGAGGTCAGGTCGACTTTTGTGGTAGAAGGGGAACTTCCGGATTACTCTCGAGCCCTTTAATGGGAATAGGGCCTCTTCTCAAGTTGAGTCCATAAAGTGTGTACTCCTCTCCAATGGGGACGGATGTTAGGGAACTTTCTGAGTGGCATAAAGTGTGTCAAGTACCCTTTTGCCTTTCAAGCTGAAATAAGGGATTTCTCTTAAGATTCTGCAGCGCAAAATATCCTGATCTACCAAAGAGGGGAAAATTTTGTGGTGTTTCTCGAGTTGCAGCGGGAAGCAGGGGGTACTTCTCGAGGTGCGACGGGGACCTCAGGAACTCGATTGGGTTGCTTCAGGGAAGTTAAGTCCCCTTCTGTGTTTGAAGGGAAACTTCCGGATTACTCTCGAGCTGTTCAATGGGAATATTGCCTCTTCTCGATTTGAGTTAATAAAATGTGTTCTACTCTCCACTGAGGACAGATGTTAGGGACCATTCTGAATCTACACATGGACATCACCAGATGGTCAAAACCGAAATCAGATTGATTATATTCTTTGCAACCAAAGATGGAGAAGCTGTATGCAGTTAGCGAAAAAAAGACCGGGAGCAGACTGTGGCTCAGATCATGAACACCTTATTGCGAAGTTCAGACTTAAATTGAAGAAAGTAGGGAAAACCACTAGACCATTCAGATATGACCTCAATCAAATCCCTTATGATTATACAGTGGAAGTGAGAAATAGATTTAAGGGACTAGATCTGATTGATAGAGTGCCTGATGAACTCTGGACGGAGGTTCGTGACATTGTACAGGAGACAGGGACCAAGAGCATCCCCATGGAAAAGAAATGCAAAAGAGCAAAATGGCTGTCTGAGGAGGCCTTACAAATAGCTGTGAAAAGAAGAGAGGTGAAAAACAAAGGAGAAAAGGAAAGATATAAGCATCTGAATGCAGAGTTCCAAAGAATAGCAAGGAGAGATAAGAAAGCCTTCCTCAGTGATCAATGCAAAGAAATAGAGGAAAACAACAGAATAGGAAAAACAAGAGACCTCTTCAAGAAAATTAGAAATTCCAAGGGAACATTTCATGCAAAGATGGGCTCGATAAAGGACAGAAATGGCATGGACCTAACAGAAGCAGAAGATATTAAGAAGAGGTAGCAGGAATACACAGAAGAACTATACAAAAAAGATCTTCACGACCAAGATAGTCAAGAAAATGTGATCACTGACCTAGAGCCAGACATCTTGGAATGTGAAGTCAAGTGGGCCTTAGAAACCATCACTACTAACAAAGCTAGTGGAGGTGATGGAATTCCAGTTGAGCTATTTCAAGTCTTGAAAGATGATGCTGTGAAAGTGTTGCACTCAATATGCCAGCAGATTTGGAAAACTCAGCAGTGGCCACAGGACTGGAAGAGGTCAGTCTTCATTACAATCCCAAAGAAAGGCAATGCCAAAGAATGCTCAAACTACCGCACAATTGCACTCATCTCACACGCTAGTAAAGTCATGCTCAAAATTCTCCAAGCCAGGCTTCAGCAGTATGTAAACCGTGAACTCCCAGATGTTCAAGCAGGTTTTAGAAAAGGCAGAGGCACCAGAGATCAAATTGCCAACATCCGCTGGATCATCAAAAAAGCAAGAGAGTTCCAGAAAAACATCTATTTCTGCTTCATTGACTATGCCAAAGCCTTTGACTGTGTCGATCACAAAAAACTGTGGAACATTCTGAAAGAGATGGGAATCCCAGACCACCTGACCTGCCTCTTGAGAAACCTGTATGCAGGTCAGGAAGCAACTGTTAGAACTGGACATGGAACAACAGACTGGTTCCAAATAGGAAAAGTTGTACGTCAAGGTTGTATATTGTCACCTTGCTTATTTAACTTATATGCAGAGTACATCATGAGGAACGCTGGGCTGGAAGAAGCACAAGCTGGAATCAAGATTGCTGGGAGAAATATCAATAACCTCAGATATGCAGATGACACTACCCTTATGGCAGAAAGTGAAGAGGAACTCAAAAGCCTCTTGATGAAAGTGAAAGAGGAGAGTGAAAAGGTTGGCTTGAAGCTCAACATTCAGAAAACAGAGATCATGGCATCTGGTCCCATCACTTCATGGGAAATAGATGGAAAAACAGTGGAAACAGTGTCAGACTTTGTTTTTTTGGGCTCCAAAATCACTGCAGATGCTGATTGCAGCCATGAAGTTAAAAGACGCTTATTCCTTGGAAGGAAAGTTATGACCAACCTTGATAGTATATTAAAAAGCAGAGACATTACTTTGCCAACCAAGGTCCGTCTAGTCAAGGCAATGGTTTTTCCCGTGGTCATGTATGGATGTGAGAGTTGGACTGTGAAGAAGGCTGATTGCCGAAGAATCGATGCTTTTGAACTGTGGTGTTGGAGAAGACTCTTGAGAGTCCCTTATACTACAAGGAGATCCAACCAGTCCATTCTAAGGGAGATCAGTCCTGGATGTTCATTGGAGGGACTGATGCTAAAGCTAAAACTGTAATACTTTGGCCACCTCATGCGACGAGTTGACTCACTGCAAAAGACTCTAATGCTGGGAAAGGTTTGGGGCGGGAGGAGAAGGGAACGACGGAGAATGAGATGGCTGGATGGCGTCACCGATTGTGTGGACATGAGTTTGAGTGTACTCCGGGAGTTGGTGATGGACAGGGAGGCCTGGCGTGCTGTGATTCATGGGGTCGCGGAGAGTCGGACACGACTGAGCGACTGAACTGAACTGAACTGAAAGGGAGTCAAGTACCTTTTTGCCTTTCAGGAGAGAATGTGGGATTTCTCTTGAGATATTGCAGCGCAAATTTCCTCATCCCATATTGAAGGGATAATTTTGTGGTGATTCTCGAGTTGAGAAGGGGACCTCAGGAAATCACTCGAGTTATTTCAGGGAAGTCAGTTCCCCTTTTGTGCCTGAAGGGGAACTTCCGGATTACTCTCGAATCCCTTTAGTGGGAATAGGGCCTCTTCTCGTTTGAGTCCATAAAATGTGTTCTACTCTCCATTGGGGACAGATATTAGGGAACTTTCTGAGTTGCATAAATTGTGTCAAGTACCCTTGTGCCTTTCAAGCAGGAATGTGGGATTTCTCTTGAGATTCTGCAGCGAAAATTTACCTCATCTCGCATTGAGGGGATAATTTTGTGGTGTTTCTCGAGTTGCGGCGGGAAACAGGGGGGTATACCTCGAGTTGCTATCGGGACCTCAACAACTCACTCGGGTTGCTTCAAGGACGTCATGTCCCCTTTTGTGTTGAAAGACAAACTTCCTGAATACTCTCGAGCTGTTCAATGGGAATATTGCCTCTTCTCGATTTGAGTTAATAAAATGTGTTCTACTCTCCACTGAGGACAGATGTTAGGGACCATTCTGAATCTACACATGGACATCACCAGATGGTCAAAACCGAAATCAGATTGATTATATTCTTTGCAACCAAAGATGGAGAAGCTGTATGCAGTTAGCGAAAAAAAGACCGGGAGCAGACTGTGGCTCAGATCATGAACACCTTATTGCGAAGTTCAGACTTAAATTGAAGAAAGTAGGGAAAACCACTAGACCATTCAGATATGACCTCAATCAAATCCCTTATGATTATACAGTGGAAGTGAGAAATAGATTTAAGGGACTAGATCTGATTGATAGAGTGCCTGATGAACTCTGGACGGAGGTTCGTGACATTGTACAGGAGACAGGGACCAAGAGCATCCCCATGGAAAAGAAATGCAAAAGAGCAAAATGGCTGTCTGAGGAGGCCTTACAAATAGCTGTGAAAAGAAGAGAGGTGAAAAACAAAGGAGAAAAGGAAAGATATAAGCATCTGAATGCAGAGTTCCAAAGAATAGCAAGGAGAGATAAGAAAGCCTTCCTCAGTGATCAATGCAAAGAAATAGAGGAAAACAACAGAATAGGAAAAACAAGAGACCTCTTCAAGAAAATTAGAAATTCCAAGGGAACATTTCATGCAAAGATGGGCTCGATAAAGGACAGAAATGGCATGGACCTAACAGAAGCAGAAGATATTAAGAAGAGGTAGCAGGAATACACAGAAGAACTATACAAAAAAGATCTTCACGACCAAGATAGTCAAGAAAATGTGATCACTGACCTAGAGCCAGACATCTTGGAATGTGAAGTCAAGTGGGCCTTAGAAACCATCACTACTAACAAAGCTAGTGGAGGTGATGGAATTCCAGTTGAGCTATTTCAAGTCTTGAAAGATGATGCTGTGAAAGTGTTGCACTCAATATGCCAGCAGATTTGGAAAACTCAGCAGTGGCCACAGGACTGGAAGAGGTCAGTCTTCATTACAATCCCAAAGAAAGGCAATGCCAAAGAATGCTCAAACTACCGCACAATTGCACTCATCTCACACGCTAGTAAAGTCATGCTCAAAATTCTCCAAGCCAGGCTTCAGCAGTATGTAAACCGTGAACTCCCAGATGTTCAAGCAGGTTTTAGAAAAGGCAGAGGCACCAGAGATCAAATTGCCAACATCCGCTGGATCATCAAAAAAGCAAGAGAGTTCCAGAAAAACATCTATTTCTGCTTCATTGACTATGCCAAAGCCTTTGACTGTGTCGATCACAAAAAACTGTGGAACATTCTGAAAGAGATGGGAATCCCAGACCACCTGATCTGCCTCTTGAGAAACCTGTATGCAGGTCAGGAAGCAACTGTTAGAACTGGACATGGAACAACAGACTGGTTCCAAATAGGAAAAGTTGTACGTCAAGGTTGTATATTGTCACCTTGCTTATTTAACTTATATGCAGAGTACATCATGAGGAACGCTGGGCTGGAAGAAGCACAAGCTGGAATCAAGATTGCTGGGAGAAATATCAATAACCTCAGATATGCAGATGACACTACCCTTATGGCAGAAAGTGAAGAGGAACTCAAAAGCCTCTTGATGAAAGTGAAAGAGGAGAGTGAAAAGGTTGGCTTGAAGCTCAACATTCAGAAAACAGAGATCATGGCATCTGGTCCCATCACTTCATGGGAAATAGATGGAAAAACAGTGGAAACAGTGTCAGACTTTGTTTTTTTGGGCTCCAAAATCACTGCAGATGCTGATTGCAGCCATGAAGTTAAAAGACGCTTATTCCTTGGAAGGAAAGTTATGACCAACCTTGATAGTATATTAAAAAGCAGAGACATTACTTTGCCAACCAAGGTCCGTCTAGTCAAGGCAATGGTTTTTCCCGTGGTCATGTATGGATGTGAGAGTTGGACTGTGAAGAAGGCTGATTGCCGAAGAATCGATGCTTTTGAACTGTGGTGTTGGAGAAGACTCTTGAGAGTCCCTTATACTACAAGGAGATCCAACCAGTCCATTCTAAGGGAGATCAGTCCTGGATGTTCATTGGAGGGACTGATGCTAAAGCTAAAACTGTAATACTTTGGCCACCTCATGCGACGAGTTGACTCACTGCAAAAGACTCTAATGCTGGGAAAGGTTTGGGGCGGGAGGAGAAGGGAACGACGGAGAATGAGATGGCTGGATGGCGTCACCGATTGTGTGGACATGAGTTTGAGTGTACTCCGGGAGTTGGTGATGGACAGGGAGGCCTGGCGTGCTGTGATTCATGGGGTCGCGGAGAGTCGGACACGACTGAGCGACTGAACTGAACTGAACTGAAAGGGAGTCAAGTACCTTTTTGCCTTTCAGGAGAGAATGTGGGATTTCTCTTGAGATATTGCAGCGCAAATTTCCTCATCCCATATTGAAGGGATAATTTTGTGGTGATTCTCGAGTTGAGAAGGGGACCTCAGGAAATCACTCGAGTTATTTCAGGGAAGTCAGTTCCCCTTTTGTGCCTGAAGGGGAACTTCCGGATTACTCTCGAATCCCTTTAGTGGGAATAGGGCCTCTTCTCGTTTGAGTCCATAAAATGTGTTCTACTCTCCATTGGGGACAGATATTAGGGAACTTTCTGAGTTGCATAAATTGTGTCAAGTACCCTTGTGCCTTTCAAGCAGGAATGTGGGATTTCTCTTGAGATTCTGCAGCGAAAATTTACCTCATCTCGCATTGAGGGGATAATTTTGTGGTGTTTCTCGAGTTGCGGCGGGAAACAGGGGGGTATACCTCGAGTTGCTATCGGGACCTCAACAACTCACTCGGGTTGCTTCAAGGACGTCATGTCCCCTTTTGTGTTGAAAGACAAACTTCCTGAATACTCTCGAGCTGTTCAATGGGAATATTGCCTCTTCTCGATTTGAGTTAATAAAATGTGTTCTACTCTCCACTGAGGACAGATGTTAGGGACCATTCTGAATCTACACATGGACATCACCAGATGGTCAAAACCGAAATCAGATTGATTATATTCTTTGCAACCAAAGATGGAGAAGCTGTATGCAGTTAGCGAAAAAAAGACCGGGAGCAGACTGTGGCTCAGATCATGAACACCTTATTGCGAAGTTCAGACTTAAATTGAAGAAAGTAGGGAAAACCACTAGACCATTCAGATATGACCTCAATCAAATCCCTTATGATTATACAGTGGAAGTGAGAAATAGATTTAAGGGACTAGATCTGATTGATAGAGTGCCTGATGAACTCTGGACGGAGGTTCGTGACATTGTACAGGAGACAGGGACCAAGAGCATCCCCATGGAAAAGAAATGCAAAAGAGCAAAATGGCTGTCTGAGGAGGCCTTACAAATAGCTGTGAAAAGAAGAGAGGTGAAAAACAAAGGAGAAAAGGAAAGATATAAGCATCTGAATGCAGAGTTCCAAAGAATAGCAAGGAGAGATAAGAAAGCCTTCCTCAGTGATCAATGCAAAGAAATAGAGGAAAACAACAGAATAGGAAAAACAAGAGACCTCTTCAAGAAAATTAGAAATTCCAAGGGAACATTTCATGCAAAGATGGGCTCGATAAAGGACAGAAATGGCATGGACCTAACAGAAGCAGAAGATATTAAGAAGAGGTAGCAGGAATACACAGAAGAACTATACAAAAAAGATCTTCACGACCAAGATAGTCAAGAAAATGTGATCACTGACCTAGAGCCAGACATCTTGGAATGTGAAGTCAAGTGGGCCTTAGAAACCATCACTACTAACAAAGCTAGTGGAGGTGATGGAATTCCAGTTGAGCTATTTCAAGTCTTGAAAGATGATGCTGTGAAAGTGTTGCACTCAATATGCCAGCAGATTTGGAAAACTCAGCAGTGGCCACAGGACTGGAAGAGGTCAGTCTTCATTACAATCCCAAAGAAAGGCAATGCCAAAGAATGCTCAAACTACCGCACAATTGCACTCATCTCACACGCTAGTAAAGTCATGCTCAAAATTCTCCAAGCCAGGCTTCAGCAGTATGTAAACCGTGAACTCCCAGATGTTCAAGCAGGTTTTAGAAAAGGCAGAGGCACCAGAGATCAAATTGCCAACATCCGCTGGATCATCAAAAAAGCAAGAGAGTTCCAGAAAAACATCTATTTCTGCTTCATTGACTATGCCAAAGCCTTTGACTGTGTCGATCACAAAAAACTGTGGAACATTCTGAAAGAGATGGGAATCCCAGACCACCTGACCTGCCTCTTGAGAAACCTGTATGCAGGTCAGGAAGCAACTGTTAGAACTGGACATGGAACAACAGACTGGTTCCAAATAGGAAAAGTTGTACGTCAAGGTTGTATATTGTCACCTTGCTTATTTAACTTATATGCAGAGTACATCATGAGGAACGCTGGGCTGGAAGAAGCACAAGCTGGAATCAAGATTGCTGGGAGAAATATCAATAACCTCAGATATGCAGATGACACTACCCTTATGGCAGAAAGTGAAGAGGAACTCAAAAGCCTCTTGATGAAAGTGAAAGAGGAGAGTGAAAAGGTTGGCTTGAAGCTCAACATTCAGAAAACAGAGATCATGGCATCTGGTCCCATCACTTCATGGGAAATAGATGGAAAAACAGTGGAAACAGTGTCAGACTTTGTTTTTTTGGGCTCCAAAATCACTGCAGATGCTGATTGCAGCCATGAAGTTAAAAGACGCTTATTCCTTGGAAGGAAAGTTATGACCAACCTTGATAGTATATTAAAAAGCAGAGACATTACTTTGCCAACCAAGGTCCGTCTAGTCAAGGCAATGGTTTTTCCCGTGGTCATGTATGGATGTGAGAGTTGGACTGTGAAGAAGGCTGATTGCCGAAGAATCGATGCTTTTGAACTGTGGTGTTGGAGAAGACTCTTGAGAGTCCCTTATACTACAAGGAGATCCAACCAGTCCATTCTAAGGGAGATCAGTCCTGGATGTTCATTGGAGGGACTGATGCTAAAGCTAAAACTGTAATACTTTGGCCACCTCATGCGACGAGTTGACTCACTGCAAAAGACTCTAATGCTGGGAAAGGTTTGGGGCGGGAGGAGAAGGGAACGACGGAGAATGAGATGGCTGGATGGCGTCACCGATTGTGTGGACATGAGTTTGAGTGTACTCCGGGAGTTGGTGATGGACAGGGAGGCCTGGCGTGCTGTGATTCATGGGGTCGCGGAGAGTCGGACACGACTGAGCGACTGAACTGAACTGAACTGAAAGGGAGTCAAGTACCTTTTTGCCTTTCAGGAGAGAATGTGGGATTTCTCTTGAGATATTGCAGCGCAAATTTCCTCATCCCATATTGAAGGGATAATTTTGTGGTGATTCTCGAGTTGAGAAGGGGACCTCAGGAAATCACTCGAGTTATTTCAGGGAAGTCAGTTCCCCTTTTGTGCCTGAAGGGGAACTTCCGGATTACTCTCGAATCCCTTTAGTGGGAATAGGGCCTCTTCTCGTTTGAGTCCATAAAATGTGTTCTACTCTCCATTGGGGACAGATATTAGGGAACTTTCTGAGTTGCATAAATTGTGTCAAGTACCCTTGTGCCTTTCAAGCAGGAATGTGGGATTTCTCTTGAGATTCTGCAGCGAAAATTTACCTCATCTCGCATTGAGGGGATAATTTTGTGGTGTTTCTCGAGTTGCGGCGGGAAACAGGGGGGTATACCTCGAGTTGCTATCGGGACCTCAACAACTCACTCGGGTTGCTTCAAGGACGTCATGTCCCCTTTTGTGTTGAAAGACAAACTTCCTGAATACTCTCGAGCTGTTCAATGGGAATATTGCCTCTTCTCGATTTGAGTTAATAAAATGTGTTCTACTCTCCACTGAGGACAGATGTTAGGGACCATTCTGAATCTACACATGGACATCACCAGATGGTCAAAACCGAAATCAGATTGATTATATTCTTTGCAACCAAAGATGGAGAAGCTGTATGCAGTTAGCGAAAAAAAGACCGGGAGCAGACTGTGGCTCAGATCATGAACACCTTATTGCGAAGTTCAGACTTAAATTGAAGAAAGTAGGGAAAACCACTAGACCATTCAGATATGACCTCAATCAAATCCCTTATGATTATACAGTGGAAGTGAGAAATAGATTTAAGGGACTAGATCTGATTGATAGAGTGCCTGATGAACTCTGGACGGAGGTTCGTGACATTGTACAGGAGACAGGGACCAAGAGCATCCCCATGGAAAAGAAATGCAAAAGAGCAAAATGGCTGTCTGAGGAGGCCTTACAAATAGCTGTGAAAAGAAGAGAGGTGAAAAACAAAGGAGAAAAGGAAAGATATAAGCATCTGAATGCAGAGTTCCAAAGAATAGCAAGGAGAGATAAGAAAGCCTTCCTCAGTGATCAATGCAAAGAAATAGAGGAAAACAACAGAATAGGAAAAACAAGAGACCTCTTCAAGAAAATTAGAAATTCCAAGGGAACATTTCATGCAAAGATGGGCTCGATAAAGGACAGAAATGGCATGGACCTAACAGAAGCAGAAGATATTAAGAAGAGGTAGCAGGAATACACAGAAGAACTATACAAAAAAGATCTTCACGACCAAGATAGTCAAGAAAATGTGATCACTGACCTAGAGCCAGACATCTTGGAATGTGAAGTCAAGTGGGCCTTAGAAACCATCACTACTAACAAAGCTAGTGGAGGTGATGGAATTCCAGTTGAGCTATTTCAAGTCTTGAAAGATGATGCTGTGAAAGTGTTGCACTCAATATGCCAGCAGATTTGGAAAACTCAGCAGTGGCCACAGGACTGGAAGAGGTCAGTCTTCATTACAATCCCAAAGAAAGGCAATGCCAAAGAATGCTCAAACTACCGCACAATTGCACTCATCTCACACGCTAGTAAAGTCATGCTCAAAATTCTCCAAGCCAGGCTTCAGCAGTATGTAAACCGTGAACTCCCAGATGTTCAAGCAGGTTTTAGAAAAGGCAGAGGCACCAGAGATCAAATTGCCAACATCCGCTGGATCATCAAAAAAGCAAGAGAGTTCCAGAAAAACATCTATTTCTGCTTCATTGACTATGCCAAAGCCTTTGACTGTGTCGATCACAAAAAACTGTGGAACATTCTGAAAGAGATGGGAATCCCAGACCACCTGACCTGCCTCTTGAGAAACCTGTATGCAGGTCAGGAAGCAACTGTTAGAACTGGACATGGAACAACAGACTGGTTCCAAATAGGAAAAGTTGTACGTCAAGGTTGTATATTGTCACCTTGCTTATTTAACTTATATGCAGAGTACATCATGAGGAACGCTGGGCTGGAAGAAGCACAAGCTGGAATCAAGATTGCTGGGAGAAATATCAATAACCTCAGATATGCAGATGACACTACCCTTATGGCAGAAAGTGAAGAGGAACTCAAAAGCCTCTTGATGAAAGTGAAAGAGGAGAGTGAAAAGGTTGGCTTGAAGCTCAACATTCAGAAAACAGAGATCATGGCATCTGGTCCCATCACTTCATGGGAAATAGATGGAAAAACAGTGGAAACAGTGTCAGACTTTGTTTTTTTGGGCTCCAAAATCACTGCAGATGCTGATTGCAGCCATGAAGTTAAAAGACGCTTATTCCTTGGAAGGAAAGTTATGACCAACCTTGATAGTATATTAAAAAGCAGAGACATTACTTTGCCAACCAAGGTCCGTCTAGTCAAGGCAATGGTTTTTCCCGTGGTCATGTATGGATGTGAGAGTTGGACTGTGAAGAAGGCTGATTGCCGAAGAATCGATGCTTTTGAACTGTGGTGTTGGAGAAGACTCTTGAGAGTCCCTTATACTACAAGGAGATCCAACCAGTCCATTCTAAGGGAGATCAGTCCTGGATGTTCATTGGAGGGACTGATGCTAAAGCTAAAACTGTAATATTTTGGCCACCTCATGCGACGAGTTGACTCACTGCAAAAGACTCTAATGCTGGGAAAGGTTTGGGGCGGGAGGAGAAGGGAACGACGGAGAATGAGATGGCTGGATGGCGTCACCGATTGTGTGGACATGAGTTTGAGTGTACTCCGGGAGTTGGTGATGGACAGGGAGGCCTGGCGTGCTGTGATTCATGGGGTCGCGGAGAGTCGGACACGACTGAGCGACTGAACTGAACTGAACTGAAAGGGAGTCAAGTACCTTTTTGCCTTTCAGGAGAGAATGTGGGATTTCTCTTGAGATATTGCAGCGCAAATTTCCTCATCCCATATTGAAGGGATAATTTTGTGGTGATTCTCGAGTTGAGAAGGGGACCTCAGGAAATCACTCGAGTTATTTCAGGGAAGTCAGTTCCCCTTTTGTGCCTGAAGGGGAACTTCCGGATTACTCTCGAATCCCTTTAGTGGGAATAGGGCCTCTTCTCGTTTGAGTCCATAAAATGTGTTCTACTCTCCATTGGGGACAGATATTAGGGAACTTTCTGAGTTGCATAAATTGTGTCAAGTACCCTTGTGCCTTTCAAGCAGGAATGTGGGATTTCTCTTGAGATTCTGCAGCGAAAATTTACCTCATCTCGCATTGAGGGGATAATTTTGTGGTGTTTCTCGAGTTGCGGCGGGAAACAGGGGGGTATACCTCGAGTTGCTATCGGGACCTCAACAACTCACTCGGGTTGCTTCAAGGACGTCATGTCCCCTTGTGTGTTGAAAGACAAACTTCCTGAATACTCTCGAGCTGTTAAAAGGAAATATTGCCTCTTCTCCATTTGAGTCCATAAAGTGTGTACTCCTCTCCACTGAGAATGGATGTTAGGGACCATTCTGAGTCGCCAAAAGGGAGTGAAATACACTTTTGCCTTTCAAGCAGGAATGTGGGTTTTCTCTTGAGATTTTGCTTTGCAAAATTTCCTCATCTCGCATTGAGGGGATAATTTTGTGGTGTTTCTCAAATTGCGGCGGGAAGCTGGGAGTACTTCTCGAGTTGCGGTGGGGACCTCAGGAACTCACTCGAGTTACCTCAGCGAAGTCAGTTCCTCTTTTGTGCTGGAAGGGGAACTTCCGGATTACTCTCGAGCCCTTTAGTGGGAATAGGGCCTCTTCTCCTGTTGAGTCCATAAAGTGTTTTCTCCTCTCCAAAGGGGACGGCTGTAAGGGAACTTTCTGAGTCGCATAAAGGGTGTCAAGTAGTACCCTTTTGCCTTTCAAGTGCGAATGTGGGTTTTCTCTTGAGATTCTGCTCCGCAAAATTTCCTCATGTCGCATTGAGTGGATAATTTTGTGGTGTTTCTCGAGTTGCGGCGGGATACTTGGGGTATTTCTCGAGTAGAGATGGGGACCTCAGGAACTTGCTGGGTTTGCTTCAGGGAAGTCAGGTCCCCTTTTGTGAACGAAGGGTAACTTCGGGATTACTCTCAAGCTGTTAAATGGGAACACGGCCTCTTCTCGAATTGAGTCCATAAAGTGTGTTCTCCTCTCCAATGGGGATGTCTGTGTGTGGGAAATTTCTGAGTCGCATAAAGGGTGTCAAGGACCCTTTTGCCTTTCAAGTGGTAATGTGGTATTTCTCTTGAGATTCTTCAGTGCAAAATTTCCTCATCTTGTATTGAGGGAATAATTTTTGTTGTTCCTCGAGTTGCAGTGGGAAGCTGGAGGTACTTCTCGAATTGCGACGGGGAACCTAGGAACTCACTCGAGTTACTTCAGGGAAGTCAGGTCCACTTTTGTCCTGGAAGGGGAACTTCCAAATTACTCTCGAGCCCTTTAATGGGAATACGGTCTGTTCTCGAGTGGAGACCATAAAGTGTCTTCTTCTCTCAAATGGGGAAGGATGGTAGGGAACTTTCTGAGTGGCATAAAGTGTGTCAAGTACCCTATTGCCTTTCAAGCGGGAATGTGGGATTTATCTTGAGATTCTGAAGCGCAAAATTACCTCATCTCGCATTGAGGGGATAATTTTGCGGTGTTTCTCGCGATGTGGAGGGAGGCAGGGGTTACTTCTCGAGTTGCGACGGGGACATCAGGAACTCGCTCTGGTCGCTACAGGTAAGTCAAGACCTCTTTTGTGAAGGAAGGGGAACTTCCGGATTACTCTTGAGCCGTTAAAAGGGAATATTGCCTCTTCTCGATTTGAGCCCATAAAGTGTGTTCTCCACTCCAATGATGACAGATGTTAGGGAAGATTCTGAGTCTCATAAAGAGAGTCAAGAATCCTTTTTCCTTTCAGGCAGGAATGTGGGATTTCTCTTGAGATTCTGCAGCATAAAATTTCCTCATCTCGCATTGAGGGGATAATTTTGTGGTGTTTCTCGAGTTGCGGAGGGAAGATTAGGGTACCACTCAAGATGCGACGGGGACTGCAGGAACTCGCTCCGGTTGTTTCAGGGAAGTCTGGTCCCCTTTTGTGTTCGAAGGGAATCTTCCGGTTTACTCTCGAGCCATTAAATGGGAATAGGGCCTCATCTCGAATTGAGTCCATAAAGTGTGTTCTCCTTTCCAATGGGGACGGCTTTGAGGGAACTTTCTGCGTCGGAAAAAGAGTGTCAAGTACCCTTTTGGCTTTCAAGAGGTAATGTGGTTTATCTCTTCCGATACTGCACCGCAAAATTTCCTCATCTCGCATTGAGGGGATAATTTTGTGGTGTTTCTCGAGTTGCGGCGGGAAGCTGGTGGTACTTCTGGAGTTGCCTCGGAGACCTCAGGAACTCGCTCGGGTTGCTACAGGGAAATCAGCTCCCCTTTTGTGTTGGAAGGGGAACATCCTGATTACCCTCGAGCCGTTAAATGGAAATAGGGCCTCATCTCTAATTGAGTCCATAAAGTGAATTCCCCTTTCTAATGTGGACTGAAGTTAGTGAAATTTCTGAGTCGCATAAAAGGTGTCAAGTACCCTTTTGCTTTTCAAGAGGGAATGTGGACTTTCTCTTGAGATTCTGCAGCGCAAAATTTCCTCATCTCACTTTCCCGGGATAATTTTGTGGTGTTTCTCGAGTTGAGGCAGGAAGGTCTTCGTATTTCTCAAGTTGCGACGGGGTCCTCAGGAACTCGCTCAGGTTGCTTCAGGGAAGTGAGGTCCCCTTTTATGTTGGAAGCGGAACTTCGGGATTACTCTCGAGCCGTTAAATGGGATTTGGGCCTCTTCTCCAGTTGAGACTAAAATTGTGTTCTACTTTCCAATGGTGTTGGCTGTGTGAGGGAAATTTCTGAGTCGCATAAAGGATATCAAGTAACCTTTTGCTTTTCAAGCGGGAATGTGGGATTTCTCTTGAGATTCTGCAGTGCAAAAATTCCTCATCTCTCATTGAGGGGATAATTTTGTGGAGTTTCTCGAGTTGCCACGGGAAGCTGGTGTACTTCTCGAGTTGCGACCTGGTCCACCCGAACTCACTCGGTTTGCTTCAGGCAAGGCAGGTCCCCTTTTGTGTTGGAAGTTCACTTCCGGATTACTCTCGAGCCATTAAATGGGAATAGGGAATCTTCTCGATTTGAGTCCATCAAGTGTCCTCTCCTCTCCAATAGGGACGGCTGTGTGAGGGAACTTTCTGAGTCGCATAAAGGGTGTCAACTAAACTTTTGCCTTTCAAGCGGCAATGTGGAATTTCTCTTGATATACTGCAGCGCAAAGTTTCCTCATCTGACATTGAGGGGATAATTTTGTGGTGTTTCTCGACTTGCAGCGGGAAGCTGGGGGTTCTTCTCCTGTTGTGACGGGGACCTGAGGAACTCGCTCGGGTTGCCTCAGGGAAGACAGGTCCCTCTTTTTGTTGGAAGGGGATATTCTGGATTTCTCTCGAGCCGTTAAATGGGAATATTGTCTTTTCTCGATTTGAGTCCATAAGTGTGTTCTCGTCTCCACTGAGGACGGATGTTAGGGAACTTTCTGAGTGGCATAAAGTGTGTCAAATACCCTTTTGCCTTTCAAATGGGAATGTGGGATTTCTCTTGAGATTCTGCAGCGCAAAATTTCCTCATCTCGCATTGAGGGGATAATTTGGTGGTGTTTCTCGAATATGGCGGGGAGCTGGGTGTACTTCTGCTGTTGAGACGGGGACCTCAGGAACTCACTCGAGTTACTTCAGGGAAGTCAGGTCCCCTTTTCTGCAGGAAGGGGAACTTCCGGATTACTCTCGAGCCCTTTGATGGGAATAGGGCCTCTTCTTGAGTTGAGTCCATAAAGTGTGTTCTCCTCTCCAATGGGGAATGATATTATGGATCTTTCTTAGTAGCATAAAGTATTTCAAGTACCCTTTGGCCTTTCAAGATGGAATGTGGGATGTCTCTTGCGATTCAGCAGCGCAAAATTCCCGCATTTCGCATTTAGGGGATAATTTTGTGGTGTTTCTCGAGTTGCGGCGGGAAGCAGGGGGTACTTCTCGAGTTGCCACGGGACCTCAGGTTCTCGCTCCGGTTGCCTCAGGGAAGAGAAGCCCCCTTTTCTGTTGGAAGGGGAACTTCTGGATTACTCTCGAGCCGTTCAATGGGAATATTGCCTCTTCTCTATTTGAGTTAATAAAATGTGTTCTCCTCTCCACTGACGACAGATGTTAGGGACCATTCTGAGTCGCCTAAAGGGAGTCAAGTACCCTTTTGCCTTTCAGGAGAGAATGTGGGATTTCTTTTGAGATTTTTCAGCACAAATTTCCTCATCCCGTTTTGAAGGGATAATTTTGTGGTGATTCTCGAGTTGAGACGGGGCCCTCAGGAAATTACTCGAGTTACTTCAGGGAAGTCAGTTCCCCTTTTGTGCCTGAAGGGGAACTTCCGGATTACTCTCGAATCCCTTTAGTGGGAATAAGGCCTCTTCCTGTTTGAGTCCATAAAATGTGTTCTACTCTCCATTGGGGACGGATATTAGGGAACTTTCTGAGTTGCATAAATTGTGTCAAGTACCCTTGTGCCTTTCAAGCGGGAATGTGGGATTTCTCTTGAGATTCTGCAGCGAAAAATTACCTCAACTCTCATTGAGGGATAATTTTGTGGTGTTTCTCGAGTTGCAGTGGGAAGCAGGGGGGTATACCTCGAGTTGCTATGGGGACCTCAGGAACTCGCTCGGGTTGCTTCAAGGAAGTCATGTCCCCTTTTGTGTTGAAAGACGAACTTCCTGAATACTCTCGAGCTGTTAAAAGGAAATATTGCCTCTTCTCCATTTGAGTCCATAAAGTGTGTACTCCTCTCCACTGAGGATGGATGTTAGGGACCATTCTGATTCGCCTAAAGGTAGTCAAATACCCTTTTGCCCTTCAAGCGGGAATGTGGTTTTTCTCTTGAGATTTTGCTTTGCAAAATTTCCTCATCTCGCATTGAGGGGATAATTTTGTGGTGTTTCTCGAATTGTGGCGGAAAGCTGGGAGTATTTCTCGAGTTGCGACGGGGACCTCAGGAACTCACTCGAGTTACCTCAGCGAAGTCAGTTCCCCTTTTGTGCTGGAAGGGGAACTTCGGGATTACTCTCGAGCCCTTTAGTGGGAATAGCGCCTCTTCTCCAGTTGAGTCCATAAAGTGTTTTCTCCTCTCCAATGGGGACGGCTGTGTGAGGGAACTTTCTGAGTCTCATAAAAGGTGTCAAGTAGTACCCTTTAGCCTTTCAAGTGCGAATGTGGGTTTTCTCTTGAGATTCTGCTGCGCAAAATTTCCTCATGTCGCATTGAGGGGATAATTTTGTGGTGTTTCTCGAGTTGCGGCGGGATACTTGGGGTATTTCTCGAGTTGGAATGTGGACCTCAGGAACCTGCTGGGTTTGCTTCAGGGAAGTCAGGTCCCCTTTTGTGAACGAAGGGTAACTTCTGGATTACTCTCGAGCCGTTAAATGGGAACAGGGCCTCTTCTCGAATTGAGTCCATAAAGTGTGTTCTCCTCTCCAATGGGTACAGCTGTGTGAGGGAACTTTCTGAGTCGAATAAAGGGTGTCATGTACACTTTTCCGTTTGAAGCGGGAATGAGGAATTTTTTGTGAGATTCTGCAGCGTAAAATTTCCTCATCTCACATTGAGGGGATAATTTTGTGGTGTTCCTCCAGTTGCGGTGGGAAGCTAGGGGTACTTCTCGACTTCTGACGGGGACCTCAGGAACTCGCTCATGTTGGTTAAGGGAAATAAGTTCCCATTTTGTGAATGAAGGGGAACTTGGGAATTACTATCGAGCCATTAAATGGGAAAAGGGCCTCTTCTCGAGTTGAGTCCATAAAGTGTGCTCTCCTCTCCAATGGGGATGGCAGTTTGAGGGAACTTTCTGATTCGCGAAAAGTGTTTCAAGAATCCTTTTGCCTTTCAAGCGGGAATGTGGGATTTCTCTTGAGACACTGCAGCACAAAATTTCCTCATCTCGCGTTGAGGGGAAAATTTTGTGGTGTTTCTCTAGTTGTGGTGGGAAGCTGGGGTACTTAGTGATTTGCGACAGGACCTGAGGAAATCACTCGGGTTGCTTCAGGGATGTCAGGTCCCCTTCTGTGCTGGAGGTGGACTTCCAGTTTACTCTCGAACCGTTATACGGGAATAGGGTCAATTCTCGAGTTGAGTCCAAAAGTGTGTTCTCCTCTCCATTGTCTACGGCTGAGTGGGGGAACTTTCTAAGTCGCATAAAAGGTGTCAAGTACCCTTTTGTCTTTCAAGCGGGAATTTGTGATTTCTCTCGTGATTCTGCAGCGCAAAATTTCCTCATCTCTCATTTAGTGGATAATTTTGTGGTATTTCTTGAATTGCGTTGAGAAGCTTGGCTACTTCTTTAGTTGCGACGGGGACCTCAGGAACTCACTCGAGTTACTTCAGGGAAGTCAGGTTCCCTTTTGTGATGGAAGGGGAACTTCCGGATTACTCTCGAGCCTTTTAATCGGAATAGGGCCTCTTCTCGAGTTGAGTCCATAAAGCGTGTTCCCCTCTCAAGTGGGGACGGATGTTAGGGAACTTTCTGAGAAGCATAAAGTGTGTCAAGTACCCGTTTGCCTTTCAAGCGGGAATGTGGGATTTCTCTTGAGATTCTGCAGCGCAAATTTACCTCATCTCTCATTGAGGGGATAATTTTGTGATGTTTCTCGAGTTGCGGCGGGAAGCATGGTGTACTTCTCGAGGTGCGATGGCGACCTCAGGAACTCGCTCGGGAGGCTTCAGGGTAGTCAGGTCCCCTTTGGTGTTGGAAGGGGAAGTTCCAGTTTACACTCGAGCTTTTAAATTGGAGTAGGGGCTCATCTCTAATTGAGTCCATAAAGTCTGTTCTCCTCTCCAATGGGGATGTCTGTGTGTGGGAAATTTTTGAGTTGCATAAAGGGTGTCAAGTACTCTTTTGCCTTTCAACCTGGAATGTGGTATTTCACTTGAGATTCTTCAGCGCAAAATTTCCTCATCTTGTATTGAGGGAATAATTTTTGTTGTTCCTCGAGTTGCAGCGGGAAGCTGGAGGTACTTCTCGAATTGTGATGGGGAACCCAAGAACTCACTCGAGTTACTTCAGGGAAGTCATGTCCACTTTTGTCCTGGAAGGGGAACTTCCAAATTACTCTCGAGCCCTTTAATGGGAATACGGTCTGTTCTCGAGTGGAGACCATAAAGTGTCTTCTTCTCTCAAATGGGGAAGGATGGTAGGGAACTTTCTGAGTGGCATAAAGTGTGTCAAGTACCCTACTGCCTTTCAAGCGGGAATGTGGGATATATCTTGAGATTCTGAGGCGCAAAATTACCTCATCTCGCATTGAGGGGATAATTTTGTGGTGTTTCTCGCGTTGTGGAGGGAGGCAGGGGTTACTTCTCGAGTTGCGACAGGGACATCAGGAACTCGCTCCGGTCGCTTCAGGTAAGTCAAGACCTCTTTTGTGAAGGAAGGGGAACTTCCGGATTACTCTCGAGCCGTTAAAAGGGAATATTGCCTCTTCTCGATTTGATCCCATTAAATGTGTTCTCCACTCCAATGATGACAGATGTTAGGGAAGATTCTGAATCGCCTAAAGGGAGTCAAGAATCCTTTTTCCTTTCAGGCAGGAATGTGGGATTTCTCTTGAGACTCTGCAGCATAAAAATTCCTCATCTCGCTTTGAGGGGATAATTTTGTGGTGCTTCTCGATTTGCGGCAGGAAGATTAGAATACCACTCAAGATGTGACGGGGACTGCAGGAACTCGCTCCGGTTGCTTCAGGGAAGTCAGGTCCCCTTTTGTGTTGGAAGGGGAACTTCCGGTTTACTCTCGAGCCGTTAAATGGGAATAGGGCCTCATCTTGAATTGAGTCCATAAAGTGTGTTCTCCTGTCCAATGGGGATGACTGTGTGAGGGAAATTTCTGAGTCGCAAAAAGAGTTTCAATTACCCTTTTGGCTTTCTAGAGGGAATGTGGGATTACTCTTGAGATTTTGCAGCGCAAAATTTCCTCATCTCGCATTGAGGGGATAATGATGTGGTGTTTCTCGAGTTGCAACAGGAAGCTGGTGGTACTTCTCGAGTTGCCTCGGCGACCTCAGAAACTTGCTCGGGTTGCTTCAGGGAAGTCAGGTCCCCTTTTGTGGTGGAAGTGGAACTTCCAGTTTACTCTCGAGCCGTTAAATGGGAATAAGGCCTCATCTCGAAGTGAGTCCATAACATATGTTTTCCTGTCCAATGGGGACGATTGGGTGAGGAAACTTTCTGAGTTGCATAAAGGGTGTCAAGTACCCTTTTGCCTTTCATGAGGTAATGTGGTATTTCTCTTGAGTTTCTGCAGGACAAAATTTCCTCATTTCGCTTTGAGGGGATACTTTTGTGGTGTTTATCGAGTTGCGGCTGGAAGCTGGGGGTACTTCTTGAGTTGCGACGGGACCTCAGGAACTCGCTCGTGTTGCGTCAGGGAAGTCAGGTCCCCTTTTGTATTGGAAGGGGAACTACAGGATTACTCTCGAGAAGTTAAATGGGAATCAGACGTCATCTCGAGTTGAGACTCTAAAGTGTGTTGTCGTCTGCAATAGGGACAGGGGTATGAGGGAACTTTCTGAGTCACATAAATGGTGTCAAGTACCCGTTTGCCTTTCAGGCGGGAAATGGGATTTCTCTTGAAATTCGGCAGTGCAAAATTTCCTCATCTCGCATTGAGGAATAATTTTTTGGTGTTTCTCGAATTGCTGCGGGAAGCTGGGGGAACTTCTGGAGTTGTGATGGGGACCTCAGGACCTTGCTCGGTTTGCTTCAGGGAAGTCTGGTCCCCTTTTGTGTTGGAAGGGTACTTCGAGATTACTCTCGAGCCGTTAAATGTAAATAGGGCCTCTTCTCGATTTGAGTTCATAAACTGTGTTCTCCTCACCAATGGGGATGGCAGTTTAAAGGAAATTTCTGAGTCGCATAAAGATATCAAGTACACTTTTGCCTTTCATGAGGGAAAGTGGTAATTCTCTTGAGATTCTGAAGTGCACAATTTCCTCATCTCGCATTGAGGGGATAATTTTCTGGTTTTTCTCGAGTTGTGGCGTGAAGCTGGGGGTACATCTCGAGATGCGAGGGGGTCCTCAGGAACTCGCTCGGGTTGCTTCAGGGAAGACAGTTCCCCTTGGTGTTGGAAGGGGACCTTCCGGATTACTCTCCAGTCGTTAAATGGGAATAGGGCCTCTTCTCGATTTGAGTCCATAAAATGGGTTCTCTCCAATGGGGACAGCTGTTAGGGAACTTTCTGAGGCGCATAATGGGTGTCAAGTACCCTTTTGCCTTTCAAGCAAGAATATGGGATTTGTCTTGAGATTCTGCAGTGCCAAATTTCCTCATCTTGCATTTAGGGGATAATATTGGGGTGTTTCTAAAGTTGCGGGGGTCAGCTGGGGGTACATTTCGAGTTGCAACGGCAACCTCAGGAATTCTCTCGTGTTCCTTCAGGGAAGTCAGGTCCTCTTTTGTGTTAGTAGGGGAATTTTGGGATTACTCTCGCACCGTTAAATGGAAATAGGGCCTCTTCTCGAGTTGAGTCCATAATGTATGTTCTCCTCTCCAGTGGAGACGGCTGTGTGAGTAAAATTTATTTGTCGCATAATGGGTGTCAAATACCCTTTTGATTTTCAGGCGGGTATGTGGGATTTCTGTTTAATAGTGCTGCACAAAATTTCCTGATCTCTCATGAGGGGATAATTTTGTGGTGTTTCTCCTGTTGAGGCGGGAAGCTGGGGGTAAATCTCGAGTTGCGACGTGAACCTCAGGAACTAGCTCGTGTTGCTTCAGGAAAGTTAAGTCCCCTTTTCTGGTGGAAGGGGAATTTTGGGATTACTCTCGAAACGTTAAATGGAAATAGGACGTCTTCTCGAGTTGAGTTCAAAATGTGTGTTCTCCTCTCCAATGGGGACGACTGTGTGAGGGAAATTTCTGAGTCACATAAAGGGTTTCAAGTACCCCTTTGCCTTTCAAGCGTGAATGTAGGATTTCTCTTCAGATTCTGCAGCGCAAAATTTCCTCATCTCACATTGAAGGGATAATTTTGTGGTGTTCCACGAGTTGCGGCGGGAAGTTGGGGGAACTTCTCGAGTTGCGATGGCGACCTCAGGAACTCACTCGGGTTTCTTCGGGGAAGTCAGGTTCCCTTTTGTGTTGGAAGGGGAACTTCCGGTTTACTCTCGAGACGTTAAATAGAAATATTTCCTCTGCTTGATTTGAGTCCGTAAATTGTGTTCTCCTCTCCACTGAGGATGGATGTTAGGGAACACTCTGAGTCGCATAAAGGGAGTCAAGTACCCTTTTGCCTTTCAATGTGGGATTTCTCGTGAGATTCTGCAGTGCAAAATTTCCTCACCTCGCATTGAGAGGATGATTCTATGGTGTTTCACGAGGTTCGGCGGGAAGCTGGGGTACTTCTTGAGTTGCAACGTTACCTCAGGAACTCGCTCGTGTTGATTCAGGGAAGTCAGGTCCGCTCTTGTGCTGGAAGGTGAACTTGTGGATTACTGTGCAGCTGTTAAATGGGAATAGGGCCTCTTCTCGAGTTGAGTCCATAAAGTGTGTTCTCCTCTCCAATGGGGACGGCTGTCTGAGGGAACTTTCTGAGTCGCATGAAGAGTGTCAAGTTCCCTTTTGCCTTTGAGGCAGGAATGTGGGATTTCACTTGAGACTCTGCAGCGCAAAATTCCCTCATCACACATTGAGGGGATAATTCTGTGGTGTTTCACGTTTTGGGGCGGGAAGCTGGGGTACTTCTCAAGTTGCAACGGGGACCTCAGGAACTCGCTCGGGTTTCTTCGGGGTAGTCAGGTCCCCTTTTGTGTTGGAATTAGAACTTCTGGATTACTCTCCAGCCGTTAAATCGGATAGGACCTCTTATCGAATTGAGTCCATAATGTGTGTTATCCTCTCCAAGGTGGTCGGCTGTGTGAGGGAACTTTCTGAGTCGCAAAAAGGGTGTCAATAAACTTTTACCTTTCAAACGTTAATGTGGGATATATCTTGAGATTCTGCAGCTGAAATTTTCCTCATCTCGCATTGAAGGGATAATTTTGTGTTGTTTCTCGAGTTGCGGCAGGAAGCTGGGTGTACTTCTTGAGTTGGGAAGGGGACCTCAGGAACTCACCCGGTTGTTTCAGGGATGTCAGATCCCCTTTTGTTCTGGAAATGGAACTTCCGGATTCCTCTAGAAACGTTCAATGGGAATAGGGCCTCTTTTCAAATTGAGTCTTTAAAGTGTGATCTCTTCTCCAATGGGGACGGCTCTCTGAGGGAACTTTCTGAGTCGCATAAAGCATATCAAATACCCTTTTGCCTTTCAAGCGGGAATATGGGATTTCCCATGAGAATCTGCAGCGGAAATTTTCCTCATCTCGCATTGAAGGTATAATTTTGTGTTATTTCTAGAGTTGCAGCAGGAAGCTGGGTGTATTTCTCGAGTTGCGACGGGGACCTCAGGAACTCGATCTGGTTTCTTCAGGGAAGTCTGATCACCTTTTGTGTTGGAAGGGGAATTTCCGGATTACTCTCGAGCCTTTAAATGGGAATAGGGCCTCATCTCGAGTTGAGTCAAAAATTGTGATTTCCTCTCCAATGGGGACGGCTGTTTGAGGGAACTTTCTGAGTCATATAAACAGTTTCAAGTACCCTTTTGCCTTTCAAGCTGGAATTTGGGTATTCTCTTGAGATTCTGAAGTGGAAAATTTCATCATCTCGCATTGAGGGGATAATTTTGTGGTGTTTCTCGACTTGTGGAGGAAGCAGGGGATACTTCTCGAGGTGCGACGGCGACCCAAGGAACTCGCCCGAGTTACTTCAGGGAAGTCAGGTCCCCTTTTGTTCTGGAAGGGGAACTTCCGGTTTATTCTCCAGACGTTCAATGGGAAAATTGCCTCTTCTCGATTTGAGTCCATAAAGTGTGTTCTCCTCTCCACTGAGGACGGATGTTAGGGAAAGTTCTGAGTCGCATAAAGGAAGTCAAGTACCCTTTTGCCTTTCAAAGTGGGATTTCTCTTGAGATTCTGCAGCGCAAAATTTCCTCACCTCGCATTGAGGGGATGATTCTCTGGTGTTTCACGAGTTTCGGCGGGAAGCTGGGGTACTTCTTGAGTTGAGACGGGACCTCAGGAACTCGCTCGTGTTGCTTCAGGGAAATCAGGTCCCTTCTTGTGCTGGAAGGTGAACTTATGGATTACTCTGCAGCTGTTAAATGGGAATAGGGCCTCTTTTCGAGTTGAGTCCATAAAGTGTGTTCTCCTCTCCAATGGGGACGGCTGCCTGAGGGAAATTTCTGAGTCGCATAAAGCGTGTCAAGTTCCCTTTTGATTTTCAAGCGAGAATGTGGGATTTCTCTTGAGATTCTGCAGCGCAAAATTTCCTCATCACGCATTGAGGGGATAATCTGTGGTGTTTCACGTTTTGGGGCGGTAAGCTGGGGGTACTTCTCGAGGTGCGACCGGACCTCAGGAACTCGCTCGAGTTGCTTCAAGGAAGTCAGGTTCCCTCTTGTGATGGAAGGTGAACTTCTGGATTACTCTGCAGCTGTTAAATGAGAATAGGGCCTCTTCTCGAGTTGAGTCCATAAAGTGTGGTCTCCTCTCCAATGGGGACGGCTGTCTGAGGGAACTTTCTGAGTCGCATAAAGCGTGTCAAGTTCCCTTTTGCCTTTCAAGCGGGAATGTGGGATTTCTCTTGAGATTCTGCAGCGCAACATTTCCTCATCACGCATTGAGGGGATAATTCTGTGGTGTTCCACGATTTGGGGCTGGAAGCTGGGGTTCGTCTTGAGTTGCGACGGGGACCTCAGGAACTCGCTCGGGTTTCTTCAGGATAGTCAGGTCCCCTTTTGTGTTGGAATTGCAACTTCCGGATTACTCTCGAGCCGTTAAATTGGATAGGGCCTCTTCTCGAATTGAGTCCATAATGTGTGTTCTCCTCCCCAATGGGGTCGGCTGTGTGAGGGAACTTTCTGAGTTGCATAAAGGGTGTCAATAAGCTTTTGCCTTTCAAACGTTAATGTGGGATTTCTCTTGAGATTCTGCAGTGAAAATTTCTTCATCTCGCATTGAGGGGATAATTTTTGGTGTTTCTGGAGTTGCGGCGGGAAACTGGGGGTACTTCTCGAGTTGCAACGGGACTTCAGGAACTCTCTCGGGTTGCTTCAGGGAAGTCAGGTCCCCTTCTGTGTTGGAAGGGGAACTTCCGGTTTACTCTAGAGACGTTAAATGGGAATAGGGCCTCATCTGGAATTGAGTCCATAAAATGTGTTCTCCTGTCCAATGAGGAAGCTGCGTCCGAGAACACTCTTAGTCGCATAAAGGGTTTCAAGTACCCTTTTGCCTTTCAAGAGGGAATGTGGGATTAATCTTGAGATTATGCAGCGAAATTTCCTCATCTCGCACTGAAGGGATAATTTTGTGGTGTTTCTTCAGTTGTGGCGAAAGCTGGCAATACTACTCGAGTTGCGGCATTGACCTCAGGAACTCGCTCGGGTTGCTTCAAGGAAGTCAGGTCCCCTTTTGTGTTGGAAGGGGAACTTCCGGTTTACTCTCACGGTGTTAAATGGAAATACTACCTCATCTCGAATTGTGTCCATAAAGTGTGTTCTCATCTCCAATGGGGACGGCTGTGTGAGGGAACATTCTGAGTCTCATAAACTGTGTCAAGTACCCTTTCGCCTTTCAAGAGGGAATGTGGTATTTCTCTTGAGATTTTACAGCCAAAATTTCCTCATCTCGCATTGAGTGGAAAACTTTATTGTGTTTCTCTATATGCGGAGAGAAGCTGGGGATATTTCTCGAGTTGTGACAGGGACTTCAGAAACTCGCTCGGGTTGCTTCAGGGAAATCAGGTCCCCTTTTGTGTTGTAAGGGGAACTTCTGGTTTACTCTCGAGCCGTTAAATGGATATAGGGCCTCATCTGGAATTCAGTCCATAAAGTATGTTCTCCTCTCCAATTGGAACAGCTGTGTGAGGGACCTTTCGGAGTCACATAAAGGGTTTGAAATACCATTTGACCTTTCAAGAGGTTGTGATATTTCTCTTGAGATTCTGCAGCGCAGTATTTCCTCATCTCGCATTGAGGGGATAATTTTGTGGTGTTTCTCGAGTTGCGGCGGAAGCTGGGGGTACGTCTCAAGTTGCGACAGAGACTTCAGCAACTCGTTCGGGTTGCTTCAGGGAAGTCACGTCCCCTTTTGTGTTGGAAGCGGAACTTCTGGTTTACTCTCGAGCCGTTAAATGGGAATAGGGCCTCATCTCGAATTGAGTCCATAAAGTGTGTTCTCCTCTCCACTGGGGACGGCTGTTTGATGGAACTTTCTGAGTCGCATAAAGGGTGTCATGTACCCTTTTGCCTTATAAGAGGGAATGTGATATTTCTCTTGAGATTCTTCAGCTTAAAATTTTGCTCATCTTGCAGTGAGGGGATAATTTTGTGGTGTTTCTCCTGTTGCGTCGGGAAGCTGAGGGTACTTCTTGAGTTGCGACAGGGACCTCAGGATCTTGCTCCGGTTGCTTCATGGAAGTCAGGTTCCCTTTTGTGTTGGAAGGGGAATTTCCGGTTTACTCTCCAGCCGTTAAATGGGAATAAGGCCTCATCTCGAATTGAGTCCATAAAGAGTGTTCTCCTCTCCAATTGGGACTGATGTTAGTGAAATTTCTGAGTCGCAAAAAGGGTGTCAAGTACCCTTTTACCTTTCAAGAGGGAATGTTGTATTTCTGTTGAGATTCTGCAGCGCAAAATTTCCTCAAATCGCATTGAGGGGATAATTGTGTGGTTTTTTTCGAGTTGCAGCGGGAAGCTGGGGGTACTTCTCGAGTTGCGACGGGGACCTCAGGAACTCGCTCGGGTTGCTTCAGAGAAGTCAGGTCCCCTTTTTGTTGGAAGGGGAATTTCCGGTTTACTCTCGAGCCTTTAAATTGGAATAGGGCCTTTCTCGAGTTGAGTGCATAATGTGTGTTCTCCTCTCCAAAGGGGACGCCTGTGTGAGGAAAATATATGAGTCGCATAAATGGTGTCAAGTACACTTTTGCCTTTGAAACGGGAATGTGGGCATTCTCTTGAGATTCTGCAGCGCAAAATTTCCCCATCTTGCATTGAGCGGTCAATTTTGTGGTATTTCTCGATTTCGGCGTGAAGCTTGGGGTACTTCTCGAGTTGCCATGTGGACCTCAGGTAATCCATTTTGTTACTTCATTGAAGTCAGGTCCCCTTTTGTGTTGTAAAGGGTATTTTGGGATTACTCTGGATCCATTAAATGGGAATAGGGCCTTTTCTTGATTTGAGTGCATAAAGTGCAATGGGGACGGCGGTGTGAGGGAACTTTCTGAGTCATGTAAAGGGTGTCAAGTATCCTTTTGCCTTTCAAGCGGGAAATGGCATTTCTCTTGATATTCGGCAGGGCAAAATTTCCTCATCTTGCATTGCAGGGATAATTTTTTCGTGTTTCTCGAGTTTCGACGGGAAGCTGTGGGAACTTCAGTGGTCGCGACGGGGACCTCAGGAACTTGCTCGGGTTTCTTCAGGGAAGTCAGTTCCCCTTTTGTGTTAGAAGGGGAACTTCCGGATTACTTTCGAGCTGTTAAATGGGAATAGGGCCTCTTCTCGGGTTGAGTCCTTAAAGTGTGTTCTCCTCTCCAATGTGGATGGCTGTGTGAGGGAAATTTCTGAGTCAGATAAAAGTTGTCAAGTACCCTTTTGATTTTCAGGCAGGAATATGGAATTTCTCTTGAATTGTGCAGTGCAATATTTCCTCATCTCGCATTGAGTGGATAATTTTGTGGTGTTTCACCTGTTTAGGCGGGAAGCTGGGGGTACCTCTTGAGTTGTGACGGGGACCTCAGGAACTCGCTCATGTTGCTTCAGGTATGTTAGGTACACTTTAGTGCTGGAAGGGGAATTTTGGGATTTCTCTTGAGCCGTTAAATGGGAATAGGGCCTCTTCCCAAGTTGAGTCCAAAAATTGTGTTCTCCTTTCCAATGGGGACACCTGTGTGAGGGAACTCTCTGAATCGTATAAAGGGTGTCAAGTACAGTTTTGCCTTTCAAGCAGGAACATGAGATTTCTCTTGAATTGTGCATCGCAAAATTTCCTGATCTCGCATTGAGAGGATAATTTTGTGGTGTTTCTCGTGTTGCGGCCGTAAGCTGGGGGAACTTCTTGAGTAGCCCAGAGGACCTCAGGAATTCACTCTGGTTGCTTCAGGGAAGTCAGGTCCCCTTTTGTGTTGGAAGGGGAATTTCGGGATTACTCTCGAGCCGTTAAATGGGAATAGGGCCTCTTCTCGAATTAAGTCCATAAAGTGGGTTCTCCTCTCCAATGGGGACGACTGTGTGAGGGAATTTTCTGAGTCTCACCCCGCGGCGCAGACGCGAGAGACACCCGCCCCTTCCGGGCAGATGCGAGTGACACGGGCCACGTCCGGGCAGACGTGAGAATCGCCGGCCCCGCCCGCTCAGACCCGAGAGACCCGGGCCCCTCCCGCACACACGGGAGAGACAACTGCCCCACCCGTGGAGATGGGAGAATCGGTGGCCCAGCCCGCTCAGAAGGGAGAGATGCCGTCCCCGCCGGTCCAAACGCGAGAGACTCTGGCCCTGCCCTCGCAGACGCGAGAGACGCCTTCCCCACCCGTGTGGTCGTGAGAGACGCGGGCCCCGCCTGCGCAGACTCGAAAAACGCTGGCCCTGGCACAACCTACCATGCAAAGATGCGTGGCCATGAGGAGTTACCCCACGCTTGAGGCCAGGGCAGGCGGCCAAGAGGAGGTACCCCAGGTCAATAGGCGTTGGTTGTGCGGGGGAGGGCTGAGAGGAGCTACTCACGTTCAAGGTCAGGAGGGGCAGCCTTGAGGACATACCCCTCATCCAAGGTAAGGTGCAGCAGCTGCGCTTTCTTGGAGCAGCTGTGAAGAGATATCCCACACCCAAGGTAAGAGAAACTCAAAGAAGATGGTAGGTATTGCGTGGGGGCATCAGAGGGCAGACACACTGAAATCATATTCACAGGAATCTAGTCGATCAGATCACATGGACCACAGCCGAATGCGGTCCACTGGAGAAGGGAATGGCAAACCACTTCAGTATACTTGCCTTGAGAACCCCATGAACAGTATCAAAGGGCAAAATGACAGGATACTGAATGAGGAATTCCCCAGGTCGGTAGGTGCCCTGTATGCTACTGGAGATCAGTGGAGAAATAACTCTAGAAGGAATGAAGGGATGAGCAAAAGCAAAACCAGTACCCAGTTGTGGATGTGACCAGTGATAGAAGCAAGGTCCGGTGCTGTAAAGAACAATATTGCATAGGAACCTGGAATGTTAGGTCCATGAATTAAGGCAAATTGGAAGTGGTCAAACATGAGATGGCAAGAGTGAACATAGACATTCTAGGAATCAGTGAAGTAAACTGGAAAGGAATGGGTGAATTTAACTCAGATGACAATTATATCTACTACTGTGGGCAGGAATCCCTTAGAAGAAATGGAGTAGCCATAATGGTCAACAAAAGAGTCCGAAATGCAGTACGTGGATGCAATCTTAAAAACGACAGAATGATTTCTGTTCGTTTCCAAGGCAAACCATTCAACATTACAGTAATCCAGGCCTATGCCCCAACCAGTAACACTGAAGAAGCCGAAGTTGAATGCTTCTATGAAGACCTACAAGACCTTTTAAAACTAACACCCAAAAAAGATGTCCTTTTCATTATAGGGGACTGTAATGCAAAAGTAGGAAGTCAAGAAACACCTGGAGAAACAGGCAAATTTGGCCAGGGAGTATGGAATGAAGCAGGGCCAAGGCTAATAGAGTTTTGTCAAGAGAACGCACTGGCCATAGCAAACACCCTCTTCCAACAACACAAGAGAAGACACTACACGTGGACATCACCAGATGGTCAACACCGAAATCAGATTGATTATATTCTTTGCAGCCAAAGACAGAGAAGCTGTATACAATTAGCAAAAACAAGACCAGGAGCTGACTGTGGCTCAGATCATGAATTCCTTATTGCCAAATTCAGACTTAAATTGAAGAAAGTAGGGAAAACCACTAGACCATTCAGATATGACCTAAATCAAATCCCTTATGATTATACAGTGGAAGTGAGAAATAGATTTAAGGGACTAGATCTGATAGATAGAGTGCCTGATGAACTCTGGACGGAGGTTCGTGACATTGTACAGGAGACAGGGACCAAGACCATCCCCATGGAAAAGAAATGCAAAAAAACCAAAATGGCTGTCTGAGGTGGCCTTACAAATAGCTGTGAAAAAAAGAGAAGCGAAAAGCAAAGGAGAAAAGGAAAGATATAAGCATTAGAATGCAGAGATCCAAAGAATAGCAAGGAGAGATAAGAAAGCCTTCCTCAGTGATCTATGTAAAGAAATAGAGGAAAACAACAGAACAGTCAAAACAAGAGATCTCTTCAAGAACATTAGAGATTCCAAGGGAATATTTCATGCAAAGATGGGCTCGATAAAGGACAGAAATGTTATGGACCTAACAGAAGCAGAGGATATTAAGAAGAGGTGGCAGGAATACACAGAAGAACTGTACAAAAAAGATCTTCACGACCAAGATAGTCACGATAACGTGATCATTGACCTAGAGCCAGACATCTTGGAATATGAAGTCAAGTGGGCCTTAGAAAGTATCACAACTAACAAAGCTAGTGGAAGTGATGGAATTCCAGTTGAGCTATTTCAAATCTTGAAACATGATGCTGTGAAAGTGCTGCACTCAATATGCCAGAACATTTGGAAAACTCAGCAGTGGCCACAGGACTGGAAAAGATCAGTCTTCATTCCAATCCCAAAGAAAGGCAATGCCAAAGAATACTCAAACTACCACACAATTGCACTCATCTCACACGCTGGTAAATTCATGCTCAAAATTCTCCAAGCCAGGCTTCAGCAATATGTGTGATCTGTGAACTCCCAGATGTTCAAGAAGATTTTAGAAAAGGCAGAGGCACCAGAGATCCAATTTCCAACATCCGCTGGATCATGGAGAAAGCAAGAGATTTCCAGGAAAAAATCTATTTCTGCTCATTGACTATGCCAAAGCCTTTGACTGTGTGGATCACAATAAACTGTGGAAGATTCTAAAAGAGATGTGAATCCCAGACCACCTGACCTGCCTCTTGAGAAACCTGTATTCAGGTCAGGAAGCAACAATCAGAACTGTACATGGAACAACAGACTGGTTCCAAATAGGAAAAGGATTATGTCAAGGCTGTATATTGTCACCTTGCTTATTTAACTTATATGCAGAGTACATCATGAGAAATGCTGGCTGGAAGAAGCACAAGCTGGAATCAAGATTGCTGGGAGAAATATCAATAACCTCAGATATGCAGATGACACCACCCTTAGTGCAGAAAGTGAAGAGGAACTCAAAAGCCTCTTGATGAAAGTGAAAGAGGAGAGTGAAAAGGTTGGCTTGAAGCTCAACATTCAGAAAACGAAGATCATGATATCTGGTCCCATCACTTCACTAGAAATAGATGGAAAAACAATGGAAACAGCGTGAGACTTTATTTTTTTGGGGCTCCAAAAATCACTGCAGATGCTTATTGCAGCCATGAAATTAAAAGGGGCTTGTTCCTAGGAAGGAAAGTTATGACCAACCTTGATAGTATATTAAGAAGCAGAGACATCACTTTGCCAACAAAGGTCCGTCTAGTCAAGGCTATGGTTTTTCCCGTGGTCATGTATGGATGTGAGAGTTGGACTTTGAAGAAAGCTGATCGCCGAAGAATTGATGCTTTTGAACTGTGGGGTTGGAGAAGACTCTTGAGAGTCCCTTGTACTGCAAGAAGATCCAACCAGTCCATTCTAAAGGAGATCAATCCTGGGTGTTCATTGGTAGGACTGATGCTAAAGCTGAAACTGCAATACTTTGGCAACCTCAGGCGACGAGTTGACTCACTGGAAAAGATTCTGATGATAGGAAATTTTGGGGGTGGGAGGAGAAGGGGAAGACAGAGAATGAGATGGCTGGATAGAATCACCGACTCTTTGGACATGAGTTTGAGTGAACACCGGGAGTTCGTGATGGACAGGGAAGTTTGGGGAACAGTGATTCATGGGGTCGTGGAGAGTCGGACACGACTGAGCGACTGAACTGAACTGAATAAAGTGTGTCAAGTAGCCTTTTGCCTTTCAGATGGGAATTTGGAATTTCTCTTGATTGTGCAGTGCAAAATTTCCTCATCTCGCCTTGAGGTGATAATCTTCTGGTGTTTTTCGAGATGCGGCAGGAAGCTGGGGGTTCTTCTCGAGATGCGATGGGGACCTCAGGAACTAGCTCGGATTGGTACAGGTAAGTTAGGTCCCCTTTTCTGTTGGAAGTGGAACTTCGCGATTACTCTCGAGTCTTTAAAAAGGAATTGGCCTCTTCTGGAGTTGAGTCCATAAAATGTGTTCACCTATCCGATGGGGACAGCTGTGTAGGGAATTTTCTGAGTCGCATAAAGGGTGTAAAGTACTCTTTTGCCTTTCAAGAGGGAATGTGGTATTTCTCTTGAGATTCTGCAGCGCAAAATTTCCTCATCTCGCATTTAGGGTATAATTTTGTGGTGTTTCTCCAGTTGCAGCAGGATGTCCTGGGTGCTTCTTGATTAGCGACAAGGACCTCAGGAACTCGCTCGGATTGCTTCAGGGAAGTCAGGTCCCCTTTGGTGTTGGAACTGGAACTTCCGGTTTACTCTCGAGTCATTAAATGGGAATAGGGGCTCATCTCGAATTGAGTCCATAAAGTGTGTTCACCTCTCCTATGGAAACGGTTCTGTGAGGGAACTTTCTGAGTCACATAAAGAGTTCTCAAGTACACTTTTGCCTTTGAAGAGGGAATGTGGTATTTCTCTTGAGATTCTGCAGCGCAAAATTTACTCATCTCGCATTGAGGGTATAATTTTGTGGTGTTTCTCCAGTTGCGGCGGGAAGCTGGGGTACTTCTCGAGCTGTGACGGGGACCTCAGGAACTCGCTCCTGTTGCTTCAGGGAAGTCAGGTCCTCTTTGGTGTTGGAAGGGGAATTTCCTGTTTACTCTTGAGCAGTTAAAGGGAATAGGGGCTCATATCAAATTTGGTCCATAAAGTGTGTTCCCCTCTCCTTTGGCGATTGATGTTAGTGAAATTTCTGAGTCGTATACAGGGTGTCAAGTACCCTTTTGCCTTTCAAGAGGGAATGTGGTATTTCTCTGGATATTCTGCAGCGCAAATTTTCCTCATCTCGCATTGAGGGGATCATTTTGTGGTGTTTCTCGTGTTGCAGCTGGAAGCTGGGGGTACTTCTCGAGTTGCAACAGGGACCTCAGGAACTCGCTGGGGTTGCTTCAGGGAAGTCTGTTCCCCTTTGGTGTTGGAAGGGGAAATTCCGGTTTACTCTCGAAGCATTAAAGGGGAATAAGGGCTCATCTGAAATTGAGTCCATAAAGTGTGTACCTCTGTCCAATAGGGACGGCTCTCTGAGAGAATTTTCTAAGTCGCATAAAGGGTGTTAAGTATCCTTTTGCCTTTCAAGAGGGAATGTGGTATTTCTCTTGAGATTCTGCAGCGCAAATTTTCCTCATCTCGCATTGAGGGGATCATTTTGTGGTGTTTCTCGTGTTGCGGCTGGAAGCTGGGGTACTTCTCGAGTTGCGACGTGGACCTAAGGAACTCGCTCAGGTTACTTCAGGGAAGTCAGTTCCCCTTTGGTGTTGGAAGGGGAACTTCCGGTTTACTCTCGAGCCATTAAATGGGAATAGGGGCTCATCTCAAATTGAGTCCATAAACTGTGTGCTCCTGTTCATTGGGGACGGCTCTGTGAGAGAATTTTTTGAGTCGCATAAAGGGTGTCAAGTAACTTTTTCCCTTTCAAAAGGGAATGTGGTATTTCTCTTGAGATTCTGCAGCGCAAAATTTCCTCATCTCGCATTGAGGGGATAATTTTGTGGTGTTTCTCGGGTTGCGGCGGGAAGATGGGGTACTTCTCGAGTTTCGACGGGGACCTCAGGAACTCGCTCGTTTTGCTTCAGGGAAGTCAGGTCCCCTTTGGTGTTGGAAGGGGAATTTCCGATTTTCTCTCCAGCCGTTAAATGGGCATAGGGGCTCATCTCGAATTGAGTCCATAAATTGTGTTATCATCGACAATGGAAATTGATGTTTGCAAAATTTCTGAGTCGCATAAAGGGTGTCAAGTACCCTTTTGCCTGTCAAGAGGGAATGTGGTATTTCTCTTGAGATTCTGCAGCACAAAATTTCCTCATCTCCAATTGAGGTGATATATTTGTGATGTTTCTTGAGTTGCGGCGGGAAGTTGGGGGTACTTCTCGAGTTGCGACGGGAACCTCAGGAACTCGCTCGGGTTGCTTCAGGGAAGTCAGGTCCCCTTTGGTGTTGGAAGGGAAACTTCCGGTTTACTCTCGAGCCGTTGAATGGGAATAAGGCCTCTTCTCGAATTGAGTTCATAAAGTGTGTTCGACTGTCCATTGAGAACGGCTGTGTGAGGGAACTTTCTGATTGGCATAAAGGTGGTCAAGTACCCTTTTGCCTTTCAAGAGGGAATGTGGTATTTCTTTTGAAATTCTGCAGTGCAAAATTTCCTCATTTCGCATTGAGGGGATAATTTTGTGGTGTGTTTCGAGTTGCGGCGGGAAGCTGCGGGTACTTCTCGAATTTGGATGGGGACCTAATGAACTTGCTCGGGTTGCTTCAGGGACATCAGGTCCCCTTTGGTGTTGGAAGGGGAACTTCCGGTATACTCTCAAGCCGTTAAATGGGAATAGGGGCTCATCTCGAATTGAGTCCGTAAAGTGATTCTCTCGAATGGAGACTGATATTAGTTAAATTTCCGAGTCCATAAAGGGTTTCAAGTACCATTTATGTTGCTGTGGGAAGCTAGGGGTACTTCTCGAGTTGCGACGGGGACCTCAGGAACTCGGTCGGGTTGCTTCAGGGAAGTCAGGTCCCATTTTGTGTTGGAAGCGGAACTTCCGGTTTACTCTCGAGCCGTTAAATGGGAAAAGGGCCTCATCTCCAAATGAGTCCATAAAATGTGTTCTCCTCTGCAATGGGGACGGCTGTGTGAGGCAACTTACTGAGTCGCATAAAGGGTGTCAAGTCCCCTTTTGCCTGTCAAGAGGGAATGTGGTATTTCTCTTGAGATTCTGCAGCGCAAATTGTCCTCATCTCGCATTGCGGGGATAATTTTATGGTGTTTCTCAAGTTGCGGCGGGAAGCTGAGGGTACTTCTCGAGTTGCGACGGGTACCTCAGGAACTCGCTCGGGTTGCTTCAGGGAAGTCAGTTCCCATTTTGTGTTGGAAGCAGAACTCCCGTTTTACTCTCGAGCCGTTAAATGAGAATAGGGCCTCAACTCGAATTGAGTCCATAAATTGTGTTCCCCTGTCCACTGAGAATGGCTGTGTGAGGGAACTTCCTGATTGGCATAAAGGGGGTCAAGTACACTTTAGCCTTTCAAGAGGGAATGTGGAATGTCTCTTGAGATTCTGCATCCCAAAATTTCCTCATCTCGCATTGAAGGGATAATTTTGTGGTTTCTCGAATTGCGGCGGGAAGCTAAGGGTACTTCTCGAGTTGCGACGTGGACCTCAGAAATTCATTAGAGTTACTTCAGGGAAGTCAGGTTCCCTTTTGTGCTGGAAGGGGAATTTTCTGATTACTCTCGAGCCCTTTAATGGGAATAGGGCCTCTTCTCGAGTTGAGTCCATAATGTGTGTTGTCCTCACCAATGGGGACAGATGTTAGGAAACTTTCTGAGTGGCATAAAGTGTGTCAAGTACCCTGTTGCCTTTCAGGTGGTAATGTGGGATTTCTCTTGAGATTCTGCAGTGCAAATTTACCTCATCTCGCATTGAGGGAATAATTTTGTGGTGTTTCTCGAGTTGCGGCGGGAAGCAGAGGGTACATCACCAGTTGCGACGAGGATGTCAGGAAATAGCTCGGGTTGCTTCATGGAAATCTGGTCCCCTTTTGTGCTGGAAGGGGAACTACCTGATTACTCTAGAGCCCTTTAATGGGAATAGGGCCTCTTCTCGAGTTGAGTCCATGAAGTGTTTTCTCCTCTCAATGGGGACGGATGTTAGGGAAAATTCTGAGTGGCATGACGTGTGTCAAGTACACTTTTGCCTTTCAAGCGGGAATGTGGGATTTCATTGAGATTCTGCAGCGCAAAATTACCTCATCTCACATTGAAGGGATACTTTTGTGGTGTTTCTCGAATTGCGGCGGGAATCTCGGGGCAGTTTTCGAGGTGCGACAGGGACCTCAGGAACTCACTCGTGTTACTTCAGGGAAGTCAGGTCCCCTTTTTTGCTGGAAGGGGAACTTCCGGATTACTCTAGAGCCGTTAAATGTGAATATTGCCTCTTCTCGATTTTAGTCCATAATGTGTGTTCTCTCTCCAATGAGGACGGATGTTAGGGACCATTCTGAGTCTCCTAAAGGGAGTCAAGTACCCTTTTGCCTTTCAAGCGGGTATGTGGGATTTCTCTTGAGATTCTCCAGTGCAAATTTTCTCATCTCGCATTTAGGGGATAATTTTGTGGTGTTTCTTCAAATGCAGCAGGAAGCTTGGCGTAGTTCTCCAGGTGCCACGGGGACCTCAGGAACTCACTCGAGTTTCTTCAGGGAAGTCAGGTCCCCTTTTGTGCTGGAAGAAGAACTTCCGGATTACTCTCGAGCTTTTTAATGGGAATAGGGCAACTTCTCTAGTGGAGTCCATAAAGTGTGTTGTCCTCTCCAATGGGGACGGATGTGAGGGAACTTTCTGAGGGGCATAAAGTGTGTCAAGTACCCTTTTGCCTTTCAAGCGGGAATGTGGGATTTCTCTTGAGATTCTGCCACCCAAATTTACCTCATCTCACATTGAGGGGATAATTTTGTGGTGTTTCTCCAAATGTGGAGGGAAGATTGGCGTAGTTCTCGAGGTGTGACGGGGACCTAAGGAACTCACTCGAGTTACTTCAGGGAAGTCATGTCCCTTTTTGTGCTGGAAGGGGAACTTCCGGATTGCTCTCCAGCCGTTAAATGGGAATATTGCCTCTTCTCGATTTGAGTCCATAAAGTGTGTTCTCTCTCCACTGAGGACGGATGTTAGGGACCATTCTGAGTCGCCAAAAGGGAGTCAAGTACCCTTTTGCCTTTCAAGCAGGAATGTGGGATTTCTCTTGAGATTCTGCACTGCAAAATTTCCTCATGTTGCATTGAGGGGATAATTTTGTGGTGTTTCTCGTGTTGCGCCAGGAAGCAGGGGGTACTACTTGAGTTGCGATGGGGACCTTAGGAACTCGCTCCGGTTTCTTCAGGGAAGTGAAGTCTACTTTTGTGTTGAAAGGGGAACTTCCGGATTACTCTCGAGCCGTTAAATGGGAATATTGCTTCTTCTCGATTTAACTCCATAAATTGTGTTCTCCTCTCCAATGAGGACGGTTTTAGGGACCATTCTGAGTCGCCTAAAGGGAATCAAGCACCCATTTGCCTTTCAAGAGTGAATGCGGGATTTCTCTTGACATTGTGCAGAATAAAATTTCCTCATCTCGCATTGAGGGGATAATTTTGTGGTGTTTCTCGAATTGCGGTGGGAATTTGAGGGTACTTTTCGATTTGCGACGGGGACCTCAGGAACTCACTCCAGTTATTTCAGGGAGGTCAGGTCCACTTGTGGTGGAAGGGGAACTTCTGGATTACTCTCGAGCCGTTAAATGGGAATATTGCCTCTTCTCGATTTGAGTCGGTAAAATGTGTTCTCTCTCCACTGAAGACGGATGTTAGGGACCATTCTGAGTCGCCAAAAGTGTGTCAAGTACACTTTTGCCTTTCAAGCGGGAATGCGGGATTTCTCTTGAGATTCTGCAGCGTAAAATTTCCTCATCTCGCAATGAGGGGATAATTTTGTGGTGTTATTTAAATTGCGGAGGGAAATTGGGTATACTTTTCGATTTGCGACGGGGACCTCAGGAACTCACTCGAGTTACTTCAGGGCGGTCAGGTCCACTTTTGTGGTGGAAGGGGAACTTTCGCATTACTCTCGAGCCCTTTAATGGGAATAGGGCCTCTTCTCGAGTTGAGTCCATAAAGTGTGTTCTCTTCTCCACTGAGGATCGATGTTGGGGAACATTCTGAGTTGCCTAAAGGGAGTCAAGTACCCTTTTGCCTTTCAAGCGGGAATGTGGGATTTCTTTTGGGATTCTGCAGTGCAAACTTTCCTCATCTCGCATTGAGGGGATAATTTTGTGTTGTTTCTCAAATTTCGGCGGGAAGCTGGTGGTACTCTCAAGTTGCGACGGCTACATCAGGAACTCACTCGAGTTACTTCAGAGAAGTCAGGTCCCTTTTGTGCTGGAAGGGGAACTTCCGGATTACTCTCGAGCCGTTAAATGGGAATATTGCCTCTTCTAGAATTGAGTCCATAAAGTGTGTTCTCCTCTCTAATGGGGACGGATGTTAGGGAACTTTCTGAGTGGCATAAAGAGTGTCAAGTATACTTTTGCCTGTCAAGCGGGAAAGTGGGATTTCTCTTGAGATTCTGCAGCGCAAAATTACCTCATCTCACATTGAGGGGATAATTTTGTGGTGTTTCTCGAATTGCGGCGGAAAGCTGGTTGTGGTTCTCAATGTGCGACGGGGACCACAGGAACTCACTCGAGTTACTTCAGGGAAATCAGCTCCCCTTTTTGCTGGGAGGAGAATTTCTGGATTACTCTAGAGCCGTTAAATGGGAATATCTCCTCTTCTTGATTTGAGTCCTTAAAGTTTGTTCTCTCTCCAGTGAGGACGGAGGTTAGGGACCATTCTGAGTCGCCAAAAGGGAGTCAAGTACCGTTTTGCCTTTCAAGAGGGAATGTGGGATTTCTTTTCAGATTCTGCAGTGCAAAATTACCTCATCTCGCATTGACGGGATAATTCTGTGGTTTTTCGCGAGTTGAGGCCGGAAGCAGTGGGTACTTCTCTAGTTGTGACTGGGACCTCAGGAAAATGCTTGGGTTGCTTCAGGGAAGTCAAGTCCCCTTTTTTGTTGGAAGGGGAACTTCCAGATTACTCTCGAGCCGTTAAATGGGAATATTGCATCTTCTGTATTTGAGTCCATAAAGTGTGTTCTCCTCTCCACTGTGTATGTATATTAGGGACACTTCTGAGTCGCCTAAAGGGAGTCAAGTACCCTTTTTCTCTTTTAAGTGTGAATGTGGCATTTCTCTCGAGATTTTGGAGCGCAAAATTTCCTCATGACGCATTGAGGGGTAATATTATGGTGTTTCTCTAATTGCGGCGGGAAGCTGGGGGTACTTCTCGAATTGCAACAGGGACCTCAGGAACTCACTCGAGTTACTTCAGGGAAGTCAGGTCCCCTTTTTTGCTGGAAGGCAAACTTCCGGATTACTCTCGAGACCTTTATTGGGAATAAGGCCTCTTCTCAAGTTGAGTCCATAAAGTGTGTTCGCCTCTCCAATTTAGACGGATGTTAGGGAACTTTCTGAGTGGCATAAAGAGTGTCAAGTACCCTTTTGCCTTTCAAGCTGGAATGTGGGGTTTCTCTTGAGATTCTGAAGCTCAATATTACCTCATCTCGCATTGAGGGGATAATTTTGTGTTGTTTCTTGTGTGCGGCGGGAATCCGGGGTTACTTCCCGAGTTGCGACGGGGCCCTCAGGAACTCCCTCGGGTTTCTTCATGGAAGTCACGTCCCCTTCTGTGTTGGAAGGGGAACTTCCGGATTACTCTCGAGCCGTTAAATTGGAATATTGCCTCTTCTCGATTTGGTTTTATAAAGTGTGTTCTCCTCTCCACTGAGGACGGATGTTAAGGACCATTCTGAGTCGCCTCAAGGGAGTCAAGTACCCTTTTTCCTTTCAAGCGAGAATGTGGGATTTCTCTTGAGAATCTGCAGCGCAAAATTACCTCATCTCGCATTGAGGGGATAATTTGGTGGTCTTTCTCGAATTGCGGCTGGAAGCTGGGGGTATATTTCGAGTTGTAAAGGGGACCTCAGGAACTCATTCGAGTTACTTCAGGGAAGTCAGGTCACCTTTTGTGCTGGAAGGGGAACTCCCGTATTACTCTTGAGCCCTTTAATGGGAATAGGGCCTCTTTTAAGTTGAGTCCCTAAAGTGTGTTCTCCTCTCCAATGGGGACGGATATAGGGAACTTTCTGTGTGACATAAAGTGTGTCATGTACACTTTTGCTTTTCAAGCGGGAATGTGGGATTTCTGTTGAGATTTCACAGAGCAAAATTTCCTCATTTCGCATTGAGGGGATAATTATGTGGTGTTTCTCAAATTGCGGCGGGAAGCTGGAGGTACTTCTTGAGTTGCGACGGGGACCTCAGGAAATCACTCGAGTTACTTCAGGGAAGTCAGGGCCCCTTTTGTGCTGGAAGGAGAACTTCCGGATTACTCTCGAGCCCTTTAACGGGAATAGGGCCTCTTCTCGAGTTGAGTCCCTAAAGCGTGTTGTCCTCTCCAATGGGGACGGTTGTGAGGGAACTTTCTGAGGGGCATAAAGTGTGTCAAGTACCCTTTTGCCTTTCAAGCGTGAATGTGGGATTTCTCTTGAGATTCTGCCACCCAAATTTACCTCATCTCACATTGAGGGGATAATTTTGTGGTGTTTCTCCAAATGAGGTGGGAAGCTTGGGGTAGTTCTCGAGGTGCGAAGGGGACCTAAGGAACTCTCTCGAGTTACTTCAGGGAAGTCATGTCCCCTTTTGTGCTGGAAGGGGAACTTCTGGATTGCTCTCCAGCCTTTAAATGTGAATATTTCCTCTTCTCGATTTGAGTCCATTAAGTGTGTTCTCTCTCCACTGAGGACGGATGTCAGGGAACTTTCTGAGTGGCATAAAGTGTGTCAAGTACCCTTTTGCCTTTCAAGCGTGAATGTGGGATTTCTCTTGAGATTCTGCCACCCAAATTTACCTCATCTCACATTGAGGGGATAATTTTGTGGTGTTTCTCCAAATGCGGTGGGAAGCTTGGGGTAGTTCTCGAGATGCGAAGGGGACCTAAGGAACTCACTCGAGTTACTTCAGGGAAGTCATGTCCCCTTTTGTGCTGGAAGGGGAACTTCTGGATTGCTCTCCAGCCTTTAAATGTGAATATTTCCTCTTCTCGATTTGAGTCCATTAAGTGTGTTCTCTCTCCACTGAGGACGGATGTCAGGGAACTTTCTGAGTGGCATAAAGTGTGTCAAGTACCCTTTTGCCTTTCAAGCCGGAATGTGGGATTTCTCTTGAGATTCTCCAGTGCAAAATTTCCTCATCTCGCATTGAGGTTATAATTTTATGCTGTTCCTCGAATTGCGGCGTGAAGCTGGGGGTACTTCTCGAGTTGTGACGGTAACCTCAGGAACTCACTCGAGTTACTTCAGGGAAGACAGGTCCCCTTTTGTGCTGGAAGGGGAACTTCGGGATTACTCTCCAGCCCGTTAATGGGAATAGGGTCTCTTCTCGAGTTGAGTCCATAAAATGTTTTCTCCTCTCCAATGGGGCCGGATGTTAGGGAAATTTCTGAGTGGCATGAAGTGTGTCAAGTACACTTTTGCCTTTCAAACAGGAATGTGGGATTTCTCTAGAGATTCTGCAGCGCAAAATTACATCATCTCGCATTTATTGAATAATTTTGTGGTGTTTCTCTAGTTGCGGCGGGAAGCAGGGTGTACTTCTTGAGTTGCGACGGGGACCTGAGGAACTCTCTCCGGTCTCTTCAGGGAATTCAAGTTCTATTTTGTGTTGAAAGGGCAACTTCCGGATTACTCTCGAGCCGTTAAATAGGAATATTGCCTCTTCTCGATTTGAGTCCATAAAGTGTGTTTTCTCTCTACTGAGGGCGGATGTTAGGGACCATTCTGAGTCACCAAAAGGGAGTCAAGTACCCTTTTGCCTTTCAAGCAGGAATGTGGGATTTCTCTTTAGATTCTGCACTGCAAAATTACCTCATCTCGCATTGAGGGGATAATTTTGTGTTGTTTCTTGAGTGTGGCGGGAAGCCACGGGTACTTCCCGAATTGCGACGGGGGCCTCAGGAACTCGCTGGGGTTTCTTCAGGGAAGTCACGTCCCCTTTTGTGTTGGAAGGGGAACTTCCGGATTAAACTCGAGACGTTAAATGGGAATATTGCCTCTTTTCGATTTGAGTTCATAAAGTGTGTTCTCTTCTCCACTGAGGATCGATGTTGGGGAACATTCTGAGTCGCCTAAAGGGAGTCAGGTACACTTTTGCCTCTCAAGCGGAATGTGGGATTTCTTTTGGGATTCTGCAGCGCAAAATTTCCTTATCTCGCATTGAGGGGATAATTTTGTTTTGTTTCTTGAGTGTGGCGGGAAGCCGCGGGTACTTCCCGAATTGCCACGGGGGCCTCAGGAACTCGCTGGGGTTTCTTCAGGGAAGTCACGTCCCCTTTTGTGTTGGAAGGGGAAATTCCGGATTAAAGTCGAGCCGTTAAATGGGAATATTGCCTCTTCTTGATTTGAGTTCATAAAGTGTGTTCTCTTCTCCATTGAGGATCGATGTTGGGGAACATTCTGAGTCGCCCAAAGGGAGTCAAGTACCCTTTTGCCTTTCTCAGGGAATGTGGGATTTCTTTTGAGATTCTGCAGCGCAAAATTTCCTCATCTCGCATTGTGGGGATAATTTTGTGGTGTTTCTCGAATTGTGGCGCGAAGCTGGGGGTACATCTCAAGTTGCGACGTAGACCTCAGGAACTCACTCGGGTTGCTTCAGGGAAGTCAGGTCCCCTTTTGTGTTGGAATGGGAACTTACTGATTACTCTTCAGCCATTAAATGGGAATTGGGCCTCTGCTCGTGTTGAGTCCATAAATTCTCTTCTCCTCTCCAATGGTAATGGCTATGTGAGGGAACTTTCTGAGTCACATAAAGGGTGTCAAGTATCCTTTTGCTTTTCAAGCGGGAATGTGGGATTTCTCTTGAGATTCTGCAGCGAAAATTTCCTCATCTCGCATTGAGGGGATATTTTTGTGGTGTCTCTCGAGTTTCCGCGGGAAGCTGGGGGTAATTCTCGAGTTACAACGGTGACCTCTGGAACTCGCTCGAGTTGCTTCAGGAAAGTCAGTTCCCTTTTGTGTTGGAAGGGGTACTCGGGATTAGTCTCGAGCCATAAAATGGGAATAGGTCTTCTTCTCGAGGGAGTCCATAAACTGTGTTCTTCTCTACAATGAGTCGATGTCAGGGAACTTTCTGAGTCGCATAAAGGGTGTCAAGTATCATTTTGCCTTTCAAGCGGGTTGTGCGATTTCTTTTTAGAATCTCCAGGACAAAATTTACTCATCTTGCATTGAGGGGATAATTTTGTGGTTTTTCTCATGTTGCGTCGGGAAACTGGGGCTACATCTCAAGTTGCGACGGGGACCTCAGGAACTCGCATGGGTTGCTTCAGGGAAGTCAGGTCCCCTTTCGTGTTGGAATGGGAACTTACGATTACTCTCCAGCCATTAAATGGGAATAGGGCCTCTGTGCGTGTTGAATCCATAAAGTGTCTTCTCCTCTCCAATGGGGAGGGCTGTGTGAGGGAACCTTCTGAGTGGCATGAAAGGTGTCCAGTACACTTTTGCCTTTCAAGCGGGAATGTGGGCTGTCTCTTGAGATTCTGCAGTGCAAAATATCCTCATCTCGCATTTAGGGGATATTTTTCTGGTGTTTCTCGAAATTCGGCGGGAAGCTAGGGGTACTTCTCGAGTTGCGACGGGACCTCAGGAACCAGATCGGGTTGTTTCAGGGAAGTCAGTTCCCCTTTGTGTTGGAAGGGGAACTTCGGGATTACTCTTGAGCCGTTAAAAGGGAATAGGGCCTCTTCTCGAGTTGAGTGAATAAAATGTGTTCTACTCTTCAATGGGGACGGCTGTGTGAGGGAACTTTCTGAGTCGGAAAAAGGGTGTGAAGTAACTTTTGCCTTTCAAGCGGGAATGTGAGATTTCTCTTGAGGTTCTGCAGCGCACATTTTCCTCATCTCGCATTGAGGGGATAATTTTGTTTTGTTTCTCTAGTTGCGGTGGGAAGCTGGGGATACTTCTTGAGTTGTGACGGGGACCTCAGGAACTCGCTTGGGTTGCTTCAGGGAAGTCAAATCCCCTTTTTTGTTGCAAAGTGAACTTCCGGATTACTCTCAAGCCGTTGAATTGGAATATGGCCTCTTCTTGAGTTGAGTCCATAAAGTGTGTTCTTCTCTCCAAAGGGTACGGATTTTAGGGAATTTTCTGAGGCGCATAAAGTGTATCAAGTATCATTTTGCCTTTCAAGCGGTTGTGGGATTTCTCTTGAGATTCTGCAGCGAAAAATTTCCTCATCTCGCATTGAGGGGATAATTTTGTGGTGTTTCTCGAGTTGCAACGGGAAGCTGGGAGTTCATCTCAATTTGCGACGTAGACCTCACAAACTCACTCTATTTGCTTCAGGGAAGTAAGTCCCCTTTTGTGTTAGAATGAGAACTTACTGATTACTCTCCAGCAATTAAATGGGAATAGGGCCTCTGCGCCTGTTGAGTTCATAAAGTGTCTTCTCTCCAATTGGGACGACTATGAGGGAACTTTCTGAGTCGCATAAAGTGTGTCAAGTACCTTTTACTTTTAAGCGGGAATGTGGGATTTCTCTTGAGATTCTGCATCCCAAAATTTCCTCATCTTGCAGTGAGGGGATATTTTTGTGTTTTTTCTTGAGTTTCGGCAGGAAGCTAGGCATACTTCTCGAGTTCCAACGTGGAATACAAGAACTTCGTTGGGTTGCTTCAGGGAATTCAGGACCCCTTTTTTTGTTGGAAGGGGAACTTCGGGATTTCTCCCGAGCCGTTAAATAGGAATAAGGCCTCTTCTCGAGTTGAGTCCATAAAGTGTGTTCTCCTCTCCAATGGGGACAGTTGTGTGAGGGAGCTTTCTGAGTCACATAAAGGTTTTCAAGTAACCTTTTGCCTTTCCAGCGGGAATGTGGGATTTCTCTTGAGATTCTGCAGCACAAAATTTCCTCATCTCGCATTGAGGGGATAATTATGTGGTGTTTCTCGAGTAGCGCCGGGAAGCAGGGGTATTTCTCAGGTTGTGATGGGGACCTCAGGACTCGCTTGGGTTTCTTCAGGGAAGTCAGGTCCCCTTTTTTGTTGGAAGGAGAACTTCCGGATTTCTCTCGAGTCGTTACATGGTAATAGGGCCTCCATTCGAGTTGAGTCCATAAAGTGTTTTCTCCTCTCCAATGGGAACGGCTGTTAGGGAACTTTCTGAGTCGCATAAAGGGTATGAAGAACACTTTTGTCTTTCAAGCGGGAATGTGGGATTTCTCTTGAGATTCTGCAGCACAAAATTTCCTCATCTCGCATTGAGGGGATAATTTTGTGGCGTTTCTGGAGTTTCGTCGGAAGTTGGGTATACTTTTCGAGTTGCAACGTGGAATACAGGAACTTCCTCGGGTTCCTTCAGGGAATTCAGGACGCCTTTTTGTGTTGGAAGGGGAAATTCGGGATTACTCTCCCGCTGTTAAATGGCAATAGGGCCTCTTCTCCAGCTGAATCCATAAAATTTGTTCTCCTCTCCAATGGGGACGGTTGTTTGTGGGAACTTTCTGAGTCCCATAAATGGTGTCAAGTACACTTTTGCCTTTCAAGCGGGAATGTGGGATTTCTCTTGAGATTCTGCAGCGCAAAATTTCCTTATTTCACAAGGAGGGGATAATTTTTGGTGTTTCTCGGCGGGAAGCTGTGGGTACATGTCAATTTGCGATGTAGACCTCAGGAACTTTCTTTGGTTGCTTCAGGAAAGTCAGGTCTCCTTTTTGTTGGAAGGGGAACTTACTGATTACTCTCAGCCATTAAATGGGAATAGGGCCTCTGCTCGTGTTGAGTCCATAAAGTGACTTCTCCTCTCCAATTGGGACGGCTATTAGGGAACTTTCCGAGTCACACAAAGAGCGTCAAGTACCCTTTTGTCTTTCAAGGGGGAAGGTGGGATTTCTCTTGAGATTCTGCAGCGCAAAATTTCCTCATCTCGCATTGAGGGGATAATTTTGTGGTGTTTCTCAAGTTTCGGCGGAAAGCTAGGGGTACTTCTCGAGTTGAGAAGGGGACCTCAGGAACTCGCTCGGGTTGCTTAAGGGAAATAAGTTCCTCTTTTGTGAAAGAAGGGAACTTCGGGATTGCTCTCGAGCCCTTAAATGGGAATAGGGCCTCTTCTTGAGTTGAGTCCATAAAGCGTGTTCTCCTCTCCAATGGGGATGGCTGTGTGAGGGAACTTTCTGAGTCGCATAAAGGTTGTCAAGTAACATTTTGCCTTTCAAGCGTGAATGTGGGATTTCTCGTGAGAATCTGCAGTGCAAAATTTCCTCATCTCGCATTGAATGGTTAATTTGGTGGTGTTTCTCGCGTTTCGGAGGGAAGCTGGGGGTACTTTTCGGATTGCGATGGGGACCTCAGGAACTCGCCCTGGTTGCTTCAGGGATGTAAGTTCCCCTTTTGAGAAGGAAGGGGAACTTCGGGATTACTCTCCACCCCTTAAATGGGAATAAGGCCTCTTCTCCTGTTGAGTCTTTAAAGTGTGTTCTCCTCTCCAATGGGGACGGGTATTAGGGAAATTTCTGAGTCGCATAAAGGTTGTCAAGTACCCTTTTGCCTTTCAAGCGGGAATGTGGGATTTCTCTTGAGATTCTGCACTGCAAAATTTCCTCATCTCGCATTGAGGGGATAATTTTGTGGTGTTCCTCGAGTTGCGCCGGGAAGCAGGTGTACTTCTCGAGTTGCGACGGGGAGCTCAGCAACTCGCTCAGCTTGCTTCAGGGAAGTAGTTCCCCTTTTGTGAAGGAAGAGGAACTTCATGATTACTCTCCAGCCGTTAAATTGGAAAAGGGCCTATTCTCGGTTTGAGTCCATAAAGTGTGTTCTCCTCTCCATGGGGACGGCTGTGTGAGGGAACGTTCTGAGTCGCATAAAGGGTGTCAAATACCATTTTGCCTTTCAATCGGGAATTTGGGATGTCCCTTCAGATTCTGCAGGGAAAAATTTCCTCATCTCGCATTGAGGGGATAATTTTCTTGTTTCTCGAGAAGCGGCGGGAAGCTTGGGGTACTTCTCGAGTTGCGAAGGGGACCTCAGGAACTCGCTCGGGTTGCTTCAGGGAAGTCAGGACCCTTTAGTTTTGGAAGGGGAACTTCGGGATTACTCTCGAGCCTTTAAATGTGAATAGGCCCTCTTCTCGAGTTGAGTCCATGAAGTGTGTTTTCCTCTCCAGTGGGGACGGCTCTGTGAGTGAACTTTCTGAGTGGCATAAAGGGTGTCAAGTACCCTTTTGCCTTTCAAGCGTGAATTTGGGATTTCCTTTGAGATTCTGAGCCCAAAATTTCCTCATCTCGAATTGAGGGGATAATTTTGTCGTGTTTCTAGAGAAGAGGCGGGAAGCTGGGCGTACTACTCAAGTTGTGACGCGGACCTCAGGAACTTGCTTGGGTTGCTTCAGGGAAGTCAGGTCCACTTTTGTGTTGGAAGAGGAACTTCCGGATTACTCTCCAGCCCTTAAATTTGAATAGGGCCTCTTCTCGGGTTGAGTCCATAAAGTGTGTTCTCCTCTCCAATCTGACCAATATTAGGGAACTTACTGTGTCTCATAAAGGGTGTCAAGGACACTTTTGCATTTGAAGAGTGAATGTGAGTTTTCTCTTGAGATTCTGCAGCGCAAAATTTCCTCATCTCGCATTGAGGGGATAATTTTTTGGTGTTTCTCGAGTTGCGGTGGGAAGCTGGGGGTAGTTCTCGAGTTGCGTCTGGGACCTCGGGAACTCTCTTGGGTTTCTTCAGCGAAGTCAGGTCCCCTTTGTTTTTGAAGGGGAACTTCCGGATTACTTTCGAGCCCTTAAATGGGAATAGGCCCTCTTCTCGAGTTGAGTCCATAAAGTGTGTACTCCTCTCCAATTGTGACGACAGTGTGAGGGAACTTTCTGAGCCACATAAAGGGTCTCTAGTACCCTTTTTCCTTTCAAGCGGGAATGTGGGATATCTCTTGAGATTCTGCAGCGGAAATATTCCTCATCTCGCATTGAAAGGTTAATTTTTTGGTGTTTCTCGAGTTGCGGGGGGAAGTTGCAGGTACTTCTCGAGTTGTGATTGGTACCTCTGGAACTCGCTCAGGTTACTTTTGGGAAGTCAGGTCCCCTTTTGTGTTGGAAGGGGAACTTCGGGATTGCTCCCGAGCCGATAAATGGGAATTGGCCTCTTCTCGAGTTGAGTCCATGAAGTGTCTTCTCCTCTACTATGGTGACAGCTGTTAGGAAACTTTCTGAGTCGTATCAAGGGTGCCAAGTACACTTTTGCCTGTCAAGTGGGAAAGTGGGATTTCTGTTGAGATTCTGCAGTGCAAAATTTCCTCATCTCGCATTGACGGAATAATTTTGTGGTGTTTCTCAAGTTATGGCGGGAAGCTGGGAGTACTTCTCGTGTTGCAACGAGAACCTCAGCATCTCTCTTGGGTTTTTTCGGGGAAGTCAGGTCCCCTTTTGTGTTGGAAGGGGGACATCTGGGTTACTCTCGAGCCATTAAATGGGAATAGGGCCTCTTCTCGAGTTGAGTCCATAAAGTGTGTTCTCCTCTCCAATGGGAACGGCTGTGTGAGGGAAATCTCTGAATCACATAAAGGGTGTCAAGTACCTTTTTGCATTTCAAGAGGGAATGTCGGATTTCTCTTGATTTTCTGCAGCGCAAAATTTTCTCATATCGCATTGAGGGGATAATTTTGTGGTGTTTCACGAGTTGCGGAGGGAAGATGGGGGTACTTCTCGAGTTGAGACAGGAACCTCAGGAACACGCTTGGGTTTCTTCAGGGAAGTTAGGTCCCCTTTTGTGCTGAAAATGGAACTTCCAGATTACTGTAAAGCCGTTAAATGGGAATAGGGCCTCATCTCTATTTGAGTCCATAAAGTGTGTTCTCCTCTCCAATGGGGACTGCAGTTTGAGGAAACTTCCTGAGTCGCACAAAGGGTGTTAAGTATCATTTTGCCTTTCAAGAGGGAATGTGGGATATCTCTTGAGATTCTGCAGAACAAAATTTCATAATCTCGCATTGACGGAATTATTTTGTGGTGTTTCTCGAGTTGCGGCCGGAATCTTGGTGTACATCTCGAGTTAGCGACGGGAACCTCAGGAATTCGCTCGGGCTTCTTCAGGGAAATCATATCCCCTTTTTTGTTGGAAGGGTAACTTTGGGATTACTCTCAAGCCCTTAAATGGGAATAGGGCCTCTTCTCGAATTGAGTCCATAAATTGTGTTCTCCTCTCTAATTGGGAAGGCTGTTTGAGGGAACTTTCTGAGTCGCATAAAGGGTGTCAAGTACCCTTTTGCTTTTGAAGAGTGAATGTGGGTTATCTCTTGAGATTCTGCAGCGGAAATTTTCCTCATCTCTCATTGAAGGGATAATTTTGTGGTGTTTCTCGAGTTGCAGCGGGAAGCTGGGGGTACTTCTCGAGTTGCGAAGGGGACCTCAGTAACTCGCTTGGGTTGCTTCAGGGAAGTCAGGTGCTCTTTGTGTTGGAAGAGGAGCTTTGGGATTAAACTCGAGACGTTAAATGGGAATTGGCCTCTTCTTGATTTGAGTCCATAAACTATGTTCTCCTCTCCAATGGGGACGGCAGGTGGAGGGAACATTCTGAGTCGCATAAAGGGTTTCAAGTACCCTTTTGCATTTCAAGAGGGAATGTGGGATTTCTGTTGAGATTCTGCAGTGCAAAATTTCCTCTTCTTTCATTGAGGGGATAATTTTGTGGTGTTTCTCGAGTTGCGGTGGGAAGCTGGGGGTACTTCTCGAGTTGCGATGGGGACCTCAGGAACTCGCTCGGGTTGCTTCAGGGACGTCAGTTCCCCTTTGTGTTTGAAGGGGAACTTCCGGATTACTTTCAAGCCCTTAAATGGGAAAAGGGCCTCCTCTCGAGTTGAGTCCATAAAATGTGTTCTGCTTTCCAATGGGGACGGCTGTTAGGGAACTTTCTGAGTCGCAGAATTGTGTCAAGTACCCTTTTGCCTTTCAAGCAGGAATGTTGATTTTATCTTGAGATTCTGCAGCCCCAAAATTTCCTCGTCTCACAGTGAGTGGATAATTTTGTGTTGTTTCTCGAGTAGCGGTGGGAAGTTGGGGGCACTTCTCGAGTTGCGACGGGGACCTCAGGAACTCGGTCGGGTTGCTTCAGGGAAGACAGGTGCCCTTTTGTGCTGGAAGGGGAACTTTTGGAACACTCTCGAGCCGTTAAATAGGAATATGGATTCTTCTCGAATTGAGTCTTTTAAGTTTGTTCTCCTCTCCAATGGGGACGGCTGTTAGGGATCTTTCTGAGTCGCATAAATATGTCAAGTACCCTTTTGCCTTTCAGATGGGAATGTGGGATTTCTCTTGAGATTCTGCAGCACAAAATTCCTCATCTCGCATTGAGCGGATAATTTTGTGGTGTTTCTCAAGTTGCGACGGGAAGCTCTGTGTACTTCTCGAGTTGCCACGGGGACCTCAGGAACTCGCTTGGGTTGCTTCAGAGAAGTCAGGTCCCCTTTTGTGTTGGAATGGGAACTCCGGGATTACTCTCGAGTCGTTAAATAAGAATAGGGCCTCTTCTCGATTTGAGTCCATAAAGTGTGTTCTCCTCTCCAGTGGGGACGGCTGTGTGAGGGAACTTTCTGAGTCGCATAAAGGGTGTCTACTACCCTTTTGCCTTGGAGAGTGAATGTGGGATTTCTTTTGAGATTCTGCAGCGGAACTTTTCCTCATCTCGTATTGAAGGTATAATTTTTTTGTTTCTCGAGTTGCGACGGGAAGCTGGGGATACATCTCGAGTCGAGATGGAGACCTCAGGAATTCGCTCGGATGGCTTCAGGAAAACCAGGATCCCTTTTGTGTTGGAAGGGGATCTTCGGGATTACTCTCGAGCCATTTAAGGGGAATCGGCCTCTTCTTAAGTTGAGTGCATAAAGTGTGTTCTCCTCTCCAATGGGGATGGCAGTTTGAGGGGACTTTCTGAGTCGCATAGAGAGTGTCAAGTACACTTTTGCCTTTCCAGAGGGAATGTGGGATTACTCTTGAGATTCAGCATTGCAAAATTCCTCATCTCGAATTGACCAGAAAATTTTGTGGTGAGTCTCGAGTTACAGCGCTAAGCTGAGAGTACTTCTTGAGTTGCGATGGGAACCTCAGGAACTCGCTCAGGTTTCTTCAAGGAACTCAGGTCCCCTTTTGTGTTGGAAGGGGAGCTTCCGAATTACTGTAGAGCTGTTAAATGGGAATAGGGCCTCTTCTTGAATTGAGTTCATAAAGTGTGTTCTCGTCTCCAATGGGGATGGCTGTTTGAGGGAACTTTCTGAGTCGCATAAAGGGTGTCAAGTACCCTTTTGCCTTTGAAGAGTGAATGTGGGTTATCTCTTGAGATTCTGCAGCAGAAATTTTCCTCATCTCGAATTGAAGGGATAATTTTGTGGTGTTCCTCAATTTGCGGCAGGAAGCTGGGGGTACTTCTCGAGTTGCGAGGGGGACCTCAGGAACTCGCTCGGGTTGCTTCAGGGAAGTCAGGTCCTCTTTGTGTTGGAAGGGGAGCTTTGGGATTACTCTCGAGATGTTAAATGGGAAGTGGCCTCTTCTCGATTTGAATCCATAAAGTGTGTTCTCCACTCCAATGGGGACGGCAGGTTGAGGGAACATTCTGAGTTGCATAAAGGTTTTCAAGTACCCTTTTGCATTTCAAGTGGGAATGTGGGATTTCTGCTGAGATACTGCAGCGCAAAATTTCCTCTTCTTGCATTGAGGGGATAATTTTGTGGTGTTTCTCGAGTTGCGGTGGGAATCTTGGGGTACAACTCGAGTTGTGACGGGAACCTCAGGAACTCGCTCGGGTTGCTTTAGGAAAGTCAGGTCCCCTTTTGTGCTGGAAGGGGAACTTACGGAATACTCTAGAGCCATTAAATGGGAATAGGGCCTCTTCTCGAGTTGAGTGCATAAAGTGTGTTCTCGTCTCCAATGGGTACTGCTCTGTGAGGGAACTTTCTGAGTCGCATAAAGGGTGTCAAGTACGGGAGAGACGGGAGAGACCCCGGCCCCGGCCATGCAGAAGTGAGAGAAGCCTGCCCTGCCTGCGCAGATGCGAGAGACGCCGGCCCTTTCCACAGAGTCCCGAGAAACACTGACTATACCCGAGCAGACGTGAGAGTCGCCGGCCCCAGCGCACCGACCATTCAAAGATGCATGGCCGTGAGGAGCTACCCCACGCCTGAGGCCAGGGCAGGCAGCTGAGAGGAGCTACCCCACGTCCAATAGGCTGTGGCTGTGTGGGGGAGGGCCGAGAGGAGCTAATCGCGTTCAAGGTCAGGAGGGGTGGCCTTGAGGAGATACCCCTCATCCAAGGTAACGTGCAGCGGCTGCGCTTTCTTGGAGCAGCTGTGAAAAGATATCCCACACCCAAGGTAAGAGAAACCCAAATAAGACGGTAGGTATTGCGAGGGGGAATCAGAGGGCAGACACACTGAAATCATAATCACAGGAAACTAGTCGATCTGATCACATGGACCACAGCCGAATGTGGTCCACTGGAGAAGGGAATGGCAAACCACTTCAGTATACTTGCCTTGAGAACCCCATGAACAGTATCAAAGGGCAAAATGACAGGATACTGAATGAGGAATTCCCCAGGTCGGTAGGTGCCCAGTATGCTACTGGAGATCAGTGGAGAAATAACTCTAGGAGGAATGAAGGGATGGAGCAATAGCAAAATCAGTACCCAGCTGTGGATGTGACCAGTGATAGAAGCAAGGTCCGGTGCTGTAAAGAGCAATTTTGCATAGGAACCTGGAATGTGAGGTCCATGAATCAAGGCAAATTGGAAGTGGTCAAACAGGAGATGGCAAGAGTGAACATAGACATTCTAGGAATCAGTGAATTAAAATGGACTGGAATGGGTGAATTTAACTCAGATGACCACTATATCTACTATTGTGGGCAGGAATCCCTTAGAAGAAATGGAGTAGCCATTATGGTCAACAAAAGAGTCCGAAATGCAGTCCTTGGATGCAATCTTAAAAATGACAGAATGATTTCTGTTCGTTTCCAAGGCAAACCATTCAACATTACAGTAATCCAGGCCTATGCCCCAAGCAGTGACGCTGAAGAAGCCGAAGTTGAACGGTTCTATGAAGACCTACAAGATTTATTAGATTTAACACAAAAAAAGATGTCCTTTTCATTATAGGGAAATGGAATACAAAAGTAGGAAGTCAAGAAACACCTGGAGTAACAGGCAAATTTGGCCTTGGAGCATGGAATGAAGCAGGGCCAAGGCTAATAGAGTTTTATCAAGAGAACACACTGGTCATAGAAAACACCCTCTTCAAACAACACAAGAGAAGACTCTACACTTGGACATCACCAGATGGTCAACACCAAAGTCAGATTGATTATATTCTCTGCAGCCAAAGAAGGAGAAGCTGTATACAGTTAGCAAAAACAAGACCAGGAGCTGACTGTGGCACAGATCATGAACTCCTTATTGCCAAATTCAGACTTAAATTGAAGAAAGTAGGGAAAACCCCTAGGCCAGTCATATGTGACCTCAATCAAATCCCTTATGATTATACAGTGGAACTGAGAAATAGATTTAAGGGACTAGATCTGACAGATAGAGTGCCTGATGAACTCTGGACGGAGCTTCGTGACACTGTACAGGAGACAGGGAACAAGAGCATCCCCATGGAAAAGAAATGCAAAAAAACCAAAATAGCTGTCTAAGGTGGCCTTACAAATAGCTGTGAAAAGAAGAGAAGCGAAAAGCAAAGGAGAAAAGGAAAGATATAAGCATTAGAATGCAGAGTTCCAAAGAATATCAAGGAGACATAAGAAATCCTTCCTCATTGATCAATGCAAAAAATAGAAGAAAAAAAGAGAATAGGAAAGACAGGAGATCTCTTCAAGAACATTAGAGATTCCAAGGGAACATTTCATGCAAAGATGGGCTCGATAAAGGACAGAAATGGTATGGACTTAACAGAAGCAGAAGATATTAAGAAGAGGTGGCAAGAATACATGGAAGAACTGTACAAAAAAGATCTTCACGACCAGGATAGTCACGAAAATGTGATCACTGACCTAGAGCCAGACATCTTGGAATGTGAAGTCAAGTGGGCCTTAGAAAGCATCACTACGAACAAAGCTAGAGGAAGTGATGGAATTCCAGTTGAGCTCTTTGAAATCTTGAAAGATGATGCTGTGAAAGTGCTGCACTCAATATGCCAACAAATTTGGAATACTCAGCAGTGGCCACAGGACTGGAAAAGGTCAGTCTTCATTCCAATCCCAAAAAAGGCAATGCCAAAGAATGCTCAAACTACAGCACAATTACACTCATCTCACACGCTAGTAAAGTCATGCTCAAAATTCTCCAAGGCAGGCTTCAGCAATATGTGATCCGTGAACTCCCAGATGTTCAAGTAGGTTTTAGAAAAGGCAGAGGCACCAGAGATCAAATTGCCAACATCCGCTGGATCATGGAGAAAGCAAGAGAGTTCCAGAAAAACATCTATTTCTGCTTCATTGACTATGCCAAAGCCTTTGACTGTGTGGATCACAATAAACTGTGGAAGATTCTAAAAGAGATGGGAATACCAGACCACCTGACCTGCCTCTTGAGAAACCTGTATGCAGGTCAGGAAGCAACAGTCAGAACTGTACATGCAACAACAGACTGGTTCCAAATAGGAAAAGGAGTACGTCAAGGCTGTATATTGTCACCTTGCTTATTTAACTTATATGCAGAGTACATCATGAGAAACGCTGGGCTGGAAGAAGAACAAGCTGGAATCAAGATTGCTGGGAGAAATATCAATAACCTCATATATGCAGATGACACCACCCTTAGGACAGAAAATGAAGAGGAACTCAAAAGCCTCTTGATGAAAGTGAAAGAGGAGAGTGAAAAGGTTGTCTTGAAGCTCAACATTCAGAAAATAAAGATCATGGCATCTGGTCCCATCACTTCACGGGAAATAGATGGAAAAACAGTGGAAAGGGAGTCAGACTTTATTTTTTTGAGCTCCAAAATCACTGCAGATCCTGATTGCATCCATGAAATTAAAAGGCGCTTACTCCTTGGAAGGAAAGTTATGACCGACCTAGATAGTATATTAAAAAGCAGAGACATTACTTTGCCAACCAAGGTACGTCTAGTCAAGGCTATGGTTTTTCCCGTGGTCATGTATGGATGTGAGAGTTGGACTGTGAAGAAAGCTGATCGCCGAAGAATTGATGCTTTTGAACTGTGGTATTGGAGAAGACTCTTGAGAGTCCCTTGTACTGCAAGAAGATCCAACCAGTCCATTCTAAGGGAGATCAATCCTGGGTGTTCATTGGAAGTACTGATGCTAAAGCTGAAACTACAATACTTTGGCCAACTCATGCAATGAGTTAACTCACTGGAAAAGATTCTGATGTTAGGAAAGGTTGGGAGCGCGAGGAGAAGGGGATGACAGAGAATGAGATGGCTGGATGGCATCACCCACTCTGTGGACATGAGTTTGAGTGAACTCCAGGAGATGGTGAAGGACAGGGAGGTAAGGCTTACAGTTATTCATGGGGTCGCGGAGATTCGGACAGGACTGAGCGACTGAACTGAACTGAATAAATTGTGTCAAGAACCCTTTTGCCTTCCAGGTGGGAATGTGGGATTTCTCTTGTATGTGCAGCGCAAAATTTCCTCATCTCGCATTGACAGGATAATTTTGTGGTGTTTCTCGAGTTGTGGCTTGAGGCTGGGGGTACTTCTTGAGTTGCAACTGGACCTCAGGAACTCACTTGGGTTGCTTCAGGGAAGTCAGGTCCCCTTTTACGTTGAAAGGGGAACTTCGGGATTACTCTCGAGCCGTTAAATGGGAATACGGCCTCTTCCCAGGTTGTGTCCATAAAGTGTGTTCTCTTCTCGCATGGGGACAGCTGTGTGAGGGAACTTTCTAAGTCGCATAAACGGTGTCAAGTACACTTTTGCCTTTCAATCAGGAATGTGGGAATTCTCTTGAGATTCTGCAGTGCGAAATTTCCACATCTTGCATTGAGGGGATAATTTTGTGGTGTTTCTCGATTTGCGAGGCGGACCTCCAGAACTTTCTCGGGTTGCTTCAAGGAAGTCAGGTCCCCTTTTGTGATGGAAGGGGAACTTCTGGATTTCTCTCAGGCCGTTAAATGGGAATAGGGCCTCTTCTCGTGTTGAGTCCAAAAAGTGTGTTCTCATTTCAAAAAGGGGACGGCTGTGTGAAGGAAATTTCTGAGCCGCATAAAGGGTGTAAAGTACCCTTTTGACTTTATAGAGGGAATTTGGGATTTCACTTGTGGATCTGCAGCGCAAAATTTCCACATCTCGCATTGAGGGGATAATTTTGTGTTGTTTCTCGAGTTACGTCGGGAAGCTGGGGTTACTTCTCGAGATGCGACGTGGACCTCAGGAACTCGCTTGGGTTTCTTCAGGGAAGTCAGGTCCCCTTTGGTGTTGGAAGGGGAATTTCCGGATTACTCTTGAGCCGTTAAATGGGAATAGAGCCTCTTCTTGACTTGAATCCTTAAAATGTGTTCTCCTCTCCAATGGGAACGGTTGTGTGAGGGAACTTTCTGTGTTGCTTAAAGGGTGTCAAGTAAAGTTTTGCCTTTCAAGCGGGAATTTGGGATTTCTCTTGAGATTCTGCAGCGCAAAATTTCTTCATTTCGTATTGAGGGGATAATTTTGTGGTGTTCCTCGAGTTTCGGCGGGAAGATGGGGGTACTACTCAAAGTGCGATGGGGACCTCAGTAACTCGCTTGGGTTGCTTCAGGGAAGTCAGGTCCCCTTTAGTGCTGGAATGGAAAATTTGGGATTCCTCTCGAGCTGATAAATGGGAGTAGGGCCTCTTATTGAGGAGAGTCCCTAAAGTGTGTTCTCCTGTCTAACGGTGTCGGCTGTGTGAGGAAAATTTCTGAGTCGAATAATGGATGTAAAGTACACTTATGCCTTTCAAGCAGGAATATGGGATTTCTTTTGAGACTCTGCAGCACAAAGTTTCCTCATCTCGCATTGAGGGGATAATTTTGTGGTGATTCTCAAGTTAAGGCTGGAAGATGGGGGTACTTCTCTAGTTGTGACGGGGACCACAGTAGTTCTTTCCTTTTGTTTCAGGGAAGTCAGGTCCCCTTTTGTTTTGAAAAGTGAACCTCGGGGGTACTCTCAGGCTGTTAAATAGGAATAGGGCCTCTTCTCGTGTTGAATCCATAAAGTGTGTTCTCCTCTCCAATGGGGATGGCAGTGTCAGGGAACTTTCTGAAACGCATAAAGTTTGTCAAATACCATAGTGCCTTTGAAGTGAGACTGCGGGATTTCTTTTGTGATTCTACAGCGTAAAATTTCCTCATCTCGCATTGAGCAGATAATTTAGTGGTGTTTCTCGATTTGTGGCAGGAATTTGGGTTACTTATGGAGTTGCCACGAGGACCTCAGGAACTGCTCGAATTGCTTCAGGGAAGTCAGGTCCCCTTTTGTGTTGGAAGAGGAACTTTGGGATTACACTTGAGCCGTTAAATGGGAATAGGGCCTCTTCTCGAGTTGAGTCCATAAACTGTGTTCTCCTCTCCAATGGGGACTGCTGGGTGAGGGAAATTTTGGGGTCGCATAAAGGTTGTCATGTACCCTTTTTCCTTGCAAGCGGGAATTTGGGATTTCTCTTGAGATTCTGCAGCGCAAAATTTCCTCATCTCCAATTGAGGGGATAATTTTGTGGTGTTTCTCGATTTGCGGCGTGAAGCTTGGGGTACAACTCCAGTTGCAACGGGGACCTCAGTAACTCCCTCGGGATGCTTCAGGGAAGTAAGTTCCCCTTTTGTGTTGGAAGGGGAACTTCCGGATTACTCTCGAGCCATTAAATATGAATAGGACCTCTTCTAGATTTGAGTACAAAAAGGGTGTTTTCCTCTCCAATGGAGACAGCCGTATGAGGGAAATTTCTGAGTCGCATAAAGGGTGTCAAGTACCCTTCTGCCTTTCAAGCGGGAATGCGGGATTTCTCTTGAGATTCTGCAGCACAAAATTTCCTCATTTCGCATTGAGGGGATAAATCTGTGTTGTTTCTCGAGTTGCGGCCGGAAGCTGGGGGTACTTTTCGAGTGGCGTCGGGGTCCTCAGGAACTCGCTCTGTTTGCTTCAGGGAAGTCAAGTCCTCTTTTGTGTTGGAAGAGGAACTTCGGGATTACTCTCGAACCGTTAAAAGGGAATAGCGCGTATTCTCGAGTTGATTCCATAAAGTGTGTTCTCCTTTCCAATGGGGACCGCGTTTTGAGGGAACTTTCTGAGTCGCATAAAGGGTGTTAAGTACCCTTTTGCCTTTCAAGCGGGATATGGGATTTCTCTTGACATTCTTCAGCGCAAAATTTCCTCATCTCGCAATGAGGGAAGAATTTTGTAGTGTTTCTCTAGTTGCGGCAGGAAGCTGGGGGTATTTCTCGGTTGGGCAGGGGACCTGAGGAACTCACTCGGATTTCTTCAAGGAAGTCAGTTCACCTTTTGTGAAGGAACAGGAACTTCGGGATTACTCTTGAACCGTTAAATGGGAATAGGGCCTCTTCTCGGGTTGAGTCCATATAGTGTGTTCTCCTCTACATTTGGGACTGCTCTATTAGGGAACTTTCGGAGTGGCATGAAAGGTGCCAAGTACTCTTTTCCCTTTCAAGCGGGAATGTGGGATTTCTCTTGAGATTCTGCAGCGCAAAATATCCTCATGTCACATTGAGGGGCAATTTTGTGGTTTATATTGTGTTGCGGCGGGAAGCTGTGGGTACTTCTCGAGTTGCGATGAGGACCTTAGGAACTCGCTCGGGTTGTTTCAGGGAAGTCAGTTCCCCTTTTGTGTTGGAAGGGAAAGTTCCAGATTACTCTCGAGGCGTTAAATTGTAATAGGGCCTCTACTCGAGTTGAGTCCATAAAGTGTTTTCTCCTATCCAATAGGAACGGCTGTTAGGGAACTTTGTGTGTCGCATAAAGCGTGTCAAGAACACTTTTGCCTTTCAAGCGGGAATGAGGGATTTCTCTTGAGATTCTGCAGCACAAAATTTCCTCATCTCGCATTGAGGGGATAATTTTGTGGAGTTTCTCGAGTCTCGGCGGAAGCTGGGGGTACTTTACGATTTGCAAATTGAATACAGGGACTTCCACGGCATCCTTCAGGGAATTCAGGACCCTTTTTTGTGTTGGAAGGGGAACTTCGGGATTACTCTCGAGCCCTTAAATGGGAATAGGGTTTCTTCTTGAGTTGAGTCCATAAAGTTTGTTCTCCTCTCCAATGGGGACGGCTGTTTGAAGGAACATTCTGGGTCGCATAAATGGTTTCAAATACACTTTTGCCTTTCAAGAGTGAATGTGGCATTTCTATTGAGATTCCGCAGCACAAAATTTCCTCATCTTGCATTGAGGGGATAATTTTGTGGTGTTTCTCGAGTTGGGGCGGAAAGCTGCGGATATTTCTCCATTTGCGACGGAGACTTCAGAAACTCGACCAGGTTGCTTCAGGGAAGGAAGTTCCCTTATTATGAAGGAAGGGGAACTTCCCGATTACTCTCGAGCCATTAAATGGGAATAGGACCTCTTCTCGAGTTGAGTCCAAAAAGTGTGTTCTCCTCTCCAATGGCGACGGCTGTGTGAGGGAATTTTCTGAGTCGCATGAAGGGTGTCAAGTACACTTTTGCCTTTCACAGGGAATGTGGGATTTCTCTTGAGCTTCTGCAGCGCAAAATTTCCTCATCTCGCATTGAGGGGATAATTTTGTGCTGTTTCTCGAGTTGCGACCGGAAGCTGGGGGTACTTCTCGAGTTGTGACAGGGACCTCAGGAACTCACTCGGGTTGCTTCAGGGAATTCAGGTCCCATTTTTTGTTGGAAGGGGAACTTTCGGATTACTCTCAAGCCGTTAAATGGGAATAGGGCCTCTTCTTGAGTTGAGTCCATAAAGTGAATTCTTCTCTCCAAAGGGACGGATGTTAGGGAACTTTCTGAGTCGCATAACGGGTGTCAAGTACAATTTTGCCTTTCAAGCCTGTTGTGGGATTTCTCTTGAAATTCTGCAGCACAAAATTTCCTCATCTCGCATTGAGGGGATAATTTTGTGGTGTTTTCGAGTTACGAGGCGAACCTCAGGAACTTTCTCAGGTTGCTTCAAGGAAGTCACGTCCCCTTTTCTGATGTAAAGGGAACTTCGGGAATTCTCTAAAGCCATTAAATGGGAATAGGGCCTCTTCTCGTGTTGAGTCCAAAAGGTGTGTTCTCCTCTCCAATGGGGACGGCTGTGTGAGGGAAATTTCTGAGTCGCATAAAGGTGTAAAGTACCCTTTTGACTTTTACCGGGAATTTGGGATTTCTCTTGAGATTCTGCAGCGGAAAATTTCCTCATCTCGCATTGAGTGGATAATTTTGTGGTGTTTCTCGAGTTGTGGCGGGAAGCTGGGGGTACTTCTCGAGTTGCGACGGGGACCTCAGGAACTCGCCTGGGTTGCCTCAGGGAAGTCAGTTCCCCTTTTATGTTGGAACAGGAACTTCGGGATTACTGTCAAGATCTTAAATGGAATAGGGACTCTTCTCAATTTGAGTCCGTAAAGTGTGTTCCTCTCTCCAATGGGGACGGCTGTTTGAGCGAACTTTTGAGTCGCATTAAGGGTGTCAAATACCATAGTGCCTTTGAAACGAGAATGCGGGATTTCTCTTTAGATTCTACAGTGCAAAATTTCCTCATTTCGCATTCAGCAGATAACGTTGTGGTGTTTCTCGAGTTGCAGCGGGAATTGGGGGTACTTCTCGAGGTGTGACGGGGACCTCAGGAACTAGCTCGGGTTGCTTCAAAGAATTCAGGTCCCCTTTTGTGTTGGAAGGGGAACTTCGGGATTACTCTCAAACCTTTAAATTGGAATAGGGCTTCTTCTCGAGTTGAGTCCATGAAGTGTGTTCTCCTCTCCAATGGGGATTGCTGGGTGAGGGAAATTTTGGAGTCTCTTAAAGGTTTTCATGTACCCTTTTTCCTTTCAAGTGGGAATATGGGATTTCACTTGAGATTTTGCAGCGAAAATTTCCTCATCTCGCATCGAGTGGATAATTTTGTGGTGTTTCTCGTGTTGCGGCGGGAAGCTGGGAGTACTTCTCGAGTTAAGACTGGGACCTCAGGAATTCGTTCGGGTTGCTTAGGTAAGTCAGTTCCCCTTTTGTGCCAGAAGGGGAACTTCCGGATTACTGTAGAGCCGTTCAATGAGAATAGGGACTCTTGAGTTGAGTCCAAAAAGTGCGTTTTCCTCTCCAATGGGGACGGCTGTGTGAGGGAAATTTCTGTGTCGCATAATTGTGCCAAGTACCCTTTTGCCTTTCAAGCGGGAATGTGGGTTTTCTATTGAGATTTTGCAGCGCAAATTTACCTAATCTCGCATTGAGGGGATAATTTTGTGGTGTTTCACAATTTGCGCCAGGAAGCTGGGGGTACTCCTCAAGTTGCAAAGAGGACCTCAGGAACTGGCTCGAGTTGCTTCAGGGAAGTCAGGTCCCCTTTTTTTTTGGAAGTGGAACTTCCGGATTACTCTCGAGCCCTTAAATGGGAATAGGGCGTCTTCTCGAGTTGAGTCCATAAAGTGTGTTCTCCTCTCCAATGGGGACCGCTGTGTGAGGGAATTTTCTCAGTCGCATATAGGGTGTCAAGTACCCTTTTGCCTTTCAAGCGGGAATGCGGGATTTCTCTTGAGATTCTGCAGCGCAAAATTCCCTCATCTCGCATTGAGGGGATAATTTTGTGGTGTTTCTCAAGATTCGGCAGGAAGCTGGGGGTACTTCTCAAGTTGCGACAGGACCTCACGAACTCTCTTGATTGATTCAGGGAAGTGACTACACTTTTGTGTTGGAAGGGGAACTTCGGTATTACTCTCGAGGCATTAAAAGGGAATAGGGCCTCTTCTCGAGTTGAGTCCATAAGGTGTATTCTCCTCTCCAATGGCTACGTCTGTGTGAGGGAACTTTCTGAGTCGCATAAAGGGTGTCAATTACCCTTTTGCCTTTCAAGCAGGAATGTGTGTTTTCTCTTGAGATTCTGCAGCGCAAACTTTCCTCATCTCGCATTGAAAGGATAATTTTGTGGTGTTTCTCTAGTTTTCGCTGGATACTGGGGGAACTTCTCGAGTTTCGCAGGGGACCTCAGGAACTCGCTCGGGTTGCTTCAGGGAAGTCAGGTCCCCTTTTGTGTTGGAAGAGGAATTTCGGGATTACTCTCTAGCCATTAAATGGGAATTGGCCTCTTCTCGAATTGAGTCCTTAAAGTGTGTTCTCCTCCTAAATGTGGATGGCTGTTTGAGGGAATTTTCTGAGTTGAATAATGGGTTTAAAGTAACTGTTTGCCCTTCAAGCGGTAATGTGGGTTTATCATTGAGATTCTGTCTCGCAAAATTTCCTCATCTCGCATTGAGGTGATATTTTTGTGGTGTTTCTCCAGTTTCGACGGGAAGTTGTGGGTACTTCTCGAGTTGCGACGTGGTACTCAAGAGCTCGCTCAGGTTGTTTCAGGCTAGTCAGTTCCCCCTTCGTGTTGGAAGGGGAACTTCGGGTTTACTCTTGAGCGGTTAAATGGCAATAAGGCCTCTTCTCAAGTTGAGTCCATAAAGTGTGTGCTCCTCTCCAATGGGGACGGCTGTGTGAGGGAACTTTCTGAGTCGCATAAAAGGTTTCAAGTACCCTTTTGCCTTTCAAGCGGGAATGTGGGATTTCTGTTGAGATTCTGCAGCGAAAAATTTCCTCATCTCGCATTGAGGGGATAATTTTGTGGGGTTTCTCGAGTTGCGGCAGAAAGCTGGGGGTACTTCTCGAGTTGCGACGGGTAACTCAGGAGCTCGCTCTAGTTGCTTCAGGGAAGTCATGTCCCTTTTTTTGTTGGAAGGGGAACTTATGGATTACTCTCCAGCCATTAAATGGGAATAGGGCCTCTTCTCGATTTGAGTCCATAAAGTGTGTTCTGTTCTCCAATGGGGACTGCTGTGTTAGGGAACTCTCGGAGTCGCATAACGTGTTTCAAGTACCCTTTTGCCTTTCAAGCGGGAATGTGGGATTAACCTTGAGACTTTGCCACTCAAAATTTACTCATCTCGCATTGAGGGGATATTTTGTGGTGTTTCTCGAGTTGCGGCGGGAAGCTGGGGGTACTTCTCCAGTTGGGACGGGAACATAAGGAACTCGCTCAGGTTGCTTGAGGGAAGTCAGTTACCCTTTTGTGTTGGAAGGATTACTTCGGGATTACTCTCGAGCCTTTAAATGGGAATTGGTCTCTTCTCGGGTTGAGTCCATAAAGAGTGTTCTCCTCTCCAATGGGGACGGCTGTGTGAGGGAACTTTCTAAGTCACATAAAGGATGTCAAGTTGCCTTTTGCCTTTGAAGCGGAATGTGGGATTTCTCTTGAGATTCTGCAGCGCAAAATTTCCTCATGTCACATTGACAGGATAATTTTGTGCGGTTTCTCGCGTTGTGGCGGGAAGCTGGGTGTACTTCTTGAGTTGTGAAGGGGTTCTCAGGAACTCGCTCGGGTTGCTTCAGGGAAGTCAGGTCCCCTTTTGTGTTGGAAGAGGAATTTCGGCATTACTCTCCAGCCATTAAATGGGAATTGGCCTCTTCTCGAGTTGAGTCCTTAAAGTGTGTTCTCCTCCTAAATGTGGATGGCTGTTTGAGGGAATTTTCTGAGTTGAATAATGGGTTTAAACTAACCTTTTGCTTTTCAAGCGGGCATGTGGAATTATCATTGAGATTCTGTCACGCAAAATTTCCTCATCTCGTATTGAGGTGATATTTTTGTGGTGTTTCTCCAGTTTCGACGGGAGGTTGTGTGTACTTCTGGAGTTGCGACGTGGAACTCAGAAGCTCGCTCCGGTTGTTTCAGGCTATTCAGGTCCCCCTTCGTGTTGGAAGTGGAACTTCGTGTTTACTCTCGAGCGGTTAAATGGAAAGAGGGCTTCTTCTCAAGTTGAGTCCATAAAGTGTCTTCTCCTCTCCAATGGGGACGGCAGTGTGAGGGAACTCTCTGAGTAGCATATAGGGTGTCAAGTGCCCTTTTGCCTTTCAAGCGGGGATGTGGGATTAACCTTGAGACTTTGCCACTCAAATTTTCCTCATCTCGCATTGAGTGGTTATTCTGTGGTATTTCTCGTGTTGTGGCGGGAAGCTGGGGGTACTTCTCCACTTGCGATGGGAACATCAGGAACTTGCTCGGGTTGCTTCAGGGAAGTCAGGTCCCCTTTTGTGTTGGAAGGATAACTTCGGGATTACTCTCCAGCCTTTAAAGGGGAATTGGTCTCTTCTCGGGTTGAGTCCATAAATTGTGTTCTCCTCTCCAATGGGGACGGCTGTGTGAGGGAACTTTCTGAGTCGCATAAACAGTGTCACGAACCCTTTTGCCTTTCGGCGGGATTGTGGGATTTTCCTTGAGTTCTGCCACACAAAATTTCCTCATCTCTCATTGGGGGATAATTTTGTGGTGTTTCTCGAGTTGCAGCGGGAAACTGGGGGTACTACTCGAGTTGTGACGGTGACCTCAGGAACTCGCCCGGGTTGCTTCAGGGAAATCAGGTCCCCTTTTGTGTTGGAAGGGCAACATCGGGATTACTCTTGACCTGTTAAATGAGAATAGGGCCTTTTCTCGAGTTGAGTCCATAAAGTGTGTTCTACTCTCCAATATGGACGGATGTTAGGGAACTTTCTGAATCGCATAAAGGGTGTCAAGTACAATTTTGCCTTCAAGCGGAATTTGGGATTTCTCTTGAGATTCTACAGCGTAAAATTTCCTCATCTCCCATTGAGGGGATAATTTTGCTTTGTTTCTCCGGTTTCGGCGGGAACCTGGGGGTACTTCTCGAGTTGCGACGGGGACCTCAGGAAATCACTCGTGTTGCTTCAGGGAAGTCAGTTCCCCTTTTGTGAAGGAAGGGGAACTTGGGGATTACTTTCGTGCCATTCAATGGGGATAGGGCCTCTTCTCGAGTTGAGTTCATCAAGTTCGTTCTCTTCTCCAATGGGGACGGCTGTTAATGAACTTTCTTTTTCGCATAAAGCGTGTTAAGTAGACTTTTGCCTTTCAAGTATGAATGTCTGATTTCTCTTGAGATTCTGCTGTGCAAAATTTCCTCATCTCGCATTGAGGGGATAATTTTGTGGTGTTTCTCGAGTTGCGGTGGGAAGGTGGGGTACTTCTCAAGTTGCAACGGGGACTTCAGGAACTCACTAGGGTTGCTTCAAGGAAGTCAGGTCCCCTTTTGTTTTGGAAGGGGAACTTCCGGATTTCTCTCGAGCCGTTAAATTGAAATAGGGCCTTTTCTCGAGTTGAGTCCATAAAGTGTGTTCTCCTCTCCAATGGGGACGGCTGTTTGTGGGAACTTTCTGAGTCGCCTAAAGGGTATCGAGTACACTTTTGCCTTTCAAGCGGGAATTTGGGATTTCTCTTGAGATTCTACAGCGCAAAATTTCCTCATCTCGCATTGAGAGGATAATTTTGTGCTGTTTCTCGAGTTGCGGCAGGAAGATGAGGGTACTTCTCGAGTTGCAACGGGGACCTCAGGAACTCCCTCGGGTTGCTTCAGGGAAGTCAGGTCCCCTTTTGTGTTGGAAGGGGAACTTCCGGATTACTCTCTATCCCTTAAATGGGAATAGGGCCTCTTCTCGAGTTGAGTCCATAAAGTGCGTTCTCCTGTCCAAAGGGGACGGCTGTGTGAAGGAAGTTTCTGAGACTCATAAAGCGTGTCACGAACACTTAGCCTTTCAAGCGGGAATGTGGGATTTCTCTTGAGATTCTGGATGGCAAAATTTCCTCATCTCACATTTAGGGGATAATTTTGCTGTGTTTCTCGAGTTTCAGCGGGAAGCTGGGGGTACTTCTCGAGTTGCAACAGGGACTACAGGAACACGTTCGGGTTGCTTCAGGGAATTCAGGTCCCCTTTTTGTGTTGGAAGGGTAACTTCAGGATTACTCTCGAGCCCTTAAATGGCAATAGGTCCTCTTATGGAGGAGAGTCCATAAAGTGTGTTCTCCTCTTCAATGGGGACGGCTCTAAGAGGGAAATTTTTGATTCGCATAAAGGGTGTCAAGTACTCTTTTGCCTTTCAAGCGGGAATGTTGGATTTCTCTTGAGATTCTGCAGCGCATATTTTCCTCATCTCGCATTGAGGGGATAATTTTTGGTGTTTCTATAGTGGCAGCGGGAAGCTGGGAGTACGTCTCGAGTTGCAACGGGTACCTCAGTCATTCGCTCGGGCTTCTAGAGGTAAGTCAGGTCCCCTTTTTTGTTGGAAGGGGAACTTCCGGATTTCTCTATAGCTGTTAAATGGGAATAGGGCCTCTTCTCGGGTTGAGTCCATAAAGTGTGTTCTCCTGTCCAATGGAGACGGCTGTTAGGGAACTTTCTGATTCAGGTAAAGGGTGTCAAGTACTATTTTGCCTTTCAAGTGGGAATGAGGGATTTCTCTTGAGATTCTGCAGCGCAAAATTTCCTCATCTCGCATTGAGGGGATAATTTTGTGCTGTTTCTCGAGTTGCGGTGGGAAAGTGGGGGTACTTCTCGAGTTGCGATGGGGACCTCAAGAACGTTCTTGGGTTGCTTCAGGGAAGTCAGGTCCCCTTTTGTGCTGGAAAAGGAACTTCCTTATTACTCTCGAGCCCTTAAATGGGAATAGAGCCTCTTCTAATTTTGAGTCCATAAAGTGTGTTCTCCTCTCCAATGGGGACTGCTGTTAGGGAACTTTCTGATATTCATAAAGGTGTCAAGTACCCTTTTGCCTTTCAAGCGGGAATGTGGGATTTCTCTTGAGATTCTGCAGCGTAAAATTTCCTCATCTCGTATTGAGGTTATAATTTTGTGCTGTTTTTGATTTGCATCAGGAAGCTGATGGTACATCTCGAGTTGCGACGGGGACTTCAGGAACTCGCTCGGGTTGCTTCAGGGAAGTAGCTCCCCTTTTGTGAAGGAAAGGGAACTTCATGATTACTCTCCAGCCGTTAAATGGGAAAAGGGCCTATTCTCAACTTGAGTCCATAAAGTGTGTTCTCCTCTCCAATGGGGACGGCTGTGTGAGGAAACGTTTTGAGTCGCATAAATGGTGTCAAGTACCTTTTGCTTTTAAAGCAGGAACTTGGGATGTCCCTTGAGATTCTGCAGGGCAAAATTTACTTATCTCGCATTGAGAGGATAATTTTGTGCTGTTTTTTGAGTTGCGGCAGGAAGCTGGGAGTACTTCTCGAGTTGCGACAGGGACCTAAGGAAATCATCTCTCGGGTTGCTTCAGGGAAGTCAGTTCTCCTTTTTTTAAGGAAGGGGAATTTCGGGATTACTCTCGTGCCATTAAATGGGAAAAGGGCCTCTTATCGAGTTGAGTCCATAAAGTGTGTTCTCCTCTCCAATGGGGATGGCTCTGTGAGGGAACTTTCTGAGTCGCATAAAGGGTGCCAAGTACCCTTTTGCCTTTCAAGCGGGAATGTGGGATTTCTCTTCAGATTCTGCAGCGCAAAATTTCCTCATCTCACATTTAGGGGATAATTTTGTTGTGTTTCTCGAGTTTCACCGGGAAGCTGGGGGTACTTCTCGAGTTGCCACGGGGACTACAGGAACTTGCTTGGGTTTCTTCAAGGAATTCAGGTCCCCTTTTTGTGTTGGAAGGGTAACATCGGGATTACTCTAGAGCCCTTGAATGGGAATAGGGCCTCTTCTCGAGTTGAGTCCATAAAGTGTGCTCTCCTCTCCAATGTGGATGGCTCTGTGAGGGAACTTTCTGAGTCGCATAAATGGTGTCAAGTCCACTTTTGCCTTTCAAGTGGCAATGTGGGATTTCTCTTGAGATTCTGAAGCGCAAAATTTCCTCATCTAGCATTGAGGGGATAATTTTGTGCTGTTTCTCGAGTTGTGGCAGGAACCTGGGGTACTTCTCGAGTTGCGACAGGGACCTCAGGAACTAGCTCGGGTTGCTTCAGGGAAGTCAGGTCCCCTTTTTTGCTGGAAGAAGAACTTCCGGTCTACTCTCCATCAGTTAAATGGGAATAGGCCCTCTTCTCGAATTGAGTCCATAAATTGTGTTCTCCTCTCCAAAGGGGTCGGCTGCATGAGGGAACTTTCTGAGGTGCATAAAGGGTGTCAAGTACCCTTTCTCCTTTCAAGCGTGTATATGGGATTTTTCCTGAGATTCTGCAGCGCAAAATTACCTCATCTCTCATTGAGGGGATAATTTCGTGGTGTTTCTGGAGTTTCGGCTTGAAGCTGGGGGTACTTCTCGAGTTATGATGGGGACCTCAGGAACTGGCTTGGGTTGCTTAAAGGAAGTAAGTTCCTCTTTTGTGAAGGAAGGGGAACTTCGGGATTATTCTCGAACCGTTAAATCGGAATAGGGCCTGTTCTCGTGTTGAGTCAAAAAGTGTGTTCTCCTCCCCAAAGCCGACGGCTGTTTGAGGGAACTTTCTCAAGCGCATAAAGCGTGTCAAGTACCGTTTTGCCTTTCAAGCGGGAATGTGGGATTTCTCTTGAGATTCTGCAGGGCAAAATTTCCTCATCTTGCATTGAGGGGATAATTTTGTGGTGTTTCTCGAGTGTAAGCGGGAAGCTGGGTCTACTTTCCGAATTGCGACGGGGACCTCAGGAACTCGCTCGGGTTGCTTTTGGGAAGTCAGTTCCCCTTTTGTGAAGTATGGGGAAATTCGGGATTACTGTCGAGCCGTAAAATGTGAATACGGCCTCTTCTCCATTTGAGTCCATAAACTGTATTCCCCTCTCCAATGGGGACGGCTGTTTGAGGGAAATTTCTGAGTCACCTAAATGGTGTCAAGTACCCTTTTGCCTTTCAAGGGGAATTTGGGATTTCTCTCGTAATTCTGCAGCGCATATTTTCCTCATCTCGCATTGAGGGGATAATTTTGTGGTGTTTCTCGAGTTGCAGGGGGAAGCTGGGGTACTTCTCGTGTTGCGACAGGGACCTCAGGAACTTGCTTGGGTTGCTTCAGGGAAGTCAGGTCCCCTTTTGTGTTGGAAAGGGAAACTCGGGATTACTTTTGAGCCATTAAATGGGAACAGGGACTCTTTTCTGAATTGAGTCCATAAAGTGTGTTCTCCTCTCCAATGTGGACTGCTGTGTGAGGGAAACTTCTGAGTCAGGTAAAGGGTATCAAGTACACCTTTGCCTTTCAAGCGGGAATGTGGAAATTCTCTTGAGGTACTGCAGTACAGTATATACTCATCTCGCATTAAGTGGATAATTTTGTGGCGTTTTTGAATTTGCGCCGGGAAACTTGGGGTATTTCTCGAGTTGGGACTGCGACATCAGGAACTCCTTCAAGTTGCTTCAGGGAAGTCAGGTCCCCTTTTGTGTTGAAAGGAGAAGTACCGGATTAATATCTAGCTGTTATATGGGAATAGGGCCTCTTCTCGAGTTGAGTCCATAAAGTGTTTTCTCCTCTCCAATGGGGACGGCTGTGTGAGGGAACTTTGTGAGTCGCAGAAAGGGTGTCAGTACCCTTTTGCCTTTCAACCGGGAATGTGGGATTTCCCTTGAGTTACTAGAGTGCAGTATATCCTTATCTTGCATTGAGGGGATAATAATGTGGTGTTTCTCAAGTTGCGGCGGGAAGCTCGGATACTTCTCGATTTTCGACGGGGACCTCAGGAATTCGCTCGGGTGCTTCAGGGTAGTCAGGTCCAATTTGGTGTTGCAAGGGGAAATTCGGGATTACTCTCGAGCTGTAAAATATGAATACGGCCTCTTTTAGACTTGAGTCCATAAACTGTGTTCCCTTCTCCAATGGGGACGGCTGTTTGAGGGAACTTTCTGAGTCACATAAATGGTGTCAAGTACCCTTTTGCATTTCAAGTGGAATTTGGGATTTCTCTTGTAATTCTGCAGCGCCCATTTTCCTCATCTCTCATTGAGGGGATAATTTTCTGGTTTTTCTCGAGTTGCGGTGGGAAGCTGGTGGGTTTTGTTGAGTTACGACGGGGACCAGTGGAACTCGCTCGGGTTGCTTCATTGAAGTCAGATCCCCTTTAGTGTTGGATGCGGACATTCGGAATTACTCTCGAAACTTTAAATAGGAATAAGGCCTCTTCTCGGGTTGTGTCCATAAAGTCTGTTCTCCTCTCCAATGGGGACGGCTGTGTGAGGGAACTTTCTAAGTTTGAAAAAGGGTGTCAAGTACCCTTTGCCGTTGAAGCGGGAATGTGGGATTTCTCTTGAGATTCTGCAGGGCACAATTTCCTCATCTCGCATTGAGGGGATAGTTTTGTCGTGTTTCTCAAGTTGCGGCGGGAAGCTGGGGTTTATTCTCGAGTTGCAACTGGGACCACAGAAACTCTCTGGTGTTGTTTCAGGTAGGCCAGGTCCCCTTTGTATTGGATGGGAAAATTCGGGATAACTCTCGAGCAGGTAAGTGGAAATTGAGCCTCTTCTAGGTTTTAGTCCGTACCATGTGTTCTCCTTTCCAATGGGGACAGCTGTGTGAGGGAAATTTCTCAGTCACATAAAGGGTGTCAAGTATCCTTTTGCCTTTCATGCGGGAATGTGGGATTTCTCTTGAGATTCTGCGGCGCACAATTTCCTCATCTCGCATTGAGTGGATTTTTTTGTGGTGTTCCTCGAGTTGCGGCGGGAAGATTGGGGTCCTTCTCAAGTGGCAACAGGGACTTCAGGTACTCGCTCGTGTAGTCCCTGGGAATTCAGGTCTCCTTTCGTTTTTGTTGGGGAACATCGAGATTACTCTCGAGGCGTTGAATGCAAATAGGGACTCATCTTAAGTTTAGTCCATAAATTGTTTTCTCCTCTCAAATGGGGATAGCTATGTCAGGCGATGTCTTGAGTCGCATAAAGTGTGTCAAGTACCTCTTCGAGTTTCAAGCGCGAATTTGGGATTTCTTTTGAGACTCTGCATGGGAAATTTTCCTCATCTCACCTTGAGTGCAGAATCTTGTGGTTTTTCTCGAGTTGCGGCTGGAAAATTGGGGTCATTCTCAAGTGGCGACAGGGACTTCAGTTACTCGCTCGTTTAGTCCCTGGGAATTCAGGTCTCCTTTCCTTTTTGTAGGGGAACATCGGGATTACTCTCGAGGCGTGGAATGCGAATAGGGCCTCATCTTAAGTTTAGTCCATAAATAGTTTTCTCCTCTCAAATGGGGATAGCTATGTCAGGGGATGTCTTGAGTCGCATAAAGTGTGTCAACTACCCGTTCGCTTTTCAAGCGGGAATGTGGGATTTCTCTTGAGACTCTGCAGGGGAAACTTTCCTCATCTCATCTTGCGTGCACAATCTTGTGTTTCTTCAAAAGTAGCTTCAGGAAGCTTGGGGTCCAACTAAGGGGCGACAGGGACCTCAGAAACTCGGTCGTGTAGTCCCTGGGAAATCAGGTCTCCTTTCGTTTGGTAGGGGAACATCCTTATTACTCTCGAGGGCACGAGTGGTAAGAGGGCCTCTGCTAAAGTTGAGTCCATAAATTGTGTTCTCCCCTCAAGTGTGGACAGGTATGTCAGGGAATGTTTTGTGTCGCATAAAGTGTGTCGAGTACCCGTTCGACTTTCAACCAGAAATGTTGGGTTTCTCTTGAGACTATTCAGGAGAATTTTTCCTCATCTCACCTTGAGTGAAGAATCTTGTGGCTTTTGTCGAATTGCGGCCGGAAGCTTGGTGTCCTCCTCGAGTTGTGACAGAGACCTCAGGAACTCACTCATGTAGTCCCTGGGAAGTCAGGTCTCCTTTCGTTTTGGTAGGGGAACTTCGGGATTACTCTTGAGAGGTGGAATGGGAATAGGGCCTCATCTAAAGGTGAGTGCATAAATTGTGTTCTCCTCTCAAGTGGAGACAGCTATGTCAGGGAATGTCTTGAGTCACATAAAGGGTGTCAAGCACCCGTTCGGGTTTCAAAGCGGGAATGTGGGATTTCTCTTGGGACTCTGCAGTGGAAATTTTCCTAACTCACCTTAAGTGAAGAATCTTGTGGTTTTTCTCGAGTTGTGGCAGGAAGTTTGAGGTCCTTCTTGAGTTGCACCAGGGACCTCAGGACATCGCTCGTGTAGTCCCTGGGAAGTCAGATCTCCTCTTGTTTAGGTGGGGAAACATAGGGAATACTCTTGAGACGTAGAATGAGCATATTGCCTCATCTAAATTTGAGTCCATAAATTGTGTTCTCCTCTCAAGTGGGGACAGATATGTCAGTTTATGTCTTGAGTAACATAAAGGGTCTCAAGTACACTTCATGTTTCAAGGGGAAATGAGGGATTTCTCTTGAGACTCTGAAGGGGAAATTTTCCTCATCACACCTTGAGTACAGAATCTTGTGGTTTTTCTCGAGTTGCGGCGGGAAGCTTGGGGTCCTATTCGAGGGGCGACAGGGACCTCAGGAACTCGCTTGTGTAGTCCCTGGGATGTCAGGTCTCTTTTCGTTTTGGTAGGGGAACATCGGGATTACTCTCGAAGCATGGAGTGGGAATAGGATCTCATTTAAATTTGAGTCCATAAATTGTGTTCTCTTCTCAAGTGGGGACAGCTAGGTAAGGGAATGTCTTGAGTCGCATAAAGGGTGTCAAGTACCCTTTCGCGTTTCAAGCAGAAATGTGGAATTTCACTTGAGTCTCTGCAGGGGAAATTTTCCTCATGTCACCTTGAGTGCAGAACCTTGTGGTTTTTGTCGAGTTGCGGCGGGAAGTTTGGGGTCCTTCTCGAGTTGTGACAGGGATCTCAGGAACTCGTGCGTGTAGTCCCTGGGAAGTCAGATCTGCTTTCCTTTTGGTTGGCGAATATCGGGATTACTCTCGAGACGTGGAAGGGGTATAGGGCCTCATCTAAAGCTGATTCCATAAATTGTGTTCTCCTCTCAAGTGGGGACTGCTATGTCAGGGAATGTCTTGAGTCGCATAAAGGGTGGCAAGTACTCTTTCGCGTTTCAAGCGGTATTGTGGAATTTCTCTGGGACTATTCAGGGGAAATATTCCTAATCTCATCTTGAGTGAAGAATCCTGTGGTTTTTGTCGAGTTTCGGCAGGACGTTTTGTTCCTTCTCGAGTTGCCACAGGGACCTCAGGAACTCGCTCGTGTAGTCCCTGGGAAGTCACGTTTCCCTTCTTTTTGGGAGGGTACATCGGCATTCCTTTCGAGGCGTGGAATGGGAATAGGGCTTCATCTTAAGTTGAGTCCATAAATTGTGTTCTCTTCTCAACTGAGGAGAATTATGTCAGGGAATGTCTTGAATCGCATAAATAGTGTGAAGTACCCGTCCGAGTTTCAAGGGTGAATGTGGGATTTCTCTTGAGCCTCGGCAGGGGAAATTTTCCTCATCTCACCTTGAGTGCACAATCTTGTGGTTTTTCTAGAGTTGCGGCGGGATGTTTGGGGTCTTTTTCGAGTTGCGACAGGGACCTCAGGGACTCTCTCGTGTAATCCCTATGAATTCAGGTCTCCTTTCATTTTGGTAGGGGAACATCGGATTACTCTCGAGGCGTGGAATGGGAATAGGGCCTCATCAAAACTTGAGTCGATAAATTGTGTTCTCCCCTCAAGTGGCGACAGCAATGTCAGGGAATGTATTGAGTCACATAAAGGGTGGCAAGTACCCGTTCGAGTTTTTCAAGAGGGAATGTGGGAATTTTCTTGAAACTCTGCAGGCGAAATTTTGCTCAACTCACCTTGAGTGCAGAATCTTGTTTATTTTCTCGAGTTGAGGCCGGAAGCTTGGGTCCTTCTCGAGTTGCGACAGGGACCTCAGTAACTCGCTCGTGTAGTCCCTGGAATCAGGTCTCCTTTCGATTTGGTAAGGGAACATCTTGATTACTCTCGAGGCGTGGAATGGGAATAGGGCCTATTCTAAATTTGATTCCATTAATAGTGTCCTCCTGTCAAGTGGGGACAGCTATGTCAGGGTATGTCTTGAGTTGCATAAAGGTTGTAAAGTATCCGTTCGAGTTTCAAGTGGGAACGTATGATTTCTCTTGAGAATCTGCAGTGGAAAATTTCCTCATTTCACCTTGAGTGCAGAAAATTGTGGTTTTTCTCGAGTTGCTGCAGGAAGCTTCGTGTCCTTCTCGAGTTGCAACATGGACCTCAGATACTCGCTCGTGTAGTCCCTGGGAATTTAGGTCTCCTTTCGTTTTAGTAGGGGAACATCGGGATTACTCTCGAGGCGTTTAATGCGAATAGGGCCTCATCTAATGTTGAGTCCATAAATTGTGATCTCCTCTGAAGTGGGGACAACATTGTCAGGGAATAACTTCAGTCACATAAAGGGTGTCAAGTACCCGTTCGCGTTTCAAGCTGGAATGTGAGATTTCTATTGGGACGCTGCAGGGGAAATTTTCCTCATCTGACCTTGAGTGCAGAATCTTGTCGTTTTTCTCGGGATGCGGCGGGAAGATTCGGGTCCTTCTAGAGTTGCGACCGGGACGTCACGACCTCGCTTGTCTAGTCCCTGGGAAGTCAGGTCTCCTTTCGTTTTGGTAGGGGAACATCGGGATTACTCTCGAGGCGAGGAAGGGGAATTGGGCCTCATCTAATTTTGAGTCCATTAATTTTGTTCTCCTCTCAAGTGGAAACAGCTATGTCAGGGAATGTCTTGAGTCACATAATGGGTGTCAAGTACCCGGTCGAGTTTCAAGCAGGAATGTGTGATTTCGCTTGATACACTGCAGGGGAAATATGCCTCTTCTAACCTTGAGTGCAGAATCTTGTGGATTTATCGAGTTGCAGCGGGAAGCGTGGGGTCCTTCTCGAGTTGCGATAGGGACTTCAGGAACTAGTTCGTAGTGCCTGGGAATTAAGGTCTCCTTTCCTTTTGGCAGGGGAACATCGGGATTACTCTCAAGGCGTGGAATGGAAATAGGGTCTCATCTAAATTTGACTCAATAAATTGTGTTCTCCTCTCAAGAGGGGACAGCTATGTTAGGGAACGTCCTGTGTGGCTTAAAGGGTGTCAAGTATCCGTTCGCCTATCAAGCGGGAATGTGAGATTTCTCTTGGGACTCGGCAGGGCTAAGTTCCCTCATCTCACCTTGAGTGAAGAATCTTGTGGTTTATCTCGTGTTGCGGTGGGAAGCTTGGGGTCCTTCTCGAGTTGCGACAGGGACCTCAGGAACTGGCTCGTGTAGTCGCTGGGAAGTCAGATCTCCTGTCGTTTTGGTAGGGGAACATAGGGAATACTCTTGAAGCGTGGAATGGGAATAGGGCCTCATCTATAGTTTAGTCCAGAAATTGTGTTCTCTTCCAAATGGGGACAGCTATGGCAGGTTGTATCTTGAGTAGCATGAAGGGTCTCAAGTACCCGTTCACGTTTCATGGGGGAATGTGGGGTTTCTCTTGAGACTCTGCAGGGGAAATTTTCCTCATTTCACCTTGAGCGCAGAATCTTCTGGTTTTACTCGAGTTGCAGCGGGAAGATTGGGGTCCTTCTCGAGTTGCGACAGGGACCTCAGGACCTCTCTCTTGTAATCCCTGGGAAGTCAGGTCTCCTTTCGTTTTGGTAGGTGAACATCGGGATTACTCTCGACGCGTGGAATGAGAATAGGGCCTCATCGAATGTTGAGTCCATAAAGTATGTTCTCCTCTCAAGTGGGGACAGCTATGACAGGGAATGTCTTGAATCGCATAAAGGGTGTGAAGTACCCGTCTGAGTTTCACGGGTGAATGTGGGATTTCACTTGACACTCGGCAGGGGAAATTTTCCTCATCTCACCTTGAGTGCAGAATCTTGTGGTTTTTGTCGAGATGCAGCGGGAAGCGTGGGGTCCTTCTCGAGTTGCGATAGGGACCTCAGGAACTCGTTCGTGTAGTGCCTGGGAATTAAGGTCTCCTTTCCTTTTGGCAGGGGAACATCGGGATTACTCTCAAGGCGTGGAATGGAAATAGGGTCTCATCTAAATTTGACTCAATAAATTGTGTTCTCCTCTCAAGAGGGGACAGCTATGTTAGGGAACGTCCTGTGTCGCTTAAAGGGTGTCAAGTACCCGTTCGCCTATCAAGCGGGAATGTGGGATTTCTCTTGGGACTCTGCAGAGCTAAGTTCCCTCATCTCACCTTGAGTGAAGAATCTTGTGGTTTTTCTCGTGTTGCGGCGGAAAGCTTCGGGTCCTTCTCGAGTTGCGAAAGGGACCTCAGGAACTCGCTCGTGTAGTCCCTGGGAAGTCAGATCTCCTGTCGCTTTGGTAGGGGAACATAGGGAATACTCTTGAAGCGTGGAATGGGAATAGGGCCTCATCTATAGTTTAGTCCAGAAATTGTGTTCTCTTCCAAATGGGGACAGCTATGGCAGGTTGTATCTTGAGTAGCATGAAGGGTCTCAAGTACCCGTTCACGTTTCATGGGGGAATGTGGGGTTTCTCTTGAGACTCTGCAGGGGAAATTTTCCTCATTTCACCTTGAGCGCAGAATCTTCTGGTTTTACTCGAGTTGCAGCGGGAAGATTGGGGTCCTTCTCGAGTTGCGACAGGGACCTCAGGACCTCTCTCTTGTAATCCCTGGGAAGTCAGGTCTCCTTTCGTTTTGGTAGGTGAACATCAGGATTACTCTCGACGCGTGGAATGAGAATAGGGCCTCATCGAATGTTGAGTCCATAAAGTATGTTCTCCTCTCAAGTGGGGACAGCTATGACAGGGAATGTCTTGAATCGCATAAAGGGTGTGAAGTACCCGTCTGAGTTTCACGGGTGAATGTGGGATTTCACTTGACACTCGGCAGGGGAAATTTTCCTCATCTCACCTTGAGTGCAGAATCTTGTGGTTTTTCTAGAGTTGCGGCGGGAAGCCTGGTGTCCTTCTCGAGTTGCAACAGGGACCTCGGGAACTCGTTCATGTATTCCCTGGGAAGTCAGGTCTCCTTTCGTTTTGGTAGGGGCACATCGGGATTACTCTCGATGCGTGGAATGGGAATAGAGTATCATCTAAAGTTGAGTCCATAAATGTGTTCTCCTCTCAGGTGGGGAGAGTTATGTCAGAGAATGTCTTGAACCGCATAAAGAGTGTGAAGTACCTGTCCGAGTTTCAAGGGTGAATGTGGGATTTCTCTTGTGACTCGGCAGGGGAAATTTTCCTCATCTCACCTTGAGTGCACAATTTTGTGGTTTTTCTAGAGTTGCGGCAGGAAGCCTGGGGTCCTTCTCGAGTTGGGGCAGGGACCTCAGGAAATCGCTCCTGTATTCCCTGGGTAGTCAGGTCTCCTTTCTTTTTGGTATGAGAACATCAGGATTTTTCTCGAGGGGTGGAATGGCAATAGGGTCTCATCTAAAGTTGAGTCCATAAACTGTGTTCTCCTCTGATGTCGGGAAAGGTATATCAGGGAATGTCTTGTGTCGTATAAAGGGTGTGAATTACCCATTCCAGTTTCAAGAGGGAATGTGGGATTTCCCTTGAGACTCTGCAGGGGAAATTTTCCTCATCTCACCTTGACTGCAGAATTTTTTGCTTTTCTCGAATTGTGGCAAGAAGCTTGGTGTCCATCTCGAGTTGCGACAGGGACCTCCGTAACTCGCTCTTGTAGTCCCTGGGAAGTCAGGTTTCCTTTCGTTTTGGTAGGCGAACTTCGGAACTACTCTCTAGGCGTGGAATGTTTATAGGGCCTCATCTGAAGTTGAGTCCATAAATTGTGTTCTCCTCTCAAGTGGAGACAGCTATGTCAGGGAATGTCTTGAATTGCATAAAGGGTGTGAAGTTCGCGTTAGGGTTTCAAGCGGGAATGTGGGGTTTCTCTTGAGACTCTGCAGGGGAAAATTTCATCATCTCACCTTGAGTGCAGAATCTTGTGCTTTTTCACGAGTTTCGGCGGTAACCTTGGGGTCCTTCTCGAGTTGGAACAGGGTCCTCAGGAACTCGCTCGTGTAGTCCCTGGTAAGTCAGGTCTCCATTCATTTTGGTAATGGAACATCGGGATTACTTTCGAGTCGTGGAATGAGAATAGGGCTTCATCTTAAGTTGAGTCCATAAAGTATTTTCTCCTCTCAAGTGGGGAGAGCTATGTCAGGGAATGTCTTGAGTCGCATAAAGGGTGTGAAGTATGTTTTCGAGGTTCAAGTGGGAATGTGGGATTTCTCTTGAGACTGTGTAGCGGAAATTTTTCTCATCTCACCTTGAGTGACGAATCCTGTGGTTTTTGTCGAGTTGCCGTGGGACGCTTAGGGTCTTTCTCGAGTTGCGACAGGACCTCAGGAACTCGCTCGTGTAGTCCCTTGGAAGTCAGGTCACCTTTTGTTTTGTTAGGGGAACATCGGGTTTACTCTCGAGGCGTCGAACGGGAATAGGGAATCATCTAAAGTTAAGTCCATAAACTGTGTTTTCCTCTCAAGTGGGGACAGCTATTTCAGGGAATGTCTTGAGTCGCATAAAGGGTGTCAATTATCCGTTCGAGTTTGAAGCTGGAATGTGGGATTTCTCTTGAGACTATGCAGGGGAAATTTTCCTCATCTCACCTTGAGTGCAGAATCTTGTGGTTTTCCTCGAGTTGCGGCAGGAAGCTTGGGGTCCTTCTCAAGTTGCTGCAGAGACCTCAGGAACTCACTCAAGTAGTTCCTGGGAAGTCAGGTCTCCGTTCGTTTTGGTAGGGGAACATCGGAATTACTCTCGAGGTGTGGAATGGGAATAGGTCCTCATCTAAAGTTGAGTCCATAAATTGTGTTCTCCTCTCAATTGGGGAGAGCTATGTCAGTGAAAGTCTTGAGTCGCATAAAGGGTGTGATGTACCCGTTCAAGTTTCAAGCGGGAATGTGGGATTTCTCTTGAGACTCTGCAGGGGAAATATTCGTCATCTCACCTTGAGTGCAGAATCTTGTGATTTTTCTCGAGTTGCGGCTGGAAGCATGGGGTCCTTCCCGAGTTGCCTCAGGGACCTCAATAAATTGCTCCTGTATTCCCTGGGTAGCCAGGTCTCCTTTCGATTTGGTATGGGAACATCAGGATTTTTCTCGAGGCGTGGAATGGGAATAGGCCTCATCTAAATTTGAGTCCATAAATTGTGTTCTCCACTGAAGTGGGGACAGGTATGTCAGGGAATGTCTTGAGTTGCATAAAGGCTGTCAAGTACCCTTTCGAGTTTCAAGCGTGAATGTGGGATTTCTCTTGAGTCTCTGCAGGGGAAATTTTCCTCATCACACCTTGAGTGCAGAATCCTGTGGTTTTTAACGAGTTGTGGCGGTAAGCTTGGGGTCCTTCTCGAGTTGCCATAGAGTCCTCAGGAACTCTCTCGTGTAGTCCCTGGTAAGTCAGTCTCCTTTCGTTTTGTTAGAGGAACATCAGGATTACTCTTGAAGCATGGAATGGGAAAAGGGTTTCATCTTAAGTTGAGTCCATAAAGTGTTTTCTCCTCTCCAGTGGGGATAGCTATATCAGGGAATGTCTTGAGTCGCATAAAGGGTGTTCAGTATGCATTCGAGTTTCATGCGTCAATTTGGGACTTCTCTTGAGACTCTGCAGGGGAAATATTTGTCATCACACCTTGAGTGCAGAATCTTGTGGTTTTCTCGAGTTGCGGCGGGAAGCTTGGGGTCCTTCTCGAGTTGGAGAGGTACATCAGGAATTCGCTCGTGTAGTCCCTGGGAAGTCAGGATTACTTTCGTTTTGTTAGGGGATCAGCAGGAGTTCCCTTGAGGCATGGAATGGGAATAGGCCCTCATCTAACGTTGAGTCCATAAATTGTGTTCTCCTCTCAAGTGGGGAGAGCTATGTCAGGGAAAGTCTTGAGTCGCATAAAGGGTGTTCAGTATGCGTTCGCGTTTCAAGCGTTAATGTGGGATTTCTCTTGAGACTCTATGGGCGAAATATTCGTCATCCCACCTTGAGTGCAGAATCTTGTGGTTTTTCTCGAATTTCGGCGGGAAGCTTGGGGTCCTTCTCGAATTGCGACAGGGACCTCAGGAACTCGCTCGGGTAGTCCCTGGGAAGTCAAGTTTCCTTTCGTTTTGATAGGGGTCACCAGGATTACTCTCGAGGCGTGGAATGGGAATAGGGCCTCATCTAAAGTTGTGTCCATAAATTGTGTTCTCCTCTCAAGTGGGGAGAGCTCTGTCAGGGAATGTCTTGAGTCGCCTAAAGGGTGTGAAATTCCCGTTTGAGTTTCAAGCGGGAATGTGGGATTTCTCTTGAGACTCTGCAGTGGAAAATTCCTCATCTCCCATTGATGGGATAATTTTGTCGTGTTTCTCGATTTCTGGCGGGAAGCTTGGGGTTCTTCTCACGTTGCGACTGGGATCTCAGGAACTCGCTCGTGTTGCCACAGGGAAGTCAGGTCTCCTATCTTGTTCGAAGGGGAACTTCGGGATTACTCTCGAGCCATTAAATGGGAATAGGGCCTCATCTCGAGGTGAGTCCCTAAATTTTGTGCTCCTCTCCAGTGTGGACGGCTATGTTAAGGAACTTTTTGAGTCACATAAATGGTGTCATGTACCCGTTCAAGTTTCAAGCGGTAATGTGGGATTTCTCTTGAGATTCTGCAGAAGAAACATTCCTCATCTCGTATTGATGGGGGAACATTTTCATTTTTCTCGAGTTGCAGCAGAAAGTTAGGGGATCCCCTCGAGTTGCGACGGGGACCTCAGGAACTCGCTCGTGTTGCCCCAGGTAAGTCAGGTCTCTTGTCATGTTGGAAGGGGAACCTCGGGATTCCTCTCGAGGCGCAGCAGGGGAATAGGGCCGCATCTAGTGTTGAGTCGGTCAACTGTGTGTTCCTTGTTTGTGACGACAGGGATCTCGGGGTTGGTCTCAAAATTCACATGGGATTCAGGCCTCATCTCATGTTAAGATATCGAACTGCGCTTTCTTCTCGAGTAGTAAAACGGGTGTTAGGTCACATTAGATTTGAATTTTTACCTGGAGATTTTATCGTGTATGCTCTGCGAGTCAGGTGTCCACTCATCCTGTGAATTGATACTCAAGGATACATTTGAATCTGTGCAGTAGAATCAGACAATATCTCGAGTGGGTGTTGACATACGTAACTTTTCCATTTCTGTTTTGAAAACCTGGGCATCCTCCTGAGTTTAAACGTGGTACACGCCTCCTCGTACTCTGTGACTGGAACATCTGAATTCCATTCCAGAGAAAGTAGACGAATCGACTCTCATCTGGAAATAAGGACTGAAAAACAGGACAAGTTGTCAGTGTGGCAGGTAACTTCGTGTTCCTCTCAATTGGGCTGTGCATGTCGGTTTAATTTTTGAGTCGCATAAAGGATGTTAAGTAGTACCCTGTCGAGTTTCAAACAGGAATGTGGAATTTCTCTTGCGAATCTGTAACGGAAATGGTCTTCATCTCGCCTTGAGGGCAGAATCTTGTGGTTTTTCTCGAGTTGCCACGGGAAGCTTGGGTTCCAACTCGCGTTGGGCCATGGACGTCTGGAACTCACTCCTGTTGCTTCAGGGATGAGAGGTCTCCTTTGTGTTGGAAGGGGAACTTCAGGATTACTCTGGGGCCCTTAAATGGGAATAGGACCTCATCTCGCGTTGAATCCATAAACTGTGTGCTCCTCTCCAGTGGGGACATCTATGTTAGGGAACTTTTTGAGTCACATAAAGGGTGTCAAGTACCCGTTCGAGTTTCAAGCGGGAATGTGTAATTTCTCTTCAGATTCTGCAGCAGAAATGTTCCTCATCTCCAATTGATGGGGTATTTCTCGCTTTCCTCAAGTGGCGGCAGAAAGGTTGGGGTTCCTCTCGAGTTGCGACGGGGACCTTAGTAACTCACTCGCGTTGTCCCAGGGAAGTTAGCTGTCCTTTACTGTTGGAAGGGGAACCTCAGGATTCCTCACGAGGCGCCGGAGAGGAATAGGGTGGCATGTAGTGTCGTGTATGTAAATTGTGTGCTCCACTTCAATGTGAACAGCTATGTCAGGGAAGTTTCTTGGTCGCATAAAGTGTGTCTAGTACCTGTTCGAGTTTCAAGTGGAATGTGGGATTTCTCTTGAGACTCTGCAGCGGAAAAGATCTTCATCTCGCATTGAGGGGAAATTTTGTGTTGTTTCTCGATTTGTGGCGGGAAGCTTGGGGTTCTTCTCGAGTTGCGACCTCAGGAACTCGCTCGTGTTCCCCCACAGAAGTCAGGTCTCCTATCCTGTCGGAAAGGGAATCCCGGAATTCCTCTCGAGGCGCAGCAGAGGAATAGGGCCTCATCTAGCTTTAGGTCAGACAACTGTGTGTTCCTTGACAGAGGTGAAAGGGATCTCGCGGTTGCTTTCAAAATTCACCTGGGGAGTCAGGCCTCGTCTTTTGTTCAGACATGTGACTGCGCTTTTTCTCGAGTTGTAAAACGGGTGTTAGGCCACGTTAGAGTTGAATGTGTACCTGGAAATTGTATGCTCGGCGTGTCAGGTCTCCACTCGTCTTGTGATTTGATAATCGAGAACACATGTGAATCTGTTCAGGAGAATCAGACAATATCTCAAGTGGCTGGTGACATCCGTACCTTTTCCATTTGTGTTTTGAAAACCTGGGGATCCTCCCGACTTTCAGAGTGGTACACGCTTCCTCGTACTTTGTGACTGGATCGTCCGGATTCCATTCCACAGAAAGCAGAGGAATCGACTCTCATCTGGAAAAGAGGACTGGAAAACGGGGTAATTTTTCAGTGTGGCAGGAAACTCGGGGTTCCTCTAAATTGGTACTGTGTATATCAGTTTAATTTTTGAATCGCATAAAGGATGTTAAGTAACCTGTTGAGATTCAAGAGTTAATGTGGAATTTCACTTGCGAATCTCAAAGGAAATGTTCCTCATCTCGCCTTGAGGGCAGAATGCTGTGGTTTTTCTTGAGATGCAGCGAGAAGCTTGGGCTCCCTCTCGAGTCGAGCCGGGAACGTCAGGAACTCGCTCGTGTTGCTTCAGGGAAGTCAGGTCCCCTTTGTGTTGGAAGGGGAACTTCTGGATTACTCTCTCGAGCCATTAAATGGGAATAGGACCTCATCTCGAGTTGAATCCATAAATTGTGTGCTCCTCTCCAGTGGGGACGGCTATGTTAGTGAACTTTTAGAGGCGCATAAAGAGTGTCAAGTACCCGTTCGAGTTTCAAGAGGGAATGTGGGATTTCTCTTGAGATTCGGCAGCATTATTGTTCCTCATCTCTCATTGATGGGGGAACATTTTCATTTTTCTCGAATTGCGGCAGAAAGCTTGGGGTTCCTCTCGAGTTGCGTCGGGGATCTCAGGAACTCATTTGCGTTGTGCCAGGGAAGTTAGGGCTCCTTTCGTGTTGGAAGGGAAACATCGGGATTCTTTTCGAGTCACGTTAGAGGAATAGGGCCACATCTAGTGTTGTGTACGTAAATTGTGTTCTCCTCTTCAATGTGGACAGCTATGTTGGGGAAGTTTATGGGTCGCATAATGGGTGTCAAGTACCCGTTCGAGTTTCAAATGGGAATGTGGGATTTCTCTTGAGACTCTGTAGCGGAAATATTCCTCATCTCGCATTGAGGGGATAATTTTGTGGTGTTTCTCGAGTTGCGGCGGGAATCTTGGGGTTCTTTTCGAGTTGCGACGGGGACCTCAGGAACTCGCTCATGTTGCACTAGGGAAATCAGGTCCCCTATCGTGTTGGAAGGGGAACCTCGGGATTCCTCTATAAGGAGCAACAGAGGAATAGGGCCACATCTAGCATTGAGTCGGTCAACGGTTTGTTATTCTCCAGTTGTGACAGGGATCTTGCTGTTGTTGTGGGTGAAATGACACAAAGACAAGACACACAAAAGACAGACAAAGACACAACTCCGGCCGGAGGAAAAATTCTGCTCAAGCCCCCTTGCGGTTTATGTTTATACCCCGGTAGCTGGACACACACCAAAATCTAAGCAATGCATTTTTCTACCAAATAAGGACAAAAAGCCAAGCACATTTCAAGGACGGAAGGAAGAAAGGGAGGAAGTGACAACATCATGTTTATTATGAAGCCTGCCGAGAACTCCAGCCTCTTCCTTATTTTTAAGGAGCTCATGTTCCCTCGTATGCAAGCGGACCATTATCCTTGGATATTGTGTGCAGGCTTCCTGGCAGAACATCCTGTTTCATGCATGCTCTGCCCAAGCAGAGAGTCTTGTTTGCAAGCTTCCTTAACCATTCTTTCTCATGGTCACTGTCGTGCTCCTACATTTCCCCCTTCTTTCTGAGAGACAGTAGCAAACTGTAAGGCGGCAATAATGCATTGTCTGTCCTTTTTTAGTTGTTGCCTTCTCCACCAGCACCGGAAGACTAGAATAATAACAGAGCATAATAGTATTATGAACAAAATATTCCCAAAGTAGTTCCAATTAGAGTAGATACATGCCCAAAAAGATTCAAATTTTTCATCCCTTCCTGCAAATAGTTTAACAGATTGGACCCAGTAATATCAGGTAGCGTTTGCTAAATGTATACAAAATTTGTTGCTCTAATTCCATAATTTCCCTGGTTAGGTTTTGATGCCCTGTTAAAGACCGTTTCACCTTTTCCCAACCCTCACTCATGTTGAAAGGCACAGGTGTTATACATAATTGAGAGGAGTTCCAATCACATTTCAACACACTTCTTGTGGATAAGACAGTTAATTGATCCCCAAGCCAATAAACAGTATGTTGAAGATTGTGCACATAATTTGCAAGTTGGGTATCCAAATCTCGTTGTTGTTGCCATAATAAATGAGAGTCTTTATGCCATTCCCACACAAAGTCTGCTGTTAGGATTCCTTGATGCAAAGCAAGTCCAGCCATGGCAGCAGTTGTGGTAACTGAAGCCACTGCAAGAACTGAAGCTATGATTACTCCAAGCATGCGTCAGGATCAATGAAGCAAAGTCTGTACAGCAGTCACCAAATGAGATACAGCAAAAGAGTCTGACCAAGGTCTTGTCAAACTTACAGGTAGCCATACTTCGGTTTGAGTTTTAACAACCACCATAGAAAACTTAGAATTGCGATTTTGTATGTCAAAATTTTCCCACCATGATTGATTTACACATTGTGCTAAATTACAATGATTACACGATATAGATCCCTCAGTTGCATTTCAAGTCCAATTCCCATACAACAATGCAAAGGTGTATTTTAAACAAGCCATAGCAGAATAAGATTTATTAAAATGCAAGTTAACATGTAAGGGACCTGAACTGTCACTTGTATCCAAAGTATAGTTTTCCGACCATATAGTGAGATTCCCGGAAACTGCCCACAATTTCCAAATATTCCCTTGGAAGTGGGGATACCCTAACAATTGCAACTGAGGGGGAATGAGTGCCATTTTACGGTTTCATTACCGTTACCCATTAAAGTACCAATAATTCGATGCCATTTGAGAGTTTTGTTAGACCATTTTTCCAAAATTTGGCTATGATCAGGGCTCTTATCTACAATAACAAATCCAGAATAGGTCATGACTTTGAAATGCCAGTGACCTTGGCAACTTTCCCATTCCAAAGATTCTAGAGAAGAAATAAAAAATTTAGAAGGGCATAATGGTATAAAGGTATCAGAAAGATGACTCATTGGTGTCTTAGAGGTTTTGAATCCCCTGGTGGAAATAAGCACAGTAAAGACAGCAGGATTATAATTATTATATTATACCCCCCAGGTATTATAAGAGTGATGATTGTGCTTTTTTGTAGAAAGGCAAAAGGGTTGTCCTCTAATGCACAAGGGGAGGCCCTCCACTGCAACAGTAACATTATTTATGTTATATTGATTATTATGGTGATACAAATGCTCAATTTCTCCACACGCGGGTGGTGGGAAGAATGCAGTTTCATTGGTGCATACCTATACTTCAGGTTCACCCCAAGAGACAGCTCTCACAAGAGGAGGATTAGGAACATAAGCCCAATAAGTATATTCTATCGCTTGCGCATACATTACCTGACAGGTAACCACAGCCATCATAGCCAACAGCCAATTAGTAGGATTGAGAGGTTGACCAGCATTAACGAGGGTTTTTTCAGCCTCCTGTGTAAGCTTCTTCAGTTGCCCTCATGTTGGAAGGGACGCAGAGAGGGTAGGGAAAGTAAAGCTCCGCTGTGCAGAAAGCTCTTCAAATTTTCGCACAAAGTGGTCATCCATGATGAATCTTGATCAACCGAGTTGGTGTCCAAAACCTAAAATTATCAACAGATGTGAAAGCATAACCTCGTCCTAAATATATCAGTGATGCTGGAACCCAACCTTTTTATCTTTATACCAAAGGAGTGTATTCAAGATCTTCTTATCCTCATCTTTTCTTCGAAAATGCAATTCTGCTGCTGATAGAATTTCTTTGCGTCAAATATTCAAAAAAATTAAAGTAAGTAAGGTTTTATTCAAGATATCTTTTGGTTTCATAAATCTCTCCTGTTCCCCTTTTTTATTTTTTCAATATATTTACGTAAAGTACGATTATCTCTTTCAATGGTAGCTTGTCCTTGACTAATATAAGAGATGTCAAAAGTATGAGTTATATGATATTGGGATAAAAAGTGAGCTAATTTAGCCGATTGGTAAGCAGGTGCATTATCAGTTTTTAATTCAATTGGTATTCCCATAATTGCAAAACAAGATAATAAATGAGTAATAGCAGCGTCATCTTTTTCAGAATGTAATGCAGTAGCCCATTGGAAATGTGTGCATGTATCTATAGTATGATGGACACATTTTTGTTGCCCAAAAGATGAAATAAAAATAAGATCCATTTGCCATATCTGATTTGCTTGTAGTCTTCTTATGTTGACACCTGGTTGGGTAAATGGTAAAGTAAAAGGCGCACATTTGGGACATGAGCGAACAATATTTTCAGCTTGTTTTTGAGCAATATCATAAGATATTTTTAATCCTTTAGAGTTAGTGTGTGGCAGATGATGCTCTTGTTTTGCTACTTTTATAAGATAAAGTAATGCATGAATTGCAGCATTTCCGAAGGACAAGGGTCCAGGAAGGGCGGAATGAGCATGGATATGAGTAAAGAAAATTGACTTTGAATGTTGTAGAAGCAATTGCTGCACCTGATAAAACAATTTATCAATATCTGTCTTAAGAGTTATAGGCAGGGAAACTTGAGGAAGTTGAAGACAAGAGACAACAGCATATCGAGAATTTGAAACAATGTTAACAGGAAATTGAGGAAAATCTTGCAAAACTAAATAAATAGCGCACAACTCAGCAGGCTGTGCAGAGGAGAATAAATGGGGAAGAACTTTAGAACGTTCAAAAGTAAAATGTCCAGGGGTGTTTTTATTTGCATCAGTAAAAACAGTGGGTCTTTTAACTGGAACATCTGAAATCGGAGATTTCATGGCGTTGGTTCGAAGAAAATCAATCAATTTAGATGACGGATAATGATTCGAAAATGAACCAGGAAATGAAGCAAGGGAGATTTGCCAATTTTTATTAAATTGTAAACAAAGATATCTGAGCATTTGTTACCTGACTGAAAATTTGGTGTGTTTTTTTTTTTTCTGATAATTGTAAAATACGATTGTGACCCTTTTGTATAAGAAAGGCTAATTTATCTATATATATATAGTTAATTTTTTAGAGAAACTATTAGGTAAAAAAAACATTTTATTAATCCTTTTCCTTGAGCAATTGCACCAGACGGAGAATGAGGGGTATGAAATATTATGACTGCAATAGTTTGAGACGCAGAAATATATGTTAAAAAACCATCATTTAATCTTTGTTCAACAAACTGAAGCTCTTGCAAAGCCAAGGGGGTTAAGATTCAGGGACCATCTAAAGCTGTCTCCTTTTAAAGTAGAAAATAAGTGTTGTAATTGATAAGTAGGAATCCCAAGTACCGAGTGAAGCCAATTAATATCTCCTCATAATTTCTGGAAGTCATTTAAAGTTTTTAAATGGTATCTTTTCATTTGCAAATTTTGAGGCCAATTTTGGTGTTGTTCTAATATGGTCCTTAAATAAGAAATGGGAAAATCCTTTTGAATTTTCCCTGGCGCTATCAGCAAGTTATATTATTTCAAAGCCTCCTGTACTTTTCAGAAGAATTTATCACGTTCAGCGATACCGGGAACTGCCAACAAGTGATCATCCATATGATGATAGAGAATATAATTAGGATATTCTTGACGGATGGATTGTAAGGAATGAGCTACAAACTCTTGATATAAGGTAGGACTATATATCATTCCCTGTGGCAAGACTGTCCAATGGTAGTGCTTAACGGGCTGAGCGTGATTAAGAACAAGAACCGTGAAAGCAAATTTATCTCTATCTTGTAATTGTAAGGGAATAGTAAAAGAAAAAAAAACAATCTTTAAGATCTAATACCATTAAAGACCAATTTTGTGGAAAAAGAGCAGCGGAAGGAAGGCCCAACTGTAAGGCTCCCATGGGTTCAATACATTTATTAACTTCTCTTTAATCAGTCAACATTTTCCATTTTTCAGATTTCTTTTTTTATAACAAATACAGGAAAATTCCAAGGGGAGTAGAAGGCTCTGTATGGCCAAGTTGAAGTTGTTTGTTATTAATTACTCTAAGGCCTCGAGCATCATTTTTGGTAATGGCCACTGCTCAACGCATTTAGGAGTATTAATTATCCATTTTAATGAGAGTGCTCAAGGAGTTTGAGCAGTGGCTATTAGTTTCCCGATGGAATGCTTACAGAGGCTCCCATGGGAGAGAGAATATCTCTTCCCCATATATTAATAGGTATACTAACAATATAAAAAGTGACAAAAACTGTTTTTCCATTATGGAACTGGCATTGTAAAGGACGAGTACTTTTTCAAACATCTACAATGGAGCCTATTCCGGTCAACATTAGAGGACTCTTTTCTTTGCTCCAGTCTTGGGACCGTTGTTGGGAGGATATGACTGAAACATCTGCCCCGGTATCTATTAGTCCTTCAAAGTTCATTCCTTGTATGGTCAAGGAAAGGACAGGACGAGAATCCTTGATGAGCATCTCCCAAAATATATGTTGCCCAGTACTTCTAAAACCTCCTGACCTTTCATAAGGAAGAGCAGAAAATGATAGATAAGATAAAACAAGTACTTGTGCTATACGTTCTCCAGCCAATAGGGAAATTGTAACAGAAGTAGAGACCAAAATTAAAATTTCTCCAACAAAATCAGAGTCTATTACTCAAGGAATTATGGTTAGGCCTCTTAGAGCGGCACTATTGCGGCCCAATATTAAGCCAAAAGTGCCTTTAGACAATGGGCCAAATATGTTTGTTCTTAATTTATAAATGCCACAGCCCGGAGACAAAAGAATATTTTCAGCGAGAGGCAAATCAGCAGCAGCTCTTCTGGAAGTTGCAGAGCGTAAATCTGACACCATTAGAGGTTTGGTTTTTCCTGTTGTAGTGGTCATCTCTAAGGGTTGTTGGGAAACAAAGGAGTTACTTGAGGAGCAGGAGGCATGGTTAATTGCATCCCCGGCATTGATCCTGGGACCCAGGGACTGAGGCACGCTAAGTAGTTTCCGAATGTGGGTTACCAATAGGATTGCCATATTTATTAGTTTTAGAGAGGCATTCATTGGTCCAATGAAGCCCTTTACCACATTGATGGCAAAGCCCATGGGGCTTATTTTGTTTTGTATATCCTTGTTTTGCCTTTATTTTTTTGCTATCCTTTTTCATATGTCCAGGTTTCCCACAATGGTAACAATTTTTGCCCTTAGAGGGCTTCATAGCTTGAGCCAAGGCAGTAGCAAAAACAGTAGCACTATGTTCAGTTCCTCCCACTCCCGAACAAGCTCTAATATATTTAGCTATAGAAGCCCCCTGTCCCCTTAAAGGACCTAAAACACTTTTACATTCCGGCTTTGCATTTTCGAAAGCAAGCGTTTGTAAAACTACCTCTGAAATTTCATCACGCCCAACAGCCCCTCAACAGCCACCCACAATCTAGCAAGAAAATCAGTATAAGGTTCATTGGGTCCTTGTAAAGTTTTTGTGAAAGAAGGCTGAGTGTGGCCAGTAGGTACAATATGGCGCTAAGCCCTAAGAAATACTTGGCACACCTGTTGTATATCCTGGTCAGAATATTGAGCCTGATCTCTTAAGGCTCGAAATTGTCTTTCTCCCATCAATTTATATTCTAAAGGACCAGGAGGGTTCTGTCCCTCATTAATTTGAACCTGTGTTTGGGCTTTTTCTACTCACCAACTCTTTAATTGCAACCACTGGGATCCTTTAAGCAGAGCCTGGGCTATGGACTCCAAATCGAAGGGAAGAATCAATTTTGTCTTCTCTACAGAATCTAACATAGCTAATACAAAAGGGGATTGGGGACCATATTGAGCAACAGCAGCTTTAAGATCCTTGAAAAATTTATATTTAAAAGGCAAATATTGAACATTAATCATATTGTTGGGAGCTGCTTGCCATTGAATTGGAAATAACTGTGGAGGATCTGTAAAACCAAGAGGGCACAGGGATATCATCAACATAAAACATGGACTCAGGAAATGAGAAAGAGGGCCCCTCTTGGCCTACATCTGGAGAACTGTGCGATATCGGAAAAAGAGAAGCATAAGGAGGGGCTGTAGGAGTAGAAACCCTCTTTGTGTCTTCATTCTGTGTTTTCCACCATTGTTGAAAATTTCGGGTCACTTTATCAACATCGTTGTTCCCTTCGGACGAAGAGGAGAAATCACTAGCACTATCAGATTTGGTGTCTGATTCCCCATCCCTGGAATGCAAAGCAGTGGCCACGGAAGCGTCATTTAAGGTGGCACCATTTGATTTTTTGTTTGTTTGTTTCTCAATAGGACTTCCTCTTAAATTACCTCAGATTTTGTAGATTTAGTTTCACTATCGGTGGAAAACAATGCAAGTGCTTGAGTGATAGCACTACACAGAGTCCACAATTTCAAAAGAATTATGTTACCCTTCTGATGCTGTTGCCGTAATTCTTTCTGTATTAATTTCCATTCCTTTAAGTTTAATTGTACTTTAGGTTGGCACTTAAACGAATAACAATGCTGCTCCACAAGGGGAAATAACTTTGATAAACGACGACTAGATGCCTTTACCCCAAAGGAGTGGAGAAGTCCTTTGACTAGCTCCATGTATTGTGCCTTTGCTGATGGGGAATTCCCCATAATTTTCCCGAAAGTTCCCCTGCCTTGGACCTACAATGCCCGAGGGGGTACTCACCCTTTCGGTTTCGCTTGGGCCCCACGTTGGGCGCCAGATGTTGTGGGCTAAATGACACAAAGACAAGACACACAAAAGACAGACAAAGACACAACTCCGGCCAGAGGTAAAATTCTGCGCAAGCCCCCTTGCGGTTTAATTTTATACCCCGGTAGCTGGGCACATACCAAAATCTAAGCAATGCATTCTTCTACCAAATAAGGACAAAAAACTAAGCACATTTCAAGGACAGGAGGAACAAAGGGAGGAAGTGACCACATCATGTTTACTGCAAAGCCTGCCCAGAACTCCAGCCTCTTCCTTTTTTTTAAGGAGGGCATGTTCCCTCGGATGCGAGCGGAACGTTAACCTTGGATATTGTGTGCAGGCTTCCTGGAAGAACATCCTGTTTGCAAGCATGCTCTGCCCAAGCAGAGAGTCTTGTTTGCAGGCACATCTCTCCTTCCTTAACCATTCTCTCTCGTGGTCACTGTCGGGCTCCTAAACGCGGTTGCTCTCAAAATTTTCCAGGGGATTCATCCCTCGTCTCTTGTTCAGACATGGAACTGCGCTTTCTTCTCGAGTTGTAAAATGGGTGTTAGGCCCCATGAGAGTTGATTTAGTAACTGAAGATTGTATCGAGTATGCTCAGGGAGTCAGGTCTCCACTCGTCTTCTGAGTTGATACTCAAGGCTACATTTGAATCTGTGCAGTAGAATCAGACAATATTTTCAGTGGGTGGTGACATCCGTACCTTTTCCATTTGTGTGTTGAAAACCTGGGGATCCTCCTGAGTTTCAAATTGGTACCCGCCTCCTCGTACTGTGCGACCAGAACATCCGGATTCCATTCCAGAGAAAGCAGAGGAATCGACTCTCTCATCTGGAAAAGAGGACTGGAAAACGGGGTAATTTGTCACTGTGGCAGGAAACTCGGTATTCCGCTGGATTGGGGCTGTGTATGTCGGTTTAATTTTTGAGTCGCATAAAGGATGTTCAGTAACCTGTCGAGTTTCAAGTGGGAATGTGGAATTTCTCTTGCGAAGCTGCAACGGAAATGTTCCTCATCTCTCCTTGAGGGCAGAATCTTGTGGTTTTTCTTGAGATGTGGCAGGAAGCTTGGGGTCCCTCTCGAGTTGCGCTGGGGACCTCAGGAACTCTCTTGTGTTTCTTCAGGGAAGTCTGGTCCCCTTTTGTGTTGGAAGGGGAACTTTGGGATTACTCTCGAGCCGTGAAATGGGCTTAAGGCCTCATCTTGAGTTGAGTCCGTAAATTGTGTGCTCCTCTCCAGTGGGGACGGCTATGTAAGGGAGATTTTTGAGTCGCATAAAGGGTGTCAAATACCTCTTCGAGTTTCAACTGGAAATGTGGGATTTCTCTTGAGATTCTGCAGCAGAAAATTTCCTCATCTCGCATAGATGGGGGAACTTTGTCGTTTTTCACGAGTTGAGGCGGAAAGCTTTGGGTTCCTCTCGAGTTGCTATGGGAACGTCAGGAACTCGCTCGTGTTTTCCCAGGGAAGTTGGGTCTCTTTGCTGTTGGAAGGGGAACCTCAGGATTCATCTAGAGGCGTGGGAGAAGAATAGGGTCGTTATCTAGTGTTGTGTAGGAAAATTGTGTGCTCCACATCAATGTGGATGGCTATGTTGGGGAATTTTTTGAGTCGCATAAAGGGTTTCAAGTACCCGTTCGAATTTCAAGCGGGAATGTGGGATTTCTCTTGAGATTCTGCAGCGGAAAATTTCCTCATCTCACATTGAGGGCATAATTTTTTGGTGTTTCACGAGTGCGGCGGGAAGCATTGGGTTCTTCTCGAGTTGTGACGGGGACCTCAGGAAATCCCTCGTGTTGCCCCAGGGAAGTCAGGTTTCCTATCGTGTTGGAAGGTGAACCTCCGGATTCCTCTCGAGGCGCAGCAGAGGAATAGGGCGGCATTTAGTGTTGATTCGTTCAACTGTGTGTTCTTTGCCAGTGGCAACAAGTATCTCGGGGTTGCTCTCAAAATTCCCCTGGGGAATCAGGCCTCGTCTATTGTTCAGACATCGAACTGCACTTTCTTCTCGAGTTGTAAAATGGGTGTTAGGCCACATTAGAGTTGAATTTGTACCTGGAGATTGTATCCAGTATGCTCGGGGAGTCAGGTCTCCACTCGTCTTATGAGTTGATACTCGAGGATACATTTGAATCTGTGCAGTAGAATCAGACAATATCTCAAGTGGGTTTTGACATCCGTACCTTTTCCACTTGTGTTTTGAAAACCTGGGGATCCTCCTGAGTTTCAAGGCGGTACCCACCTCCTCGTACATTGCGACCTGAAGCTCCGGATTCCATTCCAGAGAAAGCAGAGGAATCTACTCCCATCTGGAAAAGATGACTGGAAAACGGGACAATTTGTCAATGTGGCACAAAACTCGGTGTTCCTCTCGACTGGGGCTGTGTATGTCGGTTTAATTTTTGAGTCACATAAAGGATGTTCAGTAACCTGTCTAGTTTCAAGTGGGAATGTGGATTTCTCTGGTGAATCTGCTATGGAAATATTCCTCATCTTGCCTTGAGGGCAGAATCTTGGTTTTTCTCCAGTTGAGGCGGGAAGCTTGGGTTCCCTCTCGAGTTGCGCCGTGGACCTCAGGAACTCGCTCGTGTTGCTTCAGGGAAGTCTTGTCCCTTTTTGGGTTGGAAGGGGAATTTCGGGGTTACTCTTGAGCCGTTAAATGGGAATAGGCCCTCATCTCGTGTTGAGTCCGTTAATTGTGTACTCCTCTCCAGTGGGGACGGCTATGTTAGGGAACTTTTTGAGTTCCATAAATTGTGTCAAGTACCCTTTCGAATTTCAAGCGGGAATTTGGGATTTCTCTTGATATTCTGCAGCAGAAAATTTCCTCATCTCACATTGATGGGGGAACGTTGTCGTTTTTCTTGAGTTGCGGCGGAAAGCTAGGGGTTCCCTGCGAGTTGCGACGGGGAACTCAGGAACTCGTTCGCGTTGTCCCAGGGAAGTTAGTGCTCATTTGCAGTTGGGAGGGGAACCTCAGTCTTCCTCTCGAGGCGCGTGGGAGGAAAAGGGCCGCATCCAGTGTTGTGTACGTAAATTGTGTGCTCCGGTTCAATGTGGACGGCTATGTCCGGGAAGTTTTTGGGTCGCATAAAGGGTATCAACTACCCGTTTGAATTTCAAGCGGGAACGTGGGATTTCTCTTGAGACTCTGCAGCGGAAAAATTCCTCATCTCTCCTTGAGGAGAGATCCAATCCATTGGAGCAGATTTTTATGGTTATTCTCTAGTTGTGGCAAGAAGCTTGGGCTCCCTCTCGATTTGCGACGGGGACCTCTGGAACTCGATGGTGTTGCTTCAGGGAAGTCAGGTCTCCTTTCGTGTTGAAGGGGAACCTCGGGATTCCCCTCGAGGTGCGGGAGAGAAATAGGGCCGCATCTAGCGTTGTGTACCTAAACTGTGTGCTCCTCTTCAGTGGGGACAGCTCTGTCGGGGAAGTTTTGATTCTCATAAAGGGTGTCAAGTACTTGTTCGAATTTCAAGCGGGAATGTATGATTTCTCTTGAAACCCTGCAGCGGAAATATTTCTCATCTCGCATTGAGGGGAAAATCTCATGGTTTTTCTCTAGTTGCAGCAGTAAGCTTGGGGTTCTTCTCCAGTTGTGACGGGGACCATATGAAATCGCTCGTGTTGCCCCAGGGAAGTCCGGTCTCCTTCCGTGTTGAAAGGGGAACCTCGGGATTTCTCTCGAGGTGCAGCAGAGGAATAGGGCCGCATCTAGCGTTGAGTCTGTCAACACTGTGTTCTTTCCAGTGGCGACAGGGATCTCGGGGCTGTTATGAAGGTTCTACTGGGGAGTCATGCTTCATCTCGATTTGAAGCATGGAATTCTGCTTTCCTTTCTAGTTGTAAAAGGTGAATCATTCTTCGTGTCTTGATCAGGAGGTTCATTAGGGCTTTTTCTCTCGGCTGAGCATGGGTGTCAGGTTTCTCATCATGTTGTGAGGGGATAGTCGGTGTTCCATTGGGGCTTTGCTAGATCATCAGGACTTACCTCGATTTGAGGTGGAACTCAAGAGTCCTCAGCAGCTTCCGCGGGAGGGCACTTGAGTTTCAATAGGAGACAGAGGCCTCCTCTTGTGGTGGGAGAAGAAGAAAGGATACATCTAGAGTTGAAGCAGGGTTTGAATGCTCATATCGTGAGGACGTGGGGAATACAGAGCTCTTCTAGAGCTGTGTACGGAAACTGGGCTTCTCTCTCAATTGAAGATGGATATTCTGGGAGCCCCTTCAATTGTAAATAGGGATTCAAGTCTCCTGTGGTATCTTGAGAGAGAACTCGGGATTGCTCTCCAGGCACTGTAGGAAAAAAGGGCCTCAAGTGACGTTGCCTGGGGCTTCTCGTGGTATATGGAGATTGCAAAGGGAAGTATGGCTTTCATTTCGAGTTATGGCAGGGAACTCAGGGAGACACTCATATTGCCTCAGGGAAGAAAAGTTGTGAGGGGAAGTTCGTGATTGATCTCGAGTCAATGCAGAGGAATCGGGCTTCAATTCACATTGAAAGTGGGTAATCCCAAAGTGTTTCTCGAATTTGGGCAGGAATCTTTCGGATCCCTCGAGTTGCAAAAGGGGCCTCACGGATCCTCTCAAGTTGTCTCTGGGAAGTCCAGAAACCTTTTGTAGTGTGGAGAGCCTTTGGGATGCCTTCCGAGACAGTACAGGGGAATAGGGTCTCATCTGGAGTTGAGGCGCTAACCTCAGTGTGCCTCTCCAGTTCTTACATGGATCACAGTGTTCCTACGAAGTTTCAAAAGGGGAGTCATGCCAAGTCTCTTGTTGAGGCATGGAACTCCACTAACTTTTCGAGTTGTAAAAGGGGTGGTCGGCCTCCTGTTGAGTTAATTTTCTGTCCTGGGGCTTTTTCTCTATGATGCACCTGGGAAATCAGGCCTCCCTGAGTGGTGTTACTTGATCCTGGGAGTTCCCTTTGAATTGGGAAGGTGGAACCCGTCCTTATATTGAGCGGATGGTTAAATTGGTGTCTTTTTGAATTGTGGCACGACTCCCCGGGGTCCTCTCGAGTTTTAAGAGGATATAGGACTCCTCTTCAGATTTGACAGAAAAATCGGGATTAATTTCCATACGAAGCAGGGCAATCGATCCTCACCTTGAGATGACGAGTGGAAAACGGGTCTCTTCTTGAGCTGTGGCAGGAACCTCGCTGCTCCTCTTGAGTTTAGCCGGGTATCTCGGGGAAACTCTTCAGTTGCCTATAGTGTGCCAAGTATCCTTTCGAGTTTGAAGAAGGAATGTGGGACTTCTCTTAAGATGCTGCAGCAGAAAAGGGCGTCCTGTTGCGTGGAGTGGAGAATTTCATGGTTTATCTGGAGTTGCGGCTTGAAGCTTGGAGGTATTCTCGCATTATGACGGGAACCACTTGGACTTGCTAGTTTTGCCTCAGGGAAGTCAGGTCTCCTTTCCTGTTGAAAGTGGAACTTTGCGATTCCATTGGAGTCGCTGCAGGGCATGAGGGCCACATTTAGACTTGAGTGGGTAAACTCAGTATTCCTTTCAAGTAACCACATGGATCTTGGTGTTGCTCTGATGGTTTCACTGGGGAATCAAGCCTAGTCTTTGTTGAGGAGGGACCTCTACTTTACCCCCAAGTTGCAAAAGGACTATCAGGTCTGCTTTCTGTTTTAGTGGGAAATTTGTGCTTTTTCGAGAGTCTCAGCAGGGAATTCATGCCTCCGATCGTGTTGCGAGTTGATACTCTGTGTTCCACTGGAGCTGCTGCAAACACAACACGACTTATCTCTAGTTGAGCGTGAACTCGGAGTCCTTTGAACATGCTGCAGTATCTACAGTGTTGCCCTCAAGTGTAAATAGATGTGACAGGACTCGTCCTGTGGTACGAGGTGAAATTGGGATTCCTCTTCAGTTGAACGTGGAACGCTCATTATCTTCAGCTGAGGTGTGATCACTGGCCTTTTCTTAAATTGTGGTGGGGAAAATCGGTTTTCTTCTCTCATTGGGACTGGTAGCTCTGGGACACCCTTAAGTGGCATCAAGGAACTCAAGCCTAATAGAATTTGGAGAAGGAACTTGGGACTTTTGTCTACGTGCTGTAGGGAAAAAAAAGGGGGGGCATCATCTTGCTTTGAAAGAGGAATTTCGAGGTTATTCTCGAGTTGCGGCGGGAAATGTGGTGATCCTCTCGAGTGATGATGGATATATCAGGGAGCCTCCTGTGTTGTTTCTGGGAAGTCAGAACGCCTTTCCATTTGCAAGGGGAACCTCTGGATTCCTTTGGAGTCGCTGCAGAGAAGTAGGTCTGCATCTAGATTTGAGTCCGTTTAATTCAGAATTCCTCTCCAGTAGTGAAAGCGTTGCTCTCAAAATTGTCTTGGGGAGTCAGTCCTCGTCTCATGTTCAGACATGGTACTCCACTTTCTTCTCGAGTTGTAAAAGGAGTGTTAGGCCACAATTGAGTTAAATTTTACCTGGAGATTTTGTTGAAAATCCTCAGGAGACAGGTCTCCACTCATCTTGTGAGTTGATATTCGAGGATATATTTGAATCTGTGCAGTGGAATCAGACAATATCTCGAGTGGGTGGGGACATTGGTCCTTTTTCCAATTGTGTTTTGAAACCCGGAATTCTCCCGAGTTTCAAGGTGTTACCGGTCTCCTCGTACTGTGCGACGGGAACTTCCGGATTCCATTCCAGACAAAGCGGGGGAATCGACTTTCATCTGGAAAAGAGGACTTGAAAACGGGACACTTTGTCAGTTGTGGCAGGAAATTCGGTGTTCCTCTCGGTTCAGTTCAGTTCAGTCGCTCAGTCCTCTCCCACTCTTTGCGACCCCATGATTCACAGCACGCCAGTCCTCTCTGTCCATCACCCTTTCCCACATTTCATTCAATCTCATTTCCATCCAGTCGGTGATGCCATCCAGCCATCTCATTCTCCGTCGTCTACGTCTCCTCCCACCCCCAATCCCTCCCAGCATCAGACTTTTTTCCAGTGAGTCAACTCATCACATGAGGTGGCCAAAGTATTGGAGTTTCGGCTTTAGCATCAGTCCTTCCAATGAACACCCAGGATTGATTTCCTTTAGAATGGACTGGATGGATCTCCCTGCAGTCCAAAGGACTCTCAAGAGTCTTCTCCATCACCACAGTTCAAAAGCATCAATTCTTCGGTGCTCAGCTTTCTTCACAGTCCAACTCTCACATCCATACATGACCATGGGAAAAATCATAACCTTGACTAGACGGAACTTGGTTGCCAAAGTAATGTCTCTGCTTTTTAATATGCTATCTAGGTTGGTTATAAATTTCCTTCCAAGGAGTAAGCGTCTTTTAATTTCCTGGATGCAATCAGCATCTGCAGATTTTTTGGAGCCCCCCAAAAATGAAAGTCTGACGGTTTCCAAGGATTCCTCATCTATTTCCCATGAAGTGATGGGACCAGATGCCATGATCTTCATTTTCTGAATGTTGAGCTTCAAGCCAAATTTTCACTCTCCTCTTTCACTTTCATCAAGAGGGCTTTGAATTCCTCTTTACTTTCTGCCATAAGGGTGGCGTCATCTGCATATCTGAGGTTATTGATATTTCTCCCAGCAATCTTGATTCCAGATTGTGCTTCTTCCAGTCCAGCGTTCCTCATGAGGTCCTCTGCATATAAATTAAATAAGCAGGGTGACAATATACAGCCTTGACGTACTCCTTTTCCTATTTGGAACCAGTCTCTTGTTCCATGTCCAGTTCTAACTGTTGCTTCTTGACCTGCATAAAGATTCCTCAAGAGGCAGGTCAGGTGGTCTGGGATTCCCATCTCTTTCAGAATGTTCCACAGTTTATTGTGATCCACACAGTCAAAGGCTTTGGCATAGTCAATGAAGCAGAAATAGATGTTTTTCTGGAACTCTCTTGCTTTCTCCATGATCCAGCGGATGTTGGCAATTTGATCTCTGGTGCCTCTGCCTTTTCTAAAACCTGCTTGAACATCTGGGAGTTCACGGTTCACATATTGCTGAAGCCTGGCTTGGAGAATTTTGAGCATGACTTTAGTAGTGTGTGAGATGAGTGCGATTGTGCGGTAGTTTGGGCATTCTTTGGCATTGCCTTTCTTTGGGATTGGAATGAAGACTGACCTTTCCCAGTCCTGTGGCCACTGCTGAGTTTTCCAAATTTGCTGGCATATTGTGTGAAGCACTTTCACAGCATCTTCTTTCAGGATTTGAAATAGCTCAATTGGAATTCCATCACCTCCACTAGCTTTGTTCATAGTTTTGTTCTCTAAGGCCCACTTGACTTCACATTTCAAGATTTCTGGTTCCAGGTGAGTGATTATGCCATCGTGATTATCTTTGCCCTGAAGATCATTTTTGTACAGTTCCTCTGTGTATTCTTTCCACCTCATCTTAATATCTTCTGCTTCTGTTAGGTCCATATCATTTATGTCCTTTATCGAGCCCATCTTTGCATGAAATGTTCCCTTGATATCTCTAATTTTCTGGAATGGTTATGTCAGTGTCAGTTTTGAGTCGCCTAAAGGATGTTAAGTAACCTGTCGAGTTTTAAGCGGGAATGTGGGATTTCTCCTGAGAGTCGGCAACAGAAAAGTTGAACATCTCGCCTTGAGGGCAGAATCTTGTGATTTTTCTCGAGTTGTGGCAGGAAGCTTTGGGTTCCTCTTGAGCTGCGACGGGGAATTCAGGAACTCACTCGTGTTGTTCCAGGGAAGTCAGGTCTCATTTTGTGTTGGAAGGGGAACCTCGGGATTTCTCTCGAGGTGTGGCAGAGGAATAGGGCCGCATCTAGCGTTGTGTACATAAACTGTGTGCTCCTCTTCAGTGGGGACGACTATGTCGGGGAAGTTTTGAGTTGTATAAAGGGTGTCAAGTACCCATTCAAATTTCAAGCGGGAATCTGGGAGTTCTCTTGAGACTCTGCAGTGGAAATGTTCCTCATCACACATTGCGTGGAGAATCAGGTTGTTTTTCTCGAGTTGCAGTGGGAAGCTTGGTATTCTTCTCAAATTGTGACGGGGACCTTATGAACTCGCTCGTGTTGCCCCGGGGAAGTCAGGATTCCTCTCGTGTTGAAAGAGGAACCTCGGGATTTCCCTCGAGGCACAGTAGAGCAATAGGGCCCCATCTTGCATTGAGTCGGTCAACTGTGTTTTCCTCTCCAGTGGCGACAGGGATCTCGGGGTTGCTATGAAGGTTCTGCTGGGGAGTCAGGTTTCGTCTCGATTTGAGGCATGGAATTCTGCTTTCCTTTCGAGTTGTAAAATGGGAATCAGTACTCTTGTCGTGATCAGGCTGTTCATTAGGGCTTTTTTTATAGGCTCAGCATGGGTTTCAGGATTCCCATCACATTGTGAGGGGATCATCGGTTTTCCATTGGAGCTTTGCTAGATCATCAGGACCTACTTTGATTGGAGGTGGAACACAGAGTCCTTTATCCTTGCATCAGGAACCTCGGGAGTGCCCTCGAGTTTCAATAGGAGACAGAGGCCTTATCTTGTGGTGGGAGAGGAAGAAAGGATTCCTCTAAATTTGAAACAGGGTTTTAATGATCATATCATGAGGAGGCGGGGAATACAGAGCTCTTCTTGAACAGTGGATGGAAATTCAGGGTTTCACTCGACTGAAGATGGGTATTCTGTGAGCCACTTGAATTGTAAATAGGGATTCAAGCCTCCTATGTTATCTTGATAGTCAACTCGTGATTGCTCTCCAGGCGCTGCAGGAAAAAAAGGGCCTCATGTGAAGTTGCCTGGGGCTTCTCGTGGTTTTTGGCAAGTTGCGAAGGGAAGTTTGGATTTCCTTTTGAGTTACGCCAGGAACTCAGGGAGACACTCGTGTTGCCTCAAGGAAGTCAGTTTACAAGGGGAAGGTCGTGATTGTTCTCGAGTCAATGCAGAGGAATCGGGCTTCAATTCACATTGAAAGGGGTAATGCCAGAGTGTTTCTAGGTTGGGGGCAGGAAACTGTCGGATCCCTCGAGTTGCAAAAGAGGCCTCACGGAGCATCTCAAGTTGTCTCTGAGAAATCCGGAATCCTTTTGAGCTGTGAGAAGCCTTTGGGATGTCTTTCGAGTAGTGCAGGGGAATAGGGTCTGATCTGGAGTTGAGGCGCTAACCTCAGGTTGTCTCTCCAGTTCTGACATGGGTCTCAGTCTTCCTATGAAGTTTCAACAGGGGAGTCATCCCACGTCTCTTGTTGAGGCTTGAAACTCCGCTATCTTTTCGAGTTGTCCAAGGGGTGGGAGGCCTCCTGTTGAGTTCAGTTTCTGTCCTGGGGCTTTGCCTCCATGATGCACCTGCGAAGTCAGGCCTCCCTTATTGGTGTTATTTGATCCCGGGAGTTCTCTTTGAATCAGCACAGTGGAATCAGTCCTTATTCAAGCGGATGGGATAATCCGTGTCTTTTTGAATTGCGACACGACTCCCCAGGGTCCTCTCGAGTTTCAAGGGGACATAGGCCTCACTTTCACATTCAACAGGAACATCGGGATTAATTTCCAGACAAAGAAGGGGAATCGATCCTCACCTCGACATGACGAGTGGAAAACTGATCTCTTCTTGAGTTGTGGCAGGAACCTCGCTGCTCCTCTCGAGGTTGGTCGGGTATCTCGGGGAACTCTTTGAGTTGCATATTGGGTGCAGAGTATTCTTTCGAGTTTGAAGAGGGAATGTGTGATTTCTCTTAAGATGTTAAGCAATTAGACTATCCCTGCTGCTAGAGCTGCTGCATCCATTCAACTGTGGAAATGCAGGCTAAAAAAACCCCGCATCTTTCCGAGAAGTTCTCCAAATGGGTTTAGGAACAACACGTTTGCAAACCAGAGTTGATGACATGCGTGTCCATGGAAACTTGACACCTCTCAACAAATGCACTACACATGATTCCTAGACATACATTCCATGCAAAACGGATCACAAATCCAGAAGGAAATGGAGCAGACATTAGACATGAGCTCTGAGTCTTCACACACAATACAGAATGGCACTACACAAAGAGTAACCAGGGAACAGTGAACTTTGTCAAATCCAAGATTTGGACTCTGGGAAAGACCTTCTGAAAAATGCAAACGAGACATCCCACGTTGGGAGACAACTGTTTGCATACACAGAACTTAGGTAGGATTTGGCTCTTAATACACAAAACACATGATCACAAACGAGCCTGAAGGAAGGGTCTGAAGGGACACCAGGCGAAGGAAGGGACACGGAGAGAACACCGAATGATGCCCAGCACTGAGGGCCTGAGAAATACGATCTAGCTGCCCTTCCCGAGACGCGTGTTATCCTGGACTAGGCCTGTTCTACCTGGAGGCTCAGAGAGATGGACAGTGAGGAAGGGGAAGAGAAATCCTTGGCATTTCTATCACTCACAGCAAACACTTAGAAGGAGAAGGCAAGTATCAACCCCACCGACGGTGACATTCCCTGAAAGGCAATAGATAGGAGTCCATCTAACCCAGGAGGGAAGCCCTTGTTCTCAGAGAACTGCAAGAGATGGATGAAAGAAGGTGAAGCCCACCAATCCAGTGGAAAATAAGCTGTGCTCACGGATCACAAGAATTCCTCCTGGTAAGATGATGTCAGTTCCCACTCCCCCTGACCCCCACCGTGAGGCAATCCAGAGTTTCCACGCTATTCCTCTCAAAATACCAACAGCTCTTCTCAGGGTAATATAACCAAAGAATTCCAAAATGTCTATGGAAATATTAGGAGTCAAAGGAGTCAATGCAATCTGCCCCAAAGTCGTGAAATGGACATCACAGGCTGCCTGATAGCCAGTTAGACTATCACACTAGGATCATCAGGACAGCATGGTACTGGGAAGAAATGAAACACGCAGAACCAGATCCATGGAATGGAATTGAGGGTCCAGAAATAAACCCAAGCTTCTATGGTCAATTCCTCGATGCCAAAGGAGAGTAAACAATACGAATGGGAACAAGAGCCTCTGCAACGAAAGACAATGGGAACTGGAGATGGTTCGATATGAAAAATCACATTGGCTTTTGGTCTCATAACACCTCAGATTCAGTGAAACACATCAACGCAAAACTGAAGAGATGAAAGTCCTGGAAATAAACAAGGGACATTGGCTCCTTAATGTCAGGGACTTCTCAACATGTGTGGGGGGTGAAGCAAAATTGGGTGTCTTCAAGTCAAGGAAACAGGAAACCAAAGGACACCAATGGGCTTGCATCCATTCGAACAGCTATGCAACAGAAAAGCTAAGCATTCACAAATCAAAATGGTAGCAAACTGAACACAAAAGAATATTTGCAAGCAGAATATCGGCATAGGGGTTCCTTTGTAAAAGAGAGTGAGAAATCCCACCACTAAGTCTCCCAGAATTGACCACAGACGAATCCCTTCCCCTCACACAAACTCCAGTCCCAAATCATTACCTCACTCGAAAGGAAAAACTATAGCCTCACCCTAGGTCAATATTATACATGTGTACATGCATTCACAGTTTGTGAGCATCCACAGGAGAGACACAAAGAAGAAGAGACAGACTGAATTTGGACAGGTCATAAAAGAGACGGAACGAGGGACAGAGACTGAACAATGGAGAGAGGAAACGAGTCAATTTCACAGAATTTGCATGAATCTCTCTTGAGGATGGAAATAATGACAGTGCCTATTCCCCCTCGATGATTAGACTCAAAGACAAGGATGCGGGGAGCCACTGTTGGAAGAGCCTCCCCCACCCCTCGAGGCTGAGTGGGACACTTGAGTAGGACGAGGAAGTTTGATATCAGAAGGGGCGATGTCTGAATATGACCTTCCGATCCTCCCAATGCGGGGGTCAAGAAATAGGCAGGAAGGGGATTGCCTTCGCCCAGGTCCCAGAGCCCATCCAGGCCTGATTCTGCCCCATTCTGTGCTAGGTCAGCCCTGTGTGGAATCCTTCCTTTGGGAAGTCTGCGTCCAAGCTCTTTTTGATGGAGGCCCAAAGTTTGAACAGGCACTGGAGCTCTTCGTAAGCTGACAGACCTAGGCAGGAGATGGGAGAGGGACCCCCACTGTGCAAACGGAGAGACTGGGGAAACCCTGCGGGGCACATGCCTTGCCCAGGGCCACATCACTCCTGAGAAGAAGGAGCCTGGGTTGAAAGCAGCTCTGTCCTCAGAGCTCAGGCTCTGGCTGCAGCAAGTTCTCCCCTTTGCTGTTGGATGGTGTGTGTAGGTGTCACTTTGCCTGCACGTGGACTAAGGGCGTTGGGGAACAGCCAGAAACCAGAGGTTCCCTTTGGGAACTTGTGGAAGGGACCTCAGCCACGAACCCAGGAAATGATGTCACTTCCTGGCAACAGAACCCAACAGAACCCGCAACCCATGTATCCAGGCCTCCCCAGCGGAAAGGAGCTTCAAGCCAGATCACTTGCTGTCAAGATGTTCTGCTGCTTGCCCCTGCTAAGAGGCCGGGGCCTCAGGAGAGCTCACAGGCAGAGTGTGTGGGAATGCGGTCGACGCTGGCTCAGGCACCCCCTTCCTCGAGAGGCCTCTGGCCCTTTGCCTGAAGGAACACAAACGTACCAGGGGAGCCTCAGACCGGGTCCAGCCACATCTCCCGTCCCACACGGGGAAGACTGAGGCCTTTCGCTGTGTGTGGATGGGGGTTTCTCCGGGTGTGTCGAACTCAAGCAAGCCCAGCCACATGAGGGTCAGGAGTCCATGGGCTGCTTGTGGCCACACCCCAGGGGAGAGCAGGCTGGGTGGCATGAGGAGAGTCCGGGCAGTGCCAGCTGCCCATGCTGGCCGCACACCCTCATGAGGTTCTCCGTCCTTCCGGGTGGGTATCTGAGCAGACACTTTTGTCTCTGGTCTTTCTTGGAGCAGAAGGGCAGGCAGGAAGAAGCAGCAGCCATCCTGGCCAGGCACAGCTCAGAAATATCGAAGCAGGGCTGGCTGATGGTCACTATCATTGCAGATCGTCCCAACTGAGGTGCCCCTGAGGGGCACACCCTATCCACCTCCCAGAGGGAGGGCTCAGCGCACCAGCCCCCTGCCCTGGAGGCTAAGTACAGCCTCCAGGTGAGAGTGGCCTCGGAGGGCTCAGCCCAAATGGCGTTGAAGAGGAAGAGGGCAAGGCCTGCTGCTCAGACACCACCAAGCACACAACACGGGGCCCAGTCTCAGGCTGCCATGAACTCAGCACAGCTGGTTCTGACCCAGAGCTCTGAGAAGCCCTGCCTCGGAGGCAGCTGGAGGACCTGGAGCCCAGCAGGGCAGAGCACAGAGGTGAGGCGGCTGGGGCTGCTCCATGTGAGTGTGTGGAGGCGGTGCTGAGCCACAGAGAGAGGAGTCTCCCAGAGCTGGGGCTGGGCCTGGGCCAAAGGCTGGCCTCACACCACCCATCTTGGAGACTGCAGAGAAGACTCTGATGGTGGGCCTTCTTAGCGAATCTCTAGGAAGCTTTCTGGCCCACTTAGGCACATGGCAAGGCTGGCCTGTGGCAAACTCTTCTTCTCCCCCAGCTCTAGCTCTGGCCGTCAAACTCAGCCAGCCTCCAAGTCCAAGACCTGTCACTAAGGAGGAGGAGAGAGGTCCAAGTGCAGGACCCAGGGATCCAGTGAAGGGAGACCGAGACCTGAGACGTCCCCTCCCAATGACACGGGGCCAGCCGGGTACTGGCCAGCACCCTCAGCACATCGGATTTCTGTGCCAGGATGACCCCCAGCCCCAGGCCCCGATGTCCCACCCGGCCTTCCAGTAACTCTACCTCCACGTGCACTTGCTCCTACTCAGGCTTTGGCAGCAGAACCCCAGTCAAGGCCTGAGTGACCACATGTGCAGAGGCAGCCTGCCCTGGCTCCTGCAAAGGACTCAGACGCCCACCATGACTGTCCCACCCCACAGGGAGAACAGGCCCCTACTCTGGACAGAGACCCAGAGCCCTTCGGCAACCAAACTATCCAGGGGCGAGGTTGGCGCTGCAGCCTCCATCCCTGTATGTTCTCCATGGATGCTGTCCACTGCCTCCCCACCCAGGGGAGACTGAATTTCCTTAACCTGAGCTGATTTTCATCAGGGTCCTAGGCATTTTTCTCCTCCTCTTTATTTTCTTTTATACCTTTCTGTATATTTTGCTCCTAAGTGTGTGTCAATAAAGCTTCCTTCGTTGATGCCAGTTGGGAATATGGAGGCCTTCACAATGCTGTGTAAGCATCACCACTGTCTACATTGGGACGCCCTCATTCTATCCACCCTCACTTCAAAAAAAAAAAAAAAAGCCTCGATTCATGGCAAGCAGCCCCCATCCAACTCTCCTCTGCCTGACAACATTGAGTCGTCTTCTCTCTGCATTTCTTCCCATCCTTTCAGGGTCCCCAGTCAATGCCAATCACTAAAATGAGAGGAAACTGGATTTTGCTCTGACTAAAGGTGAATGTTATAGTCTCTCAGTATTGTTAGTCTTGGCATTCCCGTGAATTCTACAGTCCATGGAATTCTCTAGGTCAGAATCCTAGAGTCAGTAGCTTTTCCTTTCTCTAGGGGATTGTGCTGATTCCCCACATATTGGAAGACCAAACTGGAGAATTCTAGTTTCTATGTAATTTGAAGGATCCTTTGGGTATCTGATAGGACCAGGTAGATCTTTTCAAGATGTCATCTGCCAAACGAAGCCCTCTCGGCAAATGTGTTCAGAATCTCCAGGTAGCATTGCTGTTGCAAGTGGGACACCTCAGGCACAAGAGAAAGGCTGAGTTCTTCCGCCGGCACAAACAAACTCACAGCAATAAACCAGGCAGGAGAAATGGAAAGATAAACCCACACCAACAAAGGGACAAATATTCCTCAGAACACAAGGCCAGAGAAAGACCCACCATTCTTGTGGCCCCCACAGGCTGGAGAAAATCAGTGATCGGGAAGGAAACAGAAGAAACATGTGCAGGTCCAATGAGAGGCAATGCACATGGCTAGTGTAGCTCAAAGACAGCCTGACGCTTCGCATGGACATGCGGGCAAAGGGAAACACAGTGCAAGTGGTGCTGGTCATCATCTCAGAGCTAGGTGCTCAGGATGGTGACAACCAATCTTCAGGACCACCAGAGGGAGTGGAGGGCCTAGCAGAGCCCATAGACATTTCTCTCGCTCTCTGGCAGAAGAGTGTGACAGACCCATCAATGTCCCACAGGAGCATCTCTTGACGATAATTGCCCACCCTCAGGGTGGATCCCACTCCACTTCTGGCACGGTTGTTCCTCTCGTCTGAAATGCTCACCTCTGGCTGTCGAAAACCGCAGGCCTGCTGGGCCCCTGTGGAGTCAAAACTCACATCAACTACACACACAGCCAAGGACACTCAAGGATGCTTGTGGCCTCTGGCTCAAAAATGGAAGATCAGCACCCTGTCAACCCGACCTGGGGATCGGTGCTGAAAGGGAGGCCGCACCTGACTCCCTTTTCACTGGACACAGCGTCCCTGCTGCTAGAGCTGCTGAATCCATTCATCTGCGGAAATGCAAGCTGAAAAACCCCCATCTTTCCAAGAAGGTCTACAAAAGAGTTTATGAGCAACACATTTGGAAACCAGAGGGGATGACATGCATGTCCATGGAAACTTGACACCTCTCAACAAATGCACTTCAAATGATTCCTAGACATACGTTCCATGCAAAACGGTTCACAAATCCAGAAGGAAATGGAGCAGACATTAGACATAAGCTCTTAGTCTCCACACACAATACAGTAAGGCACTACACAAAGAGTAACCAGGGAACACAGTGAACGTTGTCTAACCAAGATTTGGACTCTGGGAAATACGGTCTGTAAAACACAAACAACACCTCCCAAGCTGGGAGACAACTGTTTACAGACACAGAACTTAGGCAGGATTTGGCTCCTAATACACAAATGACATGAACACAAACGAGCCTGAAGGAGAGGACTGTGAAGGGACACCAGGGGAAGGAAAGGACACAGAGAGTACACCGAGTGATGCCCAGCATTGAGGGCCTGAGAAACACGGTTTAGCTGCACTCCCCGAGACTCGTGGGACCCTGGACTTGGGCTGTTCTACAAAGAAGCTCAGAGAGATGGACAGTGAGGATGGGGAAGAGAAATCCTTGGCATTTCTAACACTCACTGCAAACGCTTAGAAGGACAAGGCAAGGATCAACCCCACCGACAATGACATTCCCTGAAAGGCAATAGCTAGGAGTCCATCTAACCCAGGAGGGAAGTCCCTATTCTCAGAGAACTGCAAGAGATGGCTGAAAGAAGGTGAAGCCCACAAATCCAATGGAAAATAAGCTGTGCTCACGGAGCAGAAGAATTCCTCCTGGTAAGATGATGTCAGTTCCCCATCCCCCCGATCCCCACAGTGGGGCATTACAGAGGTTCCACGCTATTTCTCTCAAAATACCAACTGCTGCTCTCAGGGCATTATAACCAAAGAATTCCAAAATGTCTATGGAAACACAAAGGAGACAAAAGGGTCAATGCGATCTGCCGCAAAGCCCTGAAATGGACATAGCAGGCTGCCTGATAGACAATTTGATTATCACACCAGGATAACAGGACAGCACGGTAATGGGAAGAAACGAAACACGCAGAACCAGATCCATGGAATGGAATTGAGGGTCCAGAACTAAACCCAAGCTTCTATGGTCAATTAATTGACGCCAAAGGAGGGGAGGCGATAAGAATGGGAACAAGAGCCTCTGCAACGAAAGGACGTGGGAAATGGAGATGGTTCCATCTAAAAAATCACACTGGCTTTTGGTCTCAGAACACGTCAGATTCAGTGAAACACATCAACGCAAAGCCTGAAGTGATGAAACTCCTGGAAATAAGCAGGGGCCATAGGGTCCTCCTTGTCAGGGATTTCTCAACATGTGTGTGTGGGGGGAAGCAAAATTGGGTCTCTTCAATTCAAGGAAACAGGAAACCAAGGGACACCCACCAGCTTCCATCCACTTGAACAGCTTTGCAACAGAAAAGCTAAGCATTCACAAATCAAAATGGTAACAAAGTGAACACACAAGCATATTTGCAAGCAGAATATCGGAGAAGGGGTTATTATGTAAGAGAATGAGAACTCACACCACTAAGTCTCCCAGAACAAACCCCAGACCTAACCCTTCCCCTAACACCAACTCCAACCCCAAACCTTTATTTCACTGAAAATGAAACCCTAAAGCCTCAGCCTAGGCCAAAAATATACATGCGTACATTCCTTCACAGGCATGCGAGCATCCCCAGGAGAAACACAGAGTGGAAGAGACAGACTGAATTTGGAAAGGTCAAGAAAGAGAGGAAACGAGGGAGAGAGACTGAACAATGCAGAGAGGAAATGAGTCTATTTCACAGAATTTGAATGAATCTCTCTTGAATTTGGAAAAAATGACTGTGCCTATTCTCTTACAAGTGGTAAAATGACCCACGATGATGGGACTCAAAGACAAGGATGCGGGGAGCCTCTGTTGGGGAGGCCTCCCCTCCCCTCGAGGCTGAATGGGACACTTGAGTAGGACGAGGAATGTTAATATCAGAGGGGGCGATGTCTGAATATGACTTTCTGGTCCTCCCAATCAGGGGGTCAAGAAATAGGCAGGAAGGGAACTGCCTTTTCCCAGGTAACATAGCCCATCCAGGCCTGATTCTGCCCTTTTCTGTGTTAGGTCAGCCCTGTGTTGAATCCATCCTTTGGGAAGTCTCAGTGTCTAAGCTCCATGTGAGAGCGGCCTGAAGTTTGAACAGGCACTGGAGCTGTTCGTAGGTTGACAGACCTAGGCAGGAAACGGGAGAGTGAGCCCCACTCTGAAGATGGAGAGACAGGAAACCCTGCAGGGCACATGGCTTACCCAGGGCCACATCACTTCTGAGAAGAAGCCTGGGCTGAAAGCAGCTGTGTCCTCAGAGCTCAGGCCCTGGCTGCACCCAGGTCTCCCCAAGGCTGTGGGGTGGACTGTGTGGGTGTCACTGTGCCTGCACGTGGCCTAAGGAAGTGGGGGAACAGCCAGAAACACAGAGGTTCCCTTGAGGAGCTTTGTGGAAGGGACCTCAGCCACGAACCAGGAAATGATGTCATTTCCTGGCAACAGAACACAACAGAAACCGGAACCCGTGTATCCAGGCCTGGCTAGCGGAGAGGAGCCCCTGGCCAGATCGCTTGCTCTCAAGATGTTTTACTGTTTGCCCCTGCCCAGAGGCCAGATCCTCAGGGGAGCTCACAGGCGGAGTGTGTGGGAATGCAGTCAACGCTGGCTCAGGGGTCCCCCGAGAGGCCTCTGGCCCTTTGCCTGAAGGGACAGAAAGGTAACAGGGGAGGCCCAGGCCGTGTCCGGCCACCTCTCCCATCCCAACCGGGGAAGCCTGAGGCCTTTCCCTGTGTGTGAATGGGGGTTTCTTGGGGGTGTGTCTGCCTCAAGCACGCCCAGCCGCATGTGGGTCAGGAGCCCATGGGATGCTTGTGTCCACACCCCAGGGGAGAGCAGGCTGGGTGGCATGGGCAGAGTCCGGGAAGAGCTGGCTGCCCAGGCTGACCTCACGCCCTCATGGGGGTCTCCGACATCCCGGGTGGGTATCTGAGACACACGTCTCTCTGGTCTTTCTGGGAGTAGAAGGGCAGGCGGGCAAAAGCAGCAGCCATCCTGGCAAGGCTCAGCTCAGAAATATTGAAGCGGGGCTGGCTGATGGTTACTGTAATTGCAGATCGTCCGAGGGGCACACCACATCCACCTCCCAGAGGGAGGGCTCAGAGCACCAGCCCCCTGCCTGAGAGGCCCAGTGCAGGTTCCAGGTGAGCGTGGTCATGGAGGGCTCAGCCCACCTGGCGATAAGGAGGAGGCGGGCAAGACTTGCTGCCCAGACGCCACCCAGCACACACCCCGGGGCCCAGTCTCAGGCTGCCATGGAGCTCAGCACAGCCGGCTGTGTCCCAGAGCTCCGAGATGCCCTGCCTCGGATGCAGCAGGAAGACCTGGAACTCAGTACGGCAGAGCACGGAGGTGAGTTGGCTGGGGCTAATGCCTGTGAGCGTGGGGACGCGGTGCTGAGCCACACAGGGAGGAGTCCCACAGAGCTGGGGCTGGGCCTGGATCAAAGGCTGGTCTCACACCACCCATCTTGGAGACTTCAGAGAAGACTCCGATGCTGTGACTTCTTAGCGAATCTCTAGGAAGCTTTCCTGCCCACTTAGGCACATGGCAAGGTTGGCTTGTAGCAAATTTTTCTTCTCCCACAGCTCTAGCTCTGGACATCAAACTCAGCCAGCCTCCACGTCCAAGACCTGTCCCTAAGGAGGTGATAGCTCAAGGAGCAGGACCCAGGGATCCACTGAGGGGAGATCGAGACCTGAGACGTCCCCTCCCAATGTCATGGGGCCAGTCGGGTACTGATCAGCACCCTCAGCACATCCGAAATCTGTGCCTGCACGACCGCCAACCCCAGGAACCGATGTCCCACCCCACCTTCCAGAAACTCCACCTCCATGTGCACTTGCACCTGCTCGGGCTTTGGTGGCAGAACCCGAGTCAGGGCCTGAGTGACTACTTTCGCAGCGGCAGCCTGACCTACCTCCTACCAAGGACTGAGACGCCCACCATGACTGTCCCAACCTTGCAGGGAGAACAGGACCCTTCTCTGGACAGAAGCCCAGAGCCCTTTGGCAACCACATCATCCAGGGGTGCAGTTGGCTCTGCAGGCTCCATCCCTGTGTATTCCCCATGGAAGCCATCCACTCCCTCCCACCCAGGGGAGATTGACATTCCTTACCCTGAGATGATTTTCATCAGGGTCCTAGGCATTTTTCTCCTCGTCCGAAATGCAGTACTTGGATGCAATCTTAAAAATGACAGAATGATTTCTGTTCGTTTCCAAGGCAAACCATTCAATATTACAGTAATCCAGGTCTATGCCCCAACCAGTAACGCTGAACAAACCGAAGTTGAATGGTTCTATGAAGACCTACAAGACCTTTTAGAACTAACACCCAAAAAAGATGTCCTTTTCATTATAGGGGACTGGAATGCAAAAGTAGGAAGTCAAGAAACACCTGGAGTAACAGGCAAATTTGGCCTTGGAGCATGGAATGAAGCAGGGCAAAGGCTAATAGAGTTTTGTCAAGAGAACGCACTGGTCATAGCAAACACCCTCTTCCAACAACACAAGAGAAGACTCTACACGTGGACATCACCAGATGGTCAACACCTAAATCAGTTTGATTATATTCTATGCAGCCAAAGATGGAGAAGCTCTATACAGTTAGCAATAACAAGACCAGGAGCTGACTGTGGCTCAGATCATGAATTCCATATTGCCAAATTCAGACTTAAATTGAAGAAAGTAGGGAAAACCACTAGACCATTCAGGTATGACTTAAATCAAATCCCTTATGATTGTACAGTGGAAGTGAGAAATAGATTTAAGGGACTAGATCTGATTGATAGAGTGCCTGATGAACTCTGGACGAAGGTTCATGACATTGTACAAGAGACAGGGACCAAGAGCATCCCCATGGAAAAGAAATGCAAAAAAGCCAAATGGCTGTCTTAGGAGACCTTACAAATAGCTGTGAAAAGAAGAGAAGCAAAAAGCAAAGGAGAAAAGGAAAGATATAAGCATCTGAATGCAGAGTTCCAAAGAAGAGCAAGGAGAGATAAGAAATCCTTCCTCAGTGATCAATGCAAAGAAATAGAGGAAAACAACAGAATAGGAAAAACAAGAGATCTCTTCAAGAAATTTAGAGATTCCAAGGGAACATTTCATGCAAAGATGGGCTCGATAAAGGACAGAAATGGTAGGGACCTAACAGAAGCAGAAGATATTAAGAAGAGGTGGCAAGAATACACAGAATAACTGTACAAAAAAGATCTTCACGAGCAAGATAGTCACGATAACGTGATCACTGACCTAGAGCCAGATATCTTGGAATGTGAAGTCAAGTGGGCCTTAGAAAGCATCACTACGAACAAAGCTAGTGGTGGTGATGGAATTCCAGTTGAGCTATTTCAAATCTTGAAAGACGATGCTGTGAAAGTGCTGCACTCAATATGCCAGAACATTTGGAAAACTCAGCAGTGGCCACAGGACTGGAAAAGGTCAGTCTTCATTCCAATCCCAAAGAAAGGCAATGCCAAAGAATGCTCAAAATACTGCACAATTGCACTCATCTCACTCGCTACTAAAGTCATGCTCAAAATTCTCCAAGCCAGGCTTCAGCAATATGTGAACTGTGAAATCCCAGATGTTCAAGCGGGTTGTAGAAAAGGCAGAGGCACCAGATATCAAATTGCCAACATTCGCTGGATTATGGAGAAAGCAAGAGAGTTCCAGAAAAACATCTATTTCTGCTTCATTGACTATGCCAAAGCCTTTGACTGTGTGGATCATAATAAACTGTGGAAAATTCTGAAAGAGATGGGAATCCCAGACCACCTGACCTGCCTCTTGAAAAACCTTTATGCAGGTCAGGAAGCAACAGTCAGAACTGTACATGGGACAACCGACTGGTTCCAAATAGGAAAAGGAGTACGTCAAGGCTCTATATTGTCACCTTGTTTATTTAACTTATATGCAGAGTACATCATGAGGAACGTTGGGCTGGAAGAAGCACAAGCTGGAATCAAGATTGCTGGGAGAAATATCAGTAATCTCAGATATGCAGATGACACTACCCTTATGGCAGAAAGTGAAGAGGAACTCAAAAGCCTCTTGATGAAAGTGAAAGAGGAGAGTGAAAAGGTTGGCTTGAAGCTCAACATTCAGAGAACAAAATCATGGCATCTGGTCCCATCACTTCATGGGAAATAGATGGAAAAACAGTGGAAACAGTGTCAGACTTTATTTTGGGGGGCTCCAAAATCACTGCAGATGCTGATTGCAGCCATGAAATTAAAAGACGCTTACTACTTTGAAGGAAAGTTATGACCAACCTTGATAGTATATTGAAAAGCTGAGACATAACTTTGCAAACAAAGGTCCGTCTAGTCAAGGCTATGGTTTTTCCCGTGGTCATGTATGGATGTGAGAGTTGGACTGTGAAGAAAGCTGATCGCCCAAGAATTGATGCTTTTGAACTGTGGTGTTGGAGAAGACTCTTGAGAGTCCTTGTACCGCACGGAGATCCAACCAGTCCATTCTAAGGGAGATCGATCCTGGGTGTTCATTGGAAGGACTGATGCTGAAGCTGAAACTACAATACTTTGGCCACCTCATGCACCGAGTTGACTCACTGGAAAAGACTCTGATGCTGGGAAACTTTGGGGGCGGGAGGAGAAGGGGACGACCGAGAATGAGATGTCTGGATGGCATCACCGACTCTGTGGACATGAGTTTGAGTGTACTCCGGGAGTTGCTGATGGATAGGGAGGCCTGGCGTGCTGTGATTCATGAGGTCGCGGGGAGTCGGACACGACTGAGCGACTGAAGTGAACTGAACTTACTGATAGCTTTCTGTATATTTTGCTCGTAAGTGTGTGTCAATAAAATTTTCTTCCTTGATGCCAGTTGGGAATATGAAGGCCTTCACAATGCTGTGTAAGCATCAACACTGTCTACATTTGGACACCCTCATTCTATCCGCCCCCCACTTCCAGCAAAGCCTCTATTCATTGCAAGCTGTCCCCGTTCCACTCTCCCACACCTGACAACATCGAGTCTTCTTCTCTCTGCATTTCTTCCCATTTTTGGGGGTTCAACAATCAATGCCAATCACTAAAATGAGAGGAAACTGGATTTTGCTCTGACTGAAGGTGAACGTTATGGTCTCTCATTATTGTTAGTCTTGGCATCCCCATGAATTTTACCATCCGTGGAATTCTCTAGGCCAGAATCCGTGAGTTGGTAGCTTTTCCCTCCTCCAGGGGATTGTGCTGACTCCCCACATATTGGAAGACCAAACTGGAGAATTCTGGTTTCTATGTCATTTGAAGGATACTTTGGGTATCTGAAAGGACCGTGTAGGTCCTTTCAAAATGTCATCGGCCAAACGAAGCCCTCTCAGCAAATGTGTTCAAAATCTCCAGGTAGGCATTGCTGTTGTAAGTGGGACACCTCAGGCACAAGAGAAAGGCTGAGTTCTTCCGCCGGCACAAACAAACTCACAGCAAAAACCAGGCAGGAGAAATGGAAAGATAAACCCACACCAACAAAGGGACAAGTGTTCCTCAGAACACAAGGCCAGAGAAAGACCCACCATCCTTGTGGCCCCCACATGCTGAAGAAAATCAATGCTTGGGAAGGAAACAGAAGAAACATGCACAAGTCCAATGAGAGGCAATGCACATGGCTAGTGTAGCTCAGAGACAGCCTGACTCTTCGCATGTATACGCGGGCAAAGGGAAACACAGTGCAAGTGGCGGTGGTCATCATCTCAGATCTAGGTGCTCAGGATGGTGATAACCAGCCTTTGGGACCCAAAGAGGGAGCGGAGGACCTAGCAGAGCCCACAGACATCTCTCTCACTCTCTAGCAGAAGACTGTGCCAGACCCATCGAAGTCCCACAGAAGCATCTCTTGATGATCAGTGCCCACCCTCAGGGTGGATCCCACTCCACTTCTGGCACGGTTGTTCCTCTCCTTTGAGATGCTCACCTCAGTCGTTCTGAAGCTGCAGGCAAGCTGGGCGCCTGTGGAGACGAAACTCCCTTCAGCTGCTCACACAGACAAGGGCACACAAGGATGCCTGTGGCCTCTGGCTCACGGATGGAAGATCAGTGCCCTGTCAACCGGAAATGGGGATCGGTGCTGAAAGGGAGGCCGCACCTGACTCCCCTTTCACTGGACACAGCGTCCCTGCTGCTAGAGCTGCTGAATCCAATCATCTGTGGAAATGCAAGCTGAAAAACACCCATCTTTCGGAGACGGTCTCCAAAAGAGTTTAGGAACAATGCATTTGGAAACCAGAGGGGATGACATGTATGTCCATGAAAACTTCACACCTCTCAATAATTGCACCTCAAATGATTCCTAGACATATGTTCCATTCCAAACGGTTCACAAATCCAGAAGAAAATGGAGCAGACATTAGACATGAGCTCTTAGATTTCACACACAATACAGAAAGGCACTACACAAAGAGTAACCGGGGAACACAGTGAAATTTTTAAAATCCAAGATTTGGCCCATTTTTTGATTGGGTCACTTATTTTCCTGGAATTGAGCTGCAGGAGATGCTTGTATATTTTGGAGATTAATCCTTTATCAGTTGCCTCATTTGCTATTATTTTCTCCCATTTTGAAGGCTGTCTTTTCACCTTGCTTAGAGTTTTGTTTGCTGTACAGAAACTTTTGATTTTATGTAAGTCCCATTTGTTTATTTTTGCTTTTATTTCCAATATTCTGGGAGGTGGGTCATGGAGGATCCTGCTGTGATTTATGTCGGAGAGTTTTTTGCCTACGTTCTCCTCTAAGAGTTTTATAGAATCTGGTCTTACATTTAGCTCTCTAATCTATTTTGAGTTTATTTTGTTGTGTGGTGTTAGGAAATGTTTTAGTTTATTTCTTTTAAAAGTGGCTGACCTGTTTTCCCAGCACCATTTGTTAAAGAGACTGTCTTTTCTCCATTTTTATTCTTGCCTCCTTTGTCAAAGATAAGGTGTCCATAGGTGCGTGGATTTATCTCTAGGCTTTCTATTTTGTTCCATTGATCAATGTTTCTGTCTTTATGCCAGTACCATACTGTCTTGATGACTGTGGCTTTATAGTAGAGCCTGAAGTCCAGCAGGCTAAGTCCTCCAGTTCCATTCTTCTTCTTCAAGATTGCTTTGGCTATTCGAGGTTTTCTGTATTTCCATACAAATTGTGAGATTATTTGTTCTAGTTCTGTGAAAAATACCATTGGTAGCTTGATAGGGATTGCATTGAAAGTATAAATTACTTTGGATATTATACTTATTTTCACAACATTTTTTCTTCCAATCCACGAACATGGTATATTTCTCCATCTATTAGTGTCCTCTTTGGTTACTTTCACTAGTGTTTTATAGTTTTCTATGTACAAATCTTTTGTATCCTTAGGTAGATATATACCTAAGTATTTAATTCTTTTCGTTGCAACAGTGAATGGAATAGTTTCCTTAATTTCTCTTTCTATTTTCTCATTATTAGTGTATAGGAATGCAATGGATTTCTGTGTGTTGATTTTATACCCTTCAACGTTACTGTATTCATTGATTAGCTCTAGTAGTTTTCTGGTAGAGTCTTTAGGGTTTTCTGTGTAGAGGATCATGTCATCAGCGAACAGTGAAAGTTTTACTTCTTCTTTTCCAATTTGTATTCCTTTTATGTCTTTTTCTGCTCTGATTGCTGTAGCCAAAACTTCCAGAACTATGTTGAATAGTAGTGGTGAGAGTGGGCACCCTTGTCTTGTTCTTGACTTTAGGGGAAATGTTTTCAGTTTTCCACCGTTGAGGATAATGTTTGCTGTGCGTTTGTCATACATAGCTTTTATTATGCTGAGATATGTCCATTCTATTCCCACTTTCTGGAGTATTTTTATCATAAATGGATGTTGTATTTTGTCAAAGGCTTTCTCTGCATCTATTGAGATAATCATATGATTTTTATTTTTCAGTTTGTTAATGTGGTGTATTACGTTGATTGATTTGCGGATATTGAAGAATCCTATCATTCCTGGGATAAAGCCCACTTGGTCATGATGTATGATCTTCTTAATGTGTTGTTAGATTCTGATTGTTAGAATTTTGTTAAGGATTTTTCCATCTATGTTCATCAGTGATATTGGCCTGTAGTTTTCTTTTTTTGTGGGATCTTTAGCAGGTTTTGGGATTAGGGTGATGGTGGCCTCATAGAATGAGTTTGGAAGTTTCCCTTCCTCAGCAATTTTCTGGAAGAGTTTGAGTAGAATAGGTGTTAGCTCTTCTCTAAATTTTTGGTAGAATTCAGCTGTGAAGCCGTCTGGACCTGGGCTTTTGTTTGCTGGAAGATTTCCGATTACTTCCTCTAGATCCGTGCTTGTGATGGGTCTGTTCAGATTTGCTATTTCTTCCTGGTTCAGTTTTGGCAAGATGTACTTTTCTAGGAATTTGTCCGTTACTTACAGGTTATTCATTTTATTGCCATATAATTGTTAATAGTATTCTCTAATAATCCTTTGTATTTCTGTGTTGTCGGTTGTGATCTCTTCATTTTCATTTCTAATTTTATTGATTTGGTTCTTCCTCCTTTGTTTCTTGATGAGTCTGGCTAGTGGTTTGTCAATTTTATTTACCTTCTCAAAGAACCAGCTTTTGGCTTTGTTGATTTTTGCTATGGTCTCTTTTGTTTCTTTTGCATTTATCTCTGCCCTAATTTTTACGATTTCTTTTCTTGTACTAACCCTGGTGTTCTTCATTTCTTCCTTTTCTAGTTGCTTTAGATGTAGAGTTAGGTTATTTAGTTGACTTTTTTCTTGTTTCTTAACGTGTGCCTCTATTACTGTGAACTTCCCCCTTAGCACTGCTTTTGCAGTGTCCCTGAGGTTTGGAGTTGTTGTGTTTTCATTTTCATTCATTTCTATGCATATTTTGATTTCTGTTTTGATTTCTTCTATTAATTGTTCATTATTCAGCAGCGTGTTGTTCAGCCTCCATATGTTGGTATTTTTAATAGTTTTTCTCCCGTAATTGAGATCTAATCTTACTGCATTGTGGTCAGAAAAGATGCTTGGAATGATTTCAATTTTTTTGAATTTACCAAGGCTAGATTTATGGTCCAGGATGTGATCTATCCTGGAAAAGGTTCCATGTGTGCTTGAGAAAAAGATGAAATTCATTGTTTTGGGGTGAAATGTCCTATAGAGACCTATTAGGTCTAACTGGTCTATTGTATCATTTAAAGTTTGTGTTTCCTTGTTAATTTTCTGTTTAGTTGATCTATCCATAGATGTAAGTGGGGTATTGAAGTCTCCCACTATTATTATGTTATTGTTAATTTCCCCTTTCATACTTGTTAGTAATTGTCTTACATATTGTGGTACTCCTATGTTGGGTGCATAAATATTTATAATTGTTATATCTTCTTCTTGGATTGATCTTTTGATCATTATGTAGTTTCCTTCTTTGTCTCTTTTCACAGCCTTTGTTTTAAAATCTATTTTATCTGATGTGAGTATTGCAACTCCTGCTTTCTTTTGGTCTCTATTTGTGTGGAATATCTTCCTCCAGCCCTTCACTTTCAGTCTGCATGTGTCCCTCGTTTTGAGGTGGGTCTCTTGTAGACAACATATATGGGGGTCTTGTTTTTGTATCCATTCAGACAACCTTTGTCTTTTGGTTGGGGCATTCAACCCATTTATGTTTAAGGTGATTATTGATAAGTATGATCCCGTTGCCATTTTCTTTATTGTTTTGGATTCTAGTTCGTATACCCTTTCTTTGTTTCCTGTCTAGAGAAGATCCTTTAGTATTTGTTGGAGAGCTGGTTTGGTGATGCTGAATTCTCTCAGCTTTTGCTTGTCTGTAAAGCTTCTGATTTCTCCTTCATATTTGAATGGGATCCTTGCTATGCATAGTAATCTGGGCTGTAAGTTACTTTCTTTCATCACTTTAAGTATGTCTTGCCATTCCCTCCTGGCCTGAAGGGTTTCTGCTGAGAGATCAGCGGTTATCCTTATGGGGATCAACTTGTGTGTTATTTGTTGTTTTTCCCTTGCTGCTTTTAATATTTGTTCAAAGACATAAAGATGGCTAACAAACACATGAAAAAATGCTCAACATCCCTCATAATCAGAGAAATGCAAATCAAAAACACAATGAGATACCATTTCACACCAGTCAGAATGGCTGCTTTCCAAATGTCTACATGCAATAAATGCTGGTGAGGGTGTGGAGAAAAGGGAACCCTCTTACACTGTTGGTGGGAAGGCAAACTAGTACAGCCACTATGGAGAACAGTGTGGAGATTCCTCAAAAAAACTGGAAATAGAACTACCATATGATCCAGCAATTGCACTCCTGGGCATACACATGGAGGAAACCAGAATTGAAAGAAACACATGTACTCCAATTTTCATCGCAGCACTGTTTATAATAGCCAAGACATGGAAGCAACCTAGATGTCCATCTGCAGATGAATGGATAAGAAAGCTTTGGTACATATACACAATGGAATATTTTTCAGCCATCCAAAAGAATGCATTTGAATCAGTTTTAATGAGGTGGATGAAATTGGAGCCTATTATACAGAGTGAAGTAAGCCAGAAAGAAAAACACCAATACAGTATACTAACACATATATATGGAATTTAGAAAGATGGTAACATTAACCCTGTATACGACACTGGAAAAGCGACATAGGTATATAAAACAGTCTTTGGGACTCTATGGAAGAGGGTGAGGTGGGATGATTGGAGAGAACGACATTGCAGCACATATATTATCATATGTGAAATGAATCACCAGTCCAGATTCGACACATGATACAGGATGCTTGGGGCTGGTGCATGGGGATGACCTGGAGGGAGGATATGGGGAAGAGGGAAGTGGGAGGGGCTTTCAAGAAAGGGAACACATGTACACCCGGAGCAGATTCGTCTCAATATATGGTGAAACCAACCAATATATTAATGTAAGGTAAGTTGCATCCAATAAAATAAATTAAAAAAAAATAAAATCCAAGATTTGGACTCTGGGAAAACCTTCTGAAAAACGCAAATTACACATCCCAAGCTGGGAGACAACAGTATACAGACACAGAGCTTTGGCAGGATTTGGCTCCTAATACACAAACGACATGAACAGAAACGAGCCTGAAGGAGAGGTCTGAACGGACACCAAGCGAAGGTAGGGACACGGAGAGTACACTGAATGATGCCCAGCACTGAGGGCCTTAGAAACACGGTCTAGCTGCACTCCCCGAGCCCCACAGGTCCCTGAACTAGGCCTCTTCTACCTGGAGGCTCAGAGAGATGGACAGTGAGGAAGGGGAAGAGAAATCTTTGGCATTTCTAACACTCAGAGCAAATGCTTTGAAGGAGAAGTCAAGGAACAACCACACTGACAGTGACATACCCAGAAAGACAATAGCTAGGAGTCTATCTAACCCAGGAAGGAAGTCCCTCGTCTCAGAGAACTGCAAGAGATGGATGAAAGAAAGTGAAGCCCACAAATCCAATGGAAAATAAGCTGTGCTCACGGAGCAGAAGAATTCCTTCTGGTAAGATGATGTCAGTTCCCCATCCCCCTTATCCCCACCGTGGGTCAATCCAGAGGTTCCACGCTATTCCTCTCAAAATACCAACTGCTGCTCTCAGGACATCATAACCAAAGAAATCCAAAATGTCTATGGAAACACAAAGGAGACAAAAGGGTCAATGCGATCTGCCGCAAAGCCCTGAAATGGACATAGCAGGCTGCCTGATAGCCAATTTAATTATCACACCAGGATAACAGGACAGCATGGTACTGGGAACAAATCAAACATGCAGAACATGATCCACGGAATGGAATTGAGGGTCCAGAACTAAACCCAAGCTTCTATGGTCAATTCATTGACGCCAAAGGAGGGGAGGCGATAAGAATGGGAACAAGAGCCTCTGCAACGAAAGGACGTGGGAAATGGAGATGGTTCCATCTAAACAATCACATTGGCTGTTGGTCTTAGAACACGTCAGATTCAGTGAAACACATCAACGCAAAGCCTGAAGTGATGAAACTCCTGGAAATAAGCAGGGGCCATAGGGTCCTCCTTGTCAGGGATTTCCCAACATGTGTGTGTGTCGGGGGGAAGCAAAACTGGGTCTCTTCAATTCAAGGAAACAGGAAACCAAGGGACACCCACCAGCTTCCATCCACTTGAACAGCTTTGCAACAGAAAAGCTAAGCATTCACAAATCAAAATGGTAACAAAGTGAACACACAAGCATATTTGCAAGCAGAATATCGGAGAAGGGGTTATTATGTAAGAGAATGAGAACTCACACCACTAAGTCTCCCAGAACAAACCCCAGACCTAACCCTTCCCCTAACACCAACTCCAACCCCAAACCTTTACCTCACTGAAAATGAAACCCTAAAGCCTCAGCCTAGGCCAAAAATATGCATGCGTACATGCCTTCACAGGCATGCGAGCATCCCCAGGAGAGACACAGAGTGGAAGAGACAGACTGAATTTGGAAAGGTCAAGAAAGAGAGGAAACGAGGGAGAGAGACTGAACAATGCAGAGAGGAAATGAGTCGATTTCACAGAATTTGCATGAATCTCTCTTGAGTTTGGAAACAGTGACAGTGAATATTCCCCTGCCAGGGGGAAAATGACCCACGATGATGAGACTCAAAGACAAGATTGCGGGGAGCCACTGTTGGGGCAGACTCCCCCAACCCTCAAGGCTGAGTGGGACATTTGAGTAGGACAGGGAAGGTTGATATCATAGGGGGGGATGTGTGAATATGACCTTCCGGTCCTCCCGAATCGGGGGCCATAAATAGGCAGGAAGGGGACTGCCTTTTCCCAGGTCCCAGAGCAAATCCAGGCCTGATTCTGCCCATTGTGTGCTAGGTCAGCCCTGTGTGGAATCCATCCTTTGGGAAGTCTGTGTCCAAACTCCAAGTGAAAGCGGCACAAATTTTGAACAGGCACTGGAGCTCTTCTTAGGCTGACAGACCTAGGCAGGAGACGGGAGATTGTGACCCACTCGGCAGATGGAGAGAAGGGAAACCCTGTGGGGCACATGGCTTGCCCAGGGCCACAACACTTCTGAGAAGAAGGAGCCTGTTCTGAAAGGAGCTGTGTCCTCAGAACTCAGGCCCTGGCTGCACCCAGATCTCCCCAAGGCTGTGGGATGGGCTCTGTGGGTGTCACTGTGCCTGCACGTGGCCTGAGGGCATGGGGAAACAGCCAGAAATCCAGAAGTTCCGTTTGGGAGCTTTGTGGAAGTGACCTCAGCCACGAACCAGGAAATGATGTCACTTCCTGGCAACAGAACCCAACAGAACCCGCAACATGTGTATCCAGGCCTGGCCAGCTGAGAGGAGACCCTGGCCAGATTGCTAGCTGTGAAGATATTCTGCTGTTTGCCCCTGCCCAGAGGATGGGGTCTCAGGGTAGCTAACAGGCAGAATGTGTGGGAACGCGGTCGACACTGGCTCAGGGCCCCCGCCGAGAGGCCTCTGGCCCTTTGCTGAAGGAAAAGAAAGGTAACAGGGGAGCCCCAGACTGGGTCCGGCCACCTCTCCTGTCCCACTCGGGGAAGCCTGAGGCCTTTCCCTGTGTGTGGATGGGAGTTTCTTGGGGTGTGTCTGCCTCAGGCAAGCCCAGCCGCATTTCAGTCAGGAGCCCATGTGCTTCTTGTGTCCACACCCCAGGGGAGAGCAGGCTGTGTGGCATGGGGAGTGTCCGGGCAGAGCCAGATGCCCAGGCTGACCTCATGCCCTCAGGGGATTCTCCATCCTCCCGGGTGGGTATCTGAGCAGACACTCGTGTCTCTGATCTTTCTTGGAGCAGAAGGGCAGGCAGGCAGAAGCAGCAGCCATCCTTGCCAAGCTAACCTCAGAAATATCGAAGCAGGGCTGGCTGATGGTAATTGACATTGCAGACCATCCCTCCCGAGGTGGCCTCTGAGGGGCACACCCCATCCACCTCCCAAAGGGAGGGTTCAGAGCACCAGCCCCCTGCTCGGGAGGCCCAGTGCAGGCTCCAGGTGAGGGTGGCCACGGAGGGCTCAGCCCAACTGGCGATGAAAAGGAAGTGTGCAAGGTCTGCTGTCCAGACTCCACCCAGCACACACCCTGGGACCAAGTCTCAGGCTGCCACGGAGCTCAGCACAGCCTGCTCTGATGCAGAACTCCGAGAAGCCCTGCCTCGGAGGCAGCAGGAAGACCTGGAGCCCAGCATGGAAGAACACAGAGGTGAGTTGGCTGGGGCTACTGCCTGTGAGTGTGGGGAGGCAGTGCTGAGCTACACAGGGAGGTGTCCCCCAGAGCTGGGGCTGGGCCTGGAACGAAGGCTAGCCTCACACCACCCATCTTGGAGACTGCAGAGAAGACTCTGATGCCGGGCCTTCTTAGCAAATCTCTAGGAAGCTTTCGTACCCACTTAGGCACATGGCAAGGCTGGCCTGTGGCAAACTTTTCTTCTCCCACAGCTCTAGCTCTGGCCGTCAAACTCAGCCAGCCTCCATGTCTAAGACCTGTCCCTACGGAGGTTTGAGCTCCTGGTGCAGGACTCACGGATCCACTGAGGGGAGATCGAGACCTGAGACGTCCACTCCCAATGACACGGGGCCAGCCGGGTATTGGCCACCACCCTCAGCACATCAGATCTCTGTGCCTGCACAACACCCAGCGCCAGGCCAAGATGTCCCACCCCGCCTTCGAGAAACTCCACCTCCATGTGCACTTGTACCTGCTCAGGCTTTGGTGGCAGAAACCGAGTCAGGGCCTGAATGACCAACTTTGGAGCAGCAGCCTGCCCTGCCTCCTACCAAGGACTCAGACTCCCACCATGACTATCCAACACTTGAAGGGAGAACAGGACCCTGCTCTGGATAGAAGCCCAGAACCCTTTGGCAACCACATCATCCAGGGGCGGAGTTGGCTCTGCAGCCTCCATCCCTGTGTGTTCCCTGTGGACGCCGTCTACTCCCTCCACACCCAGGGGAGATTGACTTTCCTTCCCCAGAGCTCATTTTCATCAGGCTTCTAGGCATCTTTCTTCTCATCTTTTATGTCTTTTATGGCTTTCTGTATATTTTGCTTGCAAGGGTGTGTCAATAAATTTTCCTTCCTTGGGAATATGGAGGCCTTTACAATGCTGTGTAAGCGTCACCTCTGTCTACATTCAGACACCCTCATTCTATCCCCCCCACTTCGCAGAAAAGCCTGGATTCATGGCAAGCATTCCCCGTTCCTCTCTCCCACGCCTCTCAACATTGAGTCCACTTCTCTCTGCATTTCTTCCCATCCATTCAGGGTTCCCAATCAACGCTATTCACTGAAATGATAGGAAACTGGATTTTGCTCTTATTGAAGGCGAAAGTTATAGTCTCTAAGTATCGTTAGAGTCTTGGCATCGCTATGAATTCTACAGTCCATTGAATTCTCTAGGCCAGAATCTTGGGTGGGTAGCTTTTCCCTTCTCCAGAGGATTGTTCTGACTTCCCACATATTGGAAGACCAAAGTGTGAAGTAGCCTTTGGGGATCTGAAAGGACTTGTAGGTCCTTTTATAATGTTATCTTCCAAATGAAGCCCTCTCGGCTAATATGCTCAGAATCTCCAGGTAGGCAGTGCTGTTGTAAGTGGGACACCTCAGGCACAAGGGAAAGTCTGAGTTCTTCCTCCAGCACAAACAAACTCACAAGAATAAACCAGGCAGGAGAAATGGAACGATATACCCACACCAACAAAGGAACAAGTGTTCCTCAGAACACAAGGCCAGAGAAAGACCCACCATCCTTGTGGCCCCCACATGCTTGAGGAAATCAGTGATCAGGAATTGAAAAGAAGAAACATGTGCAGGTCCAATGAGAGGCAATGCACATGGCTAGTGTAGCTCAGAGATGTCCTGACTCTTCGCATGGTCACATGGGCAAAGGGAAACACAGTGCAGGTGGCGGTGGTCATCATCTCACAGCTAGGTGTACAGGATGATGACAACCAGCCTTCGGGATCCAAAGAGGGAGCGGAGGGCCTAGCAGAGCCCATAGACATCTCTCTCGCTCTCTGGCAGAAGAGATTGCCAGACCAATCAAAGTCCCACAGTAGCATCACTTAATGATCAATGCCAACCCTCAAGGTGAATTCCACTTTCTTCTGGCACGGTTGCTCCTGTCCTCTTAGATGTTCACCTGTAGCGATCCAAAGCTGCAGACCTGCTGGGCGCCTGTGGAGTAGAACCTCACTTCAGCTGCTCACACAGACAAGGACACACAAGGATGCCTGTGGCCTCTGGCTCACAGATGGAAGATCAAAGCCCTGTCAACCTGAACTGGGGACAAGTGTTGAAAGGGAGGATGCACCTGACTCCCCTTTCACTGGACCCAGCGTCCCTGATGCTAGAGCTGCTGAATCCATTCAACTGTGGAAATTCATGCTGAAAAACACCCATTTTTCCGACAAGGTCTCTAAAAGGGTTTACGAGCAGCGCATTGGAAACCAGAGGGGATGACATGCATGTCCATGAAAATTGACACCTCTCAACAAATGCACTTCAAATGATTCCTAGAAATGTGTACCATGCAAAACAGTTCATAAATCCAGAAGTAAATGGAGCATACATTAGACATGAACTCTGAGTCTTTACACACAATACAGAAAGGCACTACACAAAGAGTAACCAGAGAACACAGTGAACTTAGTCAAATCAAAGATTAGGACTCTGGGAAAGACCGTCTGAAAAACGCATAAGACACCTCCCACGCTGGGAGACAACTCTTTGCATACACAGAGTTTAGGCAAGATTTGGCTCCTAATATGCAAACGACATGAACACAAACTAGTCTGAAGGAGAAGTCTGAAGGGACACCAGGCGAAGGAAGGGACACAGAGAGTATACCGAATGATGCCCAGCACTGAGGTCCTGAGAAACACGGTCTAGCTGCACTCCCCGAGCCCCGTGGGACCCTGGACTAGGCCTCTTCCACCTGGAGGCTCAGAGAGATGGACAGTGAGGAAGGGGAAGAGAAATCCTCAGCATTTCTAACACTCACAGCGAACGCTTAGAAGGAGAGGGCAAGTATCAACCCCACCGACAGTAAATTCCCTGAAAGGCAATAGCTAAGAATCCACCTAACCCAGGAGGGGTGCCCCTCTTCTCAGAGAACGGCAAGAGATGGATGAAAGAAGGTGAAGCCCACCAATCCAATGGAAAATAAGCTGTGCTCATGGATCAGAAGAATTACTCATGACAAGATGATGTTACTTCCCCCTCCCCCGGACCCACACCTTGGGGCAATCCAGAGGTTCCACGCTATTCCTCTCAAAATAAAAATGGCTGCTCTCAGGGCATAAAAACCAAAGAATTCCTAAATGTCTATGGAAACACTACGGGGTCAAAAGAGTCAATGCAATTGGCCGCAAAAACCTGAAATGTATATAGCAGGCTGCTGATAGCCAATTAGATTATCACACTAGGATCATCAGGACAGCACGGTACTGGGAAGAAATCCAACATGCAGAACCAGATCCATGGAATGGACTTGAGGGTCCAGACATAAACCCAAGCTTCTACGGTCAATTCCTCGAAGCCAAAGGAGAGGAGGCGATAAGAATGGGAACAAGAGTCTGTGCAACGAAAGACCGTGGGAATTGCAGATGGTTCCACCTGAACAATCACGTTGGCTTTTGGTCTCAGAACACGTCAGATTCAGTGAAACACATCAAAGCAAAGCCTGAAGTGAAGAAACTCCTGGAAAAAAGCACAGAACATAGGCTTTTAATGTCAGGGACTTCTCAACATATGTGGGTGGAAAAGCAAAGTAGGGTCTCTTCAAGTCAAGGAAACAGGAAACGAAAGGACACCCACGAGTTTCCGTCCACTTGAACAGCTTTGCAACAGAAAACCTAAGCATTCACAAATCAAAATGGTAACAAACTGAACACAAAAGGATATTTGCAAACAGAATATCGGAGAAGGGGTTCCTACGTAAAAGAGACTGAGAACTCACACAACTAAGTCTCCCAGAAAAAAACCCAGACCTATCCCTTTCCCTAACACCAAATCCAACCCAATACCATTATCTCACTCGACACGAAACCATAAAGCCTCACCCTAGGTCAACACTATACATGTTCACATGCATTCACAGACATGCGAGCATCCACAGGAGAGACACAGAAAGGAAGATACAGAATGAATTTGGAAAGATCAAGAAAGAGACGGAACGAGGGAGAGAGACTGAACAATAGAGAGAGGAAATGAGTCAATTTCACAGAACTTGCATGAATCTCTCTTGAGGATGGAAACAATGACAGTGCCTATTCCCCCTGCAAGGGGGAAAATGACTTAAGTTGATGAGTCTCAAAGACAAGGATTCGGGGAACCACTGTTGGGGCAGCCTCCCCCAGGCCTCGAGGCTGAGTGGGACACTTGAATAGGACGAGGAAGGTTGATATCAGAGGTCGCGATGTGTGAATATGATTTTCCGGTCCTCCCAATGCAGGGGTCAAGAAATAGGCAGAAAGGGGACTGACTTTTCCCAGGTCCCAGAGCCCATCCAGGCCTGATTCTGCCCATTCTGTGCTAGGTCAGCCCTGTGTTGAATCCGTCCTTTGGGAAGTCTCAGTGTCTAAGTTCCATGTGATAGCAGCCGAAAGTCTGAACAGGCACTGGAGCTGTTTGTAGGATGACAGACCTAGGGAGGAGATGGAAGAGTGACCCCCACTCTGCAGATGGAGTGACTGGGGAAACCAAGGGGGGCACATGTCTTGCCCAGGACCACATCACTTCTGAGAAGAGGGAACCTGGGCTGAAAGCAGCTGTGTCCTCAGAGCTCAGGCCCTGGCTGCCCCCAGGTCTCCCAAAGGCTGTGGGGTGGGCTGAATGTGTGTCACTGTGCCTGCACGTGGCATAAGGGCATGGGAGAACAGCCAGAAACCCAGAGGTTCCCTTGGGGAACTTTGTGGAAGGGACCTAGGCCACGAACCAGGAAATGATGTCATTTCCTGGCAACAGAACCCAACAGAACCCACAACCCGTGTATCTAGGCCTCCCCAGCAGAGAGGAGCCCCCAGCCAGATCGCTTGCTGTCAAGATGTTCTGCTGTTTGCCCCTGCCCAGAGGCCGGGTCCTCAGGTGAGCTCACAAGCAGAGAGTGTGGGAAGCCCGTCGACGCTGGCCCAGGGCCCCTCCGAGAGTCCTCTGGCCCTTTGCCCGAAGGAACAGAAATGTAACAGGGGAGCCCCAGGCCGGGTCCGCCCACCTCTCCCGTCCCACCCGTGGAAGCCTGAGGCCTTTCGCTGTGTGTGGATGGGGGTTTCTCAGGCTGTGTCTGCCTCAAGCAAGCCCAGCCACAGGTGGGTCAGCAGCCCGTGGACCGCTTGTGTCCACACCCCAGGGGAGAGCACGCTTGGTGGCATGGTGAGCGGCCAGGCAGAGCCGTGTGCCCAGGCTGACCTCAAGCCCTTGGCGGGGGGTCTCCATCCTCCCTGGTGGGTATCTGAGCAGGCATTCATCTCTGTTCTTTCTGGGAGCAGAAGGGCAGACGGGCAGAAACATTAGACATCCTGGCCAGGCTCAGCTCAGAAATATCGAGGCAGGGCTGGCTGATGGTCACTATCATTGTATAGTGTCCCACCCGAGGTGGCCTCTGAGGGGCACACCCCATGCACCTCCCAGAGGTAGGGTTCAGAGCACCACCCCGTGACCAGGAGGCCCAGTGCAGGTTCCAGGTGAGCATGGCCACAGAGGGCTCAGCCCAACTGGCAATGAAGAGGAGGTGGGCAAGTCCTGCTGTGAGAAACCACCCAGCTCACAAACCGGGGCCCAGTCTAAGGCTGTCACGGAGCTCAGCACAGCTGGCTCTGACACAGAGCTCCAAGAAGCCCTGCCTCAGAGACAACAGTAGGACCTGCAGCCCAGCACGGCAGAACTCAGAGGTGAGGCGGCTGGGCTTCTGCATGTGAGTGTGGGGAGGCGGTGCTGAGCCACACAGGGAGGAGTCCTACAGAGCTGGGGCTGGACCTGGACCAAAGGCTGGCCTCAAACTACCCATCTTGGAGACTGCAGAGAAGACTCCGATGCTGGGCCTTCTTAGCGAATCTCTAGGAAGCTTTCGTGTCCACTTAGGCACATGGCAAGGCTGGCCTGTGGCAAACTTTTCTTCTCCCCCAGCTCTAGCTCTGGCCGTCAAACTCAGCCAGCCTCCATGTCTAAGACTTGTCCCTACATAGGTGGGAACTCCAAGTGCAGGACCCAGGTATCCACTGAGGGGAGATCGAGACCTGAGATGTCCCCACCCAAAGATACGGGGCCAGCCTTGTACTGGCCAGCACCCTCAGCACATCGGATCTCTGCATGCATGACGCCCAGCCCCAGGCCCTGATGTCGCACCACGCCTTCCAGAGCCTCTACCTCGACCGGCACTTGCACCTGCTCGGGCTTTGGTGGCAGGACTAAAGTCAGGGCCTGATTGACCACCTGCACAGAGGGAGCCTGTCCTGGCTCCTGCCCAGGACTCAGATGCCCACCATGACTGTCCAACCCCTGCAGGGAGAACAGGCCCCTGCTCTGGACAGAGGCCCAGAGCCCGTTCAGCAAATACCTTATCCGGGGGTGCAGTTGGCTCTGCAGCCACCATCCCTGTGTGTTACCCATGGACGCCGTCCACTCCCTCCCCACCCAGGGGAGATTGACTTCCCTTCCCCTGAGCTCATTTTCATCAGGCGTCTAGGAATCTTTCTTCTCATCTTTTATGTCCTTTATGGCTTTGTGTATATTTTGCTCACAAGTGTGTGTCAATAAATTTTCCTTCCTTGATGCCATTGCGAATATGGAGGCCTTCAATGCTGTGTAAGGATCACCAATGTCTACATTCGGACACCCTCATTCTCCCCCCTCCCCAACTTCACAGCAAAGCCTGGATTCATAGCAAGCACTGCCCGTTCCTCTCTCCCCCACCTGACAATACTGAGTCTATTTCTTTCTGCATTTCTTCCCATTCTTTCGGGGTCCCCAATCAATGCCAATCACTGAAAAGATAGGAAACTTTATTTTGGTCTGACTGAAGGTGAAAGTTATAGTCTCTCAGTATCGTTCGAGTCTTGGCATTCCCATGAATTCTACAGTCTATGAAATTCTCTAGGCCAGAATCCTGGAGTGGGTAGCTTTTCCCTTCTCCAGGCAATTGTTCTGACTCCCCATATGTTGGAAGACCAAACTGGATTATTCTGGTTTCTATTTCATTTGAAGTAGCCTTTGGGTATCTGAAAGGACCGTGTAGGTCCTTTCAAGAAGTCATCTGCCAAACGAAGCCCTCTCGGCAAATGTGCTCAGAATCTCCAGGTAGGCAGTGCTGTTTCAGTGGGAAACTGCAGGCATAAGTGAAAGTCTGAGTTCTTCCGCTGGCACAAACAAGGGCTGACCTAGCACAGAATGGGGCAGAATCAGGCCTAGATGGGCTCTGGGACCTGGGAAAATGCAGTCCCCTTCCTGCCTATTTCTTGACTCCCTCATTGGGAGGACCGGAAGGTCACATTCAGCCATCGCTCCCTCTGATATCAACTTTCATCCTCCTGCTCAAGTGTCCCACTCATCTTCGAGGGGTGGGGGAGGCTGCCCCAAAAGTGGCTCCCCGCATCCTTGTCTTTGAGCCTCATCAACTTGGCTCATTTTCCCCTTTGCAGGGGGAATAGGCATTGTCATTGTTTCAAAACTCAAGAGAGATTCATGCAAATTTTGTGGAATCGACTCTTTCCTCTCTCCATTGTTCAGTCTCTCTCCCTCCTTCTGTCTTTCTTGAACTTTCCAAATTCATTCTGTATCTTCCTTTCTGTGTCTCTGCTGTGGATGCTCGCGTGCCTGTGAATGAATGTAAGCATGTATATTGTTGACCTAGAGTGAGGCTTCAAGGTTTCCTTTCCAGTGAGGTAAAGGTTTGGGGATGGAGTTGAGGTTAGGGGAAGGGATAGGTCTGGGGTTTGTTCTGTGAGACTTAGTCGTGTGAGTTCTTGTCTTTTTTACTTAGGAAACCCTTCTTCTATATTCTGCTTGCAAATATTCCTTTGTGTTCAGTTTGTTACCATTTTGATTTGTGAATGCTAAGCTTTTCTGTTTCAAAGCTGTTCAAGTGGATGGAAGCTAGTTGATGTTGTTTGGTTTCCTGTTTCCTTGACTTGAAGAGATGCAATTTTTCTTCCGCCACCACACACATGTCGTGAAGTCCCTGACATTAAGGAACCTATGGCCCGTGCTTATTTCCAGGAGTTTCATCACTTCAGGCTTTGCGTTGATATGTTTCACCGAATCTGAGGTGTTATGAGACCAAAAGCCAATGTGATTATGCAGATGCAACCATCTCCAATACCCACAGCTTTTCGTTGCAGAGGCTCTTGTTCCCATTCATATCGCCTCCCCTCCTTTGGCGTCAATGAAGTGACTGTAGAAGCTTGGGGTTATTTCTTGACCCTCAATTCCATTCCATGGATCTGGTTCTGCATGTTTCTACCATGCTGTCCTGATGATCCTAGTGTGATAGTCTAATTGGCTATCAGGCAGCCTGCTATGTACATTTCAGGGCTTTGTGGCAGATTGCATTGACCATTTTCACTCCTTTCTGTTTCCATAGACATTTTGGAATTCTTTGGTTATAATGCCCTGAGAACAGCCTTTGGTATTTTGAGAGAAATAACATGCAACCTCTGGATTGCCCCACGGAGGGGTTGGGGGGAAGGGGAAGTGACATCATCTTACCAGGAGGAATTCTTCTGATCCGGGAGCACAGCTTATTTTCCATTGGATTGGTGGGCTTCACCTTCTTTCATCCATCTCTTGCAGTTCTCTGAGAAGAGGGGCTTCCCTCCTGGGTTAGATGGACTCCAAGCTATTGCCTTTCAGGAAATGTCACTGTAGCTGGGGTTGATACTTGCCTTCTCCTTCTAAGTGTTTGCTGTAAATGTTAGAAATGCCAAGGATTTCTCTTCCCCTTCCTCACTGTCCATCTCTCTGAGCCTCCAGGTAGAACAGGCCTAGTCCAGGGTCCCCAGGGGCTCAGGGAGTGCAGCTAGATCATGTTTCTCAGGTGCTCGGTGCTGGGCATTATTCGGTGTACTCTCCAGGTCCCTTCCTTCGCCTGGTGTCCCTTCAGACCTCTCCCTCAGGCTCCTTTGTGTTCATGTCACTTGTGTATTAGAAGCTAAATCTGCCTAAGCTCTGTGTATGCAAACAGTTGTCTCCCAGCTTGGGATGTGTCGTTTGCGTTTTACAGACCATTTTTCCCAGAGTCCAATTATTGGTTAGACAAGTTCACTGTGTTCCCTGGTTACTCTTTGTGTACAGTCTTTCTGTATTGTGTGTGAAGACACAGAGCTCATGTCTAATGTCTGCTTCATTTCCTTCTGGTTTTGTGAACCATTTTCCATGGAACGTATGCCCAGGAATCATTTGAAGTGCATTTGTTGAGGGGTGTCAAGCTTCCATGGACATGCATGTCATCTCCTCTGGGTTCCAAATGCGTTGCTCCTAAACTTTTTAGGAGAAATTCTCGGAAAGATGGGTGTTTTTCAGCTTGCGTTTTCACAGTTGAATGGATTCAGCAGCTCTAGCAGAGGGGTGCTGACTCCAATGAAGGGAGTCGGGTGCGGCCTCCCATTCAGCACAAATACCCAGGTCGGATTGTCAGGGGGCAGATCTTCCATCTGTGAGCCACAGGCCCCTGGCATCCTTGTGTGCCCTTGGCTGTGTGAGCAGCTGAAGGGAGTTTCGTCTCAGCAGGCGCCCAGCAGGCCTGTGGCTTCGGACCGCCAGAGGTAAGCATCTCAGAAGACAGGAGCCACTGTGCCAGAAGTGGAGTGGGATCCACCCTGAGGGTGGGAACTGATCGTCAATAGATGCTCCTATGGGACTTTGATGGGTCCGGCACACTCTTCTCCCAGATAGCGAGAGAGATGTCTATGGGCTCTGCTAGGCCCCCAACTCCCTCTTGTGGTCCCGAAGGCTGGTTGTCACCATGATGAGCACCTAGCTCTAGATGATGACCACTGCCACCTGCCCTGTGTTTCCTTTTGACCGCATGTTCACACAAAGCGTCAGGCTGTCTCTGAGCTACACTAGCCATGTCCATTGCCTCTCATTCGACCTGCGTATGTTTCTTCTGTTTCCTTCCAGATCATACGTTTTCTCGAGAATGTGGGGACCACAAGGATGATGGGTCTTTTTCTGGCCTTGTGTTCTGAGGAAGAGTTTTCCCTTTGTTGGTGTGGATTTATCTTTCCATTTCTCCTGCCTGGTTTATTGTTGTGAGTTTGTTTGAGCCGGGAGAAGAACTCAGCATTTCCTTGTGTCTGAGGTGTCCCACTTACAACAGCACTGCCTACCTGGAGATTCTGAGCAGTTATCAAGAGGGCTTCGATGGGCAGATGACATCTTGAAAGGACCTACACTGTCCTTTCATATACCCAAAGGCTCCTTCAAATGACATAGGAAGCAGAATTCTCCAGTTTGGTCTTCCAATATGTGGGGACTCAGAACAATCTCCCAGAGAAGGGAAAAGTTAACCACTCCAGGATTCTGGCCTAGAGAATTCAATGCACTGTAGAATTCATGGGCATGTCAAGACTCTAACAATACTGAGAGACTATAACGTTCACCTTCAGTCACAGAAAAATCCAGTTTCCTTTCTTTTCAGTGATTGCATTGATTGGGGACCCCGAAGGATGGGAAGAATTACAGAAAGAAGTAGACTCAATGTTGTCAGGTGGGGGAGAGAGGAACGGGCAGTGCTTGCCATGAATCCAGGCTTTGCTGGGAAGTGGGTGGGGGGATAGAGTGAGGGTGTCCGAATGTAGACAGTGGTGATGCTTACACAGCATTGTGAAGACCTATATATTCCCAAATGGCATCAAGGAAGGAAAATTTATTGACACACACTTGTGAGCAAAATATACAGAAAGCCATAAAAGACATAAAAGATGAGAAGAAAGATGCCTAGGAGCCTGATGAAAATCAGCTCAGGGGAAAGGAAGTCAGTCTCCCCTGGGTGGGGAGGGAGTGGACGGCATCCACAGGGAACACACAGGGATGGAGCCTGCAGAACCAAACGCGCCCCTGGACGAGGTGTTTGCTGAACGGGCTCTGGGTCTCTGTCCAGAGCAGGGGCCTTTTCTCCCTGCAGGGGTGGGACCGTCATGGTGGGTGTCTGAGTCCTTGGCAGGAGCCAGGGCAGGCTGCCCTTATGCAGGTGGTCACTCAGACCCTGACTCAGGTTCTGCCACCAAAGCCCAAGCAGGTGTAAGTGCACGTTGAGGTGGAGGATCTGGAAACGGGGTGGGACCTCGGGTCCTGGGGCTGTGGGTTGTGCAGGCACAGAGATCCGATGTGCTGAGTGTGCCTGCCAATACCCGGTTGGCCACATGTCTTTGGGAGGGCACGTCTCAGGTCTCGAACCCCGCTCAGTGGATCCCTGGGTCCTGCACCTGGAGCTCCCACCTCTGTAGGGACAGGTGTTGGAGGTGGAGGCTCGCTGAGTTTGACGGCTGGAGCTAGAGCTGGGGGAGAAGGAAAGTTTGCCACAGGCCAGCCTTGCCATGTGCCTAAGTGGGCACGAAAGCTTCCTAGAGATTCGCTAAGAAGGCCCAGCATCGAAGTCTTCTCTGCAGTCTCCAAGATGGGTGGTGTGAGGCTAGCCTTTGGTCCAGGCCCAGCCCCAGCTCTGGGGGACTCCTACCTATATGGCTCAGCACTGAAACCCTACACTCATGTTCAGCAGTCCCAGCCGCCTCACGTCTGTGCTATGCCGTTCTGGGTTTAAGGTCCTCCTGATACCTCAGGTGCAGGGCTTCTCTGAGCTCTGGGTCAGGGCCGGCTCTGCGGAGCTCTGTGGCAGCCTGAGACTGGGCCCCGGGGTGCATGCTGGGTGGTGTCTGGGTAGCAGGCCTTGCCCGCTCCGTCTTCATCGTCAGTTGGGCTGAGCCCTCCTTGGCCATGCTCACTTGGAGCCTGCACTGGGCCTCCTGGGGAGGGGGCTAGTGCTCTGAGCCCTCCTTCTGGGAGGTGGATGGGGTGTGCCCCTCAGGGGCCAACTCGGGTGGGACGCTCTGCAATGATAGTGACCATCAGTCAGCCCTGCTTCGATATTTCTGGGCTGAGGCTGGCCAGGATGGCTGCTGCCTCTGCCTGTCTGCCCTTCTGCTCACAGAAAGAGCAAAGAAAAAGATCTGCTCAGCCACCCACCCGGGAGGACAGAGACACCCCTGAGGGTGTGAGGTCAACCTGGGAACGCGGCTCTGCCTGGACACTCCCCATGCCACCCAGCCTTCTCTCCCCTGGGGTGTGGACACAAGCGACACATGGTCTCCTGACCCACATGAGGTTGGGCTTGCTTGAGGCAGACACACCCCGAAAAACCCCCATCCACACTCAGGGAAAGGCCTCAGCCTTCCCCGGGTGGGACAGGAGAGGTGGCCAGACCTGGCCTGGGGCTCCCCTGTTACCTTTCTGTTCCTTTGGGCAAAGGGCCAGAGGACTCTCGGGGGGCGGGAGTGCTGAGCCAGTGTCAACCGCGTGCCCATACATTCTGCCTGTGAGCTCGCCTGAGGTCCCGGCAGCATCTGGGCAAGGGCAAGCAGCAGAACATCTTGACAGCAAACGATCTGGCTGGGGGCTCCTCTCCGCTGGGGAGGACTGGATACCCGGTTTGTGGGTTCTGTTGTGTTCTGTTGCCAGGAAGTGACATCATTTCCTGGTTCGTGGCCGAGGTCCCTTCCACAAAGCTCCCCAAGGGAACCTCTGTCTTTCTGGCTGTTCCCCCACCTCCTTAGACCACATGCAGGCACAGTGAAACCACACAGCCCACCCCACAGCATTGGGGAGACCTGGGTGCAGCCAGGGCCTGAACTCTGAGGACACAGATATTTTCAGCCCAGGATCCTTCTTCTCAGAAGTGATGTGGCCCTGGGCAAGGCATGTGCTCCGCAGGGTAACCCAGTCTCTTGATTCTCAGAGTGGGGAACACTCTCCCATCTGCTGCCTAGGTTTGTCAGCCTACGAAAAACTCCAGTTCCTGTTCATACTTTGGGCCTCTATCACATGGAGCTTGGACACTGAGACTTCCCAAAGGACAGATTTCACACAGGGCTGACCTAGCACAGAATGGGGCAGAATCAGGCCTGGATGGGCTCTGGGACCTGGGAAAAGGCAGTCCGCTTCCTGCCTATTTCTTGACCCCCGCATTGGGAGGACCGGAAGGTCATATTCAGACATCGCCCCCTCTGATATCAACCTTCCTTGTCCTACCCAAGTGTCCCACTCAGCCTCGAGGAGTGGGGGAGTCTGCCCAAATAGTGGCTCCCCGCATCCTTGTCTTTGAATCTCATCATCTTGTGTCATTTTACCACTTGCAGGGGTAATACGCACTGTCAATGTTTCCAACCTCAAGAGAGATTCATGCAAATTCTGTGAAATCGACTCATTTCCTCTCTCCCTGGTTCAGTCTCTCTTCCGCGTTCCGTTTCTTTCTTGACCTTTCCAAATTCAGTCTGTCTTCCTCTCTGTGTCTCTCCTGTGGATGCTTGAATGCATGTGAATGTATGTAAGCATGTAAACTGTTGACCTAGGGTGAGGCTTTAGTGTTTCGTGTAGAGTGAGTTAAAGGTTTGGGGCTGGAATTGGTGTTAGGGGAAGGGCTAGATCTGGGGTTTGTTCTGGGAGACTTAGTGGTGTGAGTTCTCAGTCTCTTACATAATAACCCCTTCTCCGATATTCTGCTTGCAAATATGCTTGTGTGCTCACTTTGTTACCATTTTGATTAGCAAATTCTTAGCTTTTCTGTTGCAAAGCTGTTCAAGTGGATGGAAGCTGGTGGGTGTCCTTTGGTTTACTGTTTCCTTGGCTTGAAGAGACCCAATTTTCTTCCACCCCCACACACATGTTGAGAAATCACTGACATTAAGGTGCCTATGGCCCATGCTTATTTCCAAGAGTTTCATCACTTCAGGCTTTGCATTGATGTGTTTCACTGAATCTGACATGTTATGAGACCAAAAGCCAATATGATTGTTCAGATGGAACCATCTCCAATTCCCACGGCCTTTCCTTGCAGAGGTTCTTTTTCCCATTCATATCACCTCCCCTCCTTTGGCGTCGAGGAATTGACCATAGAAGCTTGGGTTTACGTCTGGAACCTCAAATCCAATCCATGGATCTGGTTCTGCGTGTTTGATTTCTTCCCAGTACTATGCTGTCCTGATGATCCTAGTCTGAGAGTCTAATTGGCTATCAGTCAGCCTGCTATGTCCATTTCAGAGCTTTACGGCAGATTGCATTGACTCTTTTGACTCCTTTGTGTTTCCATAGACATTTTGGATTCTTTGGTTATAATGCCCTGAGAAAAGCCGTTGGTATTTTGAGAGAAATAGAGAGGATCCTCTGGATTGCCCCACAGTTGGGGTCCGGGGGAGGGGGAATTGATATCATCTTACCAGGAGGAATTCTTCTGATCCTTGAGCCCAGCTATTTTCCATTGGATTTGTGGGATTCACCTTCTTTTATCCATCTCTTGCACTTCTCAGAGAAGAGGGGTTCCCCTCCTGGTTTAGATGGACTCCTTAGCTATTGCTTTTCAGGGAATGTAACTGTCGGTGGGGTTGATAATTGCCGTCTTCTAAGCTTTTGCTGTGAGTGTTAGAAATGCCAAGTATTTCTCTTCCCCTTCCTCACTGTCCATCTCTCTGAGCCTCCAGGTAGAACAGGCCTAGTCCAGGGTCCCACGGGCCTCGGGGAGTGCACCTAGACCCTGTGGATCAGACCCTCAGTTCTGGGCATCATTTGGTGTACTCTCCGCATCCCTTTCTTCGCCTGGTGTCCCTTCAGACCTCTCCTTCAGGCTCCTTTGTGTTCATGTCATCTGTGTATTAACAGCCAAATCCTGCCTAAGCTCAGTGTATGCATACAGGGTCCTGCCACCTCTGCCATCCCACCCGGGGAAGCCTGAGGCCTTTCCCTGTGTGTGGAAGGGGTTTTCTCGGCGTGTGTCTGACTCAAGCCAGCCCAGCTGCATGTGGGTTTGGAACCCTTTGACTGCTTGTGTCCACACCCCAGCGGAGAGCAGGCTGCCTGTCATGGGGAGCGTCCAGTCAGAGCTGGTAGACCAGGCTGACCTCATGCCCTCGGGTGTGTCTGCGTCCTCCTGGGTGGGTATCTCAGCATATCTTTGTCGCTGCTCCTTCTGGGAGCAGAAGGGCAGACGGGCAGAAGCAGCATCCATACTGGCCAGTCTCAGCTCACAAATATCAAAGCAGGGCTGGCTGATGGTCTCTATCATTGCAGAGCATCCCACCCGAGGTGGCCCCTGAGGGGCACACCCCATCCATCTCCCAGAGGGAGGGCTCAGACCACCAGCCCCCTGCCTGGGAGGCCCAGTCCAGACTCCACGTGAGCGTGGCCGCGGAGGGCTCAGCCCAACTGGCAATGAAGACGGAGCAGGTCAGGCCTGCTACACAGACACCACCCAGCACGCACCCCAGGGCCCAGTCTCATGCTGCCACGGAACTCAGCAGAGCCTGCCCTGACCCAGAGCTCTGAGAAGCCCTGCCTTGGAGGTAGCAGTAGGACCTGGAACCCAGGAGGGCAGAGCAAATAGATGAGGCATTTATGGCTGCTGCATGCGAGTGTGGGGAGGTAGTGCTGAGCCACACAGGGAGGTGCCCCCCAGAGCTGGGGCTGGTCCTGGACCAATGGCTGGCCTCACACCACACATTTTGGAGACTGCAGAGAAGACTCCGATGCTAGGCCTTCTTATAGAATCTCTAGGAAGCTTTCGTACCCACTTAGGCACATGGCAAGGTTGTCCTGTGGCAAACTCTTCTTCTCCACCAGCTCTAGCTCTGACCGTCAAACTCAGCCAGCCTCCACGTCCAAAACGCGTCCCTACAGAGGTTGGAGCTCCAGGTGCAGCACCCAGGGATCCACTGAGGGGAGATTGAGACCTGAGACGTCCGCTCCCAAAGAAATGGGGCGAGCCGGGTACTGGCTAGCACCGTCAGCACATCTGAACTCTGTGCCTGCACGAACCAGAGCCCCAGGCTCCGATGTCCCACCCCGTTTTCCAGAACCTCCACCTCCACGTGAACTTACACCTGCTCGGCCTTTGGCGGCAGAACCCGAGTCAGGGCCTGAGTGACCACCTGCAGAGGGGCAGCTTGCCGTGTCTCCTGCCAAGGACTCAGAGGCCCAACATGCCTGTCTCACCCCTGCAGGGAGAACAGGCCCATGCTCTGGACAGAGACCCAGAGCCCTTTCATTAAAAACCTCGTCCAGGGATGCGGTTGACTCTGCAGCCTGTATCCCTGCGTGTTGTCCGTGGCAGCCGTCCACTCGCTCCCCACCCAGGGGAGATTGACTTCCATTCCCCTGAGCTGATTTTCATCAGGCTCCTAGGAATCTTTCTTTTCATCTTTTATGTCTTTTATGGCTTTCTGTATATTTTGCTCGCAACTGTGTGTCAATAAATTTTCCTTCCTTGATGCCATTCGGGAATATGGAGGCCTTCACAATGCTGTGTAAACATCACCACTGTCTACATTTGGACACCCTCATTCTATCCCCCCCACTTCCCAGCAAAGCCTGGACTCATGGCAAGCACTCCCCGTTCTTCTCTCCCCGCCTGACAACATTGAGTCTACTTCTCTCTGCATTTTTTCCCATCCTTTCGAGGTCCCCAATCAATGCCAATCACTGAAATAAAAGGAAACTGGATTTTGCTCTGGCTGAAGGCGAAAGTTATAGTCTCTCGGCATTGTTAGAGTCTTGGCATCCCCATGAATTCTACAATCCATGCAATTCTCTAGGTCAGAATCCTGGAGTCGGTAGCTTTTCCCTTCTCAGTGGATTGTTCTGACTCCCCACATATTGGAAGACCAAACTGGAGAATTCTGGTCCCTATGTCATTTGACGTAGCCTTTGGGTATCTGAAAGGACCATGTAGGTCTTTTCAAGATGTCATCTGCCAAACGAAGCCCTCTCGGCAAATGTGCTCAGAATCTGCAGGTAGGCAATGCTGTTGTAAGTGGGACACCTCAGGCACAAGGGAAATGCTGAGTTCTTCCGGTGGCACAAACAAACTCACAACAATAAACCAGGCAGGAGAAATGGAATGATAAGTCCAAACCAACAAAGGGAGAAGTGTTCCACAGAACACAAGGCCAGATCCACCATCCTCGTAGTCCCCACATGCTCGAGAAAATCAGTGATCGGGAAAGAAACAGAAGAAACATGTGCAAGTCCAATGTGAGGCAATGCACATGGCTAGTGTAGCTCAGAGATGGCCTGATGCTTCGCATGGACACGCGGGCGAAGGGAAACACAGTGCAGGTGGCGGTTCTCATAATCTCAGAGCTAGGTGCTCAGGTTGGTGTCAACCAGCCTTCAGGACGACAAGAGGGAATGCAGGGCCAGCAGAGCCCATAGACATCTGTCTCGCTCTCTGCCAGAAGAATGTGCTGGACCCATAAAAGTCCCATTGGAACATCTCTTGGCGGTCAGTGTCCACCCTCAAGTTGGATCCCATTCCACTTCTTGCACGGTTGATCCTGTCTTCTGAGATGCTCACCTCTGGTGGTCCAAAGCCGCAGGCTTGCTTGGTGCCTGCGCAGATGAAACTCCCTTAAGCCGCTCACACGTCCAAGGGCACACAAGGATGCCTGTGGCTTCTGGCTCAATGATGGAAGATCAGAGCCCTCTCAAACAGACTTGGGGATCGGTGCTGAAAGGGAGGCCGCACCTGACTCCCCCTTTCACTGGACAAAGTGTCCTTGCTTCTAGAGCTGCTGAATCCATTCAACTGTGGAAATGCAAGCTGAAAAACACCCATCTTTCTGAGAAGGTCTCCAAAAGAGTTTAGGAGTGACACATTGGAAACCAGAGGGGATGACATGCATGTCCATGGAAAATTAACACCTCTCAACAAATGCACTTCAAATGATTCCTAGACATACGTTCCATGCAAAATGGTTCACAAATCCAGAAGGAAATGGAGCAGACATTAGACATGAGCTCTGAGTTTTCACACACAATACCAAAAGGCACTACACAAAGAGTAACCAGGGAACACAGTGAACTTTGTCAAATCCAAGATTTGGGCTCTGGGAAAGACCGTCTGAAAAACACAAACAACATATCCCAAGCGGGAAGACAACTGTTTGCATACACGGAACGTAGGCAGAATTTGGCTCCTAATACACAAACAACATGAACACAAGCTTGAAGGAGAGGTCTGCAGGGAAACCAGGCGAAGGAAGGGACATGGAGAGTATACCGAATGATGCCCAACAATGAAGGCCTGAGAAACACGGTCTAGCTGCACTCCCCAATAGCCGTGGGACCCTGGACTAGGCCTGTTCAACCTGGAGGCTCAGAGAGATGGACAGTGAGGAAGGGGAAGAGAAATCGTTGGCATTTCTAATACTAACAGCAAATGCTTAGAAGGAGACGGCAAGTATCAACCCCATCGACAGTGACATTTCCTGAAAGGCAATAGCTAGGGGTCCATCTAACCCAGGAGGGAAGCCCCTCTTCTAAGAGAACTGCAAGAGATGGATGAAAGAAGGTGAAGCCCACCAATCCAATGGAAAATAAACCGTGCTCCAGTATCAGAAGAATTTCTCCTGGTAAGAAAATGTCACTTCCCCCTCCCCCCAACCCCCAACTTGGGGCAGTCCAGAGGTCGCACGCTATTCCTCTCCAAATACCAACGGCTACACAAATACAAAGGATTATTAGAGAATACTATCAGCAATTATATGGCAATAAAATGAATAACCTGGAAGAAATTGACAAATTCCAAGAAAAGTACAACTTTACAAAACTGAACCAGGAAGAAATAGAAAATCTGAACAGACCCATCACAAGCTCGGAACTAGAGGCTATAATAAAAAATCTTCCAGCAAACAGAAGCCCTGGTCCAGAAGGCTTCACGGCTGAGTTCTACCAAAAATTTAGAGAAGAGCTAACACCTATTCTACTCAAACTCTTCCAGAAAATTTCTGAGGAAGGGAAACTTCCAAACTCATTCTATGAGGCCACCATCACCCTAATCCCAAAACCTCGTAAAGATACCACAAAAAAAGAAAACTACAGGCCAATATCACTGATGAACATAGATGCAAAAATCCTTAACAAAATTCTAGCAATCAGAATCCAGCAACACATTCAGAAGATCATACATCATGACCAAGTGGGCTTATCCCAGGAATGCAAGGATTCTTCAATATCCACAAATCAATCAACGTAATACACCACATTAACAAACTGAAAACTAAAAATCATATGATTATTTCAATAGATGCAGAGAAAGCCTTTGACAAAATACAGCATCCATTTATGATAAAAACCCTCCAGAAAGTGGGAATAGAAGGGACATATCTCAATATAATAAAAGCTATATATGACAAAACAAAGCAAATGTTATCCTCAATGGTGAAAAACTGAAAGCATTTCCCCTAATGTCAGGAATAAGACAAGGGTGCCCATTCGCACCACTACTATTCAACATAGTTCTGGAAGTTTTGGCTACAGCAATCAGAGCAGAAAAAGACATAAAAGGAATACAAAATGGAAAAGAAGAAGTAAAACTTTCACTGTTCGCTGATGACGTGATCCTCTACACAGAAAACCCTAAAGAATCTACCAGAAAACTACTAGAGCTAATCAATGAATACAGTAAAGTTGCAGGATATAAAGTCAACACACAGAAATCACTTGCATTCCTTTACACTAATAATGAGAAAATAGAATGAGAAGTTAAGGAAATTATTCCATTCTCTGTTGCAACGAAAAGATTTAAATACTTAAGAATGTATTTACCTAAGGAAACAAAAGACTTTTACACAGAAAACTATAAAACACTAGTGAACATAATCAAAGAGTACACTAATAGATGGAGAAATATACCATGTTCGTGTATTGGAAGAATAAATATTGTTCAAATGAGTATAATATCTAAAGTATCTTATACATTCAATGCAATCCCTGTCCACCTACCAACGATATTTTTCATAGAACTAGAACAAATAATCTCACAATTTGTATGGAAATACAAAAACCCTCGAATAGCCAAAGCAATCTTGAGGAAGAAAAATGTAACTGGGGGAATTAGCCTGCCGGACTTCAGGCTCTACTACAAAGCCACAGTCATCAAGACAGTATGGTGTGGGCGTAAATACAGAAACATAGATCAATGGAACAAAATAGAAAGCCGAGTGATAAATCCACGCACCTATGTATACCTTATCTTTGACAAAGGAAGCAAGAATATAAAATGGAGAAAAGACAGTCTCTTTAACAAGTGGTTCTGGGAAAACTGGTCAGCCATTAGTAAAAGAATGAAACTAGAATACTTCCTAACACCATATACCAAAATAAACTCAAAATAGACTAGAGAGATAAACGTAAAACCAAAAACTATAAAACTCCTAGAGGAGAATGTAGGCGAAACACTCTCTGACATAAATCACAGCAGGATCCTCCAAGACCCACCTCCCACAATATTGGAAATAAAAGCAAAAATAAACAAATGGGACCTAATTAAAATCAAAAGCTTATACACAGCAAAGGAAACTCTAAGCAAGGTGAAAAGACAGCCTTCAGAATGGGGGAAAATAATAGCAAATGAAACAACTCATAAAGGATTAATCTCCAAAATATACAAGCAGCTCCTGCAGCTCAATTCCAGAAAAATAAATGAGCCAATCAAAAAATGGGCCAAAGAACTAAACAGACGTTTCTCTAAATAATTCATAAAGACGGCTAACAAACACATGAAAAAATGCTCAACATCTCTCATAATCAGAGAAATGCAAATCAAAACCACAATGAGATACCATTTCACACCAGTCAGAATGGCTGCTATCCAAAAGTCTACATGCAATAAATGCTGGAGAGGATGTGGAAAAAAGGGAACCTTCTTACACTGTTGGTGGGAATGCAAACTAGTACAGCCACTATGGAGAACAGTGTGGAGATTCCTCAAAAAACTGTAAATAGAAAAGCCATATGATCCAGCAATCACACTCCTGGGCATATACACCGAGGAAACCAGAATTGAAAGAGACACATGTACTCCAATGTTCATCGCAGCACTGTTTACAATAGCCAGGACATGGAAGCAACCTAGATGTCCATCTGCAGACGAATGGATAATAAAGCTATGGTACATATACACAATGGAGTATTACTCAGCCGTTAAAAAGAATGCATTTGAATCAGTTCTAATGAGGTGGATGAAATTGGAGCCTATTATACAGAGTGAAGTAAGCCAGAAAGAAAAACACCAATACAATATACTAACGCATATATATGGAATTTAGAAAGATGCAAATGATAACCCCGTATACGAGACAGCAAAAGAGAAACAGATGTATAAAACAGTCCTAGGGATTCTGTGGGAGAGGGTGAGGAAGGGGTGGTTTTGGAGAATGGCATTGAAACATGTATATTATCATATGTGAAACGAATCACCAGTTCAGGGTCGAGGCATGTTACAGGATGTTCAGGGCTGGTATGACCCAGAGGGAAAATAAAGGAAGGAGGGAGGTGGGAGGGGGGTTCGAGAGAGGGACCTCATGTACACCCGAGGCGGATTCATGTCAGTGTATGGCAAAACCAAAAAATATAATATTGTAAAATAATTAGCTTCCAATAAAAATTAAAAAAAAAAAAAACAACAACGGCTGTTCTCAGGGCATTATAACCAATGAATTCCAAAATGTCTATGGAAACACAAAGGAGTCAAAAGAGTCAATGCAATCTGCCACAAAGCCCTGAAATGGACATAGCAGGCTGCTTGATAGCCAATTAGACTATCACACTAGGATCATCAGGACAGCATGGTACTGGGAAGAAATCAAACACGCAGAACCAGATCCATGGAATGGAATTGAGGGTCCAGACATAAACCCAAGCTTCTACGGTCAATTCCTCGACGCCAAATGAGGGGAGGTGATACGAATGAGAACAAGAGCCTCTGCAATGAAAGGCCGTGGGAATTGGAGATGGTACATTGGCTTTTGGTCTCAGAACACGTCAGATTCAGTGAAACACATCAACGCAAAGCCTGAAGTGATGAAACTCCTGGAAATAAGCACGGGCCATAGGCTCCTTCATGTCAAGGACTTCTCAACATGTGTGTGTGTGGGGGGAAGAAAATTGGGTCCCTTCAAGTCAAGGAAACAGTAAACCAAAGGACACCCACCGGCTTCCATCCACTTGAACAGATTTGAATCAGAAAAGCTGAGCATTCACAAATCAAAATGGTAACAAACTGAACAAAAAAGAATATTAGCGAGCAGAATATCGGAGAAGGGGTTCCTACGCGTCTCCCAGAACAAACCCCAGACCTATCCCTTCCCCTAACACCAAATCCAACGACAAACCTTTAACTCACTCGACACGAAACCCTAAAGCCTCAAACAAGTTCAACAACATACATACGTCCATGAATTCACATGCATGCGAGCATCCATAGGAGAGACACAGAGAGGAAGAGACAGACTGAATTTGGAAAGGTCAAGAAAGAGAGGGAACGAGGGAGAGAGACTGAACAATGGAGAGAGGCAATGATTCGATTTCATAGAATTTGCATGAATCTCTCTTGTGGTTGGAAACAATGACTGTGCTTTTCCCCCAAGGGGGAAAATGACTCCAGATGATGAGACTCAAGGACAAGGATGTGGGGAGCCACTGTTGGGGCAGACTCCCCCAGCCTTCGAGGCCAAGTGGGGCAATTGAGGAGGATGGGGAAGGTTGATATCAGAGGGGGTGATGTCTGAATATGACTTTCCGGTCCTCCAAATGCAGGGGTCAAGAAATAGGCAGAAAGGGGACTGCCTTTTCCCAGGTCCCAAAGCCCATCCAGGCCTGAATCTGCCCCATTCTGTGCTAGGTCAGCCCTGTGTGGAATCCATCCTTTGGGAAGTCTCAGTGTCCAAGCTCCATGTGATAGCGGCCCAATGTTTGAACAGGCACTGGAGCTGTTCGTAGGCTGACAGACCTAGCCAGGAAATGGGAGAGTGACCCCCACTCTGCAGATGGAGAGAGTGGGGAAAACCTGCAGGGCACATGCCTTGCCCAGGGCCACTTCACTTCTGAGAAGGAGCCTGGGCTGAAAGCAGCTGTGTCCTCAGAGCTCAGGCCCTGGCTGCACCCAGGTCTCCCCAATGCTGTGGGGTGGGCTGTGTGTGTCACTGTGCCTGCACGTGGCCTAAGGGCGTGGGGAAACAGCCAGAAACCCAGAGGTTCCCTTGGGGAGCTTTGTGGAAGTGACCTCGGCCATGAAGCAGGAAATGATGTCACTTCCTGGCAACAGAACCCAACAGAACCGGCAACCCTGGTATCCAGGCCTCCTCAATGGAGAGGAGTCCCCAGCCAGATCACTTGCTTTCAAGATGTTCTGTTGTTTGCCCCTGCCCAGAGGCCGGGGCCTCAGGCGAACTCACAGGCAGAGAATGTGGGAACGTGGATGACCCTGGCTCAGGGATCCCGGAGAGGCCTCTGGCCCTTTGCCCTAAGGAACAGAAAGGTAACAGGGAGGCCCAGGCTGGGTCCGGCCACCTCTCCTGCCCCACATGGGGAAGCCTGAAGCCTTTGCCTGTGTGTTGATGGGGGTTTCTCGGGGTGTGTCTGCCTTAAGCAAGCCCAGCTGCATATTGGTCAGGAGCTCGTGTGTCGCTTTTGTTCACACCACAAGGGAGAGCAGGCTGGTGGCATGGGAAGCATCCGGGCAGAGCTGGCTGCCCAGGCTGACCTCACTCCCTCAGGGGTATCTCTGTCCTCCCGATTGCGTATCTGAGCAGACACTCATCTCTGCACTTTCTGGGAGCAGAAGGGCAGATGGGCAGAGGCAGCAGCCATCCTGGCCAGGCACAGCTCAGAAATATCGAAGGAGTGCTTCTGATGGTCACTGTCATTGTAGAGCGTCCCACCTGAAGTGGCCCCTGAGGGGATCACCCCTACCACCACCCTGAGGGAGGGTTCAGAGCACCAGCCCCCTGCCCAGGAAGCCCAGTACAGGCTCCAGGTGAGCGTGGCCACGGAGGGTTCAGCCAAACTGGCGAAGAAGAGGAAGCAGGCAAGGCCTGCTGCACAGACACCACCAAGCACACACTCCGGGGCCCAGTCTCAGGCTGCCACGGAGCTCAGCACACCCGGCTCTGACCCAGAGCTCCGAGAAGCCCTTCCTTGGAGGCAGCAGGAGAGCCCAGCAGTGCAGAGCACAGAGTTGAGTCTCCTGGGGCTGCTGCATGTGAGTGTGGGGAGGCGGTGCTTAGCCACACAGGGAGGAGTCCCCCAGAGTGGGGCTGGGCCTGGACCAAAGGATGGCCTCACACCACCCATCTTGGAGACTGCAGAGAAGACTCCGAGCAGGGCCTTCTTAACGAATCTCTAGGAAGCCTTCATGTCCCGTTAGGCTCATAGCAAGTCTGGCGTTTGGCAAACTCTTCTTCTCTCCCAGCTGTAGCTCTGGCCATGAAACTCAGCCAGCCTCCACGTACAAGACCCGGCCCTACAGAGGTGGGAGCTCCAGGTGCAGGACGCAGGGATCCAATGAGGGGAGATTGAGACCTAAGACAACCCTCCCAAAGCTACGGGGAGAACCGGGTACTTGACAGTCCCTTGAGCACTTCGGAACTCTGTACCTGCACAACTCCCAGTCCCAGGCCCCAATGTCTCACCATGCCTTCCAGAACCTCCACCTTCACGTGTACATGCACCTGCTTGGGCTTTGGCGGCAGAACCCGAGTCAGGGGCTGAGTGACCACCTGCACAAGGGCAGCCTGCCCTGGCTGCTGCCAAAGACTCAGACGCCCACCATGACGGTCCCACCCCTGCAGGGAGAACAGGTCCCTGCTCTGGACAGACTTCCAGAGCCCTTTCAGCAAACACATCGTCCAGGGGTGCGGTTGGCTCTGCAGCATCCATCCCTGTGTGTTCCCCGTGGACACCGTCCACTCCCTCCCCACCCAGGGGAGATTGACTTCCCTTCCCCTGAGCTGATTTTCATCAGGCTTCTAGGCATCTGTCTTCTCATCTTTTATGTCTTTTATGTCTTTCTGTATATTTTGCTCACAAGTGTGTGCCAATAAATTTTCCTTCTTTGATGCCATTTTGGAAGATGGAGGCCTTCACAATGCTGTGTAAGCATCACCACTGTCTACATTAAGAAAAACACACATTCTATCCCCTTCCCACTTCCCAGCAAAGCCTGGATTCATGGCAAGCACTCCCCATTCCTCTCTCCCCCACCTGAAAACATTGAGTCTACTTCTCTCTGCATTTCGTCCCATCGTTTCGGGGTCCCCAATCAATGCCAATCACTAAAATGAGAGGAAACTGGATTTTGGTCTGACTGAAGGTGAAAGTTATAGTCTCTCAGTATTTTTAGAGTCTTGGCATCCCCATGAATTCTACAGTCCATGGAATTCTCTAGGCCAGAATCCTGGAGTTGGTAGCTTTTCCCTTCTCCAGGGGATTGTTCTGACTCCTCACATATTGGAAGACCAAAGTGGAGAATTCTGGTTTCTGTGTCATTTGAAGGAGCCTTTGGATATCTGAATGGACTGTGTAGATCCTTTCAAGATATCATCTGCCAAATGAAGTCATCACGGCAAATGTGCTCAGCATCTCCAGGTAGGTCGTCCTGTTGTAAGTGGGACGCATCAGGCACAAGTGAAAGGCTGAGTTCTTCTGCCGATACAAACAAACTCACAACAATAATTCATGCAAGATAAATTGAAAGATAAACCCACACCAACAAAGGGAGAAGTGTTCCTCAGAACACAAGGCCAGAGAAAGACAAACCATCCTTGTGGCACCCACATGCTCGAGAAAATCAGTTATCAGGAAGGAAACAGAAGAAACATGTGCAGGTCCAATGACAGGCAAAGCACATGGCTAGTGTAGCTCAGAGATGGCCTGACACTTTGCATGGACACGTGGGAAAAGGGACATACATTGTAGGTGGAGGTGGCCATCATCTCAGAGCTAGGTGCTCAGGATGGTGACAACCAGCCTTCGGGACAACAAGAGGGATTGGAGGGCCTAGCAGATCCCATAGACATCTCTCTCGCTATGTGGGAGAAGAGTGTGGCGGACCCATCATAGTCCCACAGGAACATCACTTGACAATCAGTGCCCAACCTCAGGGTGGATCCCACTCCACTTCTGGCACGTTGCTCCTGTCCTCTGAGATGCTCACCTCTGGCGGTCTGAAGCTGCAGGCCTGTTGGGCGCCTTCGGAGACGAAACTCCCTTCAGCTGCTCACACAGCCAAGGGCACACAAGGATGCCTGTTGAATCTGGATCACAGATGGAAGTTCAGAGCCCTGTCAACCTGAACTTGGGATTGGTGCTGAAAGGGAGGCCGCACCCAACTCCCTTTTCAATGGACACAGCGTCCCTGAGCTAGAACTGCTGAATCCATTCTTCTGTGGAAATGCAAGCTGAAAAACACCCATCTTTCCAAGAAGATATCCAAAAGAGTTTAGGAGCAACACATTTGGAAACCAGAGGGGATGACATGCATGTCCATGGAAACTTGACACCTCTCAACAAATGCACGTGAAATGATTCCTAGACATATGTTCCATGCAAAACGGTTCACAAATCCAGAAGGAAATGGAGCAGAGATTAGCATGAGTTCTGTGTCTTCACACACAATACAGAAAGGCACTACACAAAGAGTAACAAGGGAACACAGTGAACTTTGTCAAATCCAAGATTTGGACTCTGGGACAAACCGTCTGAAAAGCGCAAATGACACATGCCAAGCTGGGAGACAACTGTTTGCATACACAGAGGTTAGGCAGGATTTGGCTCTTAATACACAAATGACATGAAAACAAATGGGCCTGAAGGAGACACCAGGAGAAGTAAGGGACAGGGAGAGTACACCGAATGATGCCCAGCACTGAGGCCTGAGAAATACGGTCTAGCTGCATTCCCCGAGCCCCGTGGGGCCCTGGAATAGGCCTGTTCTACCTGGAGGCTCAGAGAAATGGACAGTGAGGAAGGGGAAGAAAAATCCTTGGCATTTCTAACATTTCCAGCAAACGCTTAGAAGAAGGCAATTATCAACTTCACCGACAGTGACATTCCCTGAAAGGCAATAGCTAGGAGTCCATCTAACCCAGGAGGGAAGCCCTTCTTCTCAGAGAACTGCAAGAGATGGATGAAAGAAGGTGAAGCCCAACAATCCAATGGAAAATAAGCTGTGTTCACGGATCAGAGGAATTCCTCCTGGTAAGATGATATCACTTCCCCCACCCCCCAACCCCCACCGTGGGGCAATCCAGAGTTTCCACGCTATTCCTCTCAAAATACCAACGGGTGTTCTCAGGTCATTATAACCAAAGAATTCCAGAATATCTATGGAAAAACAAAGCAGTCAAAATAGTCAATGCAATCGGCCACAAAGCCCTGAAATATACATAGCAGGCTGCCTGATATCCAATTAGAGTATCATACTAGGATCATCAGGACAGCATGGTACTGGGAAGAAATCAAACACGCAGAACCAGATACATGGAATGAAATTGAGGTTCCAGAAATAAACCCAAGCATCAACGGTCAATTCCTCAATGCCAAAGGAGGGGAGGCGATACGAATGGGAGCTAGAGCCTCTGCAACGAAAGGCCGTGGGAATTGGAGATAGTTCCATCTGAACAATCACAGTAGCTATTGTTCTCATAACATTTCAGGTTTAGGGAAACACGTCAATACAAACCTGAAGTGATGAAACTCCTGGAAAGAAACAAGGGCAATTGGCTCCTTAATGTCAGGGACTTCTCAACACGTGTGTGAGAGGGGGAAGAAAATTGGGTCTCTTCAAGTCAAGGAAACAGGAAATCAAAAGACACTAACTTGCTTCCATCCACTGAACAGCTTTGCATCAGAAAAGCTAAGCATTCACTTATCAAAATGGTAACAATCTGAACACAAAAGAATATTTGCAAGCAGAATATCGGAGAAGGGGTTCCTTCATAAAAGAGACTGAGAACTCACACCACTAAGTCTCCTAGAAAAAACCACAGACATATCCTTTCCCCTAACACGAACTCCCACACGAAACCTTTACCTCACTTGAAATGAAACCCTAAAGCCTCAACCTAGGTCAACAATTCCCCAGCGATCAATGCAAAGAAATAGAGCAAAACAACAGAATAGGAAAAACAAGAGATCTTTTCAAGAAAATTAGAGATATCAAGGGAACATTTCATGCAAAGATGGGCTCGAAAAAGTACAGAAATGTTATGGACCTAACAGAAGCAGAAGATATTAAGAAGAGGTGGCAAGAATACACAGAAGAACTGTACAAAAAAGATCTTCACGACGAAGATAATCACAATGGCGTGATCACTCACCTGGAGCCAAACATCTTGGAATGTGAAGTCAAGTGGACCTTAGAGAGCATCACTACAAACAAAGCTAATGGAGGTGATGGAATTCCAATTGAGCTATTTCAAATCCTAAAAGATGATGCTGTGAAAGTGCTGCACTCAATATGCCAGCAAATTTGGAAAACTCAGCAATGGCCACAGGACTGGAAAAGATCAGTCTTCATTCCAATCACAAAGAAAGGCAATGCCAAAGAATGCTCAAACTACAGCACAATTGCACTCATCTCACACACTAGTAAAGTCATGCTCAAAATTCTCCAAGCTAGGCTTCAGTAATATGTGAATCAAGAACTTCCAGATGTTCAAGCAGGTTTTAGAAAGGGCAGAGGCACCAGAGATCAAATTGCCAACATCCGCTGTATTATGGAGAAAGCAAGAGAGTTCCAGGAAAAGATCTGTTTCTGTTTCATTGACTATGCCAAGGCCTTTGACTGTGTGGATCACAATAAACTGTGGAACATTCTGAAAGAGATGGGAATCCCAGACCACCTGACCTGCCTCTGGAGAAGCCTTTATGCAGGTCAGGAAGCAACAGTTAGAACTGGACATGGAAAAACAGACTGGTTCCAAATAGGAAAAGGAGTATGTCAAGGTTGTATATTGTCACCCTGCTTACTTAACTTCTATGCAGAGTACATCATGAGGAACGCTGGGCTGGAAGAAGCAGAAGCTGGAATCAAGATTGCTGGGAGAAATATCAATAACCTCAGATATGCAGATGATACCACCCTTATGGCAGAAAGTGAAGAGGAACTCAAAGGCCTATTGATGAAAGTGAAAGAGGAGAGTGAAAAGGTTGGCTTGAAGCTTAACATTCAGAAAACGAAGATGATGGCATCTGGTCCCATCACTTCTTGAGAAATAGATGGAGAAACAGTCAAAACAGTGTCAGATTTTATTTTTGGGGGCTCCAAAATCACCGCGGATGCTGATTGCAGCCATGAAATTAAAAGACGCTTACTCCTTGGAAGGAAAGTTATGACCAGCCTAGATAGCATATTAAAAAGCAGAGACATTACTTTGCAAACCAAGGTCCATCTAGTCAAGGCTATGGTTTTTCCCTTGGTCATGTATGGATGTGAGAGTTGGACTGTGAAGAAAGCTGATCGCCGAAGAATTGATGCTTTTGAACTGTGGTGCTGGAAAAGACTCTTGAGAGTCCCTTGGACTGCAGGGAGATCCAACCAGTCCATTCTAGAGGAGATCAATCCTGGCTGTTCATTGGAAGGACTTATGCTAAAGCTGAAACTCCAACACTTTGGCCACCTCATGCGATGAGTTGACTCACTGGAAAAGACTCTGATGCTGGGAGCGATTGGGGGTAGGAGGAGACGGGGACGACAGAGAATGAGGTGGCTGGATGGCATTACCGACTTGATGGACATGAGTTTGAGTGAACTCCGTGAGTTGGTGATGGACAGGGAGGCCTGGCGTGCTGTGGTTCTTGGGTTGCTAAGTGTCGGACACGACTAAGCGACTGAACTGAACTGAACTGAACTGAAGGTCAACAATATACATGTGTACATGCGTTTCTCAGGCATGCAAGCATCCAGAGGAGAAACACAGAGAGGAAGAGACAGACTGAATTTGGAAAGGTCAAGAAAGAGAGGGAACGAGGGAGAGAGACTGAACAATGGAGAGAGTAAATGAATCGATTTCACAGTATTTGCATGAATCTCACTTGAGTTTGGGAAAAGTAACGGTGCCAATTCCCCCTGAAAGGGGGAAAATGACCCAAGATGATGAGATTCAAAAACAAGTATGCGGGGAGCCACTGTTGGGGCAGGCTCCACCACCCCTCGAGGCAGAGTTCGATATTTGAGTAGGACGAGGAATGTTGATATCAGAGGCGTCTATGTCTGAATATTAACTTCCGGTCCTCCCAATGCTGGGGTCAAGAAATAGGCAGGAAGTGGACTTCATCTTCGAAGGTCCCAGAGCCCATCTGGGCCTGATTCTGCCCCATTCTGTGCTAGGTCAGCCCTGTGTGGAATCCGTCCATTGGGAAGTCTCAGTGTCCTAGCTCCATGTGAGAGCGGCCCAAAGTTTGAACAGGCACTGGAGCTGTTTGTAGGTTGACAGACCTAGGCAGGAAATGGGAAAGTGATCCCCACTCTGCAGATGGAGAGACTGTGGAAACCCTGCGGGGCACATGGCTTGCCCAGGGCCACATCACTTCTGAGAAGAAGGAGCTTGAGCTGAAAGCAGCTGTGTCCTCAGAGCTCAGGCCCTGGCTGCACCCTGGGCTCCTCAAGGCTGTGGGTTGTGCTATGTGGGTGTCACTTTGCCTGCACGTGTCCTGAGGGCATGGGGGAACAACCAGAAACACAGAGGTTCCCTTGGGGAACTTTGTGTAATGGACCTTGGCCACGAAAGCAGGAAATGATATCACTTCCTGGAAACACAACGCAACAGAACCCGAAACCCGGGTTTCCAGGCCTCCCCAGCAGAGAGGAGCCCCCAGCCAGATCGCTTGCTTTCAAGATGTTCTGCTGTTTGCCCCTGCCCAGAGGCCAGGGCCTCAGGCAAGCTCACAGGCAGAGTGTGTGGGAACGCGGTCGACGCTGGCTCAGGGCCCCCCCGAGAGGCCTCTGATCCTTTGCCCGAAGGAACTGAAAGGTAGCAGGGGAGACCCAGGCCAGGTCAGGCCACCTCTCCCGTCCCATGTGGGGAAGCCTGAGGCCTTTTCTTGTGTATGGATGGGGGTTTCTTGGGGTGTGTCTGCCTCAGGCAAGCCCAGCCGGATGTGGGTCAGGAGCCCGTGGGTCTCCTGTGTCCACACCCCAGGGGAGAGCATGCTGGGTGGCAGGGGGAGCGTCCGGGCTGAGCCGTGTGCCCAGGCTGACCTCACACCCTCATGGTGGGTCTCCGTCCTACCCGGTGGGTACTGAGCAGACACCCGTATCTGTTCTTTTTGGGAGCAGAAGGGCAGACGGGCAGAAACTTTAGACATCTTGTCCAGGCTCAGCTCAGAAATATTGAAGCAGGGCTGTCTGGTGGTCACTATCATTGCATAGCATCCCACCCGAGCTGGCCCCTGAGGTGCACACTCCATCAACCTCCAAGAGGGAGGTTTCAGAGCACCACCCCCTGCCCTGGAGGCCCAGTGCAGGCTCCAGGTGAGCGTGACCACGGAGGGCTCAGGCGAACTGTCGATGAAGAGGAGGCGGGCAAGGCCTGCTGCTCAGACACCACCCAGCACACACTCGGGTACCTAGTCTCAGGCTGCCACTGAGCTCATCACAGCCAGCTCTAAACCAGAGCGCTGAGAAACCCTGCCTCGGAGGCAGCAGGAGGACCTGGAACCCAACACAGCAGAGCACAGAGGTGAGGCGGCTGGGGATGCTGCATGTGAGTGTGGGGAGGCGGTGCTGAGCCACACAGGGGATGAGTCCTCAAGAGCTGAGGCTGGGCCTGGACCAAAGCCTGGGCTCAAACCACCCATCCTGGAGACTGCAGAGAAGACACCAATGCTGGGCCTTCTTAGCACATCTCTAGGAAACTTTCATGCCCACTTAGGCACATGGCAAGGCTGGCCTGTGGCAAACTCTTCTTTTCCCCAAGCTCTAGCTCTGGCCGTCAAACTCATCCAGCCTCCACGAACAAGACCTGTCCCTACAGAGGTGAGAGCTCCAGGTGCCGGACCCAGGGATCCAATGAGGGGAGATCGAGACCTGAGACGTCCCCACCCAAAGACACGGGGCAAGCCGGGTACTGACCAGCAACCTCAGCACATTGGATCTCTGTGCCTGCAGGACCCCCAGCCCCAAGCCCTGATGTCTTACCCCACCTTCCAGAACCTCCATCTCCACGTGAACTTGCACCTGCTTGGGCTTTGGCGGCAGAACCCTAGTCAGGGCCTGAGTGACCACCTGGGCAGGGGCAGCCTGCCCTGGCTCCTGCCAAGGACTCAGACGCACACCATTTCTGTCCCTCCCCTGCAGGGAGAACAGGCCCCAGTTCTGGACATAGACTCAGAGCCCTTTTGGCAAATCTCTGGGGACAGCTATTTCAGGGAATGTCTTGAGTCGCATAAAGGGTGTCAAGAACTCGTTTGCGTTTCAAGCGGGAATGTGGGATTTCCTTTGAGACTCTGCAGGGTAAATTTTCCTCATCTCACATTGAGTGCAGGATCTTGTGGTTTTTCTCGAGTTGCGGCGGAAAGCTTGGGGTCCTTCTCGAGTTGCGACAGGGACCTCAGGAATTCGCTCGTGTACTCCCTGGGAAGTCAGGTCTCCTTTCGCTTTGGTAGGGGAACATCGGGATTACTCTCGAGGCGTGGAATGGGAATAGGGCCTCTTTTAAAGATGAGTCCATAAAATGTGTTCTCTTCTCAAGTGGGGACAGCTATGTCAGGGAATGTCTTGTGTCGCATAAAGGTTGTCAAGTACCCGTTCGCGTTTCAAGCGGGAATGTGGGAATTCTCTTGAGACTGTGCAGGGTAAATTTTCCTCATGTCACCTTGAGTGCAGAATCTTGTGGTTTTTCACGAGTTGTGGTGGGAAGCTTGGGGTCCTACTCGAAATGCGACAGGTACCTCAGGAACTCGTTCCTGTATTCCCTGGGAAGTCAGGTCTCTTTCGTGATGTAGGGGAACCTCGGGATTACTCTCAAGGCATGGAATCTGAACAGGGCCTCATCTCAAGTTGAGTCCATAAATTGTTTTCTCCTCTCAACTGCGGAGAGCTATGTCAGGGAAAGTCTTGAGTCACATAAATTGTGTCAAGTACCCTTTCGCGTTTCCAGCGGGAATGAGGGATTTCTCTTGAGGTTCTGCAGGGGAAATTTCCCTCATCTCACCTTGAGTGCAGAATCTTGTTGTTTTTCTCGAGTTCTGGTGGGAAGCTTGGGGTCCTTCTCGATTTGCGAAAAGTACCTCAGCAACTCCCTCGTGTATTCCCAGGGAAGTCAGGTCTCCTTTCGTTTTGGTATGGGAACACTGGGATTACACTCAAGGCGTGGAATGGGAATAGGGCCTAATCTCAAGTTCATTCCATAAATTGTGTTCTCCTCTCACGTGGGGACAGCTATGTCAGGGAATGTCTTGATTTGCCTAAAGGGTGTCAAGTACCCATTCACGTTTCAAGGGGGAATGTAGGATTTCTCTTGAGACTCTGCAGGGGAAATTTTCCTCATCTCACCTTGAGTGCAGAATATTGTGGTTTTTCTCGAGTTGCGGCGGAAAGCTTGGGATCCTACTCGAGTTGTGACATGGACCTCAGGAACTCGCTCTTGTAGTCCCTGGGAAGTCAGGTCTGCGTTCGTTTTGGTAGGGGAACCTCGGGATTACTCTCAAAACGTGGAATGGGAACAAGGCCTCATCTATGGTTGAGTCCATAAATTGTGTTCTCCTCTCAAGTGAGTCCAGCTATGTCAGGGAATGTCTTGAGTCACATAAATGTTGTCAATACTTGTTCGCATTTCACACCGGAATGTGGGATTTCTCTTGAGACTCAGCAGGGGAATTTTTCTCATCTCACCTTGAGTGCAGAATCTTGTGGTTTTTCTCGAGTCGCAGCGGGAAGTTTGGGGTCCCTCTCGAGTTGTGACATGGACTTCAGGAACTCGCTCGTGTAGTCCCTGGGAAGTCACGTCTCCTTTCATTTTGGTAGGGGAACCTCGGGATTACTGTCGAAGCATGGAATGGGAATAGGGCCTCATTTTAAGTTGATTCAATAAATTTTGTTCTAATCTCAAGTGGGGACAGCTATGTCAGGGAATGTCTTGAGTCTCATAAAGGGTGTCAAGTACCCGTTCGCGTTTCAAGCGGGAATGTGGGATTTTTCTTGAGACTCTGCAGGGTAAAATTTCCTCATCTCACCTTGAGTGCAGAATCTTGTGGTTTTTCTCGATTTGCGTCGGGAAGCTTGGGGTCCTTCTCCAGTTGCGATGGGGACCTCAGGAACTCGCTTGTTTAGTCCCTGTGAAGACAGGTCTCCTTTCGTTTTGGTAGGGGAACATTGGGATTACTCTCGAGGCGTGGAATGGGAATAAGGCCTCATCTACTGTTGAGTCTGTAAAGTGTTCTCCTCTCAAGTGGGGACAGCTATATCAGGGAATATCTTGAGTCTCATAAAGGGTGTCAAGTATCCGTTCGCGTTTCAAGTGGGAATGTATGATTTCTCTTGAGACTCTGCAGGGGAAATTTTCCTCATCTCCTATCGAGTGAAGAATCTTGTGGTTTTTCACGAGTAGCCACGGGAATCTTAATGTCCTTCTCGAGATGCGACAGACACCTCAGGAACTCGCTCGTGTAGTCCCTGGAAAGTCAGATTTCCTTTCGTTTTGGTAGGGGAACATCGGGATTACTCTAGAGGCATGGAATGGTAATAGGGCCTCATCTAAAGTTGAGTCCATAAATTGTGTTCTCTCAAGTGGGGACAGCTATGTCTCGGAATATTTTGAGTCTCATAAAGGGTGTCAAGTACCCGTTCTGGTTTCAAGCGGGAATATGGGATATCCCTTGAGATTCTGCAGGGGAAATTTTCGTCATCTCACTTTGAGTGCAGAATCTTGTGGTTTTTCTCGAGTTTCCGTGGGAATCTTGGGGTTCTTCTCGAAAGGGAAAAGGGATCTCAGGACCTCCCTCCTGTAGTCCCTGGGAAGTCAGATCTTCTTTCGTTTTGGTAGTCACATCAGGATTACTCCCGAGGCTTAGAATGGAAATAGGGCCTCTTACCGAGTTGAGTCGTAAATTGTGGTCTCCTCTCCAAAGTGGAAGGCTCTGTGAGGGAACTTGCTGAGTCGCATAAAGGGTGTCAAGTACCCGTTCACCTTTCAAGCGGGAATGTGGGATTTCTCTTGATATGCTGCAGCGGAAAATGTCCGCATCTCGCATTGAGGGGATAATTTTGTGGTATTTCTCGACTTGCGGCGGTAAGAATTGAGTTTCTATCGAGATACAACGGGGACCTTAGTACCTCGATCTCGATATCTCAGGGCAGTTAGGTCTCCTTGCGTGTTGGAAGAGGAACATCTTCATTCCTCTCGAGACACGGGAGAGTAATAGGGTCGCTTCTAGTGCTGTGTAGATAAATTGTGTTCTCTGCTTCAATGTGGACGGCTACCTGGGGAAAATTTTTGGGTCGCATAAAATGTGTCAAGTTCTGTTCGGGTTTCAAGCGGTAATGTGCAATTTCTCTTGAGACTCTGCAGCAGAAAATATCCTCATCTCGCATTGAGGGGAAAACATTGAGGTGTTTTTCGAGTTGCGGCGGGAAGCTTGGTCCCCCTCTCGATTTGGGACGGGGACCTCAGGAAATCCCCCGTGTTGCTTCAGAAAAGGCAGGTCCCCTTTTGTGTTCAAAGGGGAACTTCGGGATTACTCTCGTGCCATTCAATGGGAATAGGGCCTCTTCTCGAGTTGAGTTCGTAAATTGTGTTCTCCTCTCCAATGGGGACGGCTGTGTTAGGGAACTTAGTGAGTCGCATAAAGTGTGTCAAGTTCTGTTCTGGTTTCAAGCGGTAATGTGCGATTTCTCTTGAGACTCTGCAGCGGAAATTATCCTCATCTCGCATTGAGGGGAAAATTTTGTGGTGTTTCTCCAGTTGCGGCGTAAAACTTGGTGTTTTTTTCAACTTGCGATGGGGACCTCAGGAACTTGCTCGTGTTGCTTCAGGGAAGTCAGGTCCCCTTTTGTGTTGGAAGGGGAACTTCAGGATTACTGTCGACCTGTTAAATGTGAACAGGGCCTCTTCTCGACCTGAGTCCGTAAATTGTGTTCTCCTCTCCAATGGGGACGGCTGTGTTAGGGAACTTACTGAGTCGCATAAAGGATGTCAAATTCCCGTTCGCCTTTCAAGTGGAAATGTGGGATTTCTCTTGAGATTCTGCAGTGGAAAATGTCCTCATCTCGCGTTGAGGGAATAATTTGTGGTGTTTCCCGATTTGCGGCAGGAAGCTTGGGGTTCCTCTCGAGTTGCGACGGGGACCCCAGGAACTCGTTCGTGTTGCCACAGGGAAGTCAGGTCTCCTCTCTTTTTGGAAGGCGAACCTCGAGATTCCTCTATAAAGAGCAGCAGAGGAATAGGGCCACATCTAGTGTTGAGTCAGTCAACTGTTTGTTCTTTTCCAGTGGAGACAGGGATCTCGTGGTTGCTCTCAAAATTCTCCAGGGGTTCAGGCCTCGTCTCTTGTTCAGACCTGGAAGTGCGCTTTCTTCTCGAGTTGTAATACGGGTGATAGGCCACTTTCAGTTCAGTTCGATTCAGTCGTTCAGTTGTGTCCGACTCTTAGTGACTCCTGAACCACAACACGAAAGGCCCCCCTGTCCATCACCAACTCCCGACGTTCACTCAAACTCATGTCCATCGAGTCAGTGATGCCATCCAGCCACCTCATTCTCTGTCGTCCCCGTCTCCTCCTACCCCCAACTGCTCCCAGCTTCAGAGACTTTTCCAGTGAGTCATCTCATCGCATGAGTTGGCCAAAGTATTGGAGTTTCAGCTTTAGCATAAGTCCTTCCAATGAACACCCAGGATTGATCTCCTCTAGAATGGACTGGTTGGATCTCTTTGCAGTCCAAGGGAGTCTCAAGAGTCTTCTCCAGCACCACAGTTCAAAAGCATCAATTCTTCGGCGATCAGCTTTCTTCACAGTCCAACTCTCACATCAATACATGACCACGGGAAAACCATAGTCTTGACTAGACGGATCTTGGTTGGCAAAGTAATGTCTCTGCTTTTTAATATGCTACCTAGGCTGGTCATAACTTTCATTCCAAGGAGTAAGCGTCTTTTAATTTCATGGCTGCATTCAGCATCTGCAGTGATTTTCGAGCCCCAAAAAATAAAGTCTGACACGGTTTCGACTGTTTCCCCATCTATTTCCCAAGAAGTGATGGGACCAGATGCCATGATCTTCGTTTCCTGAATGTTGAGCTTCAAGCCAACCTTTTCACTCTCCTCTTTCACTTTCATCAAGAGGCTATTGAGTTCCTCTTCACTTTCTGCCATAAGGGTGTTCTCTTCTGCATATCTGGGGTTATTGATATTTCTTCTGGCAATCTTGATTCCAGCTTGTGCTTCTTACAGCCCAGAGTTCCTCATGATATACTCTGCATAGAAGTTAAATAAGCAGGGTGACAATATACAACCTTGACGTACTCCTTTTCCTATTTGGAACCAGACTGTTGTTCCATGTCCAATTCTAACTGTTGCTTCCTGACCTGCATACAGGTTTCTCCAGAGGCAGGTCAGGTGGTCTGGGATTCCCATCTCTTTCAGAATGTTCCACAGTTTATTGTGATCCACACAGTAAAAGGCCTTGGCATAGTCGATGAAGCAGAAATAGATGTTTTTCTGGAACTCACTTGCTTTCTCCATAATCCAGCAGATGTTGGCAATTTGATCTCTGGTGCCTCTGCCTTTTCTTAAACCTGCTTGAACATCTGGAAGTTCACGATTCACATATTGCTGAAGCCCAGCTTGGAGAATTTTGAGCATGACTTTACTAGCGTGTGAGATGAATGCAATTGTGTGGTCGTTTGAGCATTCTTTGGCATTCCCTTTCTTTGGGATTGGAATGAAGACTGAACCTTTTCCAGTCCTGTGACCACTGCTGAGTTTTCCAAATTTGCTGGCATATTGAGTGCAGCACTTTCACAGCATCATCTTTTAGGATGTGAAATAGCTCAATTGGAATTCCATCACTTCCACTAGCTTTGTTCGTCGTGATGCTCTCTAAGGCCCACTTGCCTTCACATTGCAAGATGTCTGGTTCCAGGTGAGTGATCACTCCATCCTGATTATCTTCATCGTGAAGACCTTTTTTGTACAGTTCTTCTGTGTAGTCTTGCCACCTTCTCTTAATATCTTCTGCTTCTATTAGGTCCATACCAGTTCTGTCCTTTATCGATCCCATTTTTGCATGAAATGTTCCCTTGATATCTCTAATTTTCTTGAAAACATCTCTTGTTTTTCCTATTCTGTTGTTTTCCTCTATTTCTTTGCATTGATCGCTGAGGAAGGCTTTCTTATCTCTCCTTGCTCTTCTTTGGAACTCTGAATTCAGATGCTTATATCTATCCTTTCCTCCTTTACTTTTCGCTTCTCTTCTTTTCACAGCTATTTGTAAGGCCTCCTCAGACAGCCATTTTGCTTTTTTGCATTTGTACCTTGAGATTGTAAAGAGTATGCTCATGGAGTCAGGTCACCATTTGTCCTGTGATTTGATACTCGAGGCTACATTTGAAACTGTGCAGTAGAATCAGACAATAGGGTCGAATCTAGTGCTGTGTAGATAATTTGTGTTCTGCGCTTCAATGTGGACCACTATCTCAGGGATGTTTTGGAGTCACATAAAGGATGTCAAGTACCCATTCGAGTTTCAAGCAGTAATGTGTGATTTCTCTTGAGACTCTGCAGCGGAAAATATCCTCATCTCGCATTGAGGGGAAAATTTTGTGGTGTTTCTCGAGTTGTGGCGGAAAGCTTGGGGTTTTTCTCGAAGTGTGATGGGGACCTCAGGAACTCGCTCGTGTTCCCCCAGGGGAGTCAGGTCCCCTTTTGTCTTGGAACTTCGGGATTTCTCTCAAGCCGTTAAATCAGAATAGGGCCTCTTCTCGAGTTGAGTCCGTGAATTGTGTTCTCTCCAATGGGGACGGCTCTGTTAGGGAACTTTCTGAGTCACATAAAGTGTGTCAAGTTCCTGTTCGCATTTCAAGCGGGAATGTGGGATTTCTCTTGAGATTCTGCAGCGGAAAATTTCCTCATCTCGCATTGAGGGGATAATTTTGTGTTGTTTCTCGACTTGCAGCAGGAAGCTTCATGTTACTCTCGAGTTGTGAAGGGGACCTCAGGACCTAGATCGCGATGCCCCAGGGAAGTTAGGTCTCTTGCGCGTTGGAAGGGGAACATTGGAATTCCTCTTGAGGCATGGCAGAGTAATATGGTCGCATCTAGTGCTGTGTAGATATATTGTGTTCTCCGCTTCAATGTGGATGGCTATCTCGGTGAAGCTTTTGGTCGCATAAAGGGTGTCAAGTTCCCGTTCGATTTTCAAGCTGAAATGTGGGATTTCTCTTGAGATTCTGCTGCAGAAAATTTCCTCAGCTCGCATTGATGGGGGAACGTTTTCGTTTATCTTGAGTTGCGGCAGAAATCTTGGGGTTCCTCTCGAGTTGTGACGGTGACCCCAGGAACTCGATCACGTTGTCCCAAGAAGGTTGAAATCGTTTGCTGTTTGAAGGGGACCTCAGGATTCATGTCTAGTCGCAGGAGACGAATAGGGCGGCATCTAGTGTTGTGTACGTAAATTGTGTGCTCCGTTTCAATGTGGACGGCTATGTTGGGGAAGCATTTGGTTCGCTTAAAGGGTGTCAAGTTCCCATTCGAGTTTCAAGTGGGATGTTGGGATTTCTCTTGAGACTCTGCCGCAGAAAAAATTCCTCATCTCGCATTGAGGGGATAATTTTGTGGTATTTCTCGAGTTGCGGCAGGAGGCCTGGGCTCCCTCTTGAGTTGCAATGGGGACCTCAGGAAATCCCCGTGTCTCTTCAGAGAAGTCAGGTCGATTTTTTGTTGGAAGGGGAATTTCTGGATTACTCTCGAGTCGTTAAATGATAATAGGGCCTCATCTCAAGTTAAGAATATAAATTGTGTGCTCCTCTCGAGTGGGGATGGCTATGGTAGGGAACTTTCTGAGTCACATAAAGGGTGTCAAGTACCATTTTTCCTTTCAAGTGGGAATGTGGGATTTCTCTTGAGATACTGCCACGAAAAATTTTCTCATGTCGCATTGAGGCCATATTTTTGTGGTGTTTCTGGAGATTTGCCGGGAAGCTGGGGGTACTTCTCGAGTTGAGATGGGGACCTCAGGAACTCGCTCGGGTTGCTTCAGGGAAGTCAGGTCCCCTTTTGTCTTGGAAGGGGAACTTTCGGATTACTCTCGAGCCATTAAATCGGAGTAGGGCCTCTTCTCGTGTTGAGTCCATAAAGTGTTTTTTCCTCTCCAATTGGGACATATGTGTGAGGGAACTTTCTGAGTCACATAAAGGGTGTCACTACCATTTTGCCTTTCAATCGGGAATGTGGCTTTTCTCTTGAGATCCTGAAGCACAAAATTACCTCATCTCGCACTGAGCGGATAATTTTGTGGTGTTTCGCGAGAAGCGGCGGGAAGCTGGCAGTAATGTTCGAGGTACAACGATGACCACAGGAACTCATTCCAGTTGCTTCAGGGAAGTCAAGTCCCCTTTTGTGAAGCAAGTGGAAATTCAGGATTACTTTCAAGACGTTAAATGGGAAAAGGGCCTCTTCTCGAGGTGAGGCCATAAAATGTGTTCTCTCAAATGGGGACGGCTGTGTGAGGGAACTTTCTGAGTCCCATTAAGGATGTCAAGTATCCTTTTGCCTTTCAACAGGGAATGTGGGATTTCTCTTGAGATTCTGCAGCGCACAATTTCCTCATCTCGAATTGAGGGGATAATTTGGTTGTTTTTCTCTAGTGTCTATGGGAATCTTGGGGTACTTCTCGAGTTGCGACGAGGACCTCATGAACTCCCTCGGGTTGCTTCAGGAAAGTCAGTTCCCCTTTTGTGTTGGAAGAGGAACTTCCAGGTTACTCCAGAGGCATTAAATGGGAATAGAGCCTCTTCTCGTGTTTAGTCCATAAGGTGAGTTCTACTCTCTAATCGGGAATGCTGTTTGAGGGAACTTTCTGAGTCGCATAAGGGGTGTCAAGTACACTTATGCCTTTCAAGCGGGAATGTGGGAATTCTCTTGAAATTCTGCAGCCCCAAATTTCCTCATTTTGCTTTGAGGGGATAATTTTGTGGTGTTTCTCAAGTTGCGGTGGGAAGCTGGAGGTACTTCTCGAGTAGCAACAGGGACCTCAGGAACTCGCTCGGGTTGCTTCAGGGAATAAGGTCACTTTTTTTGTTGGAAGGGGAACTTCCGGATTACTCTTGAGCCGTTAAATGGGAATAGGACCTCTTCTCGAGTTTAGTCCGAAAAGTGTGATTTCCTCTCCAATGGGGCGGCTGTTTGAGGGAACTTTTTGAGTCGCACAAAGTTGTCAAGTAGCCTTTTGCCTTTCAAGCGGGAATGATGGTCTTTTCTCGAGATCTGCAGCCCAAAATTTCCTCATTTCACTTTGAGGAGATAATTTTGTGGTATTTCTCGAGTTGAGGGTAGCTGGGTGTACTTCTCCAGTTGCCACAGGGACCTCAGCTACTCGCTCGTGTTGCTTTAGGGAAGTCAATTCCCCTTTTGTGAAGGAAGGGGAATTTCGGGAATACTCTCGAGCCATTACATGGGAATAGGGCCTCTTTTCGAGTTGAGTCCATAAAGTGTGTTCTCCTCTCCAATGGGGACAGCTGTGTGAGGGAAATTTCTGAGTCACATAAAGGGTGTAAAGTACAGTTTTGCCTTTCCAGCGGGAACGTGGGGTTTCTTTTCAATTGTGCAGCGCAAATTTTCCTGATCTAGCATTGAGGGGATAATTTTCTGTTGTTTCTAGTGTTGCGGCGGGAAGCTGGGGGTAATTCTCGAGTAGCGAAGAGGACCTCAGGAACTCACTCAGGTTGCTTCAGGGAAGTCAGGTCCCCTTTTGTGTTGGAAGGGGAACTTCGGGATTACTCTGGAGCCATTAAATGAGAATAGGGCCTCTTCTCGAGTTGAGTCCATAAATTGTGTTCTCCTCTCCAATGGGGACGACTGTGTGAGGTAATTTTCTGAGACTCACCCGTCGGCGCAGACCTGAGAGACCCCGGCCCCACCCGCGCAGATGCGAGAGATGCCAGTCCCGGAGCAACCGACCATGCAAAGATGTGCAGCCATGAGGAGCTACCCCACGCCTGAGGCCAGGGCAGGCGGCCGAGAGGAGGTACCCCACGTCCAATAGGTGGTGGCTGTGCGAGGGAGGGCCGACAGGATCTACTCACGTTCAAGGTCTGGAGGGGCGGCCTTGAGGACATACCCCTCATCCAAGGTAAGGTGTAGCAGCTGCACTTTCTTGGAGCAGCTGTGAAGAGATATCCCACACCCAAGGTAAGAGAAACTAAATAAGATGGTAGGTATTGTGATGGGACATCTGAGGGCAGACACACTGAAGTCATAATCACAAGAATCTAGTCGATCTGATCACATGGACCACAGCCGAATGTGGTCCACTGGAGAAGGGAATGGCAAACCACTTCAGTATACTTGCCTTGAGAACCCCATGAACTATATCAAAGGGCAAATTGACAGGATACTGAATGAGGAATTCCCCAGGTCGGTAGGTGCCCAATATGCTACTGGAGATCAGTGGAGAAATAACTCAGGAAGGAATGAAGGGATGGAGCAAAAGCAAAACCAGTACCCAGTTGTGGATGTGACTGGTGATAGAAGCAAGGTGCGGTGCTGTAAAGAACAATATTGCATAGGAACCTGGAATGTTAGGTCCATGAATCAAGGCAAATTGGAAGTGGTCATACAGGAGATGGCAAGAGTGAACATAGACATTCTAAGAATCAGTGAATTAAAATGGACTGGAATGTGTGAATTTAACTCAGATGATCATTATATCTACTACTGTGGGCAGGAATCCCTTAGAAGAAATGGAGTAGACATCATGGTCAACAAAAGAGTCCGAAATGCAGTACTTGGATGCAATGTTAAAAACGACAGAATGATTTCTGTTCGTTTCCAAGGCAAACCATTCACCATTACAGTAATCCAGGCCTATGCCCCAACCAGTAACGATGAAGAAGCCGAAGTTGAACGCTTCTATGAAGACCTACAAGACCTTTTAGATCTAACACCCAAAAAAGATGTCCTTTTCATTCTAGGGGACTGGAATGCAAAAGTAGGAAGTCAAGAAACACCTGGAGTAACAGGCAAATTTGGCCTTGGAGCACGGAATGAAGCAGGGCAAAGTCTAATAGAGTTTTGTCAAGAGAATGCACTGGTCATAGCAAACACCCTCTTCCAACAACACAAGAGAAGACTCTACATGTGGACATCACCAGATGGTCAACACCGAAATCAGATTGATTATATTCTTTGCAGCCAAAATGGAGAAGCTGTATACAGTTAGCAAAAAAAAAAAAAAAAGACCAGGAGCTGACTGTGGCTCAGATCATGAAATCCTTATTGCCAAATTCAGACTTAAATTGAAGAAAGTAGGGAAAACCCCTAGACCATTCAGATATGACCTAAATCAAATCCCTTATGATTATACAGTGGAAGTGAGAAACAGATTTAAGGGACTAGATTTGATTGATAGGTTGCCTCATGAACTCTGGACGGAGGTTTGTGACATTGTACAGGAGACAGGGACCAAGAGCATCCCCATGGAAAAGAAATGCAAAAAAAGCAAAATGGCTGTCTGAGGTGGCCTTACAAATAGCTGTGAAAAGTAGAGAAGCGAAAAGCAAAGGAGAAAGGGAAAGATATAAGCATTAGAATGCAGAGTTCCAAAGAATAGCAAGGAGAGATAAGAAAGCCTTCCTTAGTGATTAATGCAAAGAAATAGAGGAAAACAACAGAATAGGAAAAACAAGAGATCTCTTCAAAACATTCGAGATTCCAAGGGAACATTTCATGCAAAGATGGGCTCGATAAAGGACAGAAACGGCATGGACCTAACAGACGCAGAAGATATTAAGAAGAGGTGGCAAGAATACACAGAAGAACTGTACAAAAATGATCTTCACGACTAGGATAGTCACGATAATGTGATCAGTGACCTAGAGCCAGACATCTTGGAATGTGAAATCAAGTGGGCCTTAGAAAGCATCACTTCGAACAAAGCTAGTGGAGGTGATGGAATTCCAGTTGAGCTATTTCAAATCTTGAAAGATGATGCTGTGAAAGTGCTGCACTCAATATGCCAACACATTTGGAAAACTCAGCAGTGGCCACAGGACTGGAAGAGGTCAGTCTTCATTCCAATCCCAAAGAAAGGAAATGCCAAAGAATGCTCAAACTACCGCACAATTGCACTCATCTCACACGCTAGTAAAGTCATGCTCAAAATTCTCCAAGCCAGGCCTCGGCAATATGTGATCCGTGAACTCCCAGATATTCAAGCAGGTTTTAGAAAAGGCAGGGGCAACAGAGATCAAATTGCCAACATCCGCTGGATCATGGAGAAAGCAAGAGAGTTCCAGAAAAAAACATCTATTTCTGCTTCATTGACTATGCCAAAGCCTTTGACTGTGTGGATCACAGTAAACTGTGGAAGATTCTGAAAGTGATGGGAATATCAGACCACCTGAGCTGCCTCTTGAGAAACCTGTTTGCAGGTCAGGAAGCAACCCTCAGAACTGTACATGGAACAACAGACTGGTTCCAAATAGGAAAAGGAGTACGCCAAGGCCGTATATTGTCACCTTTCTTATTTCACTTATATGCAGAGTACTTCATGAGAAACGCTGGGCTGGAAGAAGAACAAGCTGGAATCAAGATTGCTAGGAGAAACATCAATACCTCAGATATGCAGAATACACCACCCTTATGGCAGAAAGTGAAGAGGAACTCAATAGCCTCTTGATGAAAGTGAAAGAGGAGAGTGAAAAGTTTGGCTTAAAGATCAACATTCAGAAAACAAATATCATGGAATCTGGTCCCATCACTTCACTGGAAATAGATGGAAAAACAGTGGAAACAGTGTCAGACTTTATTTTTTTGGGCTCCAAAATCACTTCAGATGCTGATTGCAGTTATGAAATTTAAAGCCGCTTACTCCTTGGAAGGAAAGTTATGACCAACCTTGATAGTATATTAAAAATCAGAGACATTATTTTGCCACCAAAGGTCCGTCTAGTCAAGGCTATGGTTTTTCCCGTGGTCATGTATGGATGTGAGAGTTGGACTGTGAAGAAAGCTGATCGCCCAAGAATTGATGCTTTTGAACTGTGGTGCTGGAGAAGACTCTTGAGAGTCCCTTGTACTGCAAGAAGATCCAACCAGTCCATTCTAAGGGAGATCAATCCTGGGTGTTCATTGGAAGGACTGATTCTAAAGCTGAAACTGCAATACTTTGGCCAACTCATGAGACGAGTTGACTCACTGGAAAATATTCTGATGCTAGGAAATGTTTGGGGCAGGAGGAGAAGGGGACGACAGAGAATGAGATGGCTGGATAGCATCACCGACTCTGTGGACATGAGTTTGAGTGAATTCTGGGAGTGGGTGATGGACAAGGAGTCCTGGCGCACAGTGATCTATTGGGTCGCGGAGAGTCGGACACGACTGAGCGACTTAACTAAACTGAATAAAGTGTGTCAAGTACCCTTTTGCCTTTCAGGCGGGAATGTGGAATTTCTCTTGATTTTGCAGTGCAAAATTTCCTCATCTCGCCTTGAGGGGATAATTTTGTGGTGTTTCTCGAGATGCGGCGGGAAGCTGGGTGTAATTCTCGAGTTGCGACGGGGACCTCAGGAATTCGCTCGGGTTGCTTCAGGGAAGTCAAGTTCACTTTTGTGTTGGAAGAGGAACTTCCGGATTACTCTCCAGCCATTAAATGGGAATAGGGCCTCTTCTCAAGATGAGTCCAAAAAGTGTGTTCTCCTCTCCAATGGGGACGGCTATGTCAGGGAACATTGTGAGTCGTATAAAGGGTGTCAAGTAACAGTTTTCCTTTCAAGCGGGAATGTGGGATTTCTCTTGAGATTCTGCAGCGAAAAATTTCCCCATCTCCCATTGAAGGATAATTTTGAAGTGTTTCTCGAGTTGCAGCCGGAAACTGCGTGTTCTTCATGAATTGCGATGGGGACCTCAGGTATTCGCTTGGGTTGCTACAGGGAAGTCAGGTCCCTTTTTGTGTTCGAAGGGGAACTTCGGGATTACTCTCGAGTCGTTAAATGGGAATTGGCCTCTTCTCGAGTTGAATTCATAAAGTGTGTTCTCCTCTCCAATGGGGACGGCTGAGTGAGGGAACTTTCTGAGTCGCATAAAGGGAGTCCAGTACCCTTTTGCCTTTCAAGCGGGAATGTGGGATTTCTCTTGGGATTCTGCAGCATAAAATTTCCTCATCTCGCATTGAGGAGATAATTTTGTGGTGTTTCTCGAATTGCGGCGCGAAGCTGCGGTTACTTCTAGAGTTGCGACGGGGACCTCAGCAACTCGCTTGGGTTGCTTCAGGGAAGTCAGGTCCCATTTTGTGTTGGAAGGAGAACTTCGGGATTACTCTGGAGCTGTAAAATCGGAATAGGGCCTCCTGTCGAGTTGAGTCCATAAAGTGTGTTTTCCTCTCCAATTGGGACGTCTGTGTGAGGGAAATTTATATGTCGCATAAAGGGTGTCAAGTACCCTTTTGATTTTCCGGCGAGAATGTGGGATTTCTCTTGAATAGTGCTGCGCAAAATTTCCTCATCACGCATTGAAGGGATAATTTTCTGATGTTTCTCCTTTTGAGGCGAGAAGCTGGGGGAACTTCTCGAGTAGCGACGAGGACCTCAGGAACTCACTCTGGTTACTTTAGGCATGTCAGTCCCCTTTTGTGTTGGTAGGGGAACTTCGCCGTTACTCTCGAACCCTGAAATGGGAATAGGGCCTCTTCTAGAATTGAGTCCATAAAGTGTGTTCTCCTCTTTAATGGGGACAGCTGTGTGAGGGAAATTTATGAGTCGCCTAAAGGTTGTCAAGTACCCTTTTGATTTTCAGGCGGGAATGTGGAATTTCTCTTGAATTGTACAGTGCAAAATTTCCACATCTCTCAGTGAGGGAATAATTTTGTGGTGTTATGCCGGTTGAAGCCGGAAGCTGGGGGTACCTCTCGAGTTGCAACGGGGACGTCAGGAACTCGCTCGGGTTACTTCAGAAAAGTAAATTCCCCTTTTGTGAAGTAGGGGAAACCTCAGGATTACTCTCGAACCGTTAAAGGGGAATAGTGCCTCTTCTCGTGTTGAGTCAAAAAAGTGTATTTTCCTCACCAATGGGGACGGCTGTGTGAGGGAACTTTATGAGTCTCATAAAGTTTGTCAAGTAAACTTTTGCCTTTCTAGAGGGAATGTGGGATGTCTCTTGAGATTCTGCAGCAAAAAATTTTAGTCATTTCACATTGAGGGGATAATTTTGTGGTGTTTCTCGATTTACGGCGGAAATTTGGGTACTTCTCGAGTTGCAACGGGGACCTCAGGAACTCACTCAGGTTGATCCAGAGAAGTCAGGTTTCCTTTTGTTTTGGAAGGGAAACTTCCGGATTACTCCCAAGAGGTTAAATGGGAATAGGGCCTCTTCTAGAGTTGAGTCCTTAAATTGTGTACTCCTCTCCAATGGGGACGTCTGTTAGGGAACTTTCTGAGTCGCATAAAGTGTGTCAAATAACCTTTTACCTTTCAAGCAGAAATGTGGGATTTCTCTTGAGATTCTGCAGCGCACAAATATCTCATCTCGCATTGAGGAAATAATTTTGAGGTGTTTCTCCAGTTGGGCCTGGTAGGTGGAGTATTTTACGAAATGAGACTGGGACCTCAGGAACTTGCTCGGGTTGCTTCAGGGAAGTCAGTTCCCTTTTTGTTGGAAGGAGAACTTTGGGAATACTCTCGAGCCGTAAAATGGGAATAGGGCCTCTTCTCGAGTTGAGTCCATAAAGTGTGTTCTCCTCTCCAATGGGGACGGCTGTGTGAGCAAACTTTCTGAGTCGCATAAATGGTGTCAAGTACCCTTTTGCCTTTCAAGAGGGAATGTGGTATTTCTCTTGTGATTCTGCAGCGCAAAATTTCCTCATCTCGCATTGAGAGGATAATTTTGTGGTGTTTCTGGACATGGGGCGGGAAGCTGGGAGTACTTCTTGACTTGTGACGGGGACCTCAGGAACTCGCTCGGGTTTCTTCAGGGAAGGAAGGTCCCCTTTTGTGTTGGAAGGGGAACTTCCGGTTTATTCTCAAGCCGTTAAATGAGAATAGAGCCTCATCTCGAATTGAGTCCATAAAATGTGTTCTTCTGTCCATTGGTCAGGGCTGTTTGAGGGACTTTCTGAGTCACATAAAGGGTTTCAAGTACCCTTTTGCCTTTCAAGAGGGAATGTGGTATTTCTCTTGAGATTCTGCAGCGCAAAATTTCCTTATCTCACGTTTAGGAGATAATTATTTGGGGTTTCTCGAGTTGCAGCAGCAAGCTGGCGGTATTTGTCGAATTGCGACGTGGGCCTCAGGAACTTGCTCGTGTTTCTTCAGGGAAGTCAGATCCCCTTTTGTGTTGGAAGGGGAACTTCCGGTTTACTCTAGAGACGTTAAATCGGAATAGGGGCTCATCTCGAATTGAGTCCATAAAGTGTGTTCTCCTCTCCAAAGGGGACGGCTGTGTGAGGGAACTTCCTGAGTCGAAAAAAGGGTGTCAAGTACCCTTTTGCCTTCCAAGAGGGAATATGGTATTTCTCTTGAGATTCTGCAGCGCAAAATTTCCACATCTTGAATTGAGGGGATAATTTTGTGGTGTTTCTCGAGTTGCGGCGGGAAGCTGGGCGTAGTTCTTGAGTTGCGACGGGGAACTCAGTATCTCGCTCGGGTTGCTTCAGGGAAGTCAGGTCTCTTTTTGTGTTGGAAGGGGAATTTCCAGTTTACTTCCGAGCCGTTAAATGGGAATAGGGTCTCATCTCCCATTGAGTCCATAACGTGTGTTCTCCTGTCCAGTCAGACTGATATTAGTGAAATTTCTGAGTCACATAGTGTTTCAAGTAACATTTTGCCTTTCAAGAGGGAATGTGGTATTTCTCTTGAGATTCAACAGCGCAAAATTTCCTCATCTCGCATTGAGGGGATAATTTTGTGGTGTTACTGGAGTTGTGGCGGGAAGCTGGCGGTACTTCTCGAGTTGCGACGGGGAGCTCAGGAACTCACTCGGGTTGCTTTAGGGAAGTCAGGTCCCCTTTTTTGTTGGAAGGGGAACTTCCAGTTTACTCTCGAGCCGTAAATAGGAATAGGGCCTCATCTCGAATTGAGTCCATAAAGTGTATTCTTCTGTCCAATGGGGACGGCTGAGTGAGGGAACTTTCTGGGACGCATAAAGGGTTTGAAGTACACTTTTGCCCTCAAGAGGGAACGTGGTATTTCTCTTGAGACTCTGCAGCGCCAAATTTCCTCATCTCGCACTGAGGGGATAATTTTGTGGTGTTTCTCGAGTTGCGGCGGAAAGCTGAGGGTAGTTCTCGAGTTGCGACGGGGACCTCAGGGACTCGCTCTGGTTGCTTCAGGGAAGTCAGGTCCCCTTTTTTGTTGGAAGGGAAACTCCCGGTTTAGTCTTGAGCTGTTAAATGGGAATAGTGCCTCATCTCGAATTGAGTATATGAAGTGTGTTCTCCTCTCCAATGGGGACTGATGTTAGTGAAGTTTCTGAGTCGTATAAAGGGTGTCAAGTACCCTTTTGCCTTTCAAGAGGGAATGAGGTATTTCTCTTCAGATTTTGCAGCGCCAGAAATCCTCATCCTGAATTGAGGGAAAATTTTTGTGGTGTTTCTCGAGTTGTGGCGGGAAGCTGGGGGTACTTCGCAAGTTGTGACGGGGAACTCAGGACCTCTCTCGGGTTGCTTCAGGGAAGTCAGGTCCCCTTTGTGTTGGAAGGGGAGATTCTGGATGACTTTCAAGCCATTAAATTGGAATAGGGGCTCATCTCAAGTTGAGTCAATAAATGTGTTCCCGTCTCCAATGTGGACGTCTGTGCGAGGGAACTCTCTGAGTCTCATAAAAGGTGTCAAGTACACTTTTGCCATTCAAGACGGAATATGGTATTTCTCTTGAGATTCTGCAGCGCAAAATATCCTCATGTTGCATTGAGGGGATAATTTTGTGGTGTTTTTCGAGTTGCGGCGGGAAGCTGGGGGTACTTCTTGAGTTGCGACGGGGACCTCAGGAACTTGCTCTGGTTGCTTCAGGGATGTCAGGTCCCCTTTTGTGTTGGAAGGGAAACTTCCGGCTTACCCTCGAGCCGTTAAATGGGAATTGTGCCTCATCTCGAACTGAGTCCATAAAGTGTGTTCTCCTCTCCAATGGGGACGGATTTTAAGGAACTTTCTGAGTGGCATAAAGTGTGTCAATTACCATTTTGCCTTTCAAGCGGGAATGTGGGATATCTCTTGAGATTCAGCAGGGAAAAATTACCTCATCTCGCATTGAAGGGATAATTCTGTGGTGTTTCTCGAGTTGCCGCGTGAAGCAGGGTGTACTTCTCGAGCTGCAACTGGGACCTCAGGAACTCGCTTGGTTGCTTCTGTGAAGTCAAGTCCGATTTCGTGTTGGAAGGGGATCTTCAGGATTACTCTCTAGACGTTAAATGGGAATATTGCCTCTTCTCAATTTAAGTCCATAAATTATGTTCTCCTCTCCACTGTGAAAAGGACATCTTTTTTTGGGTGTTAGTTCTAAAAGGTCTTGTAGGTCTTCATAGAACCGATTAACTTCGGCTTCTTCAGCACTACTCGTTGGGGCATAGGCCTGGATTACAGTAATATTGAATGGTTTGCCTTGGAAACGAACAGAAATCATCCTGTCATTTTTAAGATTGCATCCAAGTACTGCATTTCGGACTCTTTTGTTGACCATGATGGCTACTCCATTTCTTCTAAGGGATTCCTGCCCACAGTAGTAGATATAATGGTCGTCTGAGTTAAATTCACCCATTCCAGTCCATTTTAATTCACTGATTCCTAGAATGTCAACGTTCACTCTTGCCATCTCCTGTTTGACCACTTCCAATTTGCCTTGATTCATGGACCTAACATTCCAGGTTCCTATGCAATACTGCTCTTTACAGCACCGGACCTTGCTTCTATCACTGGTCACATCCACAACTGGGTACTGGTTTTGCTTTTGCTCCATCCCTTTATTCCTTCTATAGTTATTTCTCCACTGAGCTCCAGTAGCATACTGGGCACCTACTGACCTGGGGAATTCCTCATTCAGTATCCTATCATTTTGCCCTTTGTTACTGTTCATGGGGTTCTCAAGGCAAGTATACTGAAGTGGTTTGCCATTCCCTTCTCCAGTGGACCACATTCGGCTGTGGTCCATGTGATCAGATTGGCTAGTTTCCTGTGATTATGATTTCAGTCTGTCCGCCCTCTGGTGCCCCCTAGCAATACCTACCGTCTTATTTGGGTTTCTCTTACCTTGGTCGTGGAAAATCTCTTCACAGCCGCTCCAGCAAAGTGTAGCCGCTGTACCTTACCTTGGACGAGGGGTATCTCCTCGAGGCCGCCCCTACTGACCTTGAACGCGGAGTAGTTCCTCTCGGCCCTCCTGCGCCCGCGCAGCCACCGCCTCTTGGACGTGGGGTAGCTCCTCACGGCCGCACCTCTTTGCGTGGTTCGTTGCGCCGGGGCCGGCGTCTCTCGCGTCGCGTCTGCGCCGCCGGGGCCGGCGTCTCTCGCGTCGCGTCTGCGCCGCCGGGGCCGGCGTCTCTCGCGTCGCGTCTGCGCCGCCGGGGCCGGCGTCTCTCGCGTCGCGTCTGCGCCGCCGGGGCCGGCGTCTCTCGCGTCGCGTCTGCGCCGCCGGGGCCGGCGTCTCTCGCGTCGCGTCTGCGCCGCCGGGGCCGGCGTCTCTCGCGTCGCGTCATCAAGAAACACCTGGAGTAACAGGCAAATTTGGCCTTGGAGCACGGAATGAAGCAGGGCAAAGGCTAATAGAGTTTTGTCAAGAGAACGCACTGGTCATAGCAAACACCCTCTTCCAACAACACAAGAGAAGACTCTACACATGGACATCACCAGATGGTCAACACCGAAATCAGATTGATTATATTCTTTGCAACCAAAGATGGAGAAGCTGTATACAGTTAGCGAAAACAAGACCCGGAGCTGACTGTGGCTCAGATCATGAACTCCTTATTGCGAAGTTCAGACTTAAATTGAAGAAAGTCGGGAAAACCACTAGACCATTCAGATATGACCTCAATCAAATCCCTTATGATTATGCAGTGGAAGTGAGAAATAGATTTAAGGGACTAGATCTGATTGACAGAGTGCCTGATAAACTCTGGACGGAGGTTCGTGACATTGTACAGGAGACAGGGACCAAGAGCATCCCCATGGAAAAGAAATGCAAAAGAGCGAAATGGCTGTCTGAGGAGGCCTTACAAATAGCTGTAAAAAGAAGAGAGGCGAAAAGCAAAGGAGAAAAGGAAAGATATAAGCATCTGAATGCAGAGTTCCAAAGAATAGCAAGGAGAGATAAGAAAGCCTTCCTCAGTGTTCAATGCAAAGAAATAGAGGAAAACAACAGAATAGGAAAAACAAGAGACCTCTTCAAGAAAATTAGAGATTCCAAGGGAACATTTCATGCAAAGATGGGCTCGATAAAGGACAGAAATGGTATGGACCTAACAGAAGCAGAAGATATTAAAATGAGGTGGCAGGAATACACAGAAGAACTGTACAAAAAAGATCTTCACGACCAAGATAGTCACGGTAACGTGATCACTGACCTAGAGCCAGACATCTTGGAATGTGAAGTCAAGTGGGCCTTAGAAAGCATCACTACGAACAAAGCTAGTGGAGGTGATGGAATTCCAGTGGAGCTATTTCAAATCTTGAAAGATGATGCTGTGAAAGTGCTGCACTCAATATGCCAGAAGATTTGGAAAACTCAGCAGTGGCCACAGGACTGGAAGAGGTCAGTCTTCATTCCAATCCCAAAGAAAGGCAATGCCAAAGAATGCTCAAACTACCGCACAATTGCACTCATCTCACACGCTAGTAAAGTCATGCTCAAAATTCTCCAAGCCAGGCTTCAGCAGTATATAAACCGTGAACTCCCAGATGTTCAAGCAGGTTTTAGAAAAGGCAGAGGCACCAGAGATCAAATTGCCAACATCCGCTGGATCATGGAGAAAGCAAGAGAGTTTCAGAAAAACATCTATTTCTGCTTTATTGACTATGCCAAAGCCTTTGACTGTGTCAATCACAATAAACTGTGGAACATTCTGAAAGAGATGGGAATCCCAGACCACCTGACCTGCCTCTTGAGAAACCTGTATGCAGGTCAGGAAGCAACTGTTAGAACTGGACATGGAACAACAGACTGGTTCCAAATAGGAAAAGGTGTACGTCAAGGTTGTATATTGTCACCTTGCTTATTTAACTTATATGCAGAGTACATCATGAGGAACGCTGGGCTGGAAGACGCACAAGCTGGAATCAAGATTGCCGAGAGAAATATCAATAACCTCAGATATGCAGATGACACTACCCTTATGGCAGAAAGTGAAGAGGAACTCAAAAGCCTCTTGATGAAAGTGAAAGAGGAGAGTGAAAAGGTTGGCTTGAAGCTCAACATTCAGAAAACAAAGATCATGGCATCTGGTCCCATCACTTCTTGGGAAATAGATGGAAAAACAGTGGAAACAGTGTCAGACTTCGTTTTTTTGGGCTCCAAAATCACTGCAGATGCTGATTGCAGCCATGAAATTAAAAGATGCTTGCTCCTTGGAAGGGAAGTTATGACCAACCTTGATAGTATATTAAAAAGCAGAGGCATTACTTTGCCAACCAAGGTCCGTCTAGTCAAGGCAATGGTTTTTCCCGTGGTCATGTATGGATGTGAGAGTTGGACTGTGAAGAAGGCTGATCGCCGAAGAATCGATGCTTTTGAACTGTGGTGCTGGAGAAGACTCTTGAGAGTCCCTTATACTGCAAGGAGATCCAACCAGTCCATTCTAGAGGAGATCAATCCTGGATGTTCATTGGAGGGACTGATGCTGAAGCTGAAACTGCAATACTTTGGCCAACTCATGCGACGAGTTGACTCACTGGAAAAGACTCTGATGCTGGGAAAGGTTGGGGGCGGGAGGAGAAGGGGACGACGGAGAATGAGATGGCTGGATGGCATCACCGACTCTGTGGACATGAGTTTGAGTGAACTCCGGGAGTTGGTGATGGACAGGGAGGCCTGGCGTGCTGTGATTCATGGGGTCGCGGAGAGTCGGACACGACTGAGCGACTGAACTGAACTGAACTCCACTGTGAAAGGATGTTAGGGACCATTCTGAGTCGCCTCAATGGAGTCAAGTACCCTTTTGCCTTTCAAGCGGGAATGTGAAATTTCTCTGAGATTCTGCAGGGCAATATTTCCTCACCTCGCATTGAGGGGATAATTTTGTGGTGTTTCTCGAATTGCGGCGGGAAGCTGGGTGTATTCCTAAAGTTGCAACGGGGACCTCAGGAACTCACTCGAGTTACTTCACGGAATTCAGGTCCCCTTTTGTGCTGGAAGGGGAACTTCCGGATTACTCTCTTGCCCTTTAATGGGAATAGGGCCTCTTCTGGAGTAGAATCCGTAAAGTGTGTTCTCCTCTCCAATGGGGACGGATGTTAGGGAACTTTCTGAGTGGCATAAAGTGTGTCAGGTAACCTTTTGCCTTTCAAGCGAGAATGTGGGATTTCTCTTGAGATTCTGCAGGGCAAAATTACCTCATCTCGCATTGAGGGTTTAATTTTATGGTGTTTCTAGATTTGCAACGGGAAGCAGGGGTACTTCTCGGGTTGCGACCGGGACCTCAGGACCTCGCTCGTGTTGCTTCAGGGAAGTCAAGTCCCCTTTTGTGTTGGAAGGGGAACTTCCGGATTACTCTCGAGCCATTAAAAGGGGAATATTGTGTGTTCTCAATTTGAGTCCATAAAGTGTGTTCTCCTCTCCACTGAGGATGGATGTTAGGGACCATTCTGATTCGTCTCAAGGGAGTCAAGTACCCGTTTCCCTTTCAAGAGGGAATGTGGGATTTCTCTTGAGATTCTGCAGCGCAAAATTTCCTCATCTCGCATTGAGGGGAAATTTTGTGGTGTTTCATGAATTACGGCGGGAATCTGGGGTACTCCTCGAGATGCAATGGGGACCTCACGATCTCACTCGATTTACTTCAGGGAAGTCAGGTCCCCTTTTTGCTGGAAGGGGAACTTCCGGATTACTCTCTTGCCCTTTAATGGGAATAGTGCCTCTTCTGGAGTAGAATCCGTAAAGTGTGTTCTCCTCTCCAATGCGGACGGATGTTAGGGAACTTTCTGAATGGCATAAAGTGTGTCAAGTAACCTTTTGCCTTTCAAGCGAGAATGTGGGATTTCTCTTGAGATTCTGCGGGGCAAAATTACCTCATCTCGCATTGAGGGTTTAATTTTATGGTGTTTCTAGATTTGCAACGGGAAGCAGGGGTACTTCTCGGGTTGCGACCGGGACCTCAGGACCTTGCTCGTGTTGCTTCAGGGAAGTCAAGTCCCCTTTTGTGTTGGAAGGGGAACTTCCGGATTACTCTCGAGCCATTAAAAGGGGAATATTGTGTGTTCTCAATTTGAGTCCATAAAGTGTGTTCTCCTCTCCACTGAGGATGGATGTTAGGGAACATTCTGATTCGTCTCAAGGGAGTCAAGTACCCGTTTCCCTTTCAAGAGGGAATGTGGGATTTCTCTTGAGATTCTGCAGCGCAAAATTTCCTCATCTCGCATTGAGGGGAAATTTTGTGGTGTTTCATGAATTACGGCGGGAATCTGGGGTACTCCTCGAGATGCAATGGGGACCTCACGATCTCACTCGATTTACTTCAGGGAAGTTAGGTCCCCTTTTTGCTGGAAGGGGAACTTCCGGACTACTCTCGAGCCGTTAAATGGGAATATTGCCTCTTCTCGATTTGAGTCCATAAAGTATGTTCTCCTCTCCACTGACGACGGATGTTAGGGACCATTCTTAGTCGCCTCAAGGGAGTCAAATACCCTTTTGCCTTTCAAGCGGGAATGTGAAATTTCTCTGAGATTCTGCAGCGCAATAGTTTCTCATTTCGCATTGAGGGGATAATTTTGTGGTGTTTCTCGAATTGCGGCAGGAAGCTGGTTGTATTCCTAAACTTGCAACAGGGACCTCAGGAACACACTCGAGTTACTTCACGGAAGTCAGGTCCCCTTTGGAAGGGGAACTTCCGTATTACTCTCTTGCCCTTTAATGGGAATAGGGCCTATTCTCGAGTTGAATACATAAAGTGTGTTCTCCTCTCTAATGGGGACATATGTTAGGGAACTTTCTGAGTGGCATAAAGTGTGTCAAGTACACTTTTGCCTTTCAAGCGGGAATGTGGGATTTCTCTTGAGATTCTGCAGCGCAAAATTACGTCATCTCACATTGAGGGTTTAATTTTATTGTGTTTCTCGAGTTGCGGCGGGAAGCAGGTGTTACTTCTCGAGTTGCGACGAGGACCTCAGGAACTCACTCGGGTTGGTTCAGGGAAGTCAAGTCCCCTTTTTGTGTTGGAAGGGTAACTTCCGGATTACTCTCGAGCCATTAAATGGGAATATTGCCTTTTCCCGAGTTGAGGCCATAAAGTGTGTTTACCTCTCCACTGAGGACGGATGTTAGATAACATTCTGAGTGGCCTAAAGTGTGTCAAGTACCCTTTTCACTTTCAAGCGGTAATGTGGGATTTCTCTTGAGATTCTGCAGCGCAAAATTTCCTCATCTCACATTGAGGGGATAATTTTGTTGTGTTTCTCGAATTGCAGTGAGAAGTTGGGGGTAATTCTCGAGTTGCGACGTGGACCTCAGGAACTCGCTCAGGTTTCTTCAGGGAAGTCAGGTCCCCTTTTTTGTTGGAAGGGAAACTTCTGGTTTACTCTCGAGCCGTTAAATGGGAATATTGCCTCATCTCGAACTGAGTCCATAAAGTGTGTTCTCCTCTCCAATTGTGACTGTTTTTAATAAAATTTCTGAGTCGCATCAGTTCAGTTCAGTTCAGTTCAGTCGCTCAGTCATGTCCGACGCTCCGCGACCCCATGAATCACAGCACACCAGGCCTCCCTGTCCACCCCCAACTACCGGAGTTCACTCAAACTCATGTCCACAGAGTCGGTGATGCCATCCAGCCATCTCATTCTCTGTCGTCCCCTTCTCCTCCCGCCCCCAAACTTTCCTAGCATCAGAGTCTTTTCCAGTGAGTCAACTCGTCACATGAGGTGGCCAAAGTATTGGAGTTTCAGCTTTAGCATCAGTCCCTCCAATGAACACCCAGGATTGATCTCCTTTAGAATGGACTGGTTGGATCTCCTTGCAGTATAAGGGACTCTCAAGAGTCTTCTCCAACACCACAGTTAAAAAGCATCGATTCTTCGGCGATCAACTAAAGGCTGTCAAATACCCTTCTGCCCTTCAAGAGGGAATGTGACATTTCTCTTGAGATTCTTCAGCGCAAAATTTCCTCATCTCGCATTGAGGGGATAATTTTGTGTTGTTTCTCGAATTGCGGCGGGAAGCTGGGGGTACTTCTCGAGTTGCGACGGGGACCTCAGGAACTCACTCGAGTTACTTCAGGAAAGTCAGGTCCCCTTTTGTGCTGAAGGGGAACGTCCGGATTACTCTCGAGCACTTAAATGGGAATAGGGCCTCTTCGAGATTTGAGTCCGTAAAGTGTGTTCTCCTCTCCAATGGGGATGGATGTTAGGGAACATTCTGAGTGGCATAAATTGTGTCAAGCACACTTTTGTCTTTCAAGCGGGAATGTGGGAATTCTCTTGAGATTCTGCAGCGCAAAATTTCCTCATCTCGCACTGAGGAGATAATTTTGTGGTGTTTGTCGTGTTGCTGCGGGTAGCTGGTGGTACCTCTCGAGTTGCACCTGGGACTTCAGTTACTCGCTCGGGTTGCTTCATGTAGGTAAGGTCCCCTTTTGTGATGGAAGGGAAATTCCGATTAACTCTCGAGCCCTTAAATGAGAATAGAGCCTCTTCTCGATTTGAGTCCATAAAGAGGGTTCTCCACTCCAATGGAGACAGATGTTAGGAATCTGTGTAAGTCACATAAAGTGTGTCAAGTAGCCTTTCGCATTTCAAGCGGTAATGTGGAATTTGTCTTGAGATTTTGCAGCGCAAAATTTCCTCATCTCGGATTGAGGGGATAATTTTGTGGTGTTTCCCGAGATGCGGCGTGAAGCTGTGGGTATTTCTCGAGTTGCGACGGGCACCTAAGGAACTCGCTCATGTTGCTTCAGGGAAGTCAGGTCACCTTTTGTGTTGGAAGGGGAATTTCTGGATTAGTCTCGAGCCGTTAAATGGGAATAGGACCTCATCTAGTTTTGAGTCCGAAAATTGTGTTTTCCTCTCCAATTGGGACGTCTGTGTGAGGGAACTTTCTGAGTCGTATAAAGGGTGTCAAGTATCCTTTTGCCTTTCAAGCGGGAATGAGGGATTTCTCTTGAGATTCTGCAGCTCAAAATTTCCTCATCTCGCATTGAGGGGATAATTTTGTGGTGTTTCTCGAGTTGCGGCGGGAAGCGGGGTGTACTTCTCGAGTTGCGAAGGGGATCTCAGTAAATCCCTTGGGTTGCTTCAGGGAGGTCAGGTCCCCTTTTGTGTTGGACTGGGAACTTCCGGATGACTCTCGTGCCCATAAGTGGGAATAAGGCCTCTTCTCGAGTTGAGTCCATAAAGTGTGTCCTCCTCTCCAATGGGGACGGTTGTTTGAGGGAAATACCTGAGTCACATAAAGGGTGTCAAGTACACTTGTGCCTTTCAAGCGGGAATTTGGGTTTTCTCTTGAGATTCTGCAGCACAAAATTACCTCATCTGCATTGAGGTGATAATTTTGTGGTGTTTCTCGAGTTTCTGCGGGGAGCTGGGGGTACATCTCGAGTTGGGACGTGGACCTCAGGAACTCGCTACGGTTGCTTCAGGGAAGTCAGGTCCCCTCTTGTGTTGGAAGGGAAATATCCGAATTACTCTCGAGACCTTAAATGCATATAGGGCCTCTTTTCGAATTGAGTCCATAAAATGTGTTCTCTTCTGCAATGTGTACGGTTGTGTGAGTGAATTTTCTGAGTCGCATAAAGTGCGTAAAGGACCCTTTTGCCTTTGAAGTGTGAATGTGGGATTTCTCTTGAGATTCTGCAGCGGAAATTTTCCTCATCTCACATTGAAGGTATAATCCTGTGCTGTTTCTCGAGATGCGGCGGGAAAATGGGGGTACTTCTCGAGTTGCGACTGGAACCACAGGAACACGCTCAGGTCGCTTCAGGGAAGTCCGGTCCCCTTTAGTGTCGGAAGGGGAACGTCCTATTTAATCTCGAGCCCTTAAATGGGAATAGGGCCTCTTCTCGAGTTGAGTCCTTAAAATGTGTTCTCCTCTCCAATGGGGACGGCAGTTTGAGGGAACTTTCTGAGTCGCATAAAGGGTGTCAAGTACACTTTTGCCTTTCAAGCGGGAATGTGGATTTTCTCTTGAGATACTGCAGCGCAAAATTTCCTCATCTCACATTGAGGGGATAATTTTGTAGTGTTTCTCGAGTTGCCGCTGGAAGTAGAGGGTATTTCTCGAGTTGCGATGGGGACCTCAGGAACTCGTTCGGGTTGCTTCAGGGAAGTCAAGTCCCCTTTTGTGTTGGAAGGGGAACTTCAGGATTACTCTCGAGCTGTTAAATGGGAATATTGCCTCTTCTCGATTTGAGTCCATAAAATGTGTTCTCCTCTCCACTGAGGATGGATGATAGGGACCATTCTGAGTCGCCTGAAGGGTGGCAAGTACCCGTTTGCCTTTCAAGCGGGAATGTGGGATTTCTCTCGAGATTCTGCATTGCAAAATTTCCTCTTCTCATTTTGAGGGGATAATTTTTTGGTGTTTCTCGATTTGTGGCGGGAAGCTGGGGGTACTTCTCGAGTTTCGACGGGGACCTCAGAAACTCACTCGAGTTACTTCAGGGAAGTCAGGTCCCCTTTTGTGCTGGAAGGGGAACATCCGGATTACTCTCGAGCCCTTTAATAAGAATAGGGTCTCTTCTCGAGTTGAGTCCTTAAATTTTGTTTTCCTCTCCAATGGGGACGGATGTTAGGGAACTTTCAGAGTGGCATAAAGTGTGTCAAGTAACCTTTTGCCTTTCAAGTGGGAATGTGGGATTTCTCTTGAGATTCTGCAGGGCAAAATTTCCTCATCTCTCATTGAGGGGATAATTTTGTGGTGTTTCTCGAGTTGCAGCGCAAACGTATGTGTACTTTTCGATTTGCGACGGAGACCTCAGGAACTCGCTCGGGTTGTTTCAGGGAAGTCCGCTCCCCTTTGCTGTTGGAAGGGGAACTTCCAGTTTCCTCTGGAGCAATTAAATGGAAATAAGGCCTCATCTCGAATAGAGACCATAAAGTGTGTTTTCCTCTCCAATCGGGACGGCTGTGTGAGGGAACTTTCTGAGTAGCATAAATTGTGTCAAGTACCCTTTAGCCTTTCAAGAGGGAATGTGGTACTTCTCTTGTGATTCTGCAGTGTAAAATTTCATTATCTCGCATTGAGGGGATAATTTTGTGGTGTTTCGCGAGTTGTGGGGGGAAGCTCGGTGTACTTCTCGAGTCGCGACTGGAACCTCAGGAACTCGCTCGGGTTGCTTCATGGAAGTCATGTCCCCTTTGATGTTGGAAGGGGAAATTCCGGTTTCCTCTCGAGCAGTTAAATGGGAATAAGGCCTCATCTCGAATTGAGTCCATAAAGTGTGATCTCCTCTCCAATGGGGGCGGCTGTGTGAGGGAACTTTCTGAGTCGCATAAAGGCTGTGAAGTACCCTTTTGCTTTTCAAGAAGGTATGTGGTATTTCTCTTGAGATTCTGCTGCGCAAAATTTCCTCATTATGCATCGAAGGGATAATTTTGTGGTGTTTCTCGAGTTGCGGCGGGAAGCTGGGGGTACTTCTTAAGTTGCGATGGGGACCTCAGGAACTCTCTCGGATTGCTTCAGGGAAGTGAGTTCACCTTTTGTGTTGGATGGGTAACTTCCGGTTTACTCTGGAGCCGTTAAATGGGAATAGGGCCTCATCTCGAATTGAGTGCATATAGTGTGTTCTCCTCTCCAATGTGGACTCATGTTAGTGAAATTTCTGAGTGGCATAAAGGGTGTCAAGTTCCCTATGGTCTTACAAGAGTTATTGTGGTAATTCTCTTGAGATTCTGCAGCACAGAATTTCCTCATCTCGCTTTGAGAGGATAATCTTGTGGTGTTTCTCGAGTTGCGGCGGGAAGCTGCACGTACTTCTCGAGTTGCGACGAGGACCTCAGGAACTCGCTCTGGATGCTTCAGGGAAGTCAGATCCCCTTTTTTGTTGGAAGGGGATCTTCTGGTTTACTCTCTAGCCATTAAATGGGAATAGGGCTTCATCTCGAATTGAGTCCATAAAGTGTGTTCACCTGTCCAATTGGGAAGGCTGTTTGAGGGAACTAACTGAGTCGCAAAAAGGGGGTCAAGAACCCTTTTGCCTTTCAAGAGGGAATGTTGTATTACTCTTGAGATTATGCAGTGAAAATTTCCTCATGTCGCATTGAGGGATAGTTTAGCGGTATTTCTCGAGTTGCGGCGGTAAGCTGGGGGTACTTCTCGAGTTACGTTGGGCACCTCAGGAACTCGCTCGGGTCGCTTCAGGGTAGTTAGGTCCCCTTTTGTGTTGGGAGGGGAACTTCCTGTTACTGTCAAGCGGTTAAATGGCAATAAGGCCTCATCTCGAATTGAGTCCATAACCTGTATTCTACTCTCCAATGGGTACAGCTGTGTGAGGAAACTTTCTGAGTCGCATAAAGGGTGTCAAGTACCTTTTTGCCTTTCAAGACGGAATGTGGGATTACTCTTGAGATTATGCATCGAAAATTTCCTCATTTCGCATTTAGGTGATAATTTTGTGGTGTTTCTCGAGTTGCGGTGGAAAGCTGGAGATAGTTTTTGAGTTGCGACGGGGACCTCAGGAACTCGCTTGGGTTGCTTTAGTGAATTCAGGTCCCCTTATATGTTGGAAGGGGAACTTCCGGTTTACTCCCGAACAGTTAAATGGTAATAGGGCTTCATCTCTTATTGAGTGCATTAATTGTGTTCTCCTGTTCAATGGCAGGACTGTTTAAGGGATCATTCAGAATCGCATAAACGGTGTCAAGTACCCTTTTGCCTATCAAGAGGGAATGTTGGATTACTCTTGAGATTATGCAGCTCAAATTTTCCTCATCTCACACTGAGGAGATAATTTTGTGTTGTTTCACGAGTTGCGGCAGGAAGCTAGGGGTACTTCGGGAGTTGCGACAGGGACCTCAGGAACTCGCTCAGGTTGCTTCAGGGAAGGCAGGTCCCCTTTTGTTTTGGAAGGGGAACTTCCGGTTTACTCTCGAGCCGTTAAATGGGAATAGGTCCTCAACTCAAATTGAGTCCATAAAGTGTTTTCTCCTGTCCAATGGGGACGGCTGTGTGATGGAAATTTCTGAGTCGCATAAAAGGTGTCAGGTACTCTTTTGCCTTTCCAGAGGGAATGTGGTATTTCTCTTGAGATTCTGCAGCATAAAATTTCCTCATCTCGCATTGAGGGCATAATTCTCTGGTGTTTCTCGAGTTGCGGTGGGAAGCAGGGGATACTTCTCGAGTTGCGACCGGGACCTCAGGAACTCGCTCGGATAGCTTCAGGGAAGTCAGGTCCCCATTTGTGTTGAAGGGGAACTTCCGGATTACTCTCGAGCCGTTAAATGGGAATATGAACTCATCTCGTATTGAGTCCATAAAGTGTGTTCACCTCTCCAATGGGGACGGCTGTGTGAGGAACTTTCTGAGTCGCATAATGGGTGTCAAGTACCCTTTTGCCTTTCAAGAGGGAATGTGGGATTTCTCTTGAGATTCTGCAGCGCAAAATTACCTCATCTCGCATTGAGGGGATAATTTTGTGGTGTTTCTCGAGTTGCGGTGGGAATTAGGCGGTACTTCTCGAGTTGTGACGGGGACCTCAGGAGCTCTCTCGGTTACTTCAATGAAGTCAAGTCCCCTTTTGTGTTGGAAGGGGAACTCCCGGATTACTCTCGAGACCGTTAATGGGAATAGGGCATCTTTTCAAGTTGAGTCCATAAAGGGTGTTCTCTTCTCCACTGAGGACGGATGTTAGATACCATTCTGAGTCGCCTAAAGTATGTCAAGTACCCTTTTCACTTTGAAGCGGTAATGTGGGATTTCTCTTGAGGTTCTGCACCGCAAAATTTCCTCATCTCCCATTGAGAGGATAATTTTTTTGTGTTTTTCGAGTTGCGGCGGGAAGATGGGGATACTTCTCCAGGTGCGACTGGGACCTGAGAAATGCGCTCCGGTTGCTTCAGGGAAATCATGTCCCCTTTTTTGTTGGAAGGGGACCATCCAGTTTACTCTCGAGCCGTAAAATGCGAATAGGGCCTCATTTCGAATTGAGTCCTTAATGTGTGTTCTCCTCTCCAATGGGGACTGATGTTAGTCAATTTTCTGAGTCGCATAAAGGGTCTGAAGTACCCTTTTGCTTTTCAAGGGGAATGTGGTATTTCTCTTGAGATTCTGCAGGGTAATATTTCCTCATCTCGCACTAAGGGGATAGTTTGTGTAGTTTCCTGATTTACGGCGAGAAGCTGGGGGTACTTCTCGAGTTACGACCGGGACCTCAGGTCCTTGCTCGGGTTTCTTCAGGGAAGGAAGGTCATCTTTTGTGTTGGAAGGGGAACTTCCGGTTTATTCTTGAGCCGTTAATTGGGAATAGGGCCTCATCTCGAATTGAGTCCATAAAGTGTGTTCTCCTCTGCAATGGGGACAGCTGTGTGAGGGAACTTTCTGAGTCGCATAAAGGGTGTCAAGTTCCCTTTTGCCTTTCAAGAGGGAATGTGGGATTACTCTTGAGATTCTGCAGCTCAAAATTTCCTCATCTCGCATTGAGGGGATAATTTTGTGGTGTTTCTCGAGTTGCAGCGGGAAGCGGGGTGTACTTCTCGAGTTGCGAAGGGGATCTCAGTAAATCCCTCGGGTTGCTTCAGGGAGGTCAGGTCCCCTTTTGTGTTGGACTGGGAACTTCCGGATCACTCTCGTGCCCTTAAGTGGGAATAGGGCCTCTTCTCGAGTTGAGTCCATAAAGTGTGTCCTCCTCTCCAATGGGGACGGTTGTTTGAGGGAAATATCTGAGTGACATAAAGGGTGTCAAGTACACTTTTGCCTTTCAAGCGGGAATTTGGGTTTTCTCTTGAGATTCTGCAGCGCAAAATTACCTCATCTGCATTGAGGTGATAATTTTGTGGTGTTTCTCGAGTTTCTGCGGGGAGCTGGGGGTACATCCCGAGTTGGGACGTGGACCTCAGGAACTCGCTACGGTTGCTTCAGGGAAGTCAGGTCCCCTATTTTGTTGGAAGGGGAACATCCGGATAATTCTCCAGCCGTTAAATGGGAATATTGCCTCTTCTCGATTTGAGTCCAATAACTGTGTTCTTATTTCCACTGAGGACGGAAGTTAGGGACCATTTTTAGTCGCCTAAAGGGAGTCAAGTACCTTTTTGACTTCAAGCGGGAATGTGGGATTTCTCTTGAGATTCTGTAGCACAAAATTTTCTCATCTCACATTGAAGGGACAATTTTGTGGTATTTCTCAAATTGCGGCGTGAAACTGGGGGTACTTTTCCTTTGCGACGGGAACATCAGGAACTCACTTGAGTTACTTCAGGGAAGTCAGGTCCCCTTTTTTGCTAGAAGGGGAACTTCCGGTTTACTCTCGAGCTGTTAAATGGGAATAGGGCCTCATCTCAAATTGAGTTCATAAATTGTGTTCTCCTGTCCAATGGGGACGGCTGTGTGAGGGAAATTTCTGAGTTGCATAAAGGGTGTCAAGTACCCTTTTGCCTTTCATGAGGGAATGTGGTATTTCTCTTGAGATTCTGCATCGCAAAATTTCCCCATCTCGCATTGAGTGGATAATTTTTTGGTGTTTCTCGAGTTGCGGCGGGAAGATGGGGGTACTTCTCGAGTTGTGATGGGGACCTCAGGAACTCGCTCGGGTTGCTTCAGCGAAGTCAGGTCCCCTTTGGTGTTGGAATGGGAACTTCCGGTTTACTCTCGAGCCCTTAAATAGGAATAGGACCTCATCTCGAATTGAGTCCATAATATGTGTTCTCCTCTCCAAAGGAGACTGATGTTGGTGAAATTTCTGAGTCGCATAAAGGTTGTTAAGTACCCTTTTGCCTATCAAAAGGGAATGTAGTATTTCTCTTGAGATTCTGCAGCGCAAAATTTGCTCATCTCGCATCGAGGGAATAATTCTGTTGTGTTTCTTGAGTTGCAGCGGGAAGCTGGGGGTACTTCTCGAGTTGCGACGGGGACCTCAGGGACTCGTTCGGGTTGCTTCAGGGAATTCAGGTTCCCTTTTTGTTAGAAGGGGAACTTCCGGTTTACTCTCGAGCCGTTAAATGGGAATAGTGCTTCATCTCGAATTGAGTCCATAAACTGTGTTCTCCTCTCCAAGGGGACGGCTGTGTGAGGGAAATTTCTGGGTCACATAACGGGTGTCAAGTACCCTTGTACCTTTCAAGAGGAAATGTGGGAAGAGTCTTGAGTTTATGCAGCGAAAATTTCCTCATCTCGCATTGAGGGAATAATTTTGTGTTGCTTCTCGAATTGCGGCGGGAAGCTGGGGTACTTCTCGAGTGGCGACGGGGACCTCGGGAAGTCGCTCGGGTTATTTCAGGGAAGTCAAGTCCCCTTTTGTGTTGGAAGGGGAATTTCGAGATTACTCTCGAGCCGATAAAGGATAATATTGCCTCTTCTCGATTTGAGTCCATAAAGTGTGTTTTCGTCTCCACTGAAAACAGATATTAGGGACCATTCTGAGTCGCCTAAAGAGAATCAAGTACCCTTTTGCCTTTCAAGCTATAATGTGGTATTTCTTCTGAGATTCTACAGCACAAAATTACCTTATCTCGAATTGAGGGGATAATTTTGGTTTTTTCTCGAGTTGTGGAGGGAAGCAGGGGATACATTTAGAGTTGTGACGGGGACCTCAGGAACTCGCTCAGCTTGTTTCAGGGAAGTCATGTCCCCTTTTGTGTTGGAAGGGGAACTTCCGGATAACTCTCCAGCCTTTAAATGGGAATATTGCCTAATCTCGATTTGAGTCCATAAAATATGTTCTCCTCTCCACTGAAGACGGATGTTAGGGAACATTCTGAGTCACCTAAAGGGAGGTAAGTACCCTTTGGTCTTTCAAGCGGGATGTGAGATTTCTCATGAGATTGTGTAGGGTAAAATTTGCTCATTTGCATTTAGGGGATAATTTCGTGGTGTTTCTCGAATTGCGGCGGGAAGCTGAGGGTACTCCTGGAGGTGCGATGGGGACCTCAGGAACTCGCTCGAGTGGCTTCAGGGAAGTCAGGTCCCCTTTTATGTTGGGAGGGGAACTTCTGGTTTCCTCTCGAGCCGTTAAATGGGAATAGGGCCTCATCTCGAATTGAGTCCATAAAGTGGGCTCTCCTATACAATGAGGACGGCTGTGGAGGAACTTACTGTGTCGCATAAAGGGTGTCAAGTAACCTTTTGTCAGTCAAGAGGGAATGTGGGATTAGTCGTGAGATTATGCAGCGAAAATTTCCTCATCTCGCATTGAGGGGATAATTTTGTGGTGTTTCTCGAGTTGAGGCGGGAAGCTGGGGGTACTTCGCGAGTTGCAACGGGGACCTCAGGGACTCGCTCAGGTTGCTTCAGGGAAGTCAGGTCCCCTTTTTTGTTGGAAGGGGAACTTCCAGTTTACTCTTGAGCCGTTAAATGGGAATCGTGCTTCATCTCGAATTGAGTCCATAAAGTGTGTTCTCGTCTCCAATGGGGACGGCTGTGTGAGGGAACTTTCTGAGTCGCATAAAGGGTGTCAAGTACCCTTTTGCCTTTCATGAGTGAATGTGGTATTTCTCTTGAGATTCTGCAGCGAAAATTTCCTCATCTCGCTTTGAGGGGATAATTCTTTGGTGTTTCTCGAGTTGCGGCGGGAAGATGGGGGTACTTCTCGAGTTGTGATGGGGACCTCAGGAACTCGCTCGGGTTGCTTCAGCGAAGTCAGGTCCCCTTTGGTGTTGGAATGGAAACTTCCGGTTTACTCTCGAGCCCTCAAATGGGAATAGGACCTCATCTCGAATTGAGTCCATAATGTGTGTTCTCCTCTCCAAAGGAGACTGATGTTGGTGAAATTTCTGAGTCGCATAAAGGTTGTTAAGTACCCTTTTGCCTATCAAAAGGGAATGTAGTATTTCTCTTGAGATTCTGCAGCGCAAAATTTGCTCATCTCGTATTGAGGGAATAATTTTGTTGTGTTTCTTGTGTTGCGGCGGGAAGCTGGGGGTACTTCTCGAGTTGCGACGGGGACCTCAGGGACTCGTTCGGGTTGCTTCAGGGAATACAGGTCCCCTTTTTGTTGGAAGGGCAACTACCGGTTTACTCTCGAGCCGTTAAATGGGAATAGTGCTTCATCTCGAATTGAGTCCATAAAGTGTGTTCTTCTCTCCAAAGGGGACGGCTGTGTGAGGGAAATTTCTGGGTCACATAAAGGGTGTCAAGTACCCTTGTGTCTTTCAAGAGGAAATGTGGGAAGAGTCTTGAGTTTATGCAGCAAAATTTTCCTCATCTCGCATTGAGGGGATAATTTTGTTTTGTTTCTCGAATTGCGATGGGAAGCTGGGGGTACTTCTCGAATTGTGACAGGGACCTCAGGAACTCGCTCGGGTTACTTCAGGGAAGTCAAGTCCCCTTTTGTGTTGGAAGGGGAATTTGGAGATTACACTCGAGCCGATAAATGATAATATTGCCTCTTCTCGATTTGAGGCCATAAAGTGTGTTCTCCTCTCCACTGAAAACGGATGTTAAGGACCATTCTGACTCGCCTAAATGAAGCAGGTACGCTTTTGCCTTTCAAGCGTGATTGTGGTATTTCACTTGAGATTCTGCAGCGCAAAATATCCTCATCTCTCATTGAGGGGATAATTTTGTGGTGTTTCTCGAGTTGAGGCGGGAAGCAGGGAGTTCTTCTCGAGTGGCGACGGGGATCTCAGGAACTCCCTTGGGTTGTTTAAGGGAAGTCATGTCCCCTTTTCTTTTGGAAGGTAAACATCCGGATTACTCTCGAGCCGTTAAATGGGAATATTGCCTCTTCTCGATTTGAGTCCAATAACTGTGTTCTATCTCCACTGAGGACGGAAGTTAGGGACCATTTTGAGTCGCCTAAGGGGAGTCAAGTAGCCTTTTGCCTTTCAAGCGGGAATGTTGGATTTCTCTTGAGATTCTGCAGCGCAAAATTTCCTCATCTCACATTGAGTGGAAAATTTTGTGGTGTTTCTCGAGTTGCGGCGGGAAGCTGGGGTACTACTCGAGTTGCGACGGGGACCTTAGGAGCTCGCTCGAGTTCCTTCAGAGAAGTCAAGTACCGTATTATGTTGGAAGGGAAACTTCCGGATTACTCTTGAGCCATTAAATGGGAATATTGCCTCTTGTCGATTTGAGACCATAAAGTGTGTTCTCCTCTCCACTGAGGACGGATATTAGGGAACATTCTGAGTCACCTAAAGGGAGTCAAGTACCCTTTTGTCTTTCAAGCGGGACTGTGGGATTTCTCATGAGATTGTGTAGCTTAAAATTTCCTCATTTGCATTGAGGGGATAATTTCGTGGTGTTTCTCGAATTGCGGCAGGGAGCTAAGGGTACTCCTCGAGTTACGACGGGGACCTCAGGAACTCACTCGAGTTACTTCAGGGAAGTCAGGTCCCCGTTGTTCTGGAAGGGGAACTTCCGGATTACTCTTGAGCGCTTTAATGGGGATAGGGCCTCCTCTCGATTTGAGTCCATAAAGTGTGTTCTCCTCTCCAATGGCGACCCATGATAGGGACCATTCTGTGTCGCCTAAATGGATTCAAGTACCTTTTTGCCTTTCAAGCGGAAATGTGGGATTTCTCTTGAGATTCTGCAACACAAAATTTTCTCATCTCGCATTGAGGGGACAATTTTGTGGTATATCTCGAATTGCGGCGGGGAACTGGGGGTACTTTTCCCTTTGCGACGGGAACGTCAGGAACTCACTTGAGTTACTTCAGGGAAGTCAGGTCCCCGTTTTTGCTAGAAGGGGAATTTCCGGATTACTTTCGAGCCCTTTAATGGGAACAGGGCCTCTTCAGGAGTTGAGTCCATAAAATGGGTTCTCCTCTCCAATGGGAATGAATGTTAGGGAACTTTCTGAGTGGCATAAAGTGTGTCAAGTACCCTTTTGTCTTTCAAGCGGGAATGTGGGATTTCACTTGAGATTCTGCAGCGAAAATTAGTTCATCTCACATGGAGGGGATAATTTTGTGGTGTTTCTCGAGTTGCCGCGGGAAGTAGGGTGTACTTCTCGAGTGGCGAAGGGGACCTCAAGAACTCGCTCGTGTTGCTTTAGGGAAGTCAAGTCCTCTTTTGTGTTGGAAGGGGAACATCCGGATTACTCTCGAGCCGTTAAATGAGAATATTGCCTCTTCTGAATTTGAGTCCAATAACTGTGTTCTTATCTCCACTGAGCACAGAAGTTAGGAACCAATTTGAGTCGCCTAAAGGGAATCAAGTAGCCTTTTGCCTTTCAAGCGGGAATGTTGGATTTCTCTTGAGATTCTGCAGCGCAAAATTTCCTCATCTCGCATTGAGGGGAAAATTTTGTGGTGTTTCTGGAGTTGTGGTGGGATGCTGGGATACTACTCGAGTTGCAACGGGGACCTTAGGAGCTCGCTAGGGTTGCTTCAGAGTAGTTAAGTATCATATTGTGTTGGAAGGGAAACTTCCGGATTACTCTCGAACCGTTAAATGGGAATATTGCCTCTTGTCGATTTGAGACCATAAAGTGTGATCTCCTCTCCACTGAGGACGGATTTTAGGGAACATTCTGAGTCGCCTAAAGGAAGTCAAGTACCCTTTTGTCTTTCAAGCAGGACTGGGATTTCTCATGAGATTGTGTAGCGTAAAATTTCCTCATTTGCATTGAGGGGATAATTTCCTGGTGTTTCTCAAATTGCGGCAGGAAGCTGAGGGTACTCCTCGAGTTGCGACAGGGACCTCAGGAACTCACTCGAGTTACTTCAGGGAAGTCAGGTCCCCTTTGTTCTGGACGGGGAACTTCCGGATTACTCTCTAGTGCTTTAATGGGGATAGGGCCTCCTCTCGATTTGAGTCCATAAAGTGTGTTCTCCTCTCCAATGGGGACGGATGATAGGGACCCTTCTGTGTCACCTAAAGGGAGTCAAGTACCTTTTTGCCTTTCAAGCGGGAATGTGGGATTTCTCTCGAGATTCTGCAGCACAAATTTTTCTCATCTCGCATTGAGGGGACAATTTTGTGGTATTTCTCGAATTGCGGCAGGAAACTGCGGGTACTTTTCCCTTTGTGACGGGAATGTCAGGAACTCACTTGAGTTACTCCAGGGAAGTCAGGTCCCCTTTTTTGCTAGAAGGGGAACTTCCGGATTACTCTCGAGCCTTTAATGGGAACAGGGCCTCTTCAGGAGTTGAGTCCATAAAATGGGTTCTCCTCTCCAATGGGAACAGATGTTAGGGAACTTTCTGACTGGCATAAAGTGTGTCAAGTACCGTTTTGTTTTTCAAGCGGGAATGTGGGATTTCACTTGAGATTCTGCAGCAAAAATTACTTCATCTCACATGGAGGGGATAATTTTGTGGTGTTTCTCGAGTTGCCGCGGGAAGAAGCGGGTACTTCTCGAGTGGTGAAGGGGACCTCAGGAACTCGTGTTGCTTCAGGGAAGTCAAGTCCCCTTTTGGGTTGGAAGGGGAACATCCGGATTACTCTCGAGCCATTAAATGAGAATATTGCCTCGTCTCAATTTGAGTCCAATAACTGTGTTCTTATCTCTACTGAGGACGGAAGTTAGGGACCAATTTGAGTCGCCTAAAGAGAATCAAGTAGCCCTTTGCATTTCAAGCAGGAATGTTGGATTTCTCTTGAGATTATGCAGCGCAAAATTTCCTCATCTCGCATTGAGGGGAAAATTTTGTGGTGTTTCTGGAGTTTGCGGCGGGAAGCTGGGATACTACTCGAGTGGCGAAGGGGATCTTAGGAGCTTGCTTGGGTTGCTTCAGAGAAGTCAAGTACCGTATTGTGTTGGAAGGGAAACTTCCGATTACTCTCGAGCCGTTAAATGGGAATATTGCCTCTTGTCGATTTGAGACCATAAACTGTGTTCTCCTCTCCACTGAGGACGGATTTTAGGGAACATTCTGAGTCGTCTAAAGGGAGTCAAGTACCCTTTTGTCTTTCAAGCGGGACTGTGGGATTTCTCATGAGATTGTGTAGCGTAAAATTTCCTCATTTGCATTGAGGGGATAATTTCGTGGTGTTTCTCAAATTGCGGCAGGAAGCTGAGGGTACTCCTCGAGTTGTGACGGGGACCTCAGGAACTCACTCGAGTTACTTCAGGGAAGTCAGGTCCCCTTTGTTCTGGAAGGGGAACTTCCGGATTACTCTCTAGTGCTTTAATGGGGATAGGGCCTCCTCTCGATTTGAGTCCATAAAGTGTGTTCTCCTCTCCAATGGGGACGACTGTGTGAGGGAAGTTTCTGAGTCGCACAAATGGGGTCAAGTTCCTTTTGCCTTTCAAGAGGGAATGTAGTATTTCTCCTGAGATTCTGCAGCGTAAAATTTCCTCATCTCGCATTAAGGGGATAATTTTGTGGTGTATCTGGGGTTGCGGCAGGAAGCCTGGGGTACAACTCAAGTTGCGACGGGGACCTCAGTACCTCACACGGGTTTCTTCAGGTAAGTCAGTTCCCCTTTTGTGTTGGAAGGGGAACTTCCAGTTTACTGTCGAGCCGTTAAATGGGAATAGGGGCTCATCGCGAAATGGGTCCATAAATTGTGTTCTCCTCTCCAATGTGGACGGATGTATGAGGGAACTTTCTGAGTAGAATAAAGGGATTCAAGTACCGTTTTTCCTTTCAAGAGGGAATGTGGTATTTCTCTTGAGATTCTGCAGCGCAAAATTTCCTCATCTCGCATTGAGGGGATAATTTTGTGGTGTTTCTCGAGTTGCGGCGAGAAGCTGAGTGTACTTCTCGAGTTGCGAAGGGGACCTCAGGAACGTGCACTGGTTGCTTCAGGGAAGTCAGGTGTCCTTTGGTGTCGGAAGGGTTACTTCCGGTTTACTCTCGAGCCGTTGAATGGGAATAGGGCCTCATCTCGAATTGAGTCCATAAAGTGTGTTCTCCTCTCCAATGGGGACGGCTGTGAAAGGGAACTTACTAAGTCGCATAAAGAGTGTCAAGTACTCTTTTGCCTTTCAAGAGGGAATGTGGTATTTCTCTTGAGATTCTGCAGCGCAAATTTTCCTCAACTCGCATTATAGTGATAATTTCGTTGTGTTTCTTGAGTTGCGGCGAGAAGCTGGGTGTACTTCTCGAGTTGCGAAGGGGACCTCAGGAACGTGCACTGGTTGCTTCAGGGAAGTCAGGTCCCCTTTTGTGTTGGAAGGGGAACTTCCGGTTTACTCTCGAGCCGTTAAATTGGAATAAGGCCTCATCTCCAATTGAGTCCATAAAATGTGCTCTCATGTCCAATGGGGACGTCTGTGTGGGAGAACTTTCTGAGTGTCAAAAAGGGTTTCAAGCAACCTTTTGTCTTTCTAGAGGAAATGTGGTATTTCTCTTGAGATTCTGCAGCTTCAAATTTCCTCATCTCACATTGAGTGGATAATTTTGTGGTGTTTCGCCTGTTGAAGCGGGAAGCTGGGAGTACCTCTCTATTTGTGACTGGGACCTCAGGGACTCGCTCGTGTTGCTTTAGGGAAGTTAGGTACCCTTTAGTGCTGGAAGGGGAGTTTTGGGATTACTCTCGAGCCGTTAAATGGGAATAGTGCCTCTTCCCAAATTGAGTCCATAAATTGTGGTCTGCTCTCCAATGGGACACCTGTGTGAGGGAACATTCTGATTCGCATAAAGGGTGTCAATACAGTTTTGCCTTTCCAGCCGGATCGTGGAATTTCTCTTGAAATGTGCAGCGCATAATTCCTGATCTCGCACTGAGAGGATAATTTTGTGGTGTTTCTCGAGTTGCGGCGGGAAGCTGGTGGAACTTCTCGAGTAGTGAAGAGGACCTCAGGAATTCACTCTGGTTGCTTCAGGGAAGTCAGGTCCCCTTTTGTGTTGGAAGGGGAATTTCAGGATTACTCTCGAGCCGTTAAATGGGAATAGGGCCTCTTCTCGAGTTAAGTCCATAAAGTGTGTTCTCCTCTCCAATGGGGACAACTGTGTGAGGGAATTTTCTGAGTCTCACCCGGCGGCGCAGACGCGAGAGATGCCATCCGCTCCTGCGCAGATGCAAGAGAAGCCTTCCCTGCCTGTGCAGACGCGAGAGACCCAAGCCTCCCCCGGGCAGTCGCGAGAGAATCCGGCCCCGCACGCGCAGACCAGAGAGACTCCGGCCCCTCCCTCACAGACGCAAGAGACACCGGCCTCGCCTGCGCAGACGCGAGAGTCACCAGCCCCACCCACGCAGAAGGGAGAGAAACCGGCCCCACCTGCGCAGACGTGTGAATCGTCAGCCCCACCCGAGCAGATGCGAGGATCGCCGGCCCTGCCCGCTCAGTCTAGACAGATGCTGGCCCTGCCTGAGCAGTCGCAAGAGACGACGGCCCTGGTGCAACCGACCATGCTAAAATGCGCGGCCATGAGGAATTACCCCATGCCTGAGTGTCGAGTACGCTTTTGCCTTTCAAGAGGGAATGTGGTATTTCTCTTGATATTCTGCAGCGCAAAATTACCTCATCTCGCACTGAGGGGATAATTTTGAGGTGTTTCTCGAGTTGTGGCGGGAAGCAGAGGGTACTTCTCGAGATGCTACGGTGACCTCAGTAACTCACTCAAGTTTCTTCAGGGAAGTCAGGTCCCCTTTCTTGTTGGAAGGGAATTTCCAGATTACTCTCCAGCCCTTTAATGGAAATAGGTCCTCTTCTCGAGTTGAGTCCATAAAGTGTGTTCTCCTGTCCAATGTGCACGGATGTTAGGGAACTTTCTGAGTGGCATAAAGTGTGTCAAGTACCCTTTAGCCTTTCAAGCGGGAATGTGGGATTTCTCTTGAGATTCTGCAGTGCAAAATTACCTCATCTCGCAATGAGGGGATAATTTTGTGGTGTTTCTCGAATTGCAGCGGGAAGCAGGGTTACTACTCAATTTGCGACGGGGACCTCAGGAATTCGCTCGGGTTGCTTCAAGGATATCAAGTCCTCTTTTGTGTTGGAAAGGGAACTTCCGGGTTACTCTTGAGCCGTTATTTAGGAATAAGGCCTGATCTCGAAGTGAGTCAATAAAGTGTGTTCTCCTCTCCAATGGAGACTGATGTCAGTGAAATTTCTGAGTCTCATAAAGGGTGTCAAGTACCCTTTTGCCTTTCAAGAGGGAATGTGGTATTTCTCTTGAGATTCTGCAGCTCAAAATTTCCTCAACTCGCATTGATGTGATAATTTCGTGGTGTATCTCGAGTTACTGCGGGAAGTTGGGTGTCCTTCTCGGGTTGCGATGGGGACCTCAGGAAGTGGCTCGAATTGCTTCAGGGAAGTCAGGTCCCCTTTTATGTTGGAAGGGGAACTTCCGGTTTCCTCTCCAGCCGTTAAATGGGAATAGGGGCTCATCTCGAACTGATTCCATAAAGTGTGTTATCCTGTCCAATGGGGAGGGCTGTGTGAGTGAACATTCTGTGTCGCATAAATGGTGTCAAGTATCCTTTTTCTTTTCAAGAGGGAATGTGGTATTTCTCTTGAGATACTGCAGCACAAAATTTCCTCATCTGGCATTGAAGGGATAATTTTGTGGTGTTTCTCAAGTTGCGGTGGGAAGCTGGGTTGTCTTCTCGAGTTGCGATGAGGTCCTCAGAAACTCGCTCAGGTTGCTTCAGGGAAGTCATGTCCCCTTTTTTTGGAAGAGGAACTTCCGGTTTACCCTCGATCCATTTATGGAAATAGGGCCTCATCTCGAATTGAGTCCATAAAGTATGTTCTCCTCTCCAATGGGGATGGCTGTGTCAGGGGACTTTCTGAGTCGCATAAAGGGTGTCAAGTACCCTTTTGCCTTTCAAGAGTGAATGTGGTATTTCTCTTGAGATTCTGCAAGGCAAAATTTCCTCATCTCGCATTGAGAGGATAATTTTGCGGTGTATCTCGAGCTACGACGGGAACCTTGGGGTAATTCTCGAGTTGCGATCCGAACCTCAGTAACTCTCTCTGGTTGCTTCATGGGAGTAGGTCCCCGTTTGTGTTCGAAGGGGAACTTCCGGTTTACTCTCGAGCTTTTAAATGGGAATAGGGCCTCATCTCGAATTGAGTTCATAAAGTGTGTTCTCATCTCCAATGTGTCTGATGTTAGTGAAATTTGTCAGTCGCATAAAGGGTGTCATGTACCCTTTTGCCTTTCAAGAGGGAATGTGGTATTTCTCTTGAGGTTCTGCAGCGCAAAATTTCCTCATCTTGCATTGAGGGGATAATTTTTTTGTGTTTCTCGAGTTGCGGTGGGAATCTGGGGGTAATTCTCGAGTTCTGACGGGGACCTCAGGAACTCGCTCGGGTTGATTCAGGGAAGTCAGGTCCACTTTTGTGTTGGAAGGGGAACTTCCGGTTTACTCTCGAGCTGTTAAATTGGAAGAGGGCCTCATCTCGAATGAGTCCCTAAAGTGTATTCTCCTGTCCAATGGGGATGCCTGTGTGAGGGAACTTTCTGAGTCGCATAAAGGTTCTCAAGTACACTTTTGCCTTTCAAGAGTTAATGTGGTATTTCTCTTGAGATACTGCAGAGAAAAATTTCCTCTTCTCGCATTGAGGGGATAATTTTGTGGTGTTTCTCGAGTTGCGGCAGAAAGCTGGGGTACTTCTCGAGTTGCGACCGGGACTTCAGGAACTCGGTCGGGTTGCTTCATGGAAGTCAGGTCCCCTTTTGTGCTGGAAGGTGAACTTCCGGTTTACACTCGAGCCGTTAAATGGGAATAGGGCCTCATTTCGAATTGATTCCATAAAGTGTTTTCTCCTGCCCAATGGGGACGGCTTGTGAAGGAACTTTCTGAGTCGCATAAAGGGTGTCAAGTACACTTTTGCCTTTCAAGAGGGAACGTGGTGTTTCTCTTGAGATTCTGCAACGCAAAATTTCCTCATCTCGCATTGAGGGGATAATTTTTTGGTGTTTCTCGAGTTTCGGCGGGAAGCTGGGGTTACTTCTCCTTTTGCATCGGGGACCTCAGGAACGCGCTTGTGTTGCTTTAGGGAAGACATGTCCCCTTTTGTTTTGGATGGGGAATTTCCGGGTTACTCACGAGCCATTAAATGGTAATAGGACCTCATCTCGAACTGAGTCCATGAAGTGTGTTCTCCTGTCCAATGGGAACGGCTCTTTGAGGGAACTTTCTGAGTCGCATAAAGGGTGTCAAGTACCCTTTTGCCATTTAAGAGGGAATGTGGTATTTCACTTGTTATTCTTCAACGCAAAATTTCCTCATCTCGCATTGAGGGGATAATTTTGTGGTGTTTCTCGTGTTGCGGCCGGAAGCTGGGGGTACTTCTTGATTTGCGACGGGGACCTCAGTAACTCTCTCAGGTTGCTTCTGGGGAGTGAGGTCCCGTTTTGTGTTGGAAGGGGAACTTCCTGTTTATTCTCGAGCCGTTAAATGGGAATAGGGTCTCATCTCGAATTGAGTCCATAAAGTGTGTTCTCCTCTCCAATGGGGACGACTATGTGAGGGAACTTTTTGAATCGCAGAAAGGGTGTCATGTACCCTTTTGCCTTTCACGAGGGAATGTGGTATTTCTCTTGAGATTCTGCAGCACAAAATTTCCTCATCTCGCATTGAGGGGATAATTTTGTGCTGTTTCTCAAGTTGTGGCGGGAAGCTGGTGGTACTTCTCGAGTTGCAACTGGGACCTCAGGGACTCTCTCGCGTTTCTTCCTGGAAGGCAGGTACCCTTTTTTGTTGGAAGGGGAACTTCCGGTTTACTCTCGAGCCTTTATTTGGGAATATGGCCTCATCTCGAATTGAGTCCATAAACTCTGTTCTCCTCTCCAATAAGGACTGATGTTAGTGAAGTTTCTGAGTCTCATAAAGGGTGTCAAGTATACTTTTGTCTTTAAGGAGCAAATGTGGTTTTTCTCTTGAGATTCTGCTGTGAAAAATTTCCTCATTTCGTATTGAGGGAAAAATTTTGTGCTGTTTCTCGTATTGCGGCGAGAACATGGTGGTACTTCTCGAATTGCGACGGGGACCTCAGGAACTTGCTTGGGTTGCTTCAGGGAAGTCAGGTCCCCTTTTGTGTTGGACGGTTAACGCCTGGTTTACTCTTGAGCCGTTAAATGGGAAAGGGCCTCGTCTCGAATTGAGTCCTTAAAATGTGTTGTGCTGTCCAATGGGCGCGGGTGTGAGAGGGAACCTTCTGAGTCGCATAAAGGTTGTCAAGTACGCTTTTGCCTTTCAAGAGAGAATGTGGTATTTCTCTTGAGATTCTGCAGCGTAAAATTTCCTCATCTCGTATTGAGGGGATAATATTGTGATGTTTCTCGAGTTGCATCAGGAAGCTGGGGGTACTTCTGGATTTGGGACGGGACCTCAGGAACTCAATTCGGTTGCTTCAGGGAAGTCAGTTCTCCTTTGGTGTTAAAAGTGGAACTTCCGGTTTTCTCTCGAGCCGTTAAACGGGAATAGAGGATTATGTCGAATTGAGTCCATAAAGTGTGTTCTCTTCTCCGATGGGACTGTTTGTGTGAGGGAACTTTCTGAGTCGCAAAAAGGGTGTCAAGTAATCTTTTGCCTTTCAAGAGGGAATGTGGGATTTATCTTGAGATTCTGCAGAGCAAAATTCCTCATCTTGCATTGAGGGGATAATTTTGTTGTGTTTCTTGAGTTGCGGCAGGAAATTGGGGTACTACTTGAGTTGCGACAGAGACCTCAGGAACTCGCTCGTGTTGCTTCAGGGAAGTCAGGTCCCTATTTTTGTTCGGAGTGGAACTTCCGGTTTACTCTCGGGCCATTAAATGGTAATAGGGCCTCATCTCTTATTGAGTCCATAAAGTGTGTTCTCCTCTCCAGTGCAGATTAATGTTAGTGAAATTTCTGAGTCTCATAAAGGGAGTCAAGTACTCTTTTGCCTTTCAAGAGCCAATGTTGTATTTCTCTTGAGATCTGCAGTGCCAAATTTCCTCATCTCGCATTGAGGTAATAATTTTGTGGTGTTTCTCGAGTCGCGGCGGGAAACTGGGGGTACTTCTCGAGTTGCAATTGGGACCACAGGAACTCGCTCGGATTGCTTCAGGGAAGTCAGGTCCCCTTTTGTGTTGGAAGGGGAACTTCCGGTTTGCAATCGAGCCGTTAAATGGGAATAGGGCTCATCTCGAATTGAGTCCATAAACTGTGTTCTCCTCTCCAATGGGGACGGCAGTGTGAGGGAACATTCTGAGTCGCATAAGTGGTGTAAAGTACACTTTTGCCGTTCAAGAGGGAATGTGGTATTATTCTTCAGAATTTGCAGCGTAAAATTTCCTCATCTCTCATTGAGGAGATAATTTTGTGGTGTTTCTCGAGTGGCGGCCGGAAGCTGGGGGTACTTCTCGAGTTGCGATGTGGACCTCAGGGACTCGCTCGGGTTTCTTCAGGGATGTTAGGTCCCCTTTTGTGTTACAAGGGTTAATTCCAGTTTACTCTCGAGCCGTTCAATGGGAATAGGCCCTCATCTCATATTGAGTCCATAAAGTGTGTTCTCCTTTCCAATGGGGACTGATGTTAGTGAAACTTCTGAGTCGCATAAAGGGTGCCAAGTACCCTTTTCCCTTTCAAGAGTGAATGTGGTATTTTTCTTCAGATTTTGCAGCGCAAAATTTCCTCATCTCGCATTGAGTGGATAATTTTGTGGTGTTTCTCAACTTGCGGCGGGAAGCTGGGGGTACTTCTTCAGTTGCGACGGGCACCTCAGGAACTTGCTCGGATTGCTTCAGGGAAGTCAGGTCCCCTTTTGTGCTGGAAGGGGAACTTCCGGATTACTCTCGAGCATTTAAATGGGAATATTGCCTCTTCTCGATTTGAGTCCATAAATTGTGTTTTCCTCTCCACTGAGGACGGATGTTAGGGACCATTCTGAGTGGCCTAAATGGAGTCAGGTAAACTTTTGCCTTTCAAGCGGGAATGTGGGATTTCTCTTGAGATTCTACAGCGCAAAATTTCTTCATGTCGCATTGAGGGGATAATTTTGTGGTGTTTCTCGATTTCTGCGGGAAGCAGGGGGTACTTCTCCAGTTGAAACGGGCACCTCAGGAACTTACTCGAGTTCCCTCCGGGAAGTCAGGTACCGTATTGTGCTGGAAAGGAAGTTCTGGATTACTCTGGATTCCTTTAACGGGAATAGGGCCTCTTCCGTGTTGAGTCAACAAAGTGAGTGCTCTTCTCCAATGAGGACGGATGTTACGGAATTTTCTGAGTGGGCATACAGTGTGTCAAGTACACTTTTGCCTTTCAAGCGGGAATGTGGGTTTTCGGGTGAGATACTGTGAGCAAAATTACCTCATCTCTCATTGAGTGGAAAATATTGTGGTGTTTCTCGAATTGCGGCGGGAAGCAGGGGGTACATCTCGAGTTGCGACGGGGACTTCAGGAACTCACTCGAGTTACTTCAGGGAAATCAGTTCCCATTTTGTGCTGGAAGGGGAACTTCCGGATTACTCTCGAGCCATTAAATAGTAATATAGCCTCTTCTCGTTTTGAGTCCATAAATTGTGTTTCCTCTCCACTGGGCACCGATGTTAGGGACCATTCTGAGTCTCCTAAATGGAGTGAAGTACACTTTTGCCTTTCAAGGTGAATGTGGGATTTCTCTTGAGATTCTGCAGCACAAAATTTCCTCATCTCATATTTAGGGGATAATTTTGTGGTGTTTCTTGATTTGTGGCAGGAAGCTGGAGATACTTCTCGAGTTGCGACGGGGACCTAAGGAATTCACTCGAGTTAATTCAGGGAAGTCAGGTCCCCTTTTGTGCTGGAAGGGGAACTTCCGGATTACTCTCGAGCCGTTTAATGGGAATAGGGCCTCTTCTCGAGTTGAGTCCAATAAGTATGTTCTTCTCTCCACTGAGTTCGGATGTTAGGGAATGTTCTGAGTGGCATAAAGTGTGTCAACTACCCTTTTGCCTTTCAAGTGGGATGTCGGATTTATCTTGAGATTCTGCCACACAAAATTACCTCCTCTCGCATTCAGGGTATAATATTGTGTTGTTTCTCGACTTGAGGCGGGAAGTCGTGGGTACTTCTAGAGATGGGAAGGGAACCTCAGGAATTCGCTGGGGTTGCTTCAGGGAAGTCAAGTCCCCTTTTGTGCTGGAAGGGGAACTTCCGGATTACTCTCGAGCAGTTAAATGGGAATATTGCCTCTTCTCGATTTGAGACCATAAAGTGTGTTCTCCTCTCCACTGAGGACGGATGTTATGGACCATTCTGAGTCGCCTAAAGGAAGTCAGGTAACCTTTTGCCTTTGAAGCGGGAATGTGGGATTTCTCTTGAGATTCTACAGCATAAAATTTCTTCATGTCGCATTGAGGCGATGAGGTGTTTCTCGATTTCTCCGGGAAGCAGCGGGTACTTCTCGAGTAGAAACGGGCACCTCAGGAACTCACTCGAGTTACCTCAGGGAAGTCAGGTACCGTTTGTGCTGGAAAGGAATTTCCGGATTACTGTTGATTCTTTTAATGGGAATAGGGCTTCTTCCATGTTGAGTCAATAAAGTGAGTGCTCTTCTCCAATGAGGACAGATGTTAGGGAACTTTCTGAGTGGCATAAAGTGTGTCAAGTACACTTTTGCCTTTCAAGCGGGAATGTGGGATTTCTCTTGAGATACTACGTGCAATATTAACTCATCTCTCATTGAGTGGATAATTTTGTGGTGTTTCTCGAATTGCGGCGGGAAGCAGGGGGTACATCTCGAGTTGCGACGGGGACCTCAGGAACTCACTCGAGTTACTTCAGGGAAATCAGTTCCCATTTTGTGCTGGAAGGGGAACTTCTGGATTACTCTCGAGCCGTTAAATAGGAATATAGCCTCTTCTCGTTTTGAGTCCATAAATTGTGTTTCCTCTCCACTGGGCACCGATGTTAGGGACCATTCTGAGTCGCCTAAATGGAGTCAAGTACGCTTTTGCCTTTCAAGGGGAATGTGGGATTTCTCTTGAGATTCTGCAGCGCAAAATTTCCTCATCTCATATTTAGGGGATAATTTTGTGGTGTTTCTCGAATTGCGAAGGAAAACTGGGAGTACTTCTCCAGTTGCGACAGGGACCTCAGAACTCATTCAAGTTACTTCAGGAAAGTCAGGTCCCCTTTTGTTCTGGAAGGGAACTTCCGGATTACTCTCGATCCCTCTAATGGGATTATGGCCTCTTCTCGAGTTGAGTCCATAAAGTGTGTTCTCTCCAATGGGGACGGATGTTGGGGAACTTTCTGAATGGCATATTGTGTGTCAAGTACGCTTTTGCCTTTCAACCGGGAATGTGGGATTTTTCTTGAGATTTTGCAACGCAAAAGTTCCTCATGTCGCATTGAGTGGAAAATTTTGTGGTGTATCTCTGGTTGCGGCAGGAAGCTGGGGTACTTCTCAAGTTGCAACGGGGACCTCTGGAACTCGCTCGTGTTGTTCCCGGGAAGTCAAGTCCCGGTTTTGTTGGAAGGGGAACATCCTGTTTACTCTTGAGCCGTTAAATGGGAATATTGCCTCTTCTCGATTTGAGTCCATAAATTGTGCTGTCCTTTCCAGTGAGGACGGATGTTAGGGAACTTTCTGAGTGGCATAAAGTGTGTCAAGAACCCTTTTGCCTTTCAAGCGGGAATGTGGGATTTATCTTGAGATTATGCAGCGCAAATTTACCTCATCTCATATTGAGGGGATAATATTGTGGTGTTCCTCGAGTTGCGGCAGGAAGCAGGGGGTACTTCTCGAGTTGCGATGGGAACCTCTGGAGTTCGCTCGATTTGCTTCAGGGATGTCAAGTCCCCTTTTGTTATGGAATGGGAACTTCCGGATTACTCTCGAGCCGTTAAATCGGAATATTGCCTCTTCTCGATTTGAGTCCATTAAGTGTGTTCTCCTCTCAACTGAGGACGGATGTTAGGGACCATTCTGAGTCGCCTAAAGGGAGTCAAGTTCCCTTTTGCCTTTCAAGCGGGATTGGGGGATTTCTCTTGAGATTCTGCAGCGCAAAATTTCCTCTTGTCGCATGAGGGGATAATTTTGTGGTGTTTCTCGAATTGTGGCAGGAAGCTGGGATTACCTCTCAATTTGCGATGGGGACCTCAAGAAGTCACTCGAGTTACTAAGGGAATTCAGGTCCCCTTTTGTGGTGGAAGGGGAACTTCCGGATTACTCTTGAGCCCTTTAATGGAAATAGGGCCTCTTCTCGAGTTGAGTCCATAAAGTGTGTTCACCTCTCCAATGGGGATGGATGTTAGGGAACTTTCTTATTACCATAAAGTTTGTCAAGTACCCTTTTGCCTTTCAACCGGGAATGTGGGATTTCTCTTGAGATTCTGCAGGACAAAATTTCCTCATCTCTCATCGAGGGGATAATTTTGTGGTGTTTCACGAGTTGCAGCGGGAAGGAGGGGGTACTTCTCGAGTTGCGACTGGGACCTCAAGAATTCCCTCAGGTTGCTTCAGGGATGTCAAGTCCCGTTTTGTGCTGGAAGGGGAACTTCCGGGTTGCTCACGAGGCGTTAAATGTGAATATTGTCTCTTCTCGATTTGAGTCCATAAAGTGTGTTCTCCTCTCCACTGAGGACGGATGTTAGGGATCATTCTGAGTCGCGTGAAGGGAATCAAGTACCCTTTTGCCTTTCAAGCGGGAATGTGGGATTTTTCTTGAGATTCTGCAGCACAGTTTCTTCATGTCGCATTGAGGGGATAATTTTGTGGTGTTTCTCGAGTTCCGACGGGAAGCAGGGGGTACTTCTCGATTTGAAATGGGACCTCAGGAACTCACTCGAGTTACATCAGGGAAAATAGGTCCCCTTTTGTGCTGGAAGGCGAACTTCCGAATTGCTCTCAAGCCGTTAAATGGAAATTTGCCTCTTCTAAATTTGAGTCCATAAAGTGTGTTCTCCTCTCCACTGAGGACGGATGTTAGGGACCATTCTGAGTCCCCTAAAGTGAGTCATGTACCCTTTTGCCTTTCAAGCGGGAATGTGGGATTTCTCTTCAGATTCTGCAGCGCAAAATTTCTTCATGTCGCATTGAGGGGATAATTTTGTGGTGTTTCTCGAATTGCAGCAGGAAGCTGCATGTACTTCTCGAGTTGCGATGAGGACCTCAGGATCTCACTCGAGTTACTTCAGGGAAGTCAGGTCCCCTTTAGTGTTGGAAGGGGAACTTCCGGATTACTCTCGAGCACTTTAATGGGAATAGGGCCTATCTTGTTTTGATTCCATAAAATGTGTTCTCCTCTCCAATGCGGTCGGATGTTAGGGAACTTTCTGAATGGCATAAAGTGTGTAAGGTCCCTTTTGCCTTTCAAGCGGGAATGTCGGATTTCTCTAGAGATTCTGCGTGCAAAATTACCTCATCTCTCATTGAGTGGATAATTTTGTGGTGTTTCTCAAACTGCGGTTGGAAGCTGGGGGTACATCTCGAGTTGGGACGTGCACCTCAGGAACTCACTTGAGTTTCTTCAGGGAAGTCAGGTCCCCTTTTGTGGTGGAAGGGGACCTTCCGGATTTCTCTCGAGCACTTTAATGGGAATAGGGCCTCTTCTCGATTTGAGTCCATAAAGTGTGTTCTCCTCTCCAAAGGGGACGGATGTTAGGGAACTTTCTGAGTGGCATAAAGTGTGTCAAGTACCCTTTTGCCTTTCAAGCGTGAATGTGGGATGTCTCTTGAGATTATGCAGCGCAAAATTACCTCATCTCGCATTGAGGGGATAATTTTGTGGTGTTTCTCGAATTGCTGCGGGAAGCTGGGAGTCCTTTTGGAGTTCGGACGGGCACCTCAGGAACTCGCTCGGGTTGCTTCTGGGAAGTCAGGTCCCCTTTTGTGTCGGAAGGGGAACTTCCGGTTGACTCTCGCACTGTGAAATGTGAATAGGGCCTCATCTCGAATTGAGTCCATAAAGTGTGTTCTCCTCTCCAATGGCGACTGATGTTAGTGAAATTTCTGAGTCGCATAAAGGGTGTCAAGTACACTTTTGTCTTTCAAGAGGGAATGTGGTATTTCTCTTGAGATACTGCAGCGCAAAATTTCCCCATTTCGCTTTGGAGGATAATTTTTTGGTGTTTCTCGAGTTGCGGCAGGAAGCTGGGGGTACTTCTCGAGTTGGGACGGGGACCTCCGGAACTCGCTCGGGTTGCTTCAGGATAGTCAGGTCCCCTTTTGTGTTGGAAGGGGAACTTCCGGTTTACTCTCTAGCCGTTAAATGGGAATAGGACCTCATGACGAATTGAGTCCATAAAATGTGTTTTCCTGTCCAAATGGACGACAGTGTTAGGGAAATTTCTGAGTCGCATCAAGGGTGTCAAGTACACTTTTGCCTTTTAAGAGGGAATGTGGTATTTCTCTTGAGATTCTGCAGTGCAAAATTTCCTCATCTCGCATTGAGTGGATAATTTTGTGGTGTTTTTCGAGTTGTGGCTGGAAACTGGGGGTACTTCTCGAATTGGGATGGGGACCTTAGGAACTCGCTCAGTTTGCTTCAGGGAAGTTAGGTCCCCTACTGTGTTGGAAGGGGACCTTCCTGTTTGCTCTCGAGCCATTAAATGGGAATAGGGCCTCATCTCGTATTGAGTCCATAAAGTGTGTTCTCCTGTCCAATGGGGACTGATATTAGTGAAATTTCTCAGTCGCATAAAGGGTGTCAAGTACACCTTTGCGTTTCAAGAGGGAATGTGGGATTTCCCTTGAGATTCAGCAGCGCAAAATTTCCTCATGTCGCATTGAGTAGATAATTTTGTAGTGTCTCTCTAGTTGCGGCGGGTAGCTGGGGGTAACTCTTGAGTTGCGATGGGGACCGCAAACTCATTCGGGTTGCTTCAGTGAAGTCAGATCTCTTTTTGTTTTGGAAGGGGAACTTTCGATTTACTCTCGAGCCGTTAAATGGAAATAGGGCCTCATCTAGAATTGAGTCCATAAAGTGTGTTCTCCTTTCCAATGGGGACGGCTGTGTGAGGGAACTTTCTGAGCCGCATAAAGGGTGTCAAATACCCTTTTGCCTTTCAGGAGTGAATGTGGTATTTTTCTTGAGATTCTGCAGCGCAAAATTTCTTCATCTCGCATTGAAGGGATAATTTTGTGGTGTTTCTCGAGTTGCGGCGGGAAGGTGAGTGAAATTCTCGAGTTGCGACAGGGACCTCAGGACCTCGCTCGGATCGCTTCACGGAAATCAAGTCCCGTTTTGTGCTGGAAGGGGAACTTCTGGATTACTCTCGAGCTGTTAAATGGGAATATTGCCTCTACTCGATTTGAGTCCATAAATTGTGTTCTCCTCTCCACTGATGATGGATGTTAGAGACCATTCTGAGTCGCCTAAAGGGAGTCAAGAACCCTTTGGCCTTTCATTTGTGAATGTGGGATTCGTCTTGGGAATTTGTAGCGCAAAATTTCCTCATCCTGCATTGAGGGGATAATTTTGTGGTGTTTCTCGAATTGCGTCGGGAAGCTGAGGGTATTTCTCGAGTTGCGACAGGACCTCAGGAACTCACTCGAGTTACTACAGGGAAGTCAAGTCCCCTTTTTTGCTGGAAGGGGAATTTCCGAATTACTCTCGCGCCGTTTAATGGGAATTGGGTCGCTGCCTGTGTTGAGTCCATAAAATGTGTTCTCCTCTCCAATAGGGACGGATACTAGGGAACTTTCTGAGCGGTATAAAGTGTGTCAAGTACCCTTTTGCCTTTCAGGCGGTAATGAGGGAATTCTCTTGAGATTCTGCAGCAGAAAATTTCCTCATCTCGCATTGAGGGGATAATTTTGTGGTGTTTCTCGAATTGCGGCGGGAAGGAGGGGGTTCTACTCAAGTTGAGACGGGGACCTCAGGAACTCACGCGAGTTACTTCAGGGAAGTCAGCTCCCCTTTTGTGCTGGAAATGGAACTTCCGGATTACTCTTGAGCCCTTTAATGGGAACAGGGCCTCTTCTCAAATTGAGTCCATGAAGTGTGTTCTCCTCTCCACTGGGGACGGATGGTAGGGATCTTTCTGAGTGGCATAAAGTGTGTCAAGTACCCTTTTGCCTTTGAAGGGGGAATGTGGGATTTCTCTTGTGATTCTGCTACGCAAAATTTCCTGATCTCGCATTGAGGGGATAATTTTGTGGTGTTTCTATAATTGCGGCAGGAAGCAGGGAGTACTTCTCGAGGTGCGACGGGGACTTCAGGAACTCGCTCAGTTTGCTTCAGGGATTCAAGTCCCCTTTTGTGTTGGAAGGGGCACGTCCAGATTACTCTAGAGCCGTTAAATGGGAATATTTCCTCTTCTCGATTTGAGTCAATAAATTGTGTTCTTCTCTCCACTTAGGGCAGATGTTAGGGAACATTCTGAGTCGCCTAAAGGGAGTCAAGTACCCTTTTGCCTTTCAAGCGGGAATGTGGTATTTCTCTTGAGATTCTGCAGCGCAAAATTTCCTCATCTCCCATTGAGGGGATAATTTTGTGGTGTTTCTTGAATTTGGACAGGGAACTCAGGAAGTCCCTCGAGTTTCTTCAGGGAGGTCAGGTCCCCTTTTGTGCTGGAAAGGGAACATCTAGAGAATTCTCGAGCACTTTAATGGGAATAGGGCCTCTTCTCGAGTTGAGTCCATAAAGTCTGTTCTCCTCTCCAGTTAGGGAACTGTCTGAGTGGCATAAAGTGTATCAAATACCCTTTTGCCTTTCAAGCGGGAATGTGGGATTTCTCTTGAATTTCTGCAGCGCAAAATTTCCTCATCTCGCATTGAGGGGAGATTTTTGTATTTTTTCTCGAATTGCAGTGGGAAACTAGGGGTACTTCTCGAGTTGCGACGGGGACCTCAGGAACTCACTCGAGTAACTTCAGGGAAGTCAGGTCACCTTTTGTGTTGGAAGGGGAACATCCAGATTACTCTCTATTCGTGAAATGGGAATATTGCCTCTTCTCCATTTGAGTCCAAAAAGTGTGTTCTCCTCTCCACTGAGGACGGATGTTAGGGACCATTTTGAGTCGCCTAAATGGAATCAAGTACCCTTTTGCCTTTCAAACGGGAATGTGGGATTTCTCTTGAGATTCTGCAGCGCAAAATTTCCTCATCTCGCATTGAGGGGATAATTTTGTTGTGTTTCTCGAATTGCGGCGGGCAGCTGGGTGTTCTTCTGGATTTGCGACAGGGACCTCAGGAACTCACTCGAGTTACTTCAGGGCAGTCAGGTTCCCTTTTGTGCTGGGAAGGAACTTCCGGATTACTCTGGAGCCCTTTAATGGGAATAGGTCGTCTTCTCGATTTGAGTCCATAAAGTATGTTCTCCTCTCCAATGGGGATGGATGTAGGGAACTTTCTGAGTTGCATAATATGTGTCAAGTACCCTTTTACCTTTCAAGCGGGAATGTGGGATTTCTCTTGATATTTGGATCGCAATATTTCCTCATCTCGCATAAAGGTGATAAATTTGTGGTGTGTCTCGAGTTCTGGCGGGAAGAAGGGAGTACCTCTAGAGTTGCGACGGGGACCTCAGGAACACGCTCGGGTTGCCTCAGGGACGTCAAGTCCGACCCTTTTGTGTTGGAAGGGGAACTTCCGGATTACTCTCGAGCCGTTAAATGGGAATATTGGGTCTTCTCGATTTGTGTCCATAAAGTGTGTTCTCCTCTCCACTGAGGACGGATATTAGGGACCATTCTGAGTCGCCTAAATGGAGTCAAGTACCCTATTGCCTTTCAAGCGGGAATGTGGGATTTTTCTTGAGATTCTGCAGTGCAAAATTTAGTTATCTCGCATTGAGGGGATAATTCTGTGGTGATTCTCGAATTGCAGCGTGAAGGTTGGGGTCCTTTTCGAGTTGCGATGGGGACAGGACCTCAGGAACTCACTTGAGTTACTTCAGGGAAGTCAGGTCCCCTTTTGTGCTGGAAGGGGATTTTCCGGATTACTCTCGAGCACTTTAATGGGAATAGGGCCTCTTCTCGATTTGAGTCCATAAAGTGTGTTCTTCTTTCCAATGGGGACTGATGTTAGGGAACTTTCTGAGTGGCATAAAGTGTGTCAAGTACCCTTTTGCCTTTCAAGTGGGAATGTGGGATTTGTCTTGAGATTCTGCAGCGCCAAATTACCTCATCTCGCATTGAGGAGATAATTCTGTGGTGTTTCTCAAGTTGCGACTGGAAGCAGGGGTTACTTCTAGAGTTGCGACGGGGACCTCAGCAACTCGCTCGGGTTGCTTCAGGGAAGTCAAGTCCCCTTTTGTGTTGGAAAGGGAACTTCCGAATTTCTCTCGAGCCGTTAAATGTTAATATTGCCTCTTCTCGATCTGAATCCATAAAGCGTGTTCTCCTCAGCACTGAGGACGGATGTTAGGGAACATTCGGCCTCACATAAAGGGAGTCAAGTACTCTTTTGCCTTTCAGCGGGAATGTGGGATTTCTCATGAGATTCTGCAGCGCAAAATTTCCTCATCTCGCATTGAGGGGATAATTTTTGGTTTTCTGGAATTGCGGCGGGAAGCCTGGGGTACTTCTCGAGTTGCGACGGGGACCTCAGGAACTCACTCGAGTAACTTCAGGAAAGTCAGGTCCCCTTTTGTGTTGCAAGGGGAACTTCCGGATTACTCTCTATCCGTGAATGGGAATATTGCCTCTTCTCCATTTGAGTCCATAAAGTGTGTTCTAATCTCCACTGAGGACGGAGATTAGGGAACTTTCTGAGTGGCATAAAGTATGTCAAATACCCTTTTGCCTTTCAAGCGGGAATGTGGGATTTCTCTTGTGATTCTGCAGCGCAAAATTACCTCATCTCGCATTGAGGGGATAATTTTGTGTTGTTTCTCGAATTGCGGCGGGAAGCAGTGGATACTTCTTGAGTTGCGACGGGGACCTCAGGAACTCACTCGGGTTGCTTCAGGGAAGTCAAGTCCCCTTTTGTGTTGGAAGGCGAACTTCCGGATTACTCTCGAGCCGTTAAAATACAATATTGCCTCTTCTCCAATTGAGTCCATAAAGTGTGTTCCCCTCTCCACTGAGGACGGATGTTAGGTACCGTTCTGAGTCGCCTAACGGGAGAAAAGTAAACTTTTGCCTTACAAGCGGGAATGTCGGAATTCTCTTTAGATTCTGCAGCACAAAATTTCCTCATGTCAGATTGAGGGGATAGTTTTGTGGTATTTCTCTAATTGCGGCGGAAACTGGGGGTACTTCTCGAGTTGTGACGGGGACCTCAGGAACTCACTCGAGTTACTTCAGTGAAGTCAGGTCCCCTTTTGTGCTGGATGGGGAACATCCGGATTACTCTTGAGCCTTTCATTGGGAATATTGCCTTTTGTCGATTTGAGTCCATAAAGTGTGATCTCTTCTCCACTGAGGAAAGATGTTAGGGAACATTCTGAGTCGCATAAAGGGAGTCAAGAACCCTTTTGCCTTTCAAGCGGGGATGTGGGATTGGGGACCTCAAGAACTCACTCGGGTTGCTTCAGGGAAGTCAAGTCCCCTTTTGTGTTGGAAGGGGAACTTCCGAATTTCTCTTGAGGCATTAAATGGGAATATTGCCTCTTCTCGATTTGAATCCATAAAGCGTGTTCTCCTCAGCACTGAAGACGGATGTTAGGGAACATTCGGCCTCACATAAAGGGAGTCAAGTACCCTTTTGCCTTTCAAGCGGGAATGTGAGATTTCTCATGAGATTCTGCAGCGCAAAATTTCTTCTTCTCCCATTGAGGGGATAATTTTGTGGTTTTCTGGAATTTCGTCGGGATGCCTGGGGTAATTCTCGAGTTGCGACGGGGACCTCAGGAACTCACTCGAGTAACTTCAGGGAAGTCAGGTCCCCTTTTGTTTTGCAAGGGGAACTTCTGGATTACTCTCTATCCGTGAATGGGAATATTGCCTATTCTCCATTTGTGTCCATAAAGTGTGTTCTCCTCTCCAATGAGGACGGATATTTGGGACCATTCTGAGTCGCCTGAAGGGAGTCAAGTACCCTTTGGCCTTTCAAGTGGGAATGTAGGATTTCTCTTGAGATTCTGCCACGCAAAATTACCTCATCTCGCATTGAGGGGATAATTTTGTGGTGTTTCTCGAATTGCTGCGGGCAGCTTGGTGTACTTCTCGATTTGCGACGGGGACCTCAGGAACTCACTCGAGTTACTTCAGGGAGGTCAGGTCCCCTTTTTTGGTGGAATGGGAACTTCCGGATTACTCTTGAGCCCTTTAATGGGAATAGTGCCTCTTCTCGAGTTGAGTCCATAAAGTGTGTTCTCCTCTCCAATGGGAACGGATTTTAGGGAACTTTCTGAGTTGCATAAAGTGTGTCAAATACCCTTTTGGCTTTCAAGCGGGAATGTGGGATTTCTCTTGAGATTCTGCAGTGCAAAATTACCTCATCTCGCATTGAGGGGATAATTTTGTGGTGTTTCTCGAGTTGCAGCGGGAAGCTGGGTGTACTTCTCAAGTTGCAACGGGGACCTCAGGAACTCACTCAGGTTGCTTCAGGGAAGTCAGGTCCCCTTTTGTGTTTGAATGGGAACTTCCAGTTTTCTCTCGAGCCGTTAAAGGGAATAGGGGCTCATCTCGAATTGAGTCCATAAAATGTGTTCTCCTCTCCAATGGGGACTAAGGTTAGTGAAATTTCTCAGTCGCATAAAGGGTGTTAGGTACTCTTCTGTCTTTCAAGAAGGAATGTGGTATTTCTCTTTATGTTATGCTGCGCAAAATTTCCGCATCTCGCATTGAGGGGATAACTTTGTGATGTTTCTCGAATTGCGGCGGGAAGCTGGGGATACTTCTCGTGTTGCGCCAGGGACCTCAGCAGTTCGCTCTTGTTGTTTCAGGAAAGTTAGTTCCCCTATTGTGTTGAATGTGGAACTTTCTGTTTACTCTTGACCCGTTAAATGGGAAGAGGTGCTCATCTCGAATTGAGTCCACAAAGAGTGATCTCCTCTCCAAAGTGAACGGCTGTTGAGGGAACTTTCTGAGTAGCATCAAGGGTGTCAATTACCGTTTTGCCTTTCAAGAGGGATTGTGGTATTTCTCTTGAGATTCTGCAGTGCAAAATTTCCTCATCTCGCATTGAGGGGATAAATTTGTGGTGTTTCTTGAGTTGAGGCGGGAAGCTGGGGGTACTTCTCCTGTTGCAACGGGGACCTCAGTAACTCGCTTGCGTTGCTTCAGGCAAGTCAGGTCCCCTTTAGTGTTGGAACGCGAACCTCCAGTTTACTCTCGAGCCATTAAATGGGAATAGGGGCTCATCTCGAATTGAGTCCATAAAATGTGTTCTCCTCTCCAATGGGGACTGAGGTTAGTGAAATTTCTGAATCGCATAAAGGGTGTCAAGTACCCTTTTACCTTTCAATAGGGAATGTGGGATTTCTCTTGAGAATGTGAAGAGCAAAATTTCCTCATCTCGCATTGAGGGCATAATTTTGTGGTGTTTCTCGAATTGCCCCGGGAAGCTAGGCGTACTTCTCGAGTTGAGACAGTGACCTCAGGAACTCCCTTGGGTTGCTTCAGTGAGGTCAGTTCCCCTTTTTTGTTGGAAGGGAAACATCCGGTTTACTCTCGAGCCATTAAGTGGCAATAGGGCCTCATCTCGAATTGAGTCCATAAAGTGTGTTCTCCTCTCCAATGGGGAATGATGTTAGTGAAATTTCTGAGTCTCATAATGGGGGTCAAGTACCCTTTTGCCTTTCAAGCAGGAATGTGGGATTGCTCTTGAGATTATGCAGCGAAAATTTCCTCATCTCACATTGAGGGGAGAATATTGTGGTGTTTCTCGAGTTGCGGCTGGATGCTGGGGGTACTTCTCAATTTCTACGGGGACCTCAATAACTCGCTCGTGTTGCTTCATTGAAGTCAGGTCCCCTTTTGTGTTTGAAGGTTAACTTCTGGTTTACTCTCGAGCCATTAAATGGCAATAGGGCCTCATTTCTTATTGAGTCCTAAAAGTGTGTTCTCCTCTCCAATGGAGATTGATGTTAGTGAAATTTCTGAGTCGCATAAAGTGTGTCAAGTACCCTTTTGCCTTTCAAGCAGGAATGTTGGATAACTCTAGAAATTATGCAGCGACAATTTCCTCATCTCTCATTGAGGGGATATTTTTGTGGTGTTTCTCGAGTTTGCGACTGTAAGCTGGTTGTACTTCTCGAGTTGCGACGGGAAACTCAGGAACTCGCTCTGGTTGCTTCACGGAAGTCAGGTCCCCTTTTGTGATGGAAGGGGAACTTCCGGTTTACTCTCGTGCCATTAAATGGGAATAGGGCCTCATTTTAAATTGAGTCCTTAAATTGTGTTCTACTATCCATTGGAACAGCTTTGTGAGCGAACTTTCTGAGTCGCATAAGGGGTGTCAAATACGCTTTTGCCTTTCAAGAGGGAATGTAGGATTACTCTTGAGATTATGCAGGGAAAATTTCCTCATCTCGCATTGAGGGGATAATTTTGTGGTGATTCTCGAGTTGCGGCGGGAAGATGGGGATACTACACGAGTTTCGACGGGGACCTCAAGATCTCGCTCGGGTTGCTTCATGGAAGTCAGGTCCCCTTTTGTGTTGGAAGGGGAACTTCCGGTTTACTCTTGAGCCGTTAATGGAAATAGGGCCTCTTCTCGATTTGAGTCCATGAAGTGTGTTCTCCTCTCCAATGGCGACTGATGTTAGTGAAATTTCTGAGTCGCATAAAGGGTGTCAAGTACACTTTAGCCTTTCTAGAGGGAATGTGGTATTTCTCTTGAGATTCTGCAGTGCAAAATTTCCTCATCTCGCATTGAGGGGATAATTTTGTGGTGTTTCTCGAGTTTCAGCCCGAAGCTTGGGGTACTTCTTGAGTTGCGACGTGGACCTCAGCACCTCGCTCGGGTTGCTTCAGGGAAGTCAGGTCCGCTTTTGTGTTGGAAGGAGAACTTCCGGTTTACTCTCCAGCCGTTAAATGGGAATAGGGCCTTACCTCAAATTGAGTACAAAAAGAGTGTTCTCTTCCTCAATATGGACTGATGTTAGTGAAATTTCAGAGTCACATAAAGTTTGTCAATTACCCTTTTGCCTTTCAAGAGGGAATGTGGCATTTCTCATGAGAATCTGAAACGCAAAATTTTCTCATCTCACATTGAGGGGATAGTTTTGTGGTGTTTCTCCTGTTGAGGCGGGAAGTTGGGGGTACATCTCGAGTTGCAACGTGAAACTGAGGAACTCGCTCGTGTTGCTTCAGTGAAGTTAGGTCCGGTTTTTTGGTGGAAGGGGAATTTCGTGATTACTATCGAAACGTTAAATGGAAATAGGACCTCTTCTCGTGTTGAGTCCATAAAATGTGTACTACTTTCCAATGGGGATGGCTGATTGAGGGAAGTTTCTGAGTCCCATAAAGGGTGTCAAGTACCCTTTTGCCTTACAAGCGGGAAATGGCATTTCTCTTGAGATTCTACAGGGCAAAATTTCCTCATCTCGCATTGAGGGGATAATTTTATGGTGTTTCTTGAGTTGCTGCGGGAAGCTTGGGGTACTTCTTGAGTTGCCACAGGGACCTCAGGTACTCCCTCGGGTTACTTCAGGGAAGTCAGGTCCCCTTTTGTGTTGGAAGGGGTAATTTGGGATTACTCTGGAGCCGTTAAATGGGAATAGGGCCTTTTCTTGATTTGAGTCCATAAAGTGTGTTCTCCTCTGCAATGGGGACGGCGGTGTGAGGGAACTTTCTGAGTCACGTAAAGGGTGCTAAGTACCCTTTTGCCTTTCAAGCGGGAAATTGCATTTCTCTTGATATTCGGCAGGGCAACATTTCCTCATCTCGCATTGCAGGGATAATTTTTTTTGTGTGTCTCGAGTTTCGGCGGGAAGCTGGGCGTACTTCTTCAGTTGCGACCGGGACCTCAGGAACTCACTCGGGTTGCTTCAGGGAAGTCAGGTCCCCTTTTGTGTTGGAAGGTGAACTTCCAGTTTATTCTCGAACCGTTAAATGGGAATAGGGGCTCATCTCGAATTGAGTCCATAAAGTGTGTTCTCCTGTCGAATGGGGACAGCTGTGTGAGGGAACGTTCTGAGTCGCATAAAGGGTTTCAAGTACCCTTTTGCCTTTCAAGAGGGAATGTGGTATTTCTCTTGAGATTCTGCAGCGCAAAATTTCCTCATCTCGCATTGAGGGATTAATTTTGTGTTGTTTCTCGAGTTGCGGCGGGAAGATGGGGATACTCCTTGAGTTTCGCCGGGGTCCTCAGAAACTTGCTCGTGTTGCTTCAGGGAAGTCAGGTCCCCTTTGGTGTTTGAAGGGGAACTTCCGGTTTACTCTCGAACAATTAAATGGGAATAGGGCCTCATCTCGAATTGAGTCCTTAACGTTTCTTCTCCTCACAAATGGGGACTGTTCTTAGTGAAATTTCTGAGTGGCATAAACGGTGTCAAGTACCCTTTTGCCTTTCAAGATGGAATGTGGAATGTCTCTTGAGATTCTGCAGCGCACAATTTCCTCATCTCGCATTGAGGGGATAATTTTGTGGTGATTCTCAAGTTGCGGCGGGAAGATGGGGATACTACACGAGTTTCGACGGGGACCTCAAGATCTCGCTCGGGTTGCTTCATGGAAGTCAGGTCCCCTTTTGTGTTGGAAGGGGAACTTCCGGTTTACTCTTGAGCCGTTAATGGGAATAGGGCCTCTTCTCGATTTGAGTCCATAAAGTGTGTTCTCCTCTCCAATGGTGACTGATGTTAGTGAAATTTCTGAGTCGCATAAAGGGTTTCAAGGACCCTTTGGCCTTTCAAGAGGGAATGTGATATTTCACTTGAGATTCTGCAGCGCAAAATTTCCTCATCTCACATTGAGGGGATAATTTTGTGGTGTTTCTCGAGTTGCGGCGGGAAGCTGGACATACTTCTTGAGTTGCGACGGGGGCCTCAGGAACTCGCTCGGGTTGCTTCAAGGAAATAAGGTCCCCTGTTGTGTTGGAAGGGGAACTTCCGGTTTACTCTCGAGCTGTTAAATGGGAAGAGGTGCTCATCTCGATCTGAGTCCATAAAGTGTGTTCTCCTCTCCAATGGGGACGGCTGTGTGAGGGAACTTTGTGAGTCGCGTAAAGGGTGTGAAGTACCCTTTTGCCTTTCAAGAGGGAATGTTGTATTTCTCTTGAGATTCTGCAGTGCACAATTTCCTCATCTCGGGTTGAGGGGATAATTATGTGGTGTTTCTCGAGTTGCGTCGGGACGCTGGGGATACTTCTCGAGTTGTAACGGGGTCCTCAGTATCTCGCTCAGGTTGCTTCAGGGAAGTCAGGTCCCCTTTTGTGTTGAACACGAACTTCCGGTTTACTCTCGAGCCATTAAATGGGAATAGGGCCTTGCCCGTGTTGCCCCAGGGAAGTCAGGTCTCCTATCCTGTTGAAGGTGAGCCTCGGGATTCCTCTCGAGGTGCAGCAGAAGAATAGGGCCACATCTAGTGTTGATTCGGTCAACTGTGTGTTACTTGCCCGGGGCGACAGGGATCTCGGTGTTTTTCTCAAAATTCACCTGGGCAGTCAGGCCTCGTTTCTTGTTCAGACATGGAACTGAGCTTTCTACTCGAGTTGTAAAACAGGTGTTAGGCCACTTTAGAGTTGAATTTGTACCTGTAGATTTAGCTAGTGTGCTCTGGGAGTGAGGTCTCCATTCGTCTTGTGAGTTGATACTCGAGAATACATTTGAATCTGTGCATTAGAATCAGACAATATCTCGAGTGGGTGGTGACATCTCTACCTTTTCCATTTGTGTTTTGAACAACTGGGGATCCTCCCGAGTTTCAACGTGGCACACACCTCCTCGGACTTTGCGACAAAAAAGTCCGAATTCCATTCCAGAGAAAGCAGAGGAATTGACTCTCTTCCTGAAAAGAGGACTGGACAACATACTATTGGTAACTGGGACAGGAAACTCGGTGTTCCTCTCGATTGCTGGTGTGTATATTGGTTTAATTTTTGAGTCACATAAAGGATATTAAGTAACCTGTCGAGGTTCCAGAGGGAATTTGGGAATTCTCTTGAGACACTGCAGCAGAAAATTTCTTCATCTCTCTTTGGGGGATAATTATCTGGTGTTTCTCGAGCTGCAGCGGGAACCTTGGTGTTTGTCTCGAGTTGTGTCGGGGACCTCAGGAACTTGCTCGTGTTGCCCCATGGATGTCAGGTCTCCTATCGTGTTGGAAGGGGAACCTCGAGATTCGACTCGAGGTGCAGCAGAGGAATAGGGCCGCATCTAGCGTTGAGTCGGTCAACTGTGTGTTCCTTGCCCGAGGCAACAGGGATCTCGGTGTTGTTCTCAAAATTCACCTGGACAGTCAGGCCTCGTTTCTTGTTCAGATATGGAACTGCGCTTTCTTCTCGAGTTGTAAAACGGGTGTAGGCCACTTTAGAGTTGAATTTGTACCTGGAGAATTATCTAGTATGCTCTGGGAGTCAGGTCTCCATTCGTCTAGTGAGTTGATACTCGAGGATACATTTGAATCTGTGCATTAGAATCAGACAATATCTCGAGTGGGTAGTGACATCTGTACCTTTTCCATTTGTGTTTTGAAAACCTGGTGATCCGTCTGAGTTTCAAAGTCGTACCAGCCTCCTCGTACTGTGCGACAGGATCGTCTGGATACCATTCCAGAGAAAGCAGAGGAATCGACTCTCATCTGGAAAAGAGGACTGGAAATAGGGGCAATTTGTCATTGTGGCAGATAACTCGGTGTTCCTCTCGATGGGGCTGTGTATGTCGCTTTAATTTTTGAGTCGCACAAAGGATGTTAAGTAACCTGTCAAGTTTCAAGCTGGAATGTGGAATTTCTCTTGGCAATCTGCAAGGAAGTGTTCATCATCTCACGTTGAGAGCAGAATCTTTGGTTTTTCTGGAGTGGTGGCAGGAAGTTTGGGATCCCTCTGGAGTTTCCCCTGGAACCTCAGGAACTCGCTCGTGTTGCTTCAGGGAAGTCATTTCCCCTTTTATGTTGGAAAAGGAACTTCAGGATTACTCTTGAGCCCTTAAATGGGAATAGGGCCTTATCTCGAGTTGAGTCCATAAGTTATGTGCTCCTTTCCAGGTGGGACAGCTATGTTAGGGAAATTTGTGAGTCGCATAAAGGGTGTTAAATACCCGTTCGAGTTTCTAGTTCGAATGTGGAATTTCTCTTGAGATTCTGCAGCAGAAAATTTCCTCATCTCGCATTGATGGGGATACGTTTTCGTTTTTCTCGAGTTGCAGCGGGCAGCTTTGGCTCTCTCTCGAGTTGTGACAGGGACCTCAGGAACTACCTCGAGTTGTCCCAGGGAAGTTAGGTCTCCTATCCTGTTGGAAGGGGAACATCCGGATTTCTCTCGAGGTGCGGAGGATGAATAGGGCTGCATGTAGTGTTTTGTAAGTAAATTTTTTGCTCCACTTCAATGTGGATGGCTTTGTCGGGGAAGTTTTTGGATAGCATAAAGGATGTCAACTACCTGTTCAAGTTTCAAGCTGGAATGTGGGATTTCTCTTGGGAATCTGCAACGGAAGTGTTCCTCATCTCGACTTGAGGGCAGACTCTTTGGTTTTTCTCGAGTGGCAGCGGGAAGCTTGGGCTCCCCTGGAGTTTCCCCGGGTACCTCAGGAACTCGCTCGTGTGGCTTCAGGGAAGTCATTTTCCTTTTTGTTTTGGAAGGGGAACTTCGGGATTACTCTCGAGCCCTTAAATGGGAATAGGGCCTCATTTCGAGTTGAGTCCACAAATTGTGTGCTCCTCTCCAGTGGGGACGGCAACGTTAGGGAACTTTTTTTGTCGAATAAAAGGTGTCAAGTACCCGTTGGACTTTCATGCGGGAATGAGGGATTTCTCTTGAGATTCTGCAGCAGAAATCTTCCTCATCTCGCATTGATGGGGGAATGATGTCGTTTATTTTGAGTTTTCGCGGAAAGCTTGGGCTTCTTCTCGAGTTGCCTCAGGGACCTCAGGAACTCACTCGCGTTGTCCCAGGGACGTTAGGACTCCTTTGATTTTGGAAGGTGAACCTCAGGATTCCTCTTCAGGCTCCGGAGAGGAATAGGGTCGCATGTAGTGCATTTTAAGTTTATTTTGTGCCCTGCTTCAATGTGGACGACTATCTCGGGGAAGATTTGGGTCGCATAAGGTTGTCAAGTACCCGTTCGAGTTTCAAAAGGGAATTTGGGATTTATCTTGAAACTCTGCAGAGTAAAATTTCCTCATCTCTCATTGAGGGGATAATATTATCTGGTGTTTCTTGAGTTGCAGCGGGAAGCTTGGGGTTCTTCTCGAGTTGCGACGGGGACCTCAAGAACTCCCTCGTGTTGCCCCACGGAAGTCACGTCTCCTATTGGGTTGGAAGGGGAACTTCGGGATTCCACTCGAGGTGCATGAGAGGACTAGGGCCGCATCTAGCGTTGAGTCGGTCAATTGTGTGTTCCTTGCCAGGGGCAACAGGGATCTTGTGGTAGCTCTCAAAATTCACCTGGGGAGTCAGGCCTCTTCTCTTTTTCAGACATGGAAATGCGCTTTCCTCTCGAGTTGTAAAATGGCTGTTAGGCCACATTAGAGATGAATTTGTACCTGGAGATTATATCAAATATGTTCGGGGTGTCAGATCACCACTCGTCTGTGACTTGATACTCGAGGATACATTTGAATCTGTGCAGTAGAATCACACAATATCTCTAGTGGATGGTGACATCCATACCTTTTCCATTTGTGTATTGAAAACCTGGGGATCCTCCCGTGTTTCAACGTGGTACCTGCCTCCTCGTATTATGCGACCGGAATGTCTGGATTCCATTCCAGTGAAAGCAGTAGAATCGACTCTCATCTGGAAAAGAGTACTGGAAATCGAGGCAATTAGTCAGTGGGACAGATAACTCAGTGTTCCTCACTAGTGCCGCATCTAGTGTTGTGCTGTGTATGTCGGTTTAATTTTTGAGTCGCATAAAGGATGTTAAGTAACCTGTCGAGTTTGAAGCGGGAATGTGGAATTTCTCTTGCGAATCTGCAACGGAAATGTTCCTCATCTCTCCTTGAGGGGAGAATCTTTGTTTTCTCTCTAGTAGTGGCGTGAAGCCTCGGCTCCCTGTAGAGTTACACTGGGGACCTCAGGAACTCGCTCGTGTTGCTTCAGGGAATTCATTTCCCCTTTTGTGTAGGAAGGGGAACTTTGGGATTACTCTGCAGCCGTTAAATGAGAATAGGGCCTCTTCTCGAGTTGAGTCCACAGGTTATGTGCTCCTCTCCAGTGGCGACCACTATGTTCGGGAACTTTTTGCGTCACATAAAGGGTGTCAAGTATCCGTTCGAGTTTCAAGTGGGAATGTGGGATTTCTCTTTAGATTCTGCAGCAGAAATGTTCCTCATCTCGCATTGATGGGGGAATGTTGTCGTTTATCTCGAGTAGCGGCGGAAAGCTTGGGCTTCCTCTCGAGTTGCGACGGGGACCTCAGGAACTCACTCATGATGTCCCAGGGAAGTTAGCTCTCCTTTGCTTTTAGAAGGGGAACCTCAGGCTTCCTCTCCAGGATCGGGAGAGGAATACGGCCACATGTAGTGTTGTGTATGTAAATTGTGGGCTCCGCTTCAATGTGGACAGCTATGTCGGGGAAGTTTCTGGGTCGCATAAAGGGTGTCAGGTACCCGATTGAGTTTCAAATGGGAATGTGGGATATCTCTTGAGACTCTGCAGCAGAAAGGTTCCTCATCTCACATTGAGGGGTAATTATGTGGTTTTTCTCGATTTGCAGCGGGAAGCTTGGGGTTCTTCTAGACTTGTGATGGGTACCTCAGGAACTCGCGCGTGTTGACCCAGGGAAGTCAGTTCTCCTATCGTGTTGGAAGGGGAACCTCGGGATTCCACTTGAGGCGCAGAAGAGGAATAGGGCCACATCTACCACTGAATGGGTCAACTGTGTGTTCCTTGCCAGGGGCGACAGGAATCTGGGGTTGTTCTCAAAATTCACCTGGGGAGTCAGGCCTCGTTTCTTGTTCAGACATGGATCTGCGCTTTCTTCTCGAGTTGTAAAACGGGTGTTAGGCCACTTTAGAGATGAATATGTACCTGGAGATTTGTCGAGTATGCTCGGCGAGTCAGGTCTCCTCTCGTCTTGTGAGTTGATACTCGAGGATACATTTGAATCTGTGCAGTAGAATGAAACAATATCTCGAGTGGGTGGTGACATCCGTACCTTTTCCATTTGTGTTTTGAAAACTTGTGGGTCCTCCCGAGTTTCAATGTGGTACCCGACTCCTCCTACTGTGCGACCGGAACGTCCACATTCCTTTCCAGAGAAAACAGAGGAATCCACTATCATCTGGAAAAGAGGACTGGAAATCGGGACAATTTGTCAGTGTGGCATATATCTCGGTGTTCTTCTCGATGTGTGCTGTGTATGTTGGTTTAATTTTTGAGTCGCATGAAGGATGATAAGTAACCTGTCGAGTTTCAAGCGGGAATGTGGAATTTCCCTTGCGAATCTGGAACGGTAGTGTTCCTCATCTCGACTTGACACAGAATCTTTGGTTTTTCTTGAGAGGCTGCGGGAGAGATTGGGCTCCCTCTGTAGTTTCCCCGGGTATCTCAGGAACTCACTCGTGTTGTTTCAGGGAAGCCATTTCCCCTTTTATGTTGGAAGGGGAACTTCTGGATTACTCTAGATCCGTTAAATGGCACTAGTGCCTCATCTTGAGTTTAGTCCGTAAATTGTGTGTTCTTCTCCATTTGGGACGGCTATGTTAGGGAACATTTGAGGCACACAAATGGTGTCAAATACCCGTTCGAGTTTCAAGTGGGAATGTGGGATTTCTCTTGAGATTCTGTAGCAGAAAATTTCCTCATCTCGCATTGATGGGTAAACGTTTTCGTTTTTCGAGCTGCAGCGGAAAGCTTCGGCTCCCTCTTGAGTTTTGACGGGGACTTCAGGAACTCAGTCGCATTGTCCCAGTGAAGTTAAGTTTCCTTTGCTGTTAGAAGGGGAACCTCCGGATTCCTCTCGAGGCAAGGGAGAGGAATAGTGCCGCATCTAGTGTTGTATATGTAAATTGTGTGCTCCACTTCAATGTGGACGGCTATGTCGGGGACGTTTTTGGGTCGCATAAGGGTGTCAAGTACCCGTTTGAGTTTCAGGCGGGAATGTGAGATTTCTCTTGAGATTCTGTAGCAGAAACTTTCCTCATCTCGCATTGATGGGGGAATGTTGTCGTTTCTCTCAAGTTTCAGGGGAAAGTTTGGGGTTCCTCTCGATTTGCCACGTGCACCTCAGGATCTTGCTCACGTCGTCCCAGGGAAGTTAGCTCTCCTTTGCTGTTGGAAAGGGAACTTCTGTATTCTGAATAGTGCCGAATGTAGTGTTGTGTACATAAAATTGTGCTCCGCTTCAATGTGGATGGCTATGTTGGGGAAGTTTCCAGGTCACATAAAGGGTGTCAAGTACCTGTTTGAGTTTCAAGCGAGAATGTGGGGTTTCTCTTGAGACTATGAAGCGGAGAAGTTCCTCATCTCGCATTGAGGGGTAATTATGTGGTGTTTCTCGAGTTGTGGCGGGAAGCTTGGGGTTCTTCTCGAGTTGCGACGGATACCTCAGGAACTCACTGTTCTTGCCCCAGTGAGGTCAGTTCTCCTATCGTGTTGAAAAGGGAACCTCGGGATTCCACTCGAGGCACAGCAGAGGAATGAGGCCGCATCTAGTGTTGAGTCGGTCAATTGTGTGTCCCTTGCCAGGGGCAACAGGGATCTCGGGGTTGTTCTCAAAATTCACCTGGGGAGTCAGGCCTCGTCTCTTGTTCAGACATGGAACTGCGCTTTATTCTCGAGTTGTAAAACGGGTGTCAGGCCATATTAGATTTGAATTTGTACCTGGAGATTTATCGAGTATGCTCGGGGAGTCAGGTCTCCACTCGTCTTGTGAGTTGATATTCGAGGATACATTTGAATCTATGCAGTAGATTCAGACAATATCTCGCGTGGTTGGTGACATCCATATTTTTTGTATTTGTGTCTTGAAAACCTGGGGATCCTCCCGAGTTTCAAAGTGGTACCCGGCTCCTCGTAATGTGTGACTGGAACGTCCAGATTCCATTCCAGAGAAAGCAGAGGAATCGACTCTTATCTGGAAAAGAGGAATTGAAATCGGGACAATTTGTCACTGTGGTAGATAAATCGGTGTTCCTCCCGTTGGGGCCTGTGTGTATCGGTTTAGTTTTTGAGTCACATAAAGGATGTTAAGTAATCTTTCGAGTTTCAAGCGGGAATGTGGATTTCTCTTGCAAATCTGCAACGAAAGTTTTCCTCATCTCGACTTGATGGCAGAATCTTTGGTTTTTCTGGAGAGGCTTCGGGAAACGTGGGCTCCCTCTGGAATTTCCCCGGGTACCACAGTAACTCGCTCGTATTGTTTCACAGAAGTCATTTCCCCTTTTATGTTGGAAGGGGAACTTTCGGATTACTCTCGATCCGTTAAATGGGAATAGGGCTTCATCTCGAGTAGAGTCTTTAATTGTGTGCTCCTATCCAGATGGGACGGATATGTTAGGGAACTTTTTGAGTTGCATAAAAGGTGTCAAGTGCCCGTTCGAGTTTCAAGTGGGAATGTGGGATTTCTCTTGAGTTTCTGCAGCAGAAAATTTCCTCATCTCGCAATGATGGGGAAACGTTTTCATTTTCCTGGAGTTGCAGCGGAAATTTTCGATTCCCTCTCTAGTTGGGACGAGGACCTCAGGAACTCGCTCGCGTTGTCCCAGGGAAGTTAGGTCTCCTTTCGTGTTGGAAGGGGAACCACAGGATTCCTCTCGAAGTGCGGTAGAGGAATTGGGCCCCATCTAATGTTGAGTATGTAAATAGTGTGCTCCTCTTCAATCTGGACGGATATTTTGGGGAAGTTTTCGGGTCGCATAAAGGGTGTCAGGTACCCGAAGCAGTTTCAAGCGGGAATTTGGGATTTCTCTTGAGACTCTGCAGCGGAAATATTCCTCATCTCTCATTGAGGGGATAATTTTGTGGTGTTTCTCGATTTGCGGGGGGAAGCTTCGATTGCTCTCGAGTTGCGACGGGGATCTCAGGAACTTTCTCACCTTGTCCCACGGAAGTTAACACTCCTGTGCTGTTGGAAGAGGAAACTCAGGATTCCTCTGAAGGCTCGGGAGAGGAATAGGGCCGCGTCTAGTGATGTGTACCTAAATTGTGTGATCCCCTTTAAGGTGGAAGGCTATGTTGGGGAAGTTTCTGGGTCGCATAAAGGGTGGCAAGTACCCGATCGAGTTTCAAGTGTGAATGTGGGATTTCTCTCGAGACTCTGCAGCGGAAAAGATTCTCGTATCGCATTGAGGGGTAATTATGTGGTGTTTCTCGATTTGCGACGGGAAGGTTGGGGTTCTTCTCGAGTTGTGATGGGTACCTCAGGAACTCGCACGTGTTGCCCCAGGGAAGTAAGTTCTGCTATCTTGTTGGAAGGGGAACCTCGGGATTCCACTCGAGGCGCAGCAGAGGAATAGGGCCCCATCTACCATTGAATGGGTCAACTGTGTGTTCCTTACCAGGGGCGACAGGGATCTGGGGTTGTTCTCAAAATTCACCTGGGGAGTCAGGCCTCGTTTCTTGTTCAGACATGGATCTGCGCTTTCTTCTCGAGTTGTAAAACGGGTGTTAGGCCACTTTAGAGATGAATATGTACCTGGCGATTTGTCAAGTATGCTCGGCGAGTCAGGTCTCCTCTCGTCTTGCGAGTTGATACTCGAGGATATCTGTGCAGTAGAATGAAACAATATCTCGAGTGGGTGGTGACATCCCTACCTTTGCCATTTGTGCTTTGAAAACTTGTGGATCCTCCCGAGTTTCAATGTGGTACTCGACTCCTCCTACTGTGCGACCGGAACGTCTGTATTCTATTCCAGATAAAGTAGAGGAATCGACTATCATCTGAAAAAGAGGACTGGAAATTGGGGCAACTTGTCAGTGTGGCAGATAACTTGGTGTTCCTCTCCATGTGGGCTGTGTATTTCTGTTTAATTTTTGAGTCGTCATAAAGGATGGTAAGTAAGCTGTCGAGTTTCAAGCGGGAATGTGGAATTTCTCTTGCGAATCTGCAACGGAAGAGTTCCTCATCTCGAATTGAGGGCAGAATCTTTGTATTTTTCAAGTGGCGGCGGGAACCTTGGGCTCCCTCTGGAGATTACCCGGGTACCTCAGGAACTCGCTCGTGTTGTTTCAGGGAAGTCATTTCCCCTTTTTTTGTGGAAGGGGAACTTCCGGATTACTCTCAACCCATTAAATGGGAATAGGGCCTCATTTGGAGTTGAGTCCATAAATTGTGTGCCTCTCTCCAGGTGGGATGGCTATGCTAGGGAACTTTTTGAGTTGCATAAAGGGTGTCAAATACATGTTTGAGTTATAAGTGGGAATGTGGGATTTCTCCTGAGATTCCGCAGCAGAAAATTTTATCATCTCACTTTGATGGGGAAACGTTTTTGATGGGGACCTCAGGAACTCGCTCGAGTTTACCTAGGCAAGTTAGGTCTCCTTTGCTGTTGGAAGGGGAACCTCGGTATACCTCTCCATGCCCGGGAGTGGAATAGGGCCTCATCTAGTGTTTTGTATGTAAATTGTGTGCTCCGCTTCCATGTGGATGGATACGTCAGGGAAGATTTTGGTTCTCATAAAAGGTGTGAAGTACCCCTTCGAGTTTCAAGCGGGAATTTGGGATTTCTCTTTCGACTCTGCAGCGGAAAATTGCTCATCTCGCATTGAGGGGATAATTTTGTCATGTGTCTCGAGTTGCGGCGGGAAGATTGGGTTTCTTCTTGTGTTGCGACAGAAACCTAAGGAACTCACTTGTGTTGTCCCAGGGAAGTCAGGTCTCCTATCGTGTTGGAAGGGGAACCTCGGGATTCCTCTCTAGGCCCAGCAGAGGCCTAGGGCCGCACATAGCGTTGAGTCGGTGTACTCTGTGTTACTTGCCATGGGCGACAGGGATCTCGGGGTTGATATCAAAATTCACCTGGGGACTCAGGCTCGTCTCTTGTTCAGACATGGAACTCCGCTTTCTTCTCGAGTTTTAAAATGGGTGTTAAGCCACATTAGAGTTGAATATGTATCTGGTGATTGTATCGAGTATGCTTGGCGAGTCAGGTCTCCACTTGTCTTGTGAGTTGATACTCCAGGATAGAATCAGAATCAGAAATCAAAAATCAGAATCAAAATATCTCGAGTTGGTGATGACATGCATATCTTTTCGATTTGTGTTTTGGAAACCTCCGGATCCTGCGGAGTTTCAGCCTGGTACCCACCTCCTCATACTGTGCGACGGGAACGTCCACATTCCATTCCAGAGAAAGCAGAGGAATCGACTCTCATCTGGAAAAGAGGACTGGAAAATGGGGCAATTTGTCAGTGGGGCAGGAAACTCGGTGTTCCTCTTGATTAAGGCTGTGTATTTGGGTTTAATTTTTTTTTCCTGGTTCGTGATGGTGTTTTTTTTTTTTTCTTCTTTTATTTTTTTTAATTTTTCTATTTTTAAAATTTATTTTTTTGGAGGCAAATTACCTTACATTAACATATTGGTTGGTTTTGCATCCATTGACATGAATCTGCCCCGTGTGTAGATGTGTTCCCTTTCTTGAACCCCCCTCCCACCTCCCTCTTCCCCATATCCTCCCTCCAGGTCATCCCCATGCATCAGCCCCAAGCATCCTGTATCATGCATCGAACCTGGACTGGTCACATATGATAATATACATGCTACAATGCCGATCGCCCCAATCATCCCATCTTCACCGTCTCCCACAGAGTCCCAAAGACTGTTCTATATACCTATGTCTCTTTTGAAGTCTCGTATACAAGGTTAAGGTTATCATCTTTCTAAATTCCATATATTTGCGTTAGTATACTGTATTGATGTTTTTCTTTCTGGCTTACTTCACTCTGTATAATAGGCTCCAATTTCATCCACCTCATTAAAACTGATTCAAATGCATTATTTTTGATGGCTGAAAAATATTCCATTTTGTATATGTACCAAAGCTTTCTTATACATTCGTCTGCAGATGGACATCTAGGTGGCTTCCATGTCCTGGCTATTATAAACTGTGATGCAATGATCATTGGAGTACATGTGTCTCTTTCAATTCTGGTTTCCTTGGTGTGTATGCCCAGGAGTGTGATTGCTGGATCATATGGCAGGTCTATTTCCAGTTTTTTGATGAATCTCCACAGTGTTCTCCATAGTGGTTGTACTAGTTTGCATTCCCACCAACATTGTAAGAGGGTTCCCTTTTCTCCACACCCTCACCAGCATTTATTGCATGTATACTTTTGGATAGCAGCCATTCTGACTGGTATGAAATGGTATCTCATTGTGGTTTTGATTTGCATTTCTCTGATTATGAGGGATGTTTAGCATTTTTTCATGTGTTTGTTAGCCATCTTTATGTCTTCTTTGGAGAAATGTCTGTTTAGTTCTTTGGCCCATTTGTTGATTGGGTCACTTATTTTTCTGGAATTGAGCTGCAGGAGCTGCTTGTATATTTTGGAGATTAATCCTTTATCAGTTGTTTCATTTGTTATTATTTTCTCCCATTCTGAATGCTGTGTTTTCACCTTGCTTATAGTTTCTTTGCTGTGCAGAAGCTTTTGATTTTAATTAGGTCCCATTTGTTTATTTTTGCTTTTATTTCCAATATTCTGGGAGGTGGGTCTTTGAGGATCTTGCTGTGATTTATGTCAGAGAGTGTTTTGCCTATGTTGTCCTCTAGGAGTTTTATAGAATCTGGTCTTACATTTAGCTCTCTAATCTATTTTGAGTTTATTTTGGTGTATGGACTTAGGAAGTGTTCTAGTTTCATTCTTTTACAAGTGGCTGACAAGTTTTCCCAGCACCACTTGTTAAAGAGACTGTCTTTTCTCTGTTTTATATTCTTGCCTCCTTTGTCGAAGATAAGGTGTCCATAGGTGCATGGATTTATCTCTGGGCTTTCTATTTTGTTCCATTTATCTATGTTTCTGTCTTTATTCCAGTACCATACTGTCTTGATGACTGTGGCTTTGTAGTAGAGCCTGAAGTCCGGCAGGCTAATTCCCCCAGTTACATTTTTCTTCTTCAAGATTGCTTTGGCTATTCGAGGTTTTTTGTATTTCCATACAAATTGTGAGATTATTTGTTCTAGTTCTGTGAAAAATATCATTGGTAGCTTGATAGGGATTGCACTGAATGTATAAATTACTTTGGGTAGTATACTCATTTTCATAATATTTATTCTTCCAATCCACGAACACGGTATATTTCTCCATTTATTAGTGTCCTCTTTGATTACTTTCACTAGTGTTTTATAGTTTTCTATGTACAAGTCTTTTGTTTCCTTAGGTAGATATATTCCTAAGTATTTAATTCTTTTCGTTGCAACAGTGAATGGAATAGTTTCCTTAATTTCTCTTTCTATTTTCTCATTATTAGTGTATAGGAATGTAATGGATTTCTGTGTATTGATTTTATATCCTGCAACTTTACTGTATTCATTGATTAGTTCTAGTAGTTTTTTGGTAGAGTCTTTAGGGTTTTCTGTGTTTCACTGTCATCAGCGAACAGTGAAAGTTTTACCTTTTCTTTTCCAATTTGTGTTCCTTTTGTCTTTTTCTTCTCTGATTGCTGTAGCCAAAACTTCCAGAACTGTGTTGAATAGTAGTGGTGAGAGTGGGCACCCTTGTCTTGTTCCTAACTTTAGGGGAAATGCTTTCAGTTTTTTACCATTGAGGATAATGTTTGCTGTGGGTTTGTCATATATAGCTTTTATTATGTTGAGATATGTCCCTTCTATTCCCACTTTCTGGAGGGTTTTTATCATTAATGGATGTTGTATTTTGTCAAAGCCTTTCTCTGCATCTATTTAGATAATCATATGATTTTTAGTTTTCTGCTTGTTAATGTGGTGTATTCAGTTCAGTTCAGTTCAGTCGCTCAGTCGTGTCCGACTCTCCGCGACCCCATGAATCACAGCACGCCAGGCCTCCCTGTCCATCACCAACTCCCGGAGTACACTCAAACTCATGTCCACAGAGTCGGTGATGCCATCCAGCCATCTCATTCTCCGTCGTCCCCTTCTCCTCCCGCCCCCAACCTTTCCCAGCATCAGAGTCTTTTCCAGTGAGTCAACTCGTTTCATGAGGTGGCCAAAGTATTGGAGTTTCAGCTTTAGCATCAGTCCCTCCAATGAACATCCAGGATTGATCTCCTTTAGAATGGACTGGTTGGATCTCCTTGCAGTATAAGGGACTCTCAAGAGTCTTCTCCAACACCACAGTTCAATAGCATCGATTCTTCGGTGATCAGCTTTCTTCACAGTCCAACTCTCACATCCATACATGACCACGGGAAAAACCATTGCCTTGACTAGACGGACCTTGGTCGGCAAAGTAATGTCTCTGTTTTTTAATATACTATCAAGGTTGGTCATAACTTTCCTTCCAAGGAGCAAGCATCTTTTAATTTCATGGCTGCAATCAGCATCTGCAGTGATTTTGGAGCCCAAAAAAACAAAGTCTGACACTGTTTCCACTGTTTTTCCATCTATTTCCCATGAAGTGATGGGACCAGATGCCATGATCTTTGTTTTCTGAATGTTGAGCTTCAAGCCAACCTTTTCACTCTCCTCTTTCACTTTCATCAAGAGGCTTTTGAGTTCCTCTTCACTTTCTGCCATAAGGGTAGTGTCATCTGCTTATCTGAGGTTATTGATATTTCTCCCAGCAATCTTGATTCCAGCTTGTGCTTCTTCCAGCCCAGCGTTCCTCATGATGTACTCTGCATATAAGTTAAATAAGCAAGGTGACAATATACAACCTTGACGTACACCTTTTCCTATTTGGAACCAGTCTGTTGTTCCATGACCGGTTCTAACTGTTGCTTCCTGACCTGCATACAGGTTTCTCAAGAGGCAGGTCAGGTGGTCTGGGATTCCCATCTCTTTCAGAATGTTCCACTGTTTATTGTGATCCACACAGTCAAAGGCTTTGGCATAGTCAATGAAGCAGAAATAGATGTTTTTCTGAAACTCTATTGCTTTCTCCATGATCCAGCGGATGTTGGCAATTTGATCTCTGGTGCCTCTGCCTTTTCTAAAACCTGCTTGAACATCTGGGAGTTCACGGTTTACATACTGCTGAAGCCTGGCTTGGAGAATTTTGAGCATGACTTTACTAGCGTGTGAGATGAGTGCAATTGTGCGGTAGTTTGAGCATTCTTTGGCATTGCCTTTCTTTGGGATTGGAATGAAGAGTGACCACTTCCAGTCCTGTGGCCACTGCTGAGTTTTCCAAATCTGCTGGCATATTGAGTGCAGCACTTTCACAGCATCATCTTTCAAGACTTGAAATAGCTCAACTGGAATTCCATCACCTCCACTAGCTTTGTTCGTAGTGATGCTTTCTAAGGCCCACTTAACTTCACATTCCAAGATGTCTGGCTCTAGGTCAGTGATCACATTATCGTGACTATCTTGGTCGTGAAGATCTTTTTTATACAGTTCTTCTGTGTATTCCTGCCACCTCTTCTTAATATCTTCTGCTTCTGTTAGGTCCATACCATTTCTGTCCTTTATCGAGCCCATCTTTGCATGAAATGTTCCCTTGGAATCTCTAATTTTCTTGAAGAGGTCTCTTGTTTTTCCTATTCTGTTGTTTTCCTCTATTTCTTTGCATTGATCACTGAGGAAGGCTTTCTTATCTCTCCTTGCTATTCTTTGGAACTCTGCATTCAGATGCTTATATCTTTCCTTTTCTCCTTTGCTTTTCGCCTCTCTTCTTTTTACAGCTATTTGTAAGGCCTCCTCAGACAGCCATTTCGCTCTTTTGCATTTCTTTTCCATGGGGATGCTCTTGGTCCCTGTCTCCTGTACAATGTCACGAACCTCCGTCCAGAGTTCATCAGGCACTCTGTCAATCAGATCTAGTCCCTTAAATCTATTTCTCACTTCCACTGCATAATCATAAGGGATTTGATTGAGGTCATATCTGAATGGTCTAGTGGTTTTCCCGACTTTCTTCAATTTAAGTCTGAACTTCGCAATAAGGAGTTCATGATCTGAGCCACAGTCAGCTCCGGGTCTTGTTTTCGCTAACTGTATACAGCTTCTCCATCTTTGGTTGCAAAGAATATAATCAATCTGATTTCGGTGTTGACCATCTGGTGATGTCCATGTGTAGAGTCTTCTCTTGTGTTGTTGGAAGAGGGTGTTTGCTATGACCAGTGCGTTCTCTTGACAAAACTCTATTAGCCTTTGCCCTGCTTCATTCCGTGCTCCAAGGCCAAATTTGCCAGTTACTCCAGGTGTTTCTTGACTTCCTACTTTTGCATTCCAGTCCCCTAGAATGAAAAGGACATGTTTTTTGGGTGTTAGTTCTAAAAGGTCTTGTAGGTCTTCATAGAACCGATTAACTTCAGCTTCTTCAGCATTACTGGTTGGGGCATAGGCCTGGATTACTGTAATATTGAATGGTTTGCCTTGGAAACGAACAGAAATCATCCTGTCATTTTTAAGATTGCATCCAAGTACTGCATTTCGGACTCTTTTGTTGACCATGATGGCTACTCCATTTCTTCTAAGGGATTCCTGCCCACAGTAGTAGATATAATGGTCATCCGAGTTAAATTCACCCATTCCAGTCCATTTTATTTCACTGATTCCTAGAATGTCGACGTTCACTCTTGCCATCTCCTGTTTGACCACTTCCAATTTGCCTTGATTCATGGACCTAACATTTCAGGTTCCTATGCAATATTGCTCTTTACAGCACCGCACCTTGTTTCTATCATTGGTCACATCCACAACTGGGTATTGGTTTTGCTTTTGCTCCATCCCTTTATTCCTTCTATAGTTATTTCTCCACTGAGCTCCAGTAGCATACTGGGCACCTACCGACCTGGGGAACTCCTCATTCAGTATCCCAGCATTTTGCCCTTTGTTACTGTTCATGGGGTTCTCAAGGCAAGTATACTGAAGTGGTTTGCCATTCCCTTCTCCAGGGGACCACATTTGGCTGTGGTCCATGTGATTAGATCAGCTAGTTTCCTGTGATTATGACTTCAGTTTGTCTGCCCTCTGGTGCCTCCTAGCAATACCTACCGTCTTATTTGGGTTTCTCTTACCTTGGTCGTGGAAAATCTCTTCACAGCCGCTCCAGCAAAGTGCAGCCGCTGTACCTTACCTTGGACGAGGGGTATCTCCTCAAGGCCACCCCTCCTGACCTTGAACGCGGAGTAGCTCCTCTCGGCCCTCCTGCGCCCGCGCAGCCACCGCCTGTTGGACGTGGGGTAGCTCCTCTCAGCCGCCGGCCCTGGCCTCAGGCGTGGGGTAGCTCCTCAGGGCCGCACCTCTTTGCGTGGTTCGTTGCGCCGGGGCCGGCGTCTCTCACGTCGCGTCTGCGCCGCCGGGGCCGGCGTCTCTCGGTGTATTACGTTGATTGATTTGCAGATATTGAAGAATCCTTGCATTCCTGGGATAAAGCCCACTTGGTCATGATGTATGATCTTCTTAATGTGTTGTTGGATTCTGATTGCTAGAAATTTATTAAGTTTTTGCATCTATGTTCATCAGTAATATTGGCCTGTAGTTTGCTTTTTTTGTGGGATCTTTAGCAGGTTTTGGGATTAGGGTGATTGTGGCCTCTTAGAATGAGTTTGGAAGTTTCCCTTCCTCAGCAATTTTCTGGAACAGTTTGAGTAGAATAGGTGTTAGGTCTTCTCTAAATTTTTGGTAGAATTCAGCTGTGAAGCTGTCTGGACCTGGGCTTTTGTTTGCTGGAAGATTTCCGATTACTTCCTCTAGATCCATGCTTGTGATGGGTCTATTCAGATTTTCTCTTTCTTCCTGGTTCAGTTTTGGCAAGGTGTATTTTTCTAGGAATTTGTCCATTTCTTCCAAGTTATTCATTTTATTGCCATTTGATTGTTGAGAGTATTCTCTAATAATCCTTTGTAATTCTGTGTTGTTAGTTGTGATCTCTCCATTTTCATTTCTAATTTTATTGATTTGTTTCTTCTCCCTTTGTTTTTGATGAGTCTGGCTAGTGGTTTGTCAATTTTATTTACCTTCTCAAAGAACCAGCTTTTGGCTTTGTTGATTTTTGCTATGGTCTCTTTTGTTTCTTTAGCATTTATCTCTGCCCTAATTTTTACGATTTCTTTCCTTCTAATGACCCTGGGGTTCTTCATTTCTTCCTTTTCTAGTTGCTTTAGATGTAGAGTTAGGTTATTTAGTTGACTTTTTTCTTATTTCTTGACGTGTACCACTATTACTGTGAACTACCCCCTTAGCACTGCTTTTACAGTGTCCCAGAGGTTTGGAGTTGTTGTGTTTTCGTTTTCATTCATTTCTATGCATATTTTGATTTCTCTTTTGATTTATTCTATTATTTGTTCATTATTCAGCAGCGTGTTGTTCAGAGTCCATAGGTTGGCATTTTTAATAGTTTTTCTCCCATAATTGAGATCTAATCTTACTGCACTGTGGTCGGAATAGATGCTTGGAATGATTTCAGTTTTTTTGAAATTACCAAAGCTAGATTTATTGCGCAGAATGTGGTCTATCCTGGAAAAGTTTCCGTGTGAGCTTGAGAAAAAGGTGAAATTCTTTGTTTTGTGGTGAAATGTCCTATAGAGATCTATTAGGTCTAACTGGTATATTGTATCATTTAAAGTTTGTGTTTCCTTGTTAATTTTTTGTTTAGTGGATCTATCCATAGATGTAAGTGGGGTATTACAGTCTATTATTATTATTGTGTAATTGTAAATTTCCCCTTTCATACTTGTTAGTAATTGTCTTACATATTGTGGTGCTCCTATGTTGGGTGCATAAATATTTATAATTTTTATATCTTCTTCTTGGATTGATCCTTTGATCACTATTTAGTTTCCTTCTTTGTCTCTTTTCACAGCCTTTGTTTTAAAATCTATTTTATCTGATATGGGTATTGCTACTCCTGCTTTCTTTTCGTCTCTATTTGCGTGGAATATCTTCCTCTAGCCCTTCACTTTCAGTCTGTATGTGTCCCTCGATTTGAGGTGGGTCTCTTGTAGACAACATGTATGGGGGTCTTGTTTTTGTATCCATTCAGCCAGCCTTTGCCTTTTGGTTGGGGCATTCAAACCATTTACGTTTAAGGTGATTATTGATAAGTATGATCCCGTTGCCATTTTATTTATTGTTTTGGGTTCGAGTTTATATACCCTTTCTGTGTTTCCAGTCTAGAGAAGATCCTTTAGTATTTGTTGGAGAGCTGGTTTGCTGATGCTGAATTCTCTCAGCTTTTGCTTGTCTGTAAAGCTTTTGATTTCTCCTTCATATTTGAATGAGATCCTTGCTGGGTACAGTAATCTGGGCTGTAGGTTACTTTCTTTCATCCCTTTAAGTATGTCTTGCCATTCCCTCCTGCCATGAAGAGTTTCTGCTCAAAGATCAGCTCTTATCCTTATGGGTATCTCCTTGTGTTTTATTTGGTGTTTTTCCCCTGCTGCTTTTAATATTTGTTCTTTGTGTTTGATCTTTGTTAATTTGATTAATATATGCCTTGGAGTATTTCTCCTTGGGTTTATCCTGTTAGGAACTCTCTGTGTTTCTTGGACTTGAGTGATTATTTCCTTCCCCATTTTAGGGAAATTTTCAACTATTATCTCCTCAAGTACTCTCTCATGGTCTTTTTTTTTTTTTTTTTGGTCTTCCTCTTCTGGGACTCCTATGATTCGAATGTTGGGGCATTTAATATTGTCCCATATGTCTCTAATATTGCCCTCATTTCTTTTAATTCTTTTTTTCTTTTTCCATCTCTGTTTCATTTATTTCTACAATTCTATCTTCTAGCTCGCTTATCCCTTCTTCTGCCTCCGTTATTCTACTGTTTGTTCCCTCCAGAGTGTTTCTGATCTCATCTATTGCATTATTCATTGTATGTTGACTCTTTTTTATTTCCTCTAATTCCTTATTGAACATTTCTTGCATCTTCTCAATCCTTTTCTCCAATGTATTTATCTGTAACTCCATTTATCTTTCCAGATTTTGAATCATTTTCACAAGTAAAATTCGAAATTCTTTATCGGGTAGGTTCCCTATGTCTTCCTCTTTTGTTTGTGTTGGCGGGCATTTATCCTGTTCCTTTACTTGTTGGGTATTTCTCTGCCTCTTCATCTTGCTTATATTGCGGTGTTCGGGGTGGCCTTTCCGTTTTCTGGCAGCTTGTGGAGTTCTCTTTATTATGTAGTTAACTCGTTGTGTGTGGGGTTGGATGGGTGACTTGTCAAGGTTCCCTGGTTAGGGAAGCTTGTGTCGATGTTCTGGTGGGTGGAGCTGGATTTCTTCTCTCTGGAGTGAAATGAAGTGTCCAGTAATGAGTCTGAGATGTCAGTGGGTTTGGAGTGGCTTTAGGCAGACGCGACGCGAGAGACGCCGGCCCCGGCGGCGCAGACGCGACGCGAGAGACGCCTGCCCCGGCGGCGCAGACGCGACGCGAGAGACGCCAGCCCCGGCGGCGCAGACGCGACGCGAGAGACGCCGGCCCGGGCGCAACGAGCCACGCAAAGAGGTGCGGCCGTGAGGAGCTACCCCACGCCTGAGGCCAGGGCCGGCGGCCGAGAGGAGCTACCCCACGTCCAACAGGCGGTGGCTGCGCGGGCGCAGGAGGGCCGAGAGGAGCTACTCTGCGTTCAAGGTCAGGAGGGGGGGCCTTGAGGAGATACCCCTCGTCCAAGGAAAGGTACAGCAGCTGCACTTTGCTGGAGCGGCTGTGAAGAGATTTTCCACGACCAAGGTAAGAGAAACCGAAATAAGACGGTAGGTATTGCTAGGGGGCACCAGAGGGCAGACAAACTGAAATCATAATCACAGGAAACTAGCTGATCTAATCACATGGACCACAGCCGAATGTGGTCCCCTGGAGAAGGGAATGGCAAACCACTTCAGTATACTTGCCTTGAGAACCCCGTGAACAATAACAAAGGGCAAAATGATAGGATACTGAATGAGGAATTCCCCAGGTCGGTAGGTGCCCAGTATGCTACTGGAGCTCAGTGGAGAAATAACTATAGAAGGAATAAAGGGATGGAGCAAAAGCAAAACCAATACCCAGTTGTGGATGTGACCATTGATAGAAACAAGGTCCGGTGCTGTAAAGAGCAATATTGCATAGGAACCTGGAATGTTAGGTCCATGAATCAAGGCAAATTGGAAGTGGTCAAACAGGAGATGGCAAGAGTGAACGTCGACATTCTAGGAATCAGTGAATTAAAATGGACTGGAATGGGTGAATTTAACTCGGATGACCATTATATCTACTACTGTGGGCAGGAATCCCTTAGAAGAAATGGAGTAGCCATCATGGTCAACAAAAGAGTCCGAAATGCAGTACTTGGATGCAATCTTAAAAATGACAGGATGATTTCTGTTCGTTTCCAAGGCAAACCATTCAATATTACAGTAATCCAGGCCTATGCCCCAACCAGTAATGCTGAAGAAGCCGAAGTTAATCGGTTCTATGAAGACCTACAAGACCTTTTAGAACTAACACCCAAAAAAGATGTCCTTTTCATTCTAGGGGACTGGAATGCAAAAGTAGGAAGTCAAGAAACACCTGGAGTAACTGGCAAATTTGGCCTTGGAGCACGGAATGAAGCAGGGCAAAGGCTAATAGAGTTTTGTCAAGAGAATGCACTGGTCATAGCAAACACCCTCTTCCAACAACACAAGAGAAGACTCTACACATGGACATCACCAGATGGTCAACACCGAAATCAGATTGATTATATTCTTTGCAACCAAAGATGGAGAAGCTGTATACAGTTAGCGAAAACAAGACCCGGAGCTGACTGTGTCTCAGATCATGAACTCCTTATTGCGAAGTTCAGACTTAAATTGAAGAAAGTCGGGAAAACCACTAGACCATTCAGATATGACCTCAATCAAATCCCTTATGATTATGCAGTGGAAGTGAGAAATAGATTTAAGGGACTAGATCTGATTGATAGAGTGCCTGATGAACTCTGGACGGAGGTTCGTGACATTGTACAGGAGACAGGGACCAAGACCATCCCCATGGAAAAGAAATGCAAAAGAGCGAAATGGCTGTCTGAGGAGGCCTTACAAATAGCTGTAAAAAGAAGAGAGGCGAAAAGCAAAGGAGAAAAGGAAAGATATAAGCATCTGAATGCAGAGTTCCAAAGAATAGCAAGGAGAGATAAGAAAGCCTTCCTCAGTGATCAATGCAAAGAAATAGAGGAAAACAACAGAATAGGAAAAACAAGAGACTTCTTCAAGAAAATTAGAGATTCCAAGGGAAAATTTCATGCAAAGATGGGCTCGATAAAGGACAGAAATGGTATGGACCTAACAGAAGCAGAAGATATTAAGAAGAGGTGGCAGGAATACACAGAAGAACTGTACAAAAAAGATCTTCACGACCAAGATAGTCACGATAATGTGATCACTGACCTAGAGCCAGACATCTTGGAATGTGAAGTCAAGTGGGCCTTAGAAAGCATCACTACGAACAAAGCTAGTGGTGGTGATGGAATTCCAGTTGAGCTATTTCAAGTCTTGAAAGATGATGCTGTGAAAGTGCTGCACTCAATATGCCAGCAGATTTGGAAAACTCAGCAGTGGCCACAGGACTGGAAAAGGTCCTTCATTCCAACCCCAAAGAAAGGCAATGCCAAAGAATGCTCAAACTACCGCACAATTGCACTCATCTCACACGCTAGTAAAGTCATGCTCAAAATTCTCCAAGCCAGGCTTCAGCAGTATGTAAACCGTGAACTCCCAGATGTTCAAGCAGGTTTTAGAAAAGGCAGAGGCACCAGAGATCAAATTGCCAACATCCGCTGGATCATGGAGAAAGCAATAGAGTTTCAGAAAAACATCTATTTCTGCTTCATTGACTATGCCAAAGCCTTTGACTGTGTGGATCACAATAAACTGTGGAACATTCTGAAAGAGATGGGAATCCCAGACCACCTGACCTGCCTCTTGAGAAACCTGTATGCAGGTCAGGAAGCAACAGTTAGAACCGGTCATGGAACAACAGACTGGTTCCAAATAGGAAAAGGAGTGCGTCAAGGTTGTATATTGTCACCTTGCTTATTTAACTTATATGCAGAGTACATCATGAGGAACGCTGGGCTGGAAGAAGCACAAGCTGGAATCAAGATTGCTGGGAGAAATATCAATAACCTCAGATATGTAGATGACACTACCCTTATGGCAGAAAGTGAAGAGGAACTCAAAAGCCTCTTGATGAAAGTGAAAGAGGAGAGTGAAAAGGTTGGCTTGAAGCTCAACATTCAGAAAACAAAGATCATGGCATCTGGTCCCATCACTTCATGGGAAATAGATGGAAAAACAGTGGAAACAGTGTCAGACTTTGTTTTTTTGGGCTCCAAAATCACTGCAGATGCTGATTGCAGCCATGAAATTAAAAGATGCTTGCTCCTTGGAAGGAAAGTTATGACCAACCTTGATAGTATATTAAAAAACAGAGACATTACTTTGCCGACCAAGGTCCGTCTAGTCAAGGCAATGGTTTTTCCCGTGGTCATGTATGGATGTGAGAGTTGGACTGTGAAGAAAGCTGATCACCGAAGAATCGATGCTATTGAACTGTGGTGTTGGAGAAGACTCTTGAGAGTCCCTTATACTGCAAGGAGATCCAACCAGTCCATTCTAAAGGAGATCAATCCTGGATGTTCATTGGAGGGACTGATGCTAAAGCTGAAACTCCAATACTTTGGCCACCTCATGAAACGAGTTGACTCACTGGAAAAGACTCTGATGCTGGGAAAGGTTGGGGGCGGGAGGAGAAGGGGACGACGGAGAATGAGATGGCTGGATGGCATCACCGACTCTGTGGACATGAATTTGAGTGTACTCCGGGAGTTGGTGATGGACAGGGAGGCCTGGCGTGCTGTGATTCATGGGGTCGCGGAGAGTCGGACACGACTGAGCGACTGAACTGAACTGAACTGAACTGATATTGAAGCTTAGTGTTATTCTCCTGTGTTGCTGGATAGTTTGCATAGTATGTCTTTCACTGAAACTTGTTGAACCTTGGGTTTTGCCTGGTTTCAGTGTAGGTATGGAGGCATTTGATGAGTACCTTTCAATTAATGTTCTCTGGAACAGGAGAAGTCTGGTGTTCTCAGGATTTGGCCTTAAACTTCTGCCTCTGTTTTTTCAGTCTTATTCTTGCAGTAGGATCAATGCTTCTCCCTCTGTTAATTCCAAGGCAGTTCCTTCTGTTGAAAAAGCTCTTCTATTTTCTGGTCTCCTCCGTATCTAATTCCCGTCCTGACACCAGGATGCAGTGGTGGACACTTTTTTTTCCCGGCTCACCTATTCAGTCCTGCTATGGGGAGGGAGGAACAGCTAACAAATATCCCTGTCGTCTGTGGGGAGTGCTCGCAGTGTCTCGGCTACACTGGGAATGCTCCCGCTCGAGGCGTGTGTGCTTTCCCTGTTTATGCTGCTTAGGCTTTAGGTTGCTCTGCTGGGAGCTGTCCTCGGCTGGCACTGGGTTGCATGCACTTCCCATGTCTGAGCGGCTCAGGTTCAGGTCCTTGGGTACTCAACAAAGGCACAGACGTGGCTGGACCTGCGATTTCTGCCTTCCCAGGTCCTAGCAGCTCAGGTGACCAGACGTTTGGCGAGCATGGTCGCTGTGACTTATCGCCATCCCGGTCCCTGCAGCTCAGTTTTCTGGGAGTAAAACCGGCGCACTTTCTCAGGCGGATGTCATGCAGCCTGAACCCAAGAAGTCCTGGCCAGCAAGGAAGCCTGCCTGCAGCTTGGCACATGAAGCCTCTCTGGGGCCGCGGCTGCCACCGCCCCAGCGCTGGCTGCCCTCCCTGCCCGTGTCGGCGGGAGCTGGGGGATGGGCCACCCACTGCCAACTCACTCCACTCAGTTCCCCGTAATGTGGGCGGGGCTGGGTGGAGTTCTGGGTTGGGGCTTTTCGCAGGCTTTTCCTAGACTTTTAGCTTTTCCTAGCCTTTTAGCTTTTTAGCTGTAATTTCTGCTTTGGTATCTTAAGTTCGAGCCCTCAGTTTTCCCTGGGGCGTTCAAGCCCGGTTCTCCCTCTAAGCACCGTTTCCCGCGCCTCCCTGCACAGCCCCCACATGCTAGTGAGGGGTGCGGGCGTCTGCGCCACTTCTCTGCTGAGAGTTTCCTCTGGGCACTTAGTCTGTGAGTTTTAATTATGTATGTCTTTTGTCTCCCAGTCATGCGGCCCTCTGAGATTACACTCGCCAGTGTTTCCAGGTGTTTGGAAACTTCTCTTTTTTTTTAAGCCTCCCTTCCCAGGACGGAACTCGGTCCATCCCTCTTTGGTCTCACTTTTAATCTTTTTATCTATTTCCTACCTCCTTTTGATGACAATGGGCTGATTTTCTGAGTGCCTGATGTCCTCTGTCGGTATTCAGAAGTTGTTTTGTGGGATTTGCTCAGCGTTCAAATGTTCCTTTGTTGATTTTGTGAGGGAAAAAGTGGTCGCCCCGTCCTATTTCTCCACCATCTTCCATGCTCCCCATTTTAATTTTTGAGTTGCATAAAGGATGTTAAGTAACCTGTCGAGTTTCAAGCGGGAATGTGGAATTTCTCTTTCGAATCTGCAACGGCAATGTTCCTCACCTCGCCTTGAGTGCACAACCTTGTAGTTCTTCTCGAGATGCAGCGGGAAGCTTGGGTTCCCCCTCGAGTTGTGACCGGGACCTCAGGAACTCGATCTTGTTGCTTCAGGGTAATCAGGTCCCCTTTTGTGTTGGAAGGGGAACTTCGGGTTTACCTCGAGCCGTTAAATGGGAATAGAGACTTATCTCGTGTTGAGTCTGTAAACTGTGTGCTCCTCTCCAGTGGGGACGGCTATCTTAGGGAACATTTTGAGGTGCACAAAGGGTGTCAAGTACCCTTTCGAGGTTCAAGCGGGAAGGTGGGATTTCTCTTGAGATTCTGCAGCAGAAAATTTCCTCATCTCACGTTGATGGGGAAGAGTTGTCGTTTCTCTCAAGTTGTAGCGGAAAGCTAGGGGTTCCCCTCTAGTTTCGATGGGGACCTCAGGAACTCGCTTGCGTTGTCCCAGGGAAGTTAGGTCTCCTTTCGTGTTGGAAGGGGAATCACAGGATCCCTCTTGAAGTGCAGTAGAGGAATTGGGCCCCATCTAGTGTTGAGTATGTAAATGGTGTGCTCCTCTTCAATCTGGACGGCTATGCTGGGGAAGTTTTTCGGTCGCATAAAGGGTGTCAGGTACCCAATCGAGTTTCTAGCAGGAATTTGAGATTTCTCTTGAGACTCTGCAGCGGAAATATTCTTCATTTTGCATTGAGGGGATAATTTTGTGGTGGTTCTCGATTTGCGGCGGGAAGCCTGGGGTTCTTCTCGAGTTGCGACGGAGACCTCAGGAACCAGCTCGAGTTACCCAAGGGAAGTCAGGTCTCCTATTGTATTGTAAGCAGAACCTGGTGATTCCTCTCGTGGTGCAGCAGAGGAATAGGGCCGCATCTAGCATTGAGTCAGTCAACTGTGTGTTCCTTGCCAGTGGCGACAGGGATCTCGGGGTTGGTCTCAAAATTCACCTGTGGAGTCAGGCCTCGTCACTTGTTCAGACATGGACCTGTACTTTCTTCTCGAGGTGTAAAAAGGGTGTTAGGCCATATTAGTGTTGACTTTGTACCTGGAGATTGTATCGAGGATGCTCGGGGAGTCAGGTCTCCACTCATCTTGTGAGTTGATACTCGAGGATTCATTTGAATCTGTGCAGTAGAATCAGACAATACCTCGAGTGAGTGGTGATATCCGTACCTTTTCCATCTGTGTTTTGAAAACCTGGTAATCCTCCCGAGTTTCAAGGTGGTACCTGCCTTCGCCCCGGCAGCCCAGACGCGACGCGAGAGACGCTGGCCCCGGCGGTGCAGACGCGACGCGAGAGACGCCGGCCCCGGCGGTGCAGACGCGACGCGAGAGACGCCGGCCACGGCGGCGCAGACGCGACGTGAGAGACGCCGGCCCCGGCGCAACGAACGACGCAAAGAGGTGCGGCCGTGAGGAGCTACCCCACGCCTGAGGCCAGGGCCGGCGGCTGAGAGGAGCTACCCCACGTCCAACAGGAAGTGGCGGCGTGCGCGCAGGAGGGCCGAGAGGAGCTACTCCGCGTTCAAGGTCAGGAGGGGCGGCCTTGAGGAGATACCCCTCACCCAAGGTAAGGTACAGCGGCTGCACTTTGCTGGAGCGGCTGTGAAGAGATTTTTCATGACCAAGGTAAGAGAAACCAAGATAAGACGGTAGGTATTGCTAGGGGGCACCAGAGGGCAGACAAACTGAAATCATAATCACGGGAAACTAGTCGATCTGATCACATGGACCACAGCCGAATGTGGTCCACTGGAGAAGGGAATGGCAAACCACTTCAGTATACTTGCCTTGAGGACCCCATGAACAGTAACAAAAGGCAAAATAATAGGATACTGAATGAGGAATTCCCCAGGTCGGTAGGTGCCCAGTATGCTACTGGAGCTCAGTGGAGAAATAACTATAGAAGGAATAAAGGGATGGAGCAAAAGCAAAACCAATACCCAGTTGTGGATGTGACCAGTGATAGAAGCAAGGTCCGATGCTGTACAGAGCAATATTGCATAGGAACCTGGAATGTTAGGTCCATGAATCAAGGCAAATTGGAAGTGGTCAAACAGGAGATGGCAAGAATGAACGTCGACTTTCTAGGAATCAGTGAATTAAAATGGACTGGAATGGGTGAATTTAACTCGGATGACCATTATATCTACTACTGTGGGCAGGAATCCCTTAGAAGAAATGGAGTAGCCATCATGGTCAACAAAAGAGTCCGAAATGCAGTACTTGGATGCAATCTTAAAAATGACAGGATGATTTCTGTTCGTTTCCAAGGCAAACCATTCAATATTACAGTAATCCAGGCCTATGCCCCAACCAGTAATGCTGAAGAAGCCGAAGTTAATCGGTTCTATGAAGACCTACAAGACCTTTTAGAACTAACACCCAAAAAAGATGTCCTTTTCATTCTAGGGGACTGGAATGAAAAAGTAGGAAGTCAAGAAACACCTGGAGTAACTGGCAAATTTGGCCTTGGAGCACGGAATGAAGCAGGGCAAAGGCTAATAGAGTTTTGTCAAGAGAACGCACTGGTCATAGCAAACACCCTCTTCCAACAACACAAGAGAAGACTCTACACATGGACATCACCAGATGGTCAACACCGAAAACAGATTGATTATATTCTTTGCAACCAAAGATGGAGAAGCTGTATACAGTTAGCGAAAACAAGACCAGGAGCTGACTGTGTCTCAGATCATGAACTCCTTATTGCGAAGTTCAGACTTAAATTGAAGAAAGTAGGGAAAACCACTAGACCATTCAGATATGACCTCAATCAAATCCCTTATGATTATACAGTGGAAGTGAGAAATAGATTTAAGGGACTAGATCTGATTGATAGAGTGCCTGATGAACTCTGGACAGAGGTTCGTGACATTGTACAGGAGACAGGGACCAAGAGCATCCCCATGGAAAAGAAATGCAAAAGAGCGAAATGGCTGTCTGAGGAGGCCTTACAAATAGCTGTGAAACGAAGAGAGGCAAAAAGCAAAGGAGAAAAGGAAAGATATAAGCTTCTGAATGCAGAGTTCCAAAGAATAGCAAGGAGAGATAAGAAAGACTTCCTCAGTGATCAATGCAAAGAAATAGAGGAAAACAACAGAATAGGAAAAACAAGAGACTTCTTCAAGAAAATTAGAGATTCCAAGGGAACATTTCATGCAAAGATGGACTCGATAAAGGACAAAAATGGTAGGGACCTAACAGAAGCAGAAGATATTAAGTAGAGGTGGCAGGAATACACAGAATAACTGTACGAAAAAGATCTTCACGACCAAGATAGTCACGATAATGTGATCACTGACCTAGAGCCAGACATCTTGGAATGTGAAGTCAAATGGGCCTTAGGAAGCATCACTACGAACAAGGCTAGTGGAGGTGATGGAATTCCAGTTGAGCTATTTCAAGTCTTGAAAGATGATGCTGTGAAAGTGCTGCACTCAATATGCCAGCAGATTTGGAAAACTCAGCAATGGCCACAGGACTGGAAGAGGTCACTCTTCATTCCAATCCCAAAGAAAGGCAATGCCAAAGAATGCTCAAACTACCGCACAATTGCACTCATCTCACACGCTAGTAAAGTCATGCTCAAAATTCTCCAAGCCAGGCTTCAGCAGTATGTAAACCGTGAACTCTCAGATGTTCAAGCAGGTTTTAGAAAAGGCAGAGGCACCAGAGATCAAATTGCCAACATCCGCTGGATCATGGAGAAAGCAATAGAGTTCCAGAAAAACATCTATTTCTGCTTCATTGACTATGCCAAAGCCTTTGACTGTGTGGATCACAATAAACTGTGGAACATTCTGAAAGAGATGGGAATCCCAGACCACCTCACCTGCCTCTTGAGAAACCTGTATGCAGGTCAGGAAGCAACTGTTAGAACTGGACATGGAACAACAGACTGGTTCCCAATAGGAAAAGGTGTACGTCAAGGTTGTATATTGTCACCTTGCTTATTTAACTTATATGCAGAGTACATCATGAGGAACGCTGGGCTGGAAGAGGCACAAGCTGGAATCAAGATTGCTGGGAGAAATATCAATAACCTCAGATATGCAGATGACACTACCCTTATGGCAGAAAGTGAAGAGGAACTCAAAAGCCTCTTGATGAAAGTGAAAGAGGAGAGTGAAAAGGTTGGCTTGAAGCTCAACATTCAGAAAACAAAGATCATTGCATCTGGTCCCATCACTTCATGGGAAATAGATGGAAAAACAGTGGAAACAGTGTCAGACTTTATTTTTTTGGGCTCCAAAATCACTGCAGATGCTGATTGCAGCCATGAAATTAAAAGACGCTTGCTATTTGGAAGGAAAGTTATGAACCACATTGATAGTATATTAAAAAGCAGAGACATTACTTTGCCAACCAAGGTCCGTCTAGTCAAGGCAATGGTTTTTCCCGTGGCCATGTATGGATGTGAGAGTTGAACTGTGAAGAAGGCTGATCGCCGAAGAATCGATGCTTTTGAACTGTGGTGTTGGAGAAGACTCTTGAGAGTCCCTTATACTGCAAGGAGATCCAACCAGTCCATTCTAAAGGAGATCAACCCTGGATGTTCATTGGAGGGACTGATGCTAAAGCTGAAACTCCAATACTTTGGCCACCTCATGCGACGAGTTGACTCACTGGAAAAGACTCTGATGCTGGGAAATTTTGGGGGCGGGAGGAGAAGGGGACGACGGAGAATGAGATGGCTGGATGGCATCACCGACTCTATGGACATGAATTTGAGTGTACTCCGGGGGTTGGTGATGGACAGGGAGGCCTGGTGTGCTGTGATTCATGGGGTCGCGGAGAGTCGGACACGACTGAGCGACTGAACTGAACCTGCCTCCTCGTACTGTGCGACCAGAACGTCTGGATTCCATTTCACAAAAAGCAGAGGAATCGACTATCATCTGGAAAAGAGGACTGGAAATTGGGGCAATTTATCAGTGTGGCAGATAACTCGGTGTTCCTCTCGATTGAGGCTGTGTATGTTGGTTTAATTTTTGAGTCGCATAAAGGATGTTAAGCAAACTGTCAATTTTCAATCGGGAATGTGGGATTTCTCTTGAGATTCTGCTACAGAAATGTTCCTCATCTCATATTGATGGAGGAACGTTGTCGTTTTTGCAGCGTATAGCTTGGGGTTCCTCTCGAGTTGCGACGTGGACCTCAGGAAATCACTCGCATTGTCCCAGGGAAGATAAGTCTCCTTTAATTTTGGAATGGCAACCTCAGGATTCCTCTCCAGGCTCGGGAGAGGAATAGGGCCACATGTAGTGCTGTGTAAGTAAATTGTATGCACCTCTTCAATGTGGACGGCTATGTCGGGGAAGTTTTTGGGTCGCATATGGTATCAAGTACCCTTTAGAGTTTCAAGCGGGAATGTTGGATTTCTCTTGAGACTCTACAGTGGAAAAGTTCCTCATCTCGCATTGAGGGCATAATCATGTGGTGTTTCTCGAATTGCGGTGGGAAGCTTGGGGTTCTCTCAAGTTGTGACAGGGCCCTCAGGAACTCGCTCGTGTTGCCCTACGGAAGTCAGATCTCCTATTGTGTTGGAAGGGGAATCTCGGGATTCCACTCGAGGTGCAGCAGAGGAATAGTTCCGCATCTATCGTTGAGTCGGTCAACTGTGTGTTCCTTGCCAGGGGCGACAAGGATCGCTGTGCTGCTCTCAAAATTTACCTGGGGAGTCAGGCCTCGTCTTTTCTTCAGACATGGGACTCTGCTTTCTTCTCGAGTAGTAAAACGTGTGTTAGGCCACATTAGAGTTGAATTAATACCTGGAGATTGTATCGAGTATGCTCTGGGAGTCAGGTCTCCACTCGTCTTATGAGTTGATACTCGAGGATACATTTGAATCTGTGCAGTAGAATCCGACAATATCTCTAGTGGGTGGGGACATCCGAACTTTTTCCATTTGTGCTTGGAAAAACTGGGTATCCTCCCGAGTTTCGACGTTCGACCGGAACGTCCGGATTCCATTCCAGAGAAAGCAGAGGAATCGACTCTCATCTGGAAAAGAGGACTGGAAATCGGGGCAATGTGTCAGTTTGGCAGATAACTCGGTGTTCCTCTAGATGGGGGCTGTGTATGTTGGTTTAATTTTTGAGTCGCATAAGGGATGTTAAGTATCCTTTCGAATTTCAATCCGGAATGTGGAATTTCTCTTGCGAATCTGCAACGGATGTGTTCCTCGTCTCGCCTTGAGGACAGAATCCTAGGTTTTACTCGAGTTGCGGCGGGAAACTTCGGTTCCCTTTCGAGTTGCACTGGGGACCTCAGGAACTTGCTCATCTTGTCCCAGGGAAGTTAGTTCTCCTTTGCTGTTGGAAGGGGAACATCAGGATTCCTCTCCAGGCTCGGGAGAGGAATAGAGCCGCATCTAGTGATGTGTACCTAAATTGTGTGCTCCGCTTCAATGTGGAAGGCTATGTCAGGGAAGTTTCTGGGTCGCATAAAGGGTGTCAAGTACCCGTTCGAGTTTCAAGCGGGAATGTGGGCTTTCTCTTGAGACTCTGCAGCGGAAATATTCCTCATCTCACATTGAGGGGTAATTATGTATTGGAAGGGGAACCGCAGGATCCTCTCGAGATGCAGTAGAGTAATAGGGCCGCATCTAGCGTTGAGTCGGTCAACTGTGTGTTCCTTGCCAGTGTCGACAGGGATCTCGGGGTTGGTCTAAAATTTCACCTCGGGTGTCAGACCTCGTTTCTTGTTCAGACATGGAACTGCGCTTTCTTCTCGAGTTGTAAAACGGGTGTTAGGCCACATTAGATTCGAATTTGTATTTGGAGATTGTATAGAATATGCTCAGCGAGTCAGGTCTCCACTCATCTTGTGAGTTGATACTCGAGGTTACATTTGAATCTGTGCAGTAGAATCAGACAATATTTTGAGTGGGTGGCAACATCCGTACCTTTTCCATTTGTGTTTTGAAAGCCTGGGGATCCTCCCCAATTTCAAATTGGTACCCGGCTCCTTGTACTGTGTTACTGGAACATCCGGATTCCATTCCAGAGAAAGCAGAGGAATCAACTGTTATCTGGAAAAGAGGACTGGAAATCGGGGCAATTTGTCAGTGTGGGAGATTACTCAGTGTTCCTCTCGATTGGGGCTGTGGATGTAGGTTTAATTTTTGAGTTGCATAAAGGATGTTAAGTAAACTGTTGAGTTTCAAGCGGGAATGTGGAAATTCTCTCGCGACTCTTCAACGGAAGTGTTCCTCATCTCGCCTTGAGGGCAGAATCTTTGGTTTTTCGCGACTGGAGGTGGGAAATTTTGTCTCCTTCAGAAGTTTCCCTGGGCACCTCAAGAACTCGCTCGTGTTGCTTCAGCGAAGTCATTTCCCCTTTTATGTTGGAAGGGGAACTTACGGATTACTCTCTATCTGTTAAATCAAAATAGGACCTCATCTCGTGTTGAGTCCATAAATTGTGGGCTCCTCTCCAGGTTGGAAGGATATGTTAGGGAACTTTTTGAGTCACATAAATGGTCCCAAGTACCCGTTGGAGTTTCAGTTGGGAATGTGAGATTTCTCTTGAGACTCTGCAGCAGAAAATTTCTTCATCTCACATTGATGGGGGAATGTTTTCGTTTTTCTCGAGCTGCATTGGAAAGTTTCGGCTCCGCCTCGACTTGCATCGGGGACATCAGGAACTCGCTTTGGTTGTCTCAGGGAAGTCAGTCTCCTTTGATTTTGGATGGGAACCTCAGGATTACACTCCCGTCTCAGGAGAGGAATAGGGCCGCATCTAGTGTTGTGTACGTAAATTTTTGCTCCGCTTCGATGTGGACGTCTATGTAGGGGAAATTTTTGAGTCGCATAAAGGGTGTCATGTACCCGTTCGATTTTCAAGCGGGAATGTGGGATTTCTCTTGAGACTCTGCAGCAGAAATGTTCCTCATCTCACTTTGAGGGGATAATTTTGTGGTGTTTCTCCAGTTGCAGCGGGAAACTTGGGGTTCATCTAGAATTGTGATGGGGATCTCAGGAACTCAATTGTGTTGCCCCACGGAAGTGAGGTATCCTATCGTGTTGGAAGGGGAACCTCGAGATTATGTTTGAGGCACAGTAAAGGAATGGGGCCGCATTTAACTTTGAGTCGGACAACTGTGTGTTCCTTGACAGAGATGCCAGGGATATCGGGGTTGCTCTGAAAATTCACATGGGGAATCAGGCCTCGTCTATTGTTCAGACATGGGCCTGCACTTTCTTCTCGAGTTGTAAAAAGGGTGTTAGGCCACATTAGAGTTGAATTTATACCTGGAGATTGTATCGAGTATGCTCAGCGAGTCAGGACTCCACTCGTCTTGTGAATTGATACTCGAGGATACATTTGAATCCGTGCAGTAGAATCAGACAATATCTCGAGTGGGTGGTGACATCCGTACATTTTCCATTTGTGGTTTGAAAACTTTGGGATCTTCACGAGTTTCAACGTGGTACCCGCTTCCTCGTACTGTATGACCGGAACGTCTGGATTCCATTCCAGAGAAAGCAGAGGAATCGACTCTCATCTGGAAAAGAGGACCTGAAAACGGGGCAATTTGTCAGTGTGGCAGGAAAATCGGTGTTCCTCTTGACTGGGGCTGTGTATGTCGGTTTATTTTTTGAGTTGCATAAATGATGTTAAGTAACCTGTATAGTTTCAAGCGGGAATGTGGAATTTCTCTCGAGAATCTGCAAGGGAAATGTTCCTCATCTCGCCTTGAAGGCAGAATCTTGTGGTTTTTCTCGAGTTGCGGCGGGAAGCTTGGGTTCCTTCTCGAGTTGAGCCATGGACCTCAGGAACTCGCTCGTTTTTCTTCAGGGATGTCAGGTCTCCTTTGTGTTGGAAGTGGAACTTCGGGATTACTCTCGAGTCATTAAATGGGAATAGAACCTCATCTCGAGTTGAATATTTATACTGTGTGCTCCTTTCCAGTGGGGAAGGCTATGTTAGGGAACTTTTTAAGCTGCATAAAGGGTGTCAAGTACCCATTCGAGTTTCAAGCGGGAATGTGAGATTCCTCTTGAGATTCTGCAGCAAAAAAGTTCCTCATCTCGCATTGATGGGATAATGTTTTTGTTTTTCTCAAGTTGCGGTGGAAAACTTGGGGTTCCTCCCGATTTGTGTGGGGAACCTCAGGAACTCGCTTACATTGTCCCAGGGACGTCATGTCTCCTTTGCTTTTGGAAGGGGAAACTCAGGATTCCTCTCCACAGAGCCTGGAGAGGAATAGGGCCTCATCTAGCGTTGTGAGCTCCGCTTCAATGTGGAAGGCTCTGATGGGGAAGTTTTAGGGTTGCATAATGGTGTCAAGTTCCCGTTCGAGTTTCAAGCGGGAATGTGGAATTTCCATTGAGACTCTGCAGCGGAAAAGTTCCTCATCTCGCATTCAGGGGATAATTTTGTGGTGTTTCTCGAGTTGCGGCTGGAAACTTGCGGTTGCTCTCGAGTTGTGACGGGACCTCTGGAACTCGCTTGTTTTGCCCCAGGGAAATCAGGTCTCCTATCGTATTGGAAGGGGAGCCTCGGGATTCCTATATAAGAAGCAGCAGAGGAATAATGTCGAATCTAGCATTGAGTCGGTCAACTCTTTATTTTCTCCCGTCCAGACAAGGATCTCGTGGTCGCTCTCAAAATTCTCCTGGGGATTCAGGCCTGGTCTCTTCTCCAGACATGGAACTGTGTTTTCTCTCGAGTTGTAAAACGAGTGTTAGGCCACATTAGAGATGAATTTGTACCTGGAGATTGTATCGAGTATTATCCGGGAGTCAGGTCTCCACTCATCTTGTGAGTTGATACTCGATGATACATTGAATCTGTGTGATAGAATCAGACAATATCTCGAGTGGGTGGTGACATCCGTACCTTTTCCATTTATATTTTGAAAACCTGGGGATCCTCCCGAGTTTCAACGTGGTACACGGCTCCTCCTACTGTGCGACCAGAACATCCGGATTCCATTCCAGAGAAAGCAGAGGAATCGACTCCCATCTGGAAAAGAGGACAGGAAATCGGGGCAATTTGACTTTGTGGCAGATAAGTCGGTCTTCCTCTCGACTGCGTCTGTGTATGTCGGTTTCATTTTTGATTCACATAAAGGATATTAAGGAACCTGTCAAGTTTCAAGCCGGAATGTGGAATTTCTCTTTTGAATCTGCAAAGGAAATGTTCCTCATCTCGCCATGAGGGCAGAATCTTGTGGTTTTTCCTGAGATGTGGCAGGCAAATTGGGCTCCCTCTCGAGTTGTGCCATGGACTGCAGGAACTCGCTCGTGTTGCTTCAGGGAAGTCTGGTCCCCTTTTGTGTTGGAAGGGGAACTTCGGGTTTACCTCGAGCCGTTAAAAGGGAATAGGGCCTCATCTCATGTTGAGTCCATAAATTGTGTGCTCCTCTCCAGGTGGGAAGGATATGTTAGGGAACTTTTTGAATGGCATAAATGTTGTCAAGTACCCTTTAGAGTTTCAAGCGGGAATGTGGGATTTCTCTTGAGATTCTGCAGCATAAAATTTCCTCATCTCACATTGATGGGGGAACGTTGTCGTTTTTCTCGAGTTGCAGTGGAAAGCTTGGGGTTCCTCTCATTTGCGACGGGGACCTCAGGAACTCGCTCGTGTTGTCCCAGGGCAGTTAGATCTCCTTTCGTCTTGGAAGGGGAACGTCGGAATATCTCTCCATTCGAGGTAGAGGAATAGGGCCCCAACTAGTGTTGAGAATGTAAATGGTGTGTTCCTCTACAATGTGGACGGCTGTGTCGGGGAAGATTTTGGGTCGCATAAAGGGTGTCTATTCCCCATTCGAGTTTCAAGCGGGATTGTGGTATTCCTCTTGCGATTCTGCAACAGAAATATTCCTCACCTTGCTGTGAGGGCAGAATCTTGTGGTTTATCTCGAATTGCGGCCAGAAGCTTGGGCTCCCTCTCGAATTGCGACGGGAACCTCAGGATCTCGCTTGAGTTTCTTCAGGGAAGTCCGGTCCCCTTTTGTGTTGGAAGGGGAACTTCGGGATTACTCTGGAGCCATTAAATGGGAATAAGGCCTCATCTAGAGTTCAGTCCATAAAATTGCGTGCTCCTCTCCAGTGGGGACGGATATGTAAGGGAACTTTTTGAGTCGCATAAAGGGTGCAAAGTACCCGTTTGAGTTTCAAGCGGGAATGTGGGATTTCTCTTGAGACTCTGCAGAAGAAATATTCCTCATCTCGCATTGAGGGGATAATTTTGTGGTGTTTCTCGAGTTGCGGTGGGAAGTTTGTGGTTCTTCTCGAGTTGTGATGGGGACTTCAGGAACTCGCTCGTGTTGCCCCATGGAAGTCAGTTCTCATGTCGTATTGGAAGGGGAACCTCGGGATTCCTCTATAAGGAGCAGCAGAGGAATGGGGCCACATCTAGCGTTGAGTCGGTCAACTGTTCTTCCAGAGTCGATCAGGTACTTCGCCTTGCTCTCAAAATTCTCCAGGGGATTCAGGCCTCGTCTCTTGTTCAGACATGTAACTGCACTTTCTTCTCGAGTTGTAAAACGGATGTTAGGCGACACTAGAATTGAATTTGTACCTGGAGATTGTATCGAGTATGCTCGGGGAGTCAGGTCTCCACTCGTCTTGTGAGTTGATACTCGAGAATACATTTGAATCTATGCAGTAGGATCAGACAATATCTCGAGTGGTTGGTGACATCCATACCTTTCCAGTGTTTTGAAAACCTGTGGATCCTCCCGAGTTTCAATGTGGTATCTGGCTCCTTGTATTCTGTGACCAGAACGTCCGGATTCCATTCCAGAGAAAGCTGAGGAATCGGCTCTCATATGGAAAAGAGGACTGGAAAAAGGGGCAATTTGTCAGTGTGGTAGGAAACTCGGTTTTCCTCTCAATTGGGGCTGTGTATGTCCATTTAGTTTTTGATTCGCATAAAGGATGTTAAGTAACCTGTCGAGTTTCTGGCGGGAATGTGGAATTTCTATTGAGAATCTTCTACGGAAATGTTCTTCGTCTCTCCTTGAGGCCAGAATCTTGTGTTTTTTCTCGAGTTTTGGCGGGAAGCTTGTGCTCCCTCTCGAGTTTCTTCGTGGACCCCAGGAATTTTCTCACGTTATCCTAGGCAAGGTAGGTATCCTTTGATTTTGGAAGGGGAACCTCAAGATTCTTCTCCATGCACAGGAGAGTAACAGGGCCTCATCTAGTGTTGTGTAAAGTCATGCTCAAAATTCTCCAAGCCAGGCTTCAGCAGTATGTAAACCGTGAACTCCCAGATGTTCAAGCAGGTTTTAGAAAAGGCAGAGGCACCAGAGATCAAATTGCCAACATCCGCTGGATCATGGAGAAAGCAAGAGAGTTTCAGAAAATCATCTATTTCTGCTTCATTGACTATGCCAAAGCCTTTGACTGTGTCGATCACAATAAACTGTGGAACATTCTGAAAGAGATGGGAATCCCAGACCACCTGAGCTGCCTCTTGAGAAACCTGTATTCAGATCAGGAAGCAACACTTAGAACTGTACATGGAACAACAGACTGGTTTCAAATAGGAAAAGGTGTACGTCAAGGTTGTATATTGTCACCTTGTTTATTTAACTTCTATGCAGAGTACATCATGAAGAACGCTGGGCTGGAAGAAGCACAAGCTGGAATCAAGATTGCTGGGAGAAATATCAATAATCTCAGATATGCAGATGACACTACCCTTATGGCAGAAAGTGAAGAGGAACTCAAAAGCCTCTTGATGAAAGTGAAAGAGGAGAGTGAAAAGGTTGTCTTGAAGCTCAACATTCAGAAAACAAAGATCATGGCATCTGGTCCCATCACTTCATGGGAAATAGATGGAAAAACAGTGGAAACAGTGTCAGACTTTATTTTTTTGGGCTCCAAAATCACTGCAGATGCTGATTGCAACCATGAAATTAAAAGACGCTTACTCCTTGGAAGGAAAGTTATGACCAACTTTGATAGTATATTAAAAATCAGAGACATTACTTTGCTAACAAAAGTCCGTCTAGTCAAGGCAATGGTTTTTTCCGTGGTCGTGTATGGATGTGAGAGTTGGACTGTGAAGAAAGCTGATCGCTGAAGAATCGATGCTTTTGAACTGTGGTGTTGGAGAAGACTCTTGAGAGTCCCTTGTACCGCACGGAGATCCAACCAGTCCATTCTAAAGGAGATCAATCCTGGGTGTTCAATGGAGGGACTGCTGCTAAAGCTGAAACTGCAATACTTTGGCCACATCATGTGATGTGTTGACTCACTGGAAAAGACTCTGATGATGGGAAAGGTTGGGGGCGGGAGGAGAAGTGGATGACGGAGAATGAGATGGCGGGATGGCAACACCAACTCTGTGGACATGATTGAGTGAACTCCGGGAGTTGGTGATGGACAGGGAGGCCTGGTGTGCTTTGATTCATGGGGTCGCGGAGAGTCTGACACGACTGAGCGACTGAACTGAACTGAACTGATGTAAATGGTGTTCTCCGCTCACTGTGGACGGGTATGTCGGGGAAATTTTTGGTTCGCATAAGGGTGTCAATTACACGATTGAGTTTCAAGCGGGAATGTGGGATTTCTCTTGAGAATCTGCAGCAGAAAATTTCTTCATCTTGCATTGAGGGGATAATTTTCTCGTGGCTCTTGAATTGCGGAGGGAAGCTTGTGGTTTTCGTGAGTGGCGACGGGCACCTCAGGAAATCTCTCCTGTTGCCCCAGGGAAGTCAGGTCTCTTATCGTGTTGGAAGGGGAACCTCGGGATTCCTCTTCAGGCGCAGCAGAGGAATAGGGCCGAATCTAGCGTTGAGTCTGTCAACTGTGTGTTCCTTGCCAGTGGCGACAAAGATCTCGGAGTTGCTCTCAAAATTCACCTGGGGAGTCAGGATTCCTTTATTGTTTAGACATGGAAGTTCACTTTCTTCTCGAGTTGTAAAACAGGTGTTAGGCCACATTAGAGTTGAATTAGTACCTCGAGATTGTATCGAGTAAGCTCGGGGAGTCATTTCTCCAATCGTCTTGTGAGTTGATATTCGAGGATACATTTGAATCTGTGCAGTAGAATCAGATAATATCTCGAGTGGGTGGTGACATACGTTACTTTTCCCTTTGTGTTTGGAAAACCTGGGAATCCTCCAGAGTTTCAGCATAGTACCCGCCTCCTTGTACTGTGTGATTGGAACATCCGGATTCCATTCCAGAGAAAGCAGAGGAATCGACTCTCATCTGGAAAAGAGGACTGGAAAACGGGGCAATTTGTCAGTGTGGCAGGAAACTCGGCATTCCTCTGGATTGGGGCTGTGTATGTCGGTTTAGTTTTTGAGTCACATAAAGAATATTAAGTAACCTGTCTAGTTTCATGCCGGAATGTGGAATTTCTTTTGCAAATTTTCAATGGAAGTGTTCCTCATCTTGCATTCAGGGCAGAATCTTTTGGTTTTTCTCGAGGTGAGGCGGGAATCTTGGGCTCCCTCTCTAGTTGCCATGTGGACCTCAGGAAATTGCTCGTGTTGCTTCAGGGTAGTCAGGTCCCCTTTTGTGTTGGAAGGGGAATTTCGGGATTACTCTCGAGCCGTTAAATTGAATAGGGCCTCGTCTCTTCTTGAGTCCATAAATTGTGTTCTCCTCTCCAGTTGGGACGGATATGTTAAGGAACTTTTTGCGGCGCATAAAGGGTGTCAAGTAACCGTACGATTTTCAAGTGTGAATGTGGGATTTCTCTGGAGATTCTGCAGCAGAAAATTTCCTCATCTCGCATTGATGGAGGAACGTTGTCATTTGTCTCGAGTTGCGGCTGAAAGCTTGGGGTTCCTCTCGAGTTGCGACGGGGACCTCAGGAACTCGCTCTCGTTGTCCTACGCAGGTTAAGTCTCTTTTCCTGTTAGAAGAGCAACCTCAGGTTTCCTCTCCATGTGCGGGAGAGGAATAGGGCCTCATCTAGTGTTGTCTACCTAAATTGTGTGCTCCCCTAAAATGTGAACGGCTACGTCAGGGAAGTTTTCTGTTCTCAAAAATGGAGTCAAGTACTCGTTCTAGTTTCAATCGTGAATGTGGGATTTCTCTTGAGACTCTGCAGTGGAAAATTCCTCATCTCGCATTGAGGGGATAATTTTGTCGTGTTTCTCGAGTTGCGGCGGGAAGCTTGGTGTTCTTCTCGAGTTGCGACGGGAATCTCAGGAACTCGCTCGTGTTGCCCCAGGGAAGTCAGGTCTCCTATCGTTTTGGAAGGGGAACTTCGGGATTACTCTCAAGCCATTAAATGGGAATAGGGCCTCATCTCGAGTTGAGTCCCTAAATTTTATGCTCCTCTCCAGTGGGGATGGCTATGTTAGGGAACTTTTTGAGTCACATAAAGGGTGTCATGTACCCGTTCGAATTTCAAGCAGGAATGTGGGATTTCTCTTGAAATTCTGCGGCAGAAATGTTCCTCATCTCGCATTGATGGGGGAACATTTTCGTTTTTCTCAGGTTGCAGCAGAAAGTTAGGGGAATCCCCTCGAGTTGCGACGGGGACCTCAGGAACTCGTTCGTGTTGCCCCAGGTAAGTCAGGTCTCCTATCATGTTGGAAGGGGAACCTCAGGATTCCTCTCGAGGCGCAGCAGAGGAATAGAGCCGCATCTAGCGTTGAGACGGTCAACTGTGTGTTCCTTGTCAGTGACAACAGGGTTCTTGGGGTTGGTCTCAAAATTCACCTGGGGTGTCAGGCCTCGTCTCATGTTAAGATATGGAACAGCGCTTTCTTCTCGAGTTGTAAAACGGATGTTAGGCAACATTAGAGTTGAATTAGTACCTCGAGATTGTATCGAGTAAGCTCGGGGAGTCATTTCTCCAATCGTCTTGTGAGTTGATACTCGAGGATACATTTGAATCTGTGCAGTAGAATCAGACAATATCTCGAGTGGGTGGTGACATCCATACCTTTTCCATTTGTGTTTTGAAAACCGGGGGATCCTCCTGAGTTTCAACATGGCACACGCCTCCTCATACTCTGCGACTGGAATGTCCGGATTCCATTCCAGAGAAAGCGGAGGAATCTACTTTCATCTGGAAATGAGGACTGTAAAACGGGACAATTTGTCAGTGTGGCAGGAAAATCGGTGTTCCTCTCCATTGAGCTGTGCATGTCGGTTTAATTTTTGAGTCGCATAAAGGATGTTAAGTAGTAACCTGTCGAGTTTCAAGTGGGAATGTGGAGTTTCTCTTGCGAATCTGAAACGGAAATGTTCCTCATCTCGCCTTGCGGGAAGAATCTTATGGTTTTTCTCGAGTTGCCGTGGGAAGCTTGGGTTCCAACTCGCGTTGGGCCGTGGATGTCTGGAACTCGCTTGTGTTGCTTCAGGGATGAGAGGTCTCCTTTGTGTTGGAAGGGGAACTTCAGGATTACTCTCGAGCCCTTAAATGGGAATAGGGCCTCATCTCGAGTTGAATCCATAAACTGTGTGCTCCTCTCCAGTGGGGACGGCTACGTTAGGGAACTTTTTGAGTCATATAAAGGGTGTCAAGTACCCGTTCGAGTTTCAAGTGGGAATGTGTAATTTCTCTTGAGATTCTCCAGCAGAAATGTTCCTCATCTCCAATTGATGGGGTATTGTTCTCGTTTTCCTCGAGTTGTGGCGGAAAGCTTGGGGTTCCTCTCAAGTTACGACGGGGACCTCAGTATTCACTCGCTTTGTCCCAGGGAAGTTAGCTGTCCTTTGCTGTTGGAAGGGGAACCTCAGGATTCCTCTCGAGGCGCTGGAGAGGAATAGGGCGGCATGTAGTGCTGTGTATGTAAATTGTGTGCTCCACTTCAATGTGGACAGCTATGTCAGGGAAGTTTCTGGGTCGCATAAAGCGTGTCTAGTACCCGTTCGAGTTTCAAGTGGGAATGTGGGATTTCTCTTGAGACTCTGCAGTGGAAAACATCTTCATCTTGCATTGAGGGGAAATTTTGTTTTGTTTCTCGATTTGTGGCAGGAAGTTTGGGTTTCTTCTCAAGTTGCGACCTCAGGAACTCGCTCGTTTTCCTCCACAGAAGTCAGGTCTCCTATCCTGTCAGAAGGTGAACCTCGGGATTCCTCTCGAGGCGCAGCAGAGGAATAGGGCTGCATCTAGCTTTAGGTCGGACAACTGTGTGTTCCTTGACAGAGGTGACAGGGATCTCGCGGTTGCTTTCAAAATTCACCTGGGGAGTCAGGCGTTGTCTTTTGTTCAGACATGTGACTGCGCTTTTTCTCGAGTTCTAAAATGGGTGTTAGGCCACATTAGAGTTGAATGTGTACCTGGAAATTGTATCGAGTATGCTCGGTGAGTCGGGTCTCCACTGCTCTTGTGAGTTGATACTCGAGGATACATGTGAAACCGTTCAGGAGAATCAGACAGTGTCTCAAGTGGGTGGTGACATCCGTACCATTTCCATTTGTGTTTTGAAAACCGGGGGATCCTTCCGAGTTTCATCGTGGTACACACTTCCTCGTACTTTGTGACTGGATTGTCCGGATTCCATTCCAGAGAAAGCAGAGGAATTGACTCTCATCTGGAAAAGAGGACTGGAAAACGGGGCAATTTGTCAGTGTGGAAGGAAACTCGGGGTTCCTCTCAATATTGTGTATATCGGTTTAATTTTTGTGTCGCATAAAGGATGTTAAGTAACCTGTTGAGATTCAAGCGGTAATGTGGAATTTCTCTTACGAATCTCAACGGAAATGTTCCTCATCTCGCCTTGAGGGCAGAATGCTGTGGTTTTTCTTGAGATGCGGCGAGAAGCTTGGGCTCCCTCTCGAGTCGAGCCAGGGATGTCAGGAACTCGCTCGTGTTGCTTCAGGGATGACAGGTCCCATTTGTGTTAGAAGGGGATCTTCGGGATTGCTCTCTCGAGCCATTAAATGGGAATAGGACCTCATCTCGAGTTGAATCCATAAATTGTGTGCTCCTCTCCAGTGGGGACGGCTATGTTAGTGAACTTTTAGAGGCTCATAAAGGGTTCCAGTACACGTTCGAGTTTCAAGCAGGAATGTGGGATTTCTCTTGAGATTCTGCAGCAGAAAAGTGCCTCATCTCTCATTGATGGGGGAACGTTGTCATTTTTCTCGCATTGCGGGAGAAAGCTTGGGGTTCCTCTCGAGGTGTATCCGGGATCTCAGGAACTCGTTCGAGTTTTGCCAGGGAAGTTAGGTCTACTTTCGTGTTAGAAGGGGAACCTCGGGATTCTTCTCGAGGCACGTTAGAGGAATAGGGCCGCATCTAGTGTTGTGTACATAAATTGTGTACTCCTCTTTAATGTGGACGGCTATGTCTGGAAAAATTTTGCGTCGCATAATGGGTGTGAAGAACCCGTTCGAGTTTTAATCGGGAATGTGGGATTTCTCTTGAGACTCTGTAGCGGAAATATTCCTCATCTCAAGTTAAGGGGATAATTTTGTGGTGTTTCTCGAGTTGCGGCGGGAAGCTTGGGGTTCTTCTCAAGTTGCGACGGGGACCTCAGGAACTCGCTCGTGTTGCACTAGGGTAGTCAGGTCCCCTAAAGTAATGGAAGGGGAACCTCGGGATTCCTCTATAAGGAGCAGCAGAGGAATAGGGCCGCATCTAGCGTTGAGTCTGTCAACTGTTTTTTATTCTCCAGTTGAGACAGAGATCTTGTTATTGTTGCGGGCGAAATGACACAAAGACAAGACACACAAAAGACAGACAAAGACACAACTCCGGCCGGAGGAATATTTCTTCTCAAAGCCCCTTGTGGTTTACTTATATACCCCGGTAGCTGGACACATACCAAAATCTAAGCAATGAATTCTTCTACAAAATAAGGAGAAAAAGCCAAGCACATTTCAAGGACGGGAGGAAGAAAGGGAGGAAGTGGCAACATCATGTTTATTAAGAAGCCTGCCGAGAACTCCAGCTTCTTCCTTATTTTTAAGGAGCTCATGTTCCCTCGTATGCAAGCGGACCATTAACCTTGGATATTGTGTGCAGGCTTCCTGGCAGAACATCCTGTTTGCAAGCATCCTCTGCCCAAGCAGAGAGTCTTGTTTGCAGGCACATTTCTGCTTCCTTAACCATTCTTTCTCGTGGGCACTGTTGGGTTCCTACATTTTCCCCTTCCTTCTGAGAAGCAGTAGCAAGCTGTAAGGCAGCAATAATGTGTTGTCTGTCTATTTTTAGTTGTTGCCTTCTCCACCAGCACCGGAAGACTAGAATAATAACACAGCATAATAGTATTATGAACAAAGTATTCCCAAAAGTAGTTCCAATTAGTGTACATACATGCCCAAAAGGATTCAAAATTTTCATCCCTTCCTGCCAATCCTTTAACAGATTGGACCCAGTAATGTCAGGTAGCGTTTTGTTGAATGTAGACAAAATTCGTTGCTCTAATTC